>NC_135811.1:48182100-48782100 GCF_964213995.1 Mustelus asterias
TTTCCCCCCCTCACACTTTCCCCCCCTCACACTTTTCCCCCCCTCACACCCCCCCCTCACACTTTCCCCCCTCCCCTTCCCCCCACCACTTCCCCCCTCACACTTTCCCCCTCACACTTCCCCCCTCACACTCCCCCCCTCACACTTTCCCCCCTCACACTTTCCCCCCCTCACACTTTCCCCCCTCCCCTTTCCCCCCTCACACTTTCCCCCCTCACACTTCCCCCCACCACTTTCCCCCCTCACACTTTCCCCCCTCACACTTCCCCCCTCACCAACTTTCCCCCCCTCACACTTTCCCCCCCTCACACTTTCCCCCCCTCACACTTTCCCCCCCTCACACTTTCCCCCCCTCACACTTTCCCCCCCTCACACTTTCCCCCCCTCACACTTTCCCCCCCTCACACTTTCCCCCCCTCACACTTTCCCCCCCTCACACTTCCCCCCCTCACACTTTCCCCCCCTCACACTTCCCCCTCACACTTTCCCCCCCTCACACTTTCCCCCTCACACTTTCCCCCCTCACACTTTCCCCCCCTCACACTTTCCCCCCCTCACACTTTCCCCCCCTCACACTTTCCCCCCTCACACTTTCCCCCCCGCACACTTTCCCCCCGCACACTTTCCCCCCCGCACACTTTCCCCCCTCACACTTTCCCCCCCGCACACTTTTCCCCCCCGCACACTTTCCCCCCGCACACTTTCCCCCCCGCACACTTTCCCCCCCGCACACTTTCCCCCCGCACACTTTCCCCCCGCACACTTTCCCCCCCGCACACTTTCCCCCCCGCACACTTTCCCCCCTCACACTTTCCCCCCCTCACACTTTCCCCCCCTCACACTTTCCCCCCCTCACACTTTACCCCCCTCACACTTTACCCCCCTCACACTTTACCCCCCTCACACTTTACCCCCCTCACACTTTACCCCCCTCACACTTTACCCCCCTCACACTTTACCCCCTCACACTTTACCCCCTCACACTTTACCCCCTCACACTTACCCCCTCACACTTTACCCCCCTCACACTTTACCCCCCTCACACTTACCCCCTCACACTTTACCCCCTCACACTTTACCCCCTCACACTTTTACCCCTCACACTCTTACCCCCCTCACACTCTCCCCCCCTCACACTCTCCCCCCCTCACACTCTCCCCCCCTCACACTCTCCCCCCCCTCCCCTCTCCCCCCCCTCCCCTCTCCCCCCCCCTCCCCCTCTCCCCCCCCTCCCCTCTCCACCCCTCCCCTCTCCCCCCCTCCCCTCTCCCCCCCCTCCACTCTCCCCCCCTCCACTCTCCCCCCCTCCACTCTCCCCCCCTCCACTCTCCCCCCCTCCACTCTCCCCCCTCCACTCTCCCCCCCTCCACTCTCCCCCCCTCCACTCTCCCCCCCTCCACTCTCCCCCCCTCCACTCTCCCCCCCTCCACTCTCCCCCCCTCCACTCTCCCCCCCTCCACTCTCCCCCCCTCCACTCTCCCCCCCTCCACTCTCCCCCCCTCCACTCTCCCCCCCTCCACTCTCCCCCCTCCACTCTCCCCCCTCCACTCTCCCCCCCTCCACTCTCCCCCCCTCCACTCTCCCCCCCTCCACTCTCCCCCCCTCCACTCTCCCCCCCTCCACTCTCCCCCCCTCCACTCTCCCCCCCTCCACTCTCCCCCCCTCCACTCTCCCCCCCTCCACTCTCCCCCCCTCCACTCTCCCCCCCTCCACTCTCCCCCCCTCCACTCTCCCCCCCTCCACTCTCCCCCCTCCACTCTCCCCCCCTCCACTCTCCCCCCCTCCACTCTCCCCCCCTCCACTCTCCCCCCCTCCACTCTCCCCCCCTCCACTCTCCCCCCCTCCACTCTCCCCCCCTCCACTCTCTCCCCCTCCACACTCTCCCCCTCCACACTCTCCCCCTCCACACTCCCCCCCTCCACTCTCCCCCCCTCCACTCTCCCCCCCTCCACTCTCCCCCCCTCCACTCTCCCCCCCTCCACTCTCCCCCCCTCCACTCTCCCCCCCTCCACTCTCCCCCCCTCCACTCTCCCCCCCTCCACTCTCCCCCCCTCCACTCTCCCCCCCTCCACTCTCCCCCCCTCCACTCTCCCCCCCTCCACTCTCCCCCCCTCCACTCTCCCCCCCTCCACTCTCCCCCCCTCCACTCTCCCCCCCTCCACTCTCCCCCCCTCCACTCTCCCCCCCTCCACTCTCCCCCCCTCCACTCTCCCCCCCGTCCACTCTCCCCCCCGTCCACTCTCCCCCCCGTCCACTCTCCCCCCCGTCCACTCTCCCCCCCGTCCACTCTCCCCCCCGTCCACTCTCCCCCCCGTCCACTCTCCCCCCCGTCCACTCTCCCCCCCGTCCACTCTCCCCCCCGTCCACTCTCCCCCCCGTCCACTCTCCCCCCCGTCCACTCTCCCCCCCGTCCACTCTCCCCCCCGTCCACTCTCCCCCCCGTCCACTCTCCCCCCCGTCCACTCTCCCCCCCGTCCACTCTCCCCCCCGTCCACTCTCCCCCCCGTCCACTCTCCCCCCCGTCCACTCTCCCCCCCGTCCACTCTCCCCCCCGTCCACTCTCCCCCCCGTCCACTCTCCCCCCCGTCCACTCTCCCCCCCGTCCACTCTCCCCCCCGTCCACTCTCCCCCCCGTCCACTCTCCCCCCCGTCCACTCTCCCCCCCGTCCACTCTCCCCCCCGTCCACTCTCCCCCCCGTCCACTCTCCCCCCCGTCCACTCTCCCCCCCGTCCACTCTCCCCCCCGTCCACTCTCCCCCCCGTCCACTCTCCCCCCCGTCCACTCTCCCCCCCGTCCACTCTCCCCCCCGTCCACTCTCCCCCCCGTCCACTCTCCCCCCCGTCCACTCTCCCCCCCGTCCACTCTCCCCCCCGTCCACTCTCCCCCCCGTCCACTCTCCCCCCCGTCCACTCTCCCCCCCGTCCACTCTCCCCCCCGTCCACTCTCCCCCCCGTCCACTCTCCCCCCCGTCCACTCTCCCCCCCGTCCACTCTCCCCCCCGTCCACTCTCCCCCCCGTCCACTCTCCCCCCCGTCCACTCTCCCCCCCGTCCACTCTCCCCCCCGTCCACTCTCCCCCCCGTCCACTCTCCCCCCCGTCCACTCTCCCCCCCGTCCACTCTCCCCCCCGTCCACTCTCCCCCCCGTCCACTCTCCCCCCCGTCCACTCTCCCCCCCGTCCACTCTCCCCCCCGTCCACTCTCCCCCCCGTCCACTCTCCCCCCCGTCCACTCTCCCCCCCGTCCACTCTCCCCCCCGTCCACTCTCCCCCCCGTCCACTCTCCCCCCCGTCCACTCTCCCCCCCGTCCACTCTCCCCCCCTCCACTCTCCCCCCCTCCACTCTCCCCCCCTCCACTCTCCCCCCCTCCACTCTCCCCCCCTCCACTCTCCCCCCCTCCACTCTCCCCCCCTCCACTCTCCCCCCCTCCACTCTCCCCCCCTCCACTCTCCCCCCCTCCACTCTCCCCCCCTCCACTCTCCCCCCCTCCACTCTCCCCCCCTCCACTCTCCCCCCTTCCACTCTCCCCCCTTCCACTCTCCCCCCTTCCACTCTCCCCCCCTCCACTCTCCCCCCCTCCACTCTCCCCCCCTCCACTCTCCCCCCCTCCACTCTCCCCCCCTCCACTCTCCCCCCCTCCACTCTCCCCCCCTCCACTCTCCCCCCCTCCACTCTCCCCCCTCCACTCTCCCCCCCTCCACTCTCCCCCCTCCACTCTCCCCCCTCCACTCTCCCCCCCTCCACTCTCCCCCCCTCCACTCTCCCCCCCTCCACTCTCCCCCCCTCCACTCTCCCCCCCTCCACTTCCCCTCCTCCACTTCCCCCCCCCACTTCCCCCCCTCCACTTTCGTCGCCCACCCTCCACTTTCGTCGCCCCCCTCCACTTTCGTCGCCCCCCTCCACTTTCGTCGCCCCCCTCCACTTTCGTCGCCCCCCTCCACTTTCGTCGCCCCCTCCACTTTCGTCGCCCCCCTCCACTTTCGTCGCCCCCCTCCACTTTCGTCGCCCCCCTCCACTTTCGTCGCCCCCCTCCACTTTCGTCGCCCCCCTCCACTTTCGTCGCCCCCCTCCACTTTCGTCGCCCCCCTCCACTTTCGTCGCCCCCCTCCACTTTCGTCGCCCCCCTCCACTTTCGTCGCCCCCCTCCACTTTCGTCGCCCCCCTCCACTTTCGTCGCCCCCCTCCACTTTCGTCGCCCCCCTCCACTTTCGTCGCCCCCCTCCACTTTCGTCGCCCCCCTCCACTTTCGTCGCCCCCCTCCACTTTCGTCGCCCCCCTCCACTTTCGTCGCCCCCCTCCACTTTCGTCGCCCCCCTCCACTTTCGTCGCCCCCCTCCACTTTCGTCGCCCCCCTCCACTTTCGTCGCCCCCCTCCACTTTCGTCGCCCCCCTCCACTTTCGTCGCCCCCCTCCACTTTCGTCGCCCCCCTCCACTTTCGTCGCCCCCCTCCACTTTCGTCGCCCCCCTCCACTTTCGTCGCCCCCCTCCACTTTCGTCGCCCCCCTCCACTTTCGTCGCCCCCCCTCCACTTTCGTCGCCCCCCCTCCACTTCCCCTCTCACCCACCCCCACTCTCCCCCCTTTCCATAGCCATTCATCACAATTGTGGCTGATTGTCAACTCAGTAGCCTAATCCTGCTTTCTCCCCATATCCTTTGATCCTGTTCGCCCCAAGTGCTATATCCAGCCGCCTCTTGAATACATTCAATGTTTGGCATCAACTACTTCCTCGAGTAATTAATGCCACAGGTATACCACTCTTTGGGCGAAGAAGTGTCTCCTCATCTCCGTCCTAAATGGTCTATTCCGAATCCTCAGACTGTGACCCCTGGTTCTGGACACCCCCACCATCAGGAACATTCTTCCAGCATCTACCCTGTCTCGTCCTGTTAAAATTTTATAAGTCTCTGTGAGATCCTCCCCCTCATTCGTCTGAACTCCAGCGAATACAACGCTAACTTTGTCAATGTCTCCTCGTACATCAGTCCCGCCATCCCCGGAATCAGCTTGGTAAACCTTCTCTGTACTCCCTCGAGAGTAAGATCATCCTTCCTCAGAGAAGGAGATCAAAACTGCACACAATATTCTAGATGTGACCTCACCAAGGTCCTGCGTAATTGCAACAACACATCCCTGTCCCTGTACTCGAAACCTCTTGCAATGAAGGTCAACATACCATTTGCCATCTTTACCATCTGCTGCACCTGCATGCTTTCCTTCAGTGACTGCTGAACAAGGACACCCAGGTCCCGCTGCACACTCCCTCCCCCAGTTTACAGCCATTTGGATAGTAACCTGCCTTCTTGTTTTTGCTTCCAAAGTGAATAAATTCACATTTATCCAAATTATACTGCATCTGCCATTGATTTGCACATTCACCCAACCTTTCCAGATCATTCTGAAGGATCTCTGCATCTTTGTCACAGTTCACTCTCCCACTCAACTTGGTATCATCTGCAAACTTTGAAATGTTACATTTTGTTCCCTCTTCCAAATCATTAATATATATTGTGAATAGCTGGGGTCCCAGCACCGATCCCTGTGGCACCCCACTAGTTACTGCCTGCCAATTTGAAAAGCATCCATTAATTCCTACTCTTTGAGTCCTCTCTGCCAACCAGTTTTCTATCGATCTCAATACACTTCCCCCCCAATCCCATGCGCTTCAATCTTGCACGATAATCTCTTATGCGGGACTCTGTCAAATGCTTTTTGAAAGTCCAAATATGCCACATGAACTGGTTCCCCCTTGTCAACTGTAATCTTCAAAGAATTCCAACAGATTTGTCAAGCACGATTTCCCTTTCATAAATCCATGCTGACTCTGTCTGATCCTGCCACTGCTTTTTAAATGCTCTGCTATAAAGTCCTTGATAATGGATTCGAGAATTTTCCCCACTACTGATGTTAGTCTTCCTGGTCTATAATTCCCTGTTTTCTTTCCATCTCCCTTTTTGAATATTGGAGTGACATTAGCTACTCTCCAATCTGCAGGGTCTGATCCAGAGTCTAGAATCCTGGAAGATGACCACCAACGCACTAATTGTAGAGCCACTTCCTTATTCTCTGGGATGTCGATTATCAAGCCGTGGGGATTTATCTGCCTTCAGTCCCATCAATTTTCCCAGCACCATCTCTCTATTAATATTGATCTTCCTCTTCTTCCCTCTCACTAAATCTTTTGGCATCTAATTTGTGTCCTCTTTTGTGAAGACAGAACCAAAGTATGTATTCAGTTGCTACACCCTCCCCCCCACTTTCCACCCCTCCTCCCACTGTCCTCCCCCTCCCCCCACTGTCCCCCAGTTCTCCTCCCTCCACTATCCTCCCACTCCCCCTCCCCCACTGTCCCCACCCACTCCCCCTCCCCCCACTGTCCATCCCACACACCCTCCCCCACTCTTCCACTCCCCCCCACCTTTACCCGCCTCCTCCTCCCGTCCTCCAAATCTTTCACCCACCCCACCTCCAGCTCTGTTACCCCCACCCCGAACCTCTTAAAACCCCCCAACTCCAGTCTCTCTAACCGCCCCCCCTCATCTCCAACCCCGACTACCTTGCTCTCCCCACCAGTTCTTGTGCCCCTCCATCTGCTGGTTCTTGCCCTACCCCCCAGCTGTCCACTCTCTTACCCCCATTCCATGGCTCTTGACTCTCTTAACATTCCACCCCCCCCCCCCACCCGGCTCTCTTACCCCAACTCTCAATCTTCCCCCCTTTCCTTCCCCAAACCTCCCACTGCTCCCTTTCCTCTCCCTTACTAACCCCCACCACTTTCCCTATTGCTCTCCTTCCCAAGACCACCCTCCCACGGCTTTCCTCTGCTCCCCCCAGACTGTACCTGAGGGTCCGTCCTATGGGGCTTCGGGGGTGGGCAGTGACCGCACTGTACCTGAGGGCCGGTGAGGGTAGAGGGCAGTGAGCGTACTGTACCTGAGGGCCCGCTGCCTCTGCCTGTGTGGGTGGGAGAGGATGGGGGACTGAAACAATTCAATGGCTGCCTTTGTGACGTCATTAACAGCAATGGCAGGGTCAGGCATGACATCATTACCTTAGCAACCTGTAAAACACATGATGTAATTGCCATAGCAACCTGTGAAACATGATGTCATTGCGTTAGCAACCTGTGAAACACATGATGTCATCACCTTAGCAACCTGTGAAACATGATGTCATTGCCTTAGAAACCTGTGAAATGCATGATGTAATTGCCTTAGCAACCTGCAAAACACATGATGTCATTGCCTTAGCAAATTGCAAAACGCGTCATTGCGAGCCATTGGCAGCATGGGTAATGGCATACTCATCTTGATTACCTAATATTCACACCGTGCATCATCAACTCACTGATTACATCATTGTCCTGGGAACCTGGAATTCATTCAATTACATCATTATGGTCATCAAGAATTTATATAATTATATCAACTCCTCTGGAATATGTGTAATTACACCATAATAACCTAGAATACAGAAAATTACTTCATCACCATGGTAATCAGGTTATAATTTAATTATGCCATTCACCTTTGTAACAGGAATAAAAAGAACAGATTATCACTTTAATAGTATGTGGGAGTTATAAAATTATCATGACCATAGTAATAGGACTGCTAAGTCAAGGCTGAAGCATTTGCAACCATTTTCCACCAGAGATGATGAATAAATGATCTGTTATAACCTCCTGCTAGGTCCCCACCATCACAGCTGGCTGCCTTCAGTCTTTTTGATTCAAACCATATGACATCAAGAAATGGCTGAATGCACAAAACACAGCATAAGCCCTGGGTCTGACAAAATTGAAGCTTCAGCACCATAGAGCTGAGGTATTCTTGTGGCGCAGTGGGTATCATCCCTGCCTCTGAACTAGATGCTCCGGGTTCAAGTCCCACTCCAGGACATATAGTCAATTCATAACGTAGCCAGAGGTTGATTATCAACCTGCAAATACTTCAACACATACCAATGGCATGTAGTAAGAGTGGGAGATGTTCCTGGTCAGCCATGTGATGGAAAGAAAGTTGCAGCCTCTACCACCACTATATATAGTGCAACTGTAGACCTGTGCTGCAATGCTAGCTGCACCCATAGTTAAACTGTTCCAGTACAGCTACAACACTGGCATCTATTTGACAATATAAAAACATCACTTGGGCACATCCTGTTCAGAAAGAGCAGGAACAAATGCACAAGGAAATTAGAGATGTGCAACACATGGAGTAATTATAATCAGGGATTTTAATTGTCCTAATATGGACTGGGAGAATATAAAGAGCAGAGGGAGGGAAGAGTTTATAAAGTGTGATCAGGAGAATTTTCTAGATCATAATATTCCTGGCCTAATGAGGGTCCGTTTCTGAGGAATGAGGTAGGTGGGCAAAGTTGACCTAATGTCAGTAGGGGTAATATTTAAGGAAGAGTGATTGCAGTACAGTATCGTAATGTTCAGGTTAGCTATGGAAAAAGATAAGGAGCAATCCAGTGAAGAAATAATTATTTGGGGATAACTAATTTCAGTGAGATGAATATTGGTCTGGTCCAAATAAATTGGAATCAAAGTTTGGCAGGCAAATCTGTAATCAAACAATGGGCTGCCTTTAAAGAGAAGATATATGGCGTACAGTCGAGATACATTTCCACAAGGGGTAAGATAGGACAAATAAAACTGGAGTTCCCTGGATGACAAAAGAAATAGAGAGTAAAATAAAGCAGAAAAAGGGTGCAAATCACAGTTGTCCAGTTAATAATACAAATGAGAACCAGGTTGAATATAGAGAGTTCAAACAGTAAGTGAAAATATAGATGAGAAGCAAAGAGAGGATACAAGAAGAGACTGGTATCTAACATAAAAGAGAATTCTATATACACATGAATAGTAAAAATATAGCAAAAGAGGAAGTGAAACCAATAAGAGATTGTCACATGGAAGCAAAGGCATGGCTGAGCTACACAATGAATACTTCTGCATCTCCCTCGACCATAACAAAATGCTGCCCAAGCTTCAGCGCAAGATAGTTTTGACAATGAGTGGGTTAAAAGTTGAGAAAGAGGTAGAACTAGAAAGGCTGACATCTTTCATGGGACATGGTGATCATGGCTGTGCCATTTATTGGCCTGGCCTTTGTTTCCATGTCTTCCTCCCTAAGTGCCCTTGAATTGAGTGGTTTGCTTGCAAGGCCATTTCAGACAGCAGTTAAAAGTCAACCACATTACTGTGAACCTGCAGTCAAATGTAGACCAGACTAAGTAAAGGTGGCAGATTTCCTACCATAAGGGACATTAGTGAAACAGATAGGTTATGATAATCGATGATAGATTCATGGTTATCATAGAAACATAGAAAAACTACAAGTTGTGCCGAACATATCCCTACCTTTTAGGCCTACCTATAATCCTTCATCCTATTAAGTCCCATGTACTCATCCAGGAGTCTCTTAAAAGACCCTATTGAGTTTGCCTCCACCACCACTGACGGCAGCCGATTCCACTCGCCCACCATCCTCTGTGTGAAATACTTCCCCCTAAAATTTCCCCTGTACCTACCCCCCAGCACCTTAAACCTATGTCCGCTCATAGCAGCCATTTCCACCCTGGGAAAAAGCCTCTGAGAGTCCACCCGATCTATGCCTCTCAACATCTTATATACCTCTATTAGGTCTCCCCTCATCCTACGTCTCTCCAAGGAGAAAAGACCGAGCTCCCTCAGCCTTATTGAGATTAGTTTTGCAATTCCAGAATTATTAATTAATTGAATTCAATTAGCTGCCAAGGTGAAATTTGAACCCATGTTCTCCAGAACATTAACTTGGATCTCTAATCCAGTGACATTACCACTATACCACTGTCTCCCCCAGCTTAATGTCACCAAGACTGGATGAGATACTACGAGATGTAACAGTGGAAATTGCCGAGGCATGGTCATAATCCTCCTCAGGTACAGAGGTGGTGCCAGAAGACAGAGAATTGCAAATGGTACACATAACTTTGTTCAAAAAAGGGTGTAAGGATATTCTCAGCAACTACAGGCCAGTCAAGTGAGAAAGCTTTTGCAAACAATATTCCTGGGTTGTAAGGGGATTTTCTCAGGGCGTTTCACTGGGGGATTTTGTATTCAGCTGATCTCAGCTAACACAAAGACTTGCGAAAGACAGTATGCAATTAAAGACATTCTTTATTTGACCAATACATATTGGGAGGGAGATGGTCAAAGGATTCCAACTTCTCGCTAATGTTATATCACATGATTACAACAGATATAAATTTCTGAAGATTCAATCCTGTCACCCAACCTGTCATCCAAGCTGGATGGTCCAATTACATTAATACACTTTATTTACTTTGGCCAGTAGCATTCTACCTTCTAGCAGAATTAGGAATTCATTGGTCAAATAAACCCAGAGGTTCTTCCCCTCCCCGTTGCCTAGTAACCTTACCTATGCAAATTCAGCAGGTTCAAGGATCACTCCTAACACCTGGCATGGTGGCACAGTGGTTAGCACTGCTGTCTCACAGCGCCAGAGACCTGGGTTCGATTCCTGGCTTGGGTCAGTGTCTGTGTGGAATTTACACATTCTCCCCGCATCTGCGTGGGTTTCCTCCGGGTGCTCCGGTTTCCACCCACAGTCCAAAGATGTGCGGGTTAGGTGGATTGGCCATGCTAAATTGCCCCTTAGTGTCAGGGGGCAAGCTAGGGTAAATGCATGGGGTTATGGGGATAGGGCCTGGGTGGGATTGTGGTCGGTGCAGACTCGATGGGCCAAATGGCTTCCTTCTGCACTGTAGGATTCTATGATTCTATAACACCTGCAGTCCTGGGAACAAAAAGGGAGTGATCGTTCTTGTCTGTTTTCGGTCTCCTTATCAGTGGATGCTGAATACATCTATTCATTGAAACTAGAAACTGAATCTTTCTATTCATTTCAAAAGCCTTGGTTGCTTGTAGCTGCCTGGCCTGCCCCTGATAATAGGGTGTATGGTCTATACTTCATTCTTCCAAAAGAATGTGGTCTGCCTAATTAAACTTATTTCCCATTATACTATGGGGTTAATTGCTTGTTGGCCAAAGCTCACAAGAAAATACAAAAATACAGTTTAAATCTATTATACTTATTCAAAAATGATTATATATGTGCTTATACAGACAGTACCTTTGTATAATACATAAGTGAGGCATATTGTTTTACCTTTGCTATTTTAAACTAATCTACTTTATTTTAGTAGTCTCAAAAAGCAGGAGTTTCTGTACCCCCTGCTACATGGCAAATTGGACAAAAGTGGATTAATTACCATTAATTAGGGCAGCACGGTAGCACAGTGGTTAGCACTGCTGCTTCACAGCTCCAGGGTCCCGGGTTCGATTCCCGGCTCGGGTCACTGTCTGTGTGGAGTTTGCACATTCTCCTCATGTCTGCGTGGGTTTCCTCCGGGTGCTCCGGTTTCCTCCCACAGTCCAAAGATGTGCGGGTTAGGTTGATTGGCCAGGTTAAAAATTGTCCCTTAGAGTCCTGAGATGCGTAGGTTAGAGGGATTAGTGGGTAAATATGTGGGGCTAAGGCCTGGGTGAGATTGTGGTCGGTGCAGACTCGATGGGCCGAATGGCCTCCTTCTGCACTGTAGGGTTTCTATGATTTTCTATGATAATAAAGAAAGACATTTGTTAAGAGTAAATCTTGTATAACTAACTTGATTGTATTTATCAATGAGGCTACATAAAGGGTTTATGAGGGTAATGTAGTTGTGGTAAACATAGACTTCCAAGAAGTGTCTGACATATTGCCACATATCAGATTTGTCAGTAAAGTTGTCGTGCATGGGATAAAAGGGACAGTGAGAACATGGATATAAAGTTAGCTGGGTGACTGTAAACAGAGTACTGGTGAACAGTTGCCCATTTATACTGGAGGAATGCATATAGTGGGGTTGCCCAGGGGTCAGTATTATGACCGCCGTTTCTCTTAATCAGTATTAGTGACCTAGACTTGTGTGCGCAGGGCACAACTTCAAAATTTGCGGATGACACACCAGTGAAAGTGTTGTGAACAGTGAAGAGTGTAGTGATAGATGTCATGGGAACGAAGATAGGCTGGTGGAATGAGCAGACACGTGGCTGATGAAATTTAATGCAGAGAAGTATGAAAGTGATAGGTTTTGGTCAGAAGAATGAGGAAAGGTAATACAAAATAAAGATTACAATTCTAAAGAGGGTGCAGGTGAAAAGAGACCTGGGGTTCTATGTACACAGATTACTGAAAGTGACTACGCAAGTTGAAAAAGCAGTTTGTAAGTGTCACAGCCACCTAAAAGGGGGGTGATTCTCCCATCCGATTGCGTTAAAAAATCAGCGCAGCGGGCCAGGAAATTGAGGCCATGCCTGATTAGCATGATCTGTGTGATCGCTTCTCAGCCTTTTGGCTAAGTTCAAGTGTAGTATGGTCGGCAGCCCATGGTCGGCCGCACTTGGTTGAGGTCATTAGGTTACACTGAAGCTTCATATGTTTCATATGAAGCAATTTTTAAAAGCGGCATCTCGGCCTTTTGGCTAAGATGCAAATGAGCTCAAGTCTTGGAGGAGGAACCTCCCCCTTCTCCAATCAGCTTGGCTCATGTAGATCAGGCCCAGGACAGGGTGGTTTGGTCGCTCGCCCTGTCTTGTCAGCCTGGATCTGAAATGTCTCAACTTGTTGAGACTCTGAATTGGATTTGATTTGATTGAATTGGAAAAGTACAAAAAAAAATCTGTGCGATCGCGGCCTTTTTGGCTAAGATCAAGTGTAGTTATGCGGATGCTGCACTTGGTTGAGGTCATTGGGTCAGATTATAAGCTTCATATGTTTCATATGAAGCAATTTTTAAAAGCGGTATCTCGGCCTTTTGGCTAAGATGCAAATGAGCTCAAGTCTTGGAGGAGGAATTGCTTTCCCTCCTCCAATCAGCTTGGCTCATGTAGATCAGGCCCAGGACAGGGTAAAGGGTCGCATACCCTGTCTTGTCAGCCTGGATCGGAAATGTCTCAACTTGTTGAGACTCTGAATTGGACTTGATTTGATTGAATTGGAAAAGTACAAAAAACAAATCTGTGCGATCGCTTCTCAGGGATACGATTGCCTACGTGCAGGACAGGCAGGTGGACACCTGCCTCATCAGTCTAGACCAGGAGAAGGCGTTTGACAGAATATCACACAGCTACATGATGGATGTGCTCTCCAAAATGGGCTTTGGGAAGGGAATCCGCAATTGGATCCAACTGCTCTACACAGACAGGCAGTAGCGCAGCTTCAATCAATGGGTGGGAATCAGATATGTTTCAGATCAGGTCTGGAGTCAGGCAGGGCTGCCCTCTCTCCTCCGTCCTTTTTGTGTGTTGCATTGAACCCTTTGCTGAGGCCCTCAGAAGCGACCCAGGCATCAAAGGGGTTACAATCCCAGGCAGCGGAGGGACGCAAGTCAAAGCCTCCCTGTACATGGATGACGTGGCTGTCTTCTGCTCGGACCCCTCATCTGTTCGCAGGCTCCTCCAAGTCTGTGAGCAGTTCGAGCTGGCCTCGGGGGCCAAAGTCAACCAGGTTAAGAGTGAGGCTATGTTCTTTGGGATCTGGCCTGACACATCCTTTGTCCCCTTCACCATCAAGGCCGACTACCTCAAGGTGCTGGGGATATGGTTCAGAGCGGCAGGGGCATGCGCCAAAAACTGGGAGGAGCGCATCACCAAACGTTCCCAACGCCGCCCTCATCCTGATGGCCACCTTTGTGTGCGGCTGCAACAAGCTGTGTGTAGATCCTCGGTACACTAACAACAAGTGCCACTGTTTTTTGAGGTTCTACCTGTCCCAAGTGTTGCGGAGGATGGGTCTGGCCACATTGCCGCGGAACGCTCCAAGTAGTTGGACCGTACCGCAGTACCTGTCCTTCGTGGAGAAATTCTTCCGGAAACACACCTTTGACCACATGGCTATCAAGCAGTGGTCAGCACGTAATGTCCTTGAGGTCCTGAGAGAAAAGGAAACGGCAGATCCTGTCGGATGGTTCCCTGAGCGGACTGTCAATGTCATTTGGCAGAATGCCTCATCACCAGAACTCACAAACAAGCACCAAGACCTGGCTTGGCTGGTGGTGAGAAGGACACTCCCCGTCAGATCCTTTATGCACGCCCGAGGGCTCAACCTCACCGCACGCTGCCCTCGAAGCGGCTGCGGGGCTGATGAGACGGTCGCACACCTCCTTGTGGAATGTGCCTTTGCAAAGAAGGTCTGGAGTGAGATGCAGTGGTATTTGACGCGGTTCGTCCCGGGCAACTCGGTGACGCAGGACTCTGTGCTCTACGGGCTGTTTCCGGGGACGCACACCGAGACAAATATCAACTGCTGCTGGAGGGTCATCAACGCGGTGAAGGACGTGCTTTGGTCCGCCCGAAACTTGCTGATCTTCCAGCTGAAAGAATTGTCCTCAACCGAGTGTTGCAGACTGGCACATTCCAAGGTCCAGGACTACGTGCTCAGGGACGCGCTCAAGCTTGGGACAGCCGCCGCAAAGGCACAATGGGGAAAGGCCACCGTGTAAAGCGTCTCAACCGAGGCAGACCGAGGGCCGGGTAACTGCAGAATACCCTCGGCCTGCGTAACTGTGTGCCAACCTGAAAAATAACAGCACACAGTAAACTCTGATGATGTATGTTCATAGTTTTAAGTAATGAAATGTAATGAATGTAATGTTTTGTAAATAAGCACTGTATTGTAGGGTAAAAATTTATTGGACTGTTTGTAACTATTGGATCTGTTGTTTATAGTGTCTTATTTGAGAGTTTTTTTTGTGAACAAAGTATATTTTTGAGATAAAAAAAAATCTGTGATCGCTTCTCGGCCTTTTGGCTAGGATCAAGTGTAGTATGGATTGGATGCTGCGCTTGGTCGAGGTTATTGGGATGCATTTGAGCTTCATATTCATATGAAGCAATTTTTAAAAGCGGCATCTCGGCCTTTTGGCTAAGATGCAAATGAGATCAATCCTTGGAGGAGGAAACCTCCCCCTCCTCCAATCAGCTTGGCTCATGTAGATCAGGCCCAAGACAGCTGTGAAGGCCCTGTCTTGTCAGCCTGGATCGGAAATGTCTCAACTCGTTGAGACTCTGAATTGGATTTGATTTGATTGAATTGGAAAAGTATATTAAAAAAATCTGTGCTTGGCGTCTCCCAGTGCCGGATTTCCAGCGCCGTCAGCACCGTGCCAGAAATTGGCGCGGAACTGCATTAGAGCTGCAGCCGATCATTTCCATGTAATTTCAATATAATTAGTGGGTCCGGGACTGAAGTCTCCAGGCCCGCTTGCCTCCCCTCCGTGCCAGGAGTATTTCACTCCAGCAGAGATTACAATAGCTCCCAACTTGCGGGGAGCTAGCGGCCTGACCCCGCTGGAGTGAAGGGGGAGCAATCAGGGCTTCCTTCAGGGTCAGGCAGCGGGGGTTTGCCCCCTGGGCACTGCACTATGGCAGTACCAGCCTGGGCTCCTTGGCACTGCCCAAAGGGTGAAATGCCAAGGCCCATCGGGCAGTACCAAGGGGGCAGGGCCTAATGGGGGCAGGGCCTCTGGAGGGCAATCAGTGGGGTTGGTGAGTCCCGTTGCCACTCTGCCGTTGGGATTGGTGGGGGGGAGGGAGGGAGGGAGACCAGTGATTCGGGCTGGCCATCAGGGTGCAGGGGGCAACCTACTGGGGGGTGGTTGTGGATGCAAGGGGGGGGGGACAGCACTGCAGGGGGGGGAGATCAGAGTGTGGGGAGGGGGGGTCAAGTCTGGGCCTGGGTGTGCTTGGGAGACCAGCGATCGGGTCGTGGGGGGCTTGGTGGACCAGCGATGTGGGGTTGGCCAGCAGTCGAGCTGGCCAGTGATTGGCAGGCCGGCAGAGAGGTGCCATTGCACATGCGCCTATCTCAATGCTGACAGATCGGCACATGCGCTGTGGCCCACTCAGTGCTATGCTGCCAGCCTCTCAGGTTTATTTGGTAGCAAATACCATTAGCTTTCGGAGCACTGCTCCTTCGTCAGATGGAGTGGAAATCTGCTACCAAATAAACCTGTTGGACTTTAACCTGGTGTTGTTAAAACTCTTACTGTGTTTACCCCAGTCCAACGCCGGCATCTCCACATCATGCCAGCCTCGCCAGCGGGGATAGGCTCCTCCCCTGACTTTGAGCAGCATTTACACTGAGGCACTCAGCAGTGCACAGAGTGTGGGAGATTCTTCTCTAAACTCCCAGTGAAAAAAACAGTGGGATTTACTCCAGTTTTCATGCAAATTTGGATTTTTGGGGAAAATTGCCCCAAGCTGTTTCCTCCAAGTGGTCCATGAACCAAGAATTTATATGTGTGTGTGTATTGTTATAGACAGGAGAGGGCTCAATTCGAGCAGCCCTGATTTCTCCTCTATCCTTCATTAAAAAAAAGATTTTTAAAATTCTGACTTTCCTCCTTTATAAATCATGGCATATTTTCCCCAAACCTTAAATTTGGAGTGTTCCAATCTTCTATGAATAACTTACACAGTAAATTTGAGATGAGATGAAATAAAAAGGGTTGTTTTTTTTACATGTGGCAAGAGGAGTTTCGCAACATCTACACCCTTCACGCATGCAATAAACTGGGGTAAGGAAAATGGAACAGGTTTCAGGGGATGGCCACAGTAAAATCCAAGTTAGGGTTTTACATGTGTCCAAAGTCCTGAATCAGAAGTCTAATGGAAGGTTTATTTCGAGGAGAGGTTGACTGATTGTAGGATGATCCATCTTTCTAGAACAAGTCTTCCATGATGGGGGAAGGCATGTAGTGTGAGTTAGTCTGGAGGCACAAGCTCCAAGGTTCCAGCAGTTGGAAGTTTGATAAGAACCAGAGTTCTTTCTACTGCCACCAGCTTAATGGTAGACACCACCAGCCATTGCCTGGAGTTCCATTCTCGTTGGAGATCAAACAGTAACTAACTATAATGTCCAAGGACTGTATAATTAATGGAATACAGTAAGAGTTTTAGCAACACCAGGTTAAAGTCCAACAGGTTTATTTGGTAGCAAATGCCATTAGCTTTCGGAGCGCTGCTCCTTCGTCAGATGGACATCTGACGAAGGAGCAGCGCCCTGAAAGCTAATGGTATTTGCTACCAAATAAACCTGTTGGACTTTAACCTGGTGTTGTTAAAACTCTTACTGTGTTCACCCCAGTCCAACGCCGGCATCTCCACATCATAATTAATGGAAGTCAGGGGACCCAAGTCTCAGTCAGATAATACCGGTTTTGGGTTGTTAAACAAGACCCTCTTGTTGAAACCATTCCGTTAGAACAGTTAATGCTGAGGCCATTAGCACTATTATTGGAGATTAGGATCTGCAAAGGGTTGTCTTTGTTCCAAGTTGACTGGAGCAGACTGCCTGCTATTGTGTCAGCTTGGCAGGGAATGTTTATGTGATACAAACAGTGTTACATACTAGACGTTTGAGACGTTAATCTTTGTTCATTTTGAAAATGGCATAGAAACTTTCAGAAGTCGGCATCGGGATGGGCAATAAATGCTGGCCAGCCAGTGATGCCCATGTCCCACAAATGAATAAAATAAAATGACCAGCCAGAGCCATCTTGTCAACTCAGCAATTGTCAGTTTTGAAAAGCACAAAGAAGATGACTATAAAGTAGTCCAGCTGTCCATATTTATATGTTTTCCTTCACGTCTCGACCATAACAGTATGTAGTTCACATTTAGTTTCCAAGAGTTTCAAATTAAAACTATCCAGCAGTCAAGCTTTATTCTTAACCAAGATAAATGTTAGTTTATCACAAAACTACTGCTGAATGTTACTTAAGTAAAAGTGATAAAGTTTGTAGTAAATTGGGAGACGACGTGTTGTGGCTCCAACAACTTTATTATTATTAACTAACATATATATATATCTACAAGATAAGGGCCTAACAGAACTAATACACAAGTCTACCCTCTTCTCCTCTCTAGCTCTAACTGAGGGATCCTCCCCATTCCAGGAGTGCCCTTGCTCCTGATAGTTCGGCTTCCTGCGGGGCCTCTACATAGGGTCCAGCCTGATCACGTGGCCGCAAATTATCGCCCCCTTAAAGGGGCCACATTACCACCAAGTTATTAACTGAAATACAGATACAAAAACTAAATGCAGATATGAATAAAATACGCCTCTAAAGATGATATTTCAAATTAGTCTCTGTGAGATATTAGTGCGGGCCCATAGATTGCAGTCTAAGTGTTGGTTATCTGGAGTGAACAGTTGTGTTCTGCAGCTGCTATAGTCAGTTAGTCAGTGTTTGCATTTTCAGGTGGATTCAGCAGATGGAGCGGTTTTGGGGAGCGAGTGAAGGTCCCTTTTCTTCTCCGGTTCTACCGGCACAACACTTGAAGACTGCTGGATTTCTTTTTCCGGGAGAACACTGATGATTTCTAGACAACTTCCTCTATGACTCCCGGTGGCAGTGGGAAACCCAGCTCTCACATGCTGTTCACAGTTAGTTCAACTGAGGGTTGGACCTGACCTCCTGGGGTCTTCTGGGTTCTCTGCACAGAATGGCTGTTCTCAGCCAACAGTGCAAATCTCAAAATGGCGGCTATCCCAAACTGTTGAATCATGTTGGGTTAGCCCAGGTCAGGGGGACAATATTTGCAGGGTAACAGGGAAAAGACGGGATTGGGACTTGTTGAGTTGCATCCTTTCAGCACTACAACCATTTTGTGGTTCTAATAAATCTGTCCGATTCCTGCCAATGAGCTTACTCTCAATTATCATTAGAGTGATGGAAGGGTTTGTCAATAATGTTGTCAAACGGCATTTTCTCAACAATAATCTGCTCACTGCTGCGCAGTTTGGGCCTGCAGAGATCGATCGCTCAGCTCTAACCTCATCACAGCCTTTGTATAGATTCTCGAGGTAAAGTAGGGAAAGTCCTTTGGCTGTGTTCATTCATATCCAGCAAAAGGAAGATAGCCATTGTTCTGAAGGACCATCATGTCAGGCCCAGCACATCACTGCAGGAGTTCATCAGGTCGACAATTCTGAGCACAACCATCTTCATCTGCTTCATCAATGACCTTCCCTCCATCACAGGGTCAGAAATGGGTTTATTCCCTGATTATTACACAGTATTCAGCTCCATTCGTAATAATGAAACAGTCAATGCCCACATGTACCGAGTCCTGGACAATATCCAGGCTTGGGATCAGAAGTGAAAAATAACATTTGTGTCACACAAGTGTCAGTCAAAGATAGAACATAGAACATAGAACATTACAGCGCAGAACAGGCCCTTCGGCCCACGATGTTGCACCGACCAGTTAAAAAAAAACTGTGACCCTCCAACCTAAACCAATTTCTTTTCGTCCATGAACCTATCTACGGATCTCTTAAACGCCCCCAAACTAGGCGCATTTACTACTGATGCTGGCAGGGCATTCCAATCCCTCACCACCCTCTGGGTAAAGAACCTACCCCTGACATCGGTTCTATAACTACCCCCCCTCAATTTAAAGCCATGCCCCCTCGTGCTGGATTTCTCCATCAGAGGAAAAAGGCTATCACTATCCACCCTATCTAAACCTCTAATCATCTTATATGTTTCAATAAGATCCCCTCTTAGCCGCCGCCTTTCCAGCGAAAACAATCCCAAATCCCTCAGCCTCTCCTCATAGGATCTCCCCTCCATACCAGGCAACATCCTGGTAAACCTCCTCTGCACCCTCTCCAAAGCCTCCACATCCTTCCTGTAATGTGGGGACCAGAACTGCACACAGTACTCCAAGTGCGGCCGCACCAGAGTTGTGTACAGTTGCAACATAACGCCACGACTCCTAAATTCAATCCCCCTACCAATAAACGCCAAGACACCATATGCCTTCTTAACAACCCTATCTACTTGATTCCCAACCTTCAGGGATCTATGCACACATACACCTAGATCCCTCTGCTCCTCCACACTACTCAAAGTCCTCCCGTTAGCCCTATACTCAACACATCTGTTATTCCTACCAAAGTGAATTACCTCACACTTCTCCGCATTAAACTCCATCCGCCACCTCTCGGCCCAACTTTGCAACCTGTCTAAGTCTTCCTGCAAACTACGACACCCTTCCTCACTGTCTACCACACCACCGACTTTGGTGTCATCAGCAAATTTGCTAATCCACCCAACTATACCCTCATCCAGATCATTAATAAATATTACAAACAGCAGTGGCCCCAAAACAGATCCCTGAGGTACACCACTTGTAACCGCACTCCATGATGAATATTTACTATCAACCACCACCCTCTGTTTCCTATCCGCTAGCCAATTCCTGATCCAATTTCCTAGATCACCCCCAATCCCATACATCTGCATTTTCTGCAGAAGCCTACCATGGTGAACCTTATCAAACGCCTTACTAAAATCCATATATACCACGTCCACTGCCTTGCCCCCATCCACCTCCTTGGTCACTTTCTCAAAAAACTCAATAAGGTTAGTAAGGCACGACCTACCTGCCACAAAACCATGCTGACTATCACCTATCAATTCATTACTCTCCAAATAACTATAAATCCTATCCCTTATAATTTTTTCCAACATCTTGCCGACAACAGAAGTGAGACTCACCGGTCTATAATTCCCGGGGAAGTCTCTGTTCCCCTTCTTAAACAATGGGACAACATTCGCTAACCTCCAATCTTCTGGTACTATACCAGAGGCCAACGACGACCTGAAGATCAGAGCCAGAGGCTCTGCAATCACTTCTCTTGCCTCCCAGAGAATCCTTGGATAAATCCCATCCGGACCAGGGGATTTATCTATTTTCAGACCCTCCAGAATATCCTGCACATCCTCCTTATCAACTGTAATACTGTCTATTCTACTCCCTTGCAACCCAGTGTCCTCCTCAGCTATATTCATGTCCCCTTGCGTGAACACCGAAGAGAAATATTGGTTCAATGCTTCACCAATCTCCTCCGGTTCCACACATAACTTCCCTCTGCCATCTATAACTGGCCCTAAACTTGCCCTAACCAACCTTCTGTTCTTGACATACCTATAGAACGCCTTAGGATTCTCTTTAACCCTATCCGCCAAAGTCTTCTCATGTCCCCTTTTAGCCCTTCTAAGCTCGCTCTTCAACTCCCTCTTAGCCAATCTAAAGCTTTCTAGTGCACTACCCGAGTGCTCACGTCTCATCCGAACATAAGCCTCCTTTTTCTTTTTAACCAACAAAGAAACTTTTTTGGTGCACCACGGTTCCCTAGCCCTACCAATTCCTCCTTGCCTGACAGGGACATACCTATCACAGACTCGCAGTAGCTGCTCCTTGAAAAAACTCCACATGTCGGACGTTCCCAGTCCCTGTAATCTCCTAGTCCAACCTATGTTTCCTAATTCTCTCCTAATAGCCTCATAATTACCCTTCCCCCAGCTAAAACCACTGGCCCGAGGTTCATGCCTATCCCTTTCCATCACTAAGGTGAACGTAACCGAATTGTGGTCACTATCACCAAAATGCACACCAACTTCCAAGTCTAGCACCTGGTCTGGCTCATTTCCCAGCACCAGATCCAATATAGCCTCACCTCTAGATATCTGAGCACTATCTGTTAAGAACCTCACTTGACCAGTGACATGCTTACCATGGCAACTACAGAAAGTCAGAAACTGTTGCTAGAATCCTACCACTGTTCACGCCAGCGGGATGTTCCCATCCCGCCACGGTGAATGGAGATTTGGCTGGCCGCCAAATTCTCCGATCTCGCTGCAGTGAAAATGTGGTACGAGTGATGGAAGATCATTCCCTGTATATTCTGTTTTGTGCAGATCTCCTAATTCCCCAAAGCCTCTTCACTACCCACATGGCACAAATCCCGTGTGATGGAATATTATCCACTTATCTGAATGAATATGGATGCAACAACATTCAAGAATTTCAACTGGATTATTATCTAAATGGAAAGAAATTACAACATGCTGCTGTGCAGAGGGACCTGGGGGTCCTTGTGCATGAGACGCAAAAACCCAGTCTGCAGGTGCAACAGGTGATCAAGAAGGCAAATGGGATGTTGGCCTATATCACAAGAGGGATAGAATATAAAAGCAGAGATGTCTTGCTGTATCTGTACAGGGCATTGGTGAGGCCGCAGCTGGAATACTGTGTGCAGTATTGGTCCCCTTATTTGTGGAAGGATATATTGGCCTTGGAGGGAGTGCAGAGAAGGTTCACTAGGTTGATACCAGAGATGAGGGGTGTTGACTATGAGGAGAGACTGAGCAGATTGGGTTTGTATTCGTTGGAATTTAGAAGGCTGAGGGGGGATCTTATAGAGACTGGATAGGGTAGAGATGGAGAGATTCTTTCCACTTAGAAAGGAAACTAGAACTAGAGGGCACAGCCTCAAAATAAAGGGGGGTCAGTTTAGGACAGAGTTGAGGAGGAACTTCTTCTCTCAGAGGGTGGTGAATCTCTGGAATTCTCTGCCCACTGAAGTGGTGGAGGCTACCTCGTTGAATATGTTTAAATCACAGATAGATGGATTCCTGATCGGTAAGGGAATTAGGGGTTATAGGGATCAGGCGGGTAAGTGGAACTGATCCACTTCAGATTAGCCATGATCTTATTGAATGGCGGGGCAGGCTCGAGGGGCTAGATGGCCTACTCCTGCTCCTATTTCTTATGTTCTTATGTTCTTAACACCATCCAGGACAAACATCTTTTCGATTATCATCTAATCAGTAGCCTAAGCATTCACTCACCCTACCATTGTACAACAGCATAGGGTGCACTGTCTAAACTTTACCCACTACAGCAACTCACCAAGACTTATTCAACTGAACCTCCAAAACCTGCAACCTGATTGACCTAGATGGATAAGGGAGCAGTACAAGTGAACATCACATTAATTCCAAATTACACACCAGCCTGACTTGAACATATATATCTTAACTCAGTTTCTCTCGCTACGGTTGCTGCCAAACCTGCTGCATTTTTCTGTTTTTGCTTCAGATTTCCAATATGTGTAGTATTTTGCTTTAGTATCACTGTTCCTTCATTGTTGCTGGGTCAAAACCCTGGAACATTTTATCTCACAGCATTGTGGGAATGTTTTCATGACATTGACTGCAACAGTTCAAGATGAAGGTCTATGCTGGCTTTGCCAGTGTGCCTACAACCTGGGAATAATAGACAAAAATGGCATAAATTAAATGAGGATATCATCACCTTAAAAATTGGACCATAGTTCAACTGCATCATTACCTTTGTAACTGAGGATGGAAATCAAACATAGTATCACAAGGCTAGCATATAAATGCATATCAGCCTGGTAACTGAGATATCATAAACATTATGGCCACTTTTACAACTTGAAAAATCAATGAGTAACTGAATATGTAATATCAAGGTGTAGTTTTACAACTGGGTTCACAATGGTCACTGGTTAATCTAGTTTATTGTTCCAAATACCATCCATTTTGGCCTTGCTCTGATGAATAAATATTGCCTTTGTGTTTGAAAAACGAATGACACAAAATGTCTAGGAGCATTTTCACCATGCAAGACACATTATTACTGCTGTAATTAATAAAATTACAATAGCATACGTCTCAAAATTCCAGGTACAATTTCTTTGAATTGTGCTATTAATTAACATTTGGAGAAATCCACAGTGACAGGCATGATGATAGTTTTGTCTTTCTCAGTACGTCCACCACAACAATTGTTTTTTCTTATTCCTACGTGAGGTGTGTGCGAGGCTAGCATTTATTGTTATCCCTAATTGAGAAGCAGATGGTAAGCTGTCTTCTTGAACCATTGCAGATTGCGTGGTAAAGGTACTGTCACAGTGTTGTTAGAGAGGAACTTCCAGGATGTTGACCCACTGATGATGAAGGAACAGTAATATATATTGCAGATGTGCGGCTTGGAAAGGAGCTTGCAAGTGATGGTGTTCCCCATACACCTGCTGTCCATGTCCTTCTAGGTAGTGGAGTTTGGGAAGTGCTGTAAAATAAAACTGAATGAATTTCGGCAATGTATCTTACAGATGGTACACACTGCAGCCACATTGAATCAGTGGCAAGGGAGTAAATGTTCTATGGGGTGTCGATCAAACAGACTGCTTTGCCTGACATGATATCAAGTTTCTTGAGTATTGCTGGAACCACATTCATGCAGGAAAGTGGAGAGTATTCTATCACACTCCTGACTTGTGCCTTGCATTTGGTGGACAGGATTTGGGGAGTCAGGAGGCGAGTAACTCATCTCAGAATTTCCAGCCTCATAGTATCCCTACAGTGCAGAAGGAGGCCATTCAGCCCGTCGAGTCTGCACCGACAACAATCCCACAGGCCCTATCCCCGTAACCCCCCGTATTTACCATGCTAATCCCCCTGACACTAAGGGGAAATTTAACATGGCCAATCTACCTAACCCGCACATCTTTGGAGCATGGGAGGAAACTGGAGCACCTGGAGGAAACCCACGCAGACACGGGGAGAAGGTGCAAACTCCACATAGAGAGTCACCCAAGGCTGGAATTGAACCAGGATCCCTGGCTCTGTGAGGCAGCAGTGCTAACCACTGTGCTGTGTAAGGATGGCATTTCAGAGGTTGAAGTTCAGGCAAAACAGAAGGCACAGCCACTAATGTGGACTGAATAAAGTTGGGAATGCACAAGAAGCCACCATTAGAGGATCGCAGACATCTCGGAGGCTGTGGATGTTGTAGAAGATGACAGAGTTAGGGTGGTGTGAGGCAATGGAAGGATTTGAAAATGAGGATGACAATTCTATAATTAAGATATTGTTGACCAGGAACATAAGCGAGAACAGAGATGATAGGGGAACAACTCTTGGCACAAGTTAAGACATGAGCAGCAGAGTTTTGGATGACCTTTAGTTTACAGAGGGTAGAATGTAGGAGCCCAGCCAGGAGTGCATTGAAATAACCAAGTCCAGAGGCAATGAAGGAATGAATGAAGATTTCAGCAACAGATTATTAGTAATTGCCCCAGTTCTTCATTTTCACTTGACCCTTGGTTCACCATTATATCTGAAATGATTCTTTTTTACTGTGAAGACAGATACAATGCATTTTTTAATTTCTCTGCCATTCCCGTGTTCCAAATTATAATATTTCCGCCTTTGCCAATAACCATCCTTGATTTAGTTTTACTAATCGCTTTTTTAATGACTAAAGAAGCATTTGTGTCTCTTGCTAGTTTGCTCCCATGTTCTCATTCTTTATAAATGTCTTTATTCCTTTGCTGAATTCTATGCATCTGATGCATCTCATGTATCAGTTCTGGGATCATTGCTGTTTGCAGTATATGTAAATGACTTGTAAACATGGGCAAATATGAAGCTGCCTATGTTTACAGATGATATCAAATTGGAAGAACTTTCAAATAGGGACAAGAAAAACTGAATACAAAGGTTGGGATTAACTGTTGGCATTTAATATGGATGAATATCAGGCAGTGATATTGAGAAGGGTATTAAACTGTGGCAATATAAATTCATAGCTTCTAAGCCATAGGAAGTAGCAAAGGAAGGTGCTTGTGAATATTGGTGGCTAATTCACGATGTCAACAATATGTTTGAGCAGTAAGGAAACTGAATCTTGAGAATCATAGCCAAAGCAATAGGAACACATTTCAAGAAATTTCAAAGAATGTTAGTGGACCTTGTACAATCAACAAAAAGTGCACAATTTGTATACCACAACAAGGATTTGGTAATGATGAAGGTAGTGCAGAAAAGGGCTGTCAAATGGAAACCAAACTAAAGCTTATGAAGTATGAGAAGAAATTTGATTTCATTTCTTCAGGAGAAGAAGAGATACGCTTCAAGAATCCAAAGTCCTTAAAAGTCTGAACGGAATTGTGCCAGCCCGATCATAAACTCTAGAACCAGAGAATACAGACTCAACATTACAAGACAGAAGACGATTAACATGAGCTAGGCAAAGAGAGTAGCAAATATGCACAACAGACTATCCAGGGAGGACATGGGCTCACATGGTGCAAATGTGCACATGCGAGTTTCTGTGAAAAATGGATATATTGGTTTCTCTCAGTGGTGTAGACTGGTCAGTATGGACTGGTCAGTGTGTCAGTATGGACTGGTCAGTGTGTCAGTATGGACAGGTCAGGTAATATGGTTGTTGTCTGATTGGATTTTGTCGACATGTGCTCACTTTTTTTGATGTGAACATCTCATTTTGGTTTGTAAACGGATGGCTGTGGGTGGCCTCATAGAGATTTGTGAAATTTAGTAAGTTTTTGACAGACTTGTTAGTTGGAGCGACTCCAGATGCAATTAAGTAAAATAATCAACAAGGTATCAATTAGAAAATTGAGAAGAAATTATGTATCCAGAAGATGGTGAGAATGTGGAACTTACCACCACATGGAATGTTTTCAATGAATTGATAATTTAAGGGTAGGCCACATTACCACATGAGGGGGATAGGAATAGTGGGTTATCTTTACACAGATAGATGATAATATAGTTGGTTTCCCACCTTTTGGGTGAGACATTAACTTAAGGCCTCATCTGCCTCATCCTCTTTGGGTGGATGTGGATGTTTGCATGGCACTATTTCGTAGAAGAGCCCTGGAGTGCTGGCCATTATTTATCCCTCAATCAACATCAGGGAAAGCAGATTATCTGGTCATTATCACATTTCTGTTTGATGAAGTTTGCTGTGTGAACATTTGCTGCTGTGCTTTACTTCAGAAGGTAGCCCATTGGCTGAAAAGCACTTTGAGGTTTTCAATGGATACGAACAGCTTTGCATAAATCATAGAAATCATAGAAACCCTACAGTGCAGAAGGAGGCCATTCGGCCCATCGAGTCTGCACCGACCACAATCCCACCCAGGCCCTACCCCCACATATTTACCCGCTAATCCCTCTAACCTACGCATCCCAGGACTCTAAGGGGCAATTTTCAACCTAACCCGCACATCTTTGGACTGTGGGAGGAAACCGGAGCACCCGGAGGAAACCCACGCAGACATGGGGAGAATGTGAAAACTCCACACAGACAGTGACCCGAGCCGGGAATCGAACCTGGGACCCTGGAGCTGTGAAGCAGCAATGCTAACCACTGTGCTACCGTGCCGCCCCGAGTCTTTCACTTTTCATTTCTTTTTGAGGAAGGATGGAAGGAAACTCAAGTGGAACATGACCAATAACATGACTTATTGGGCCGAATGGCCTGTTTCTGTGCTGTACACTCTGTGTATCTCACGTATATCTATAGCATTGAAAAGCTTAAGGGAGAATTGTAGAAATATTTGACAGATGGGACAATTAAGGGATAATCGTTTTTGGGATTAGCCAGGTGGGCAGCGTGGTCCTGTTTGCTTTGACAAAGGGTCATCTGGACTCAAAACGTCAGCTCTTTTATCTCCTTACAGATGTTGCCAGACCTGCTGAGATTTTCCAGCAGTTTCTCTTTTGGTCTTGTCTGGTCCTGTGTATTCCTTTGATTACATGAAGAAACTTCATTGCTGAAAATATTTGAAAGTTCTAATAAACAGATTTTTATTGGCAGTGATTTGATATAAATAAGCTCAGTTGCAAGAGGCCATTACCATCTGTCATGAATAATTGCCATTATATGACCTTTGATTATAGATTGAATAAAAAAATCATTTGAAATAAGCTTTGCCTTTGAAGCATTTGATGAGCTCCTCAGAGAAGCCCATTGCAGGAATCGACTTTCCTTTCAAGCTTCCTAATTTGATGATAATAATGTGCTGATCTTTCAGAACGGCCTGCTGAAGAATACTCTCACATGAGCATTTATCCAATGGTGCAAAGCTTGTGCACAGAGCGAGGGAGGCATCCATGAGCAAATATGAAAAGAACAAAGAACAAAGAAAATTACAGCACAGGAACAGGCCCTTCGGCCCTCCAAGCCTGCACCGACCATGCTGCCCGGCTTAACTAAAACCCCCTACCCTTCCGGGGACCATATCCCTCTATTCCCATCCTATTCATGTATTTGTCAAGACGCCTCTCAAAAGTCACTATCGTGACTCCCACTACCTCCCCTGGCAGCAAGTTTCAGGCACCCACCACCTTCTGTGTACAAAATCTGCCTTGTACATCTCCTTTAAACCTTGCTCCTCACACCATAAACCTATGTCCCCTAGTAATTGACTCTTCCACCCTGGGAAAAAGCTTCTGACTATCCAAGTGCGGCCTAACTAAGGTTCTATAAAGCTGCAACATGACTTGTCAATTTTTAAACTCAATGCCGCGGCCAATGAAGGCAAACATGCCGTATGCCTTCTTGACTACCTTCTCCACCTGCATTGCCACTTTCAGTGACCTGTGTACCTGTACACCCAGATCCCTTTGCTTAGCAAAACTCTTAAGAATTCTGCCATTTACTGTATATTTCCTATCTGTATTAGACCTTCTAAAATGCATTACCTCACATTTGTCCGGATTAAACTCCATCTGCCATCTCTCCACCGAAGTCTCCAACCGATCTATATCCTGCTGTATTCTCTGATGGTCCTCATCGCTATCCGCAAGTCCACCAACCTTTGTGTCATCTGCAAACTTACTAATTAAACCAGTTACATTTTCCTTCAAATTATTTATATATATTACAAACAGCAAAGGTCCCAGTACTGATCTCTGAGGAACGCCACTTGTCACAGCCCTTCATTCAGAAACGCACCCTTCCACTGCTACCCTCTGGCTTCTTTGACCGAGCCAGTTTTGTATCCACCTTGCCAGCTCACCTCTGATCCCATTTGACTTCACCTTCTGCACCAGTCTGCCATGAGGGACCTTGTCAAAGGTCTTACTGAAGTCTATGTAGACAATACCTACTGCCCTACCCTCATCAATCATCTTCGTCACTTCCTCAAAAAACTCGATCTAGTTCATGAGACACGACCTCCCCTTCACAAAACCATGTTGCCTCTCACTAATACGTCCACTTATTTCCAAGTGGGAATAAATCCTGTCTCGAAGAATCCTCTCCAATAATTTCCCTACCACTGACATAAGGCTCACCGGCCTGTAATTACCTGGCTTATTCTTGACAGACTTCTTAAACAAAGGAACAACATTGGCTACTCTCCAATCCTCTGGGACCTCCCCTGTAGCCAGTGAGGATACAAAGATTTCTCTCAAGGCCCCAGCAATTTCCTCCCTTACCTCTCTCAGTATTCTGGGGTATATCCCATCTGGGGACTTGTCTACCTTAATGTTTCTCAAGAACCCCAATACCTCCTCCTTTTTGATCTTAACATGATTCAAACTATCTATACATCCTTTCTCAGGCTTAAAGGATCAACATGTGATTATTGGCTCGTCACCAAACTTTTACAGTTACTGTAATTGTTTAGAAGCAAGATGGCGAAATGAGAAGCGCACCCCAGATGCTGAATCAAGATAAATTACTCTGACCGTGTACAGATTACTGGTCAATTTAAATCACCAAGTAATGATTAGGTGACACCAATTTTCCGGCTGTGCTCGCCCCGTAATTGGAGAATCCCGCCCCAGGTAAACGGACCTTTGCATGGTCCACCCCCCCGTCCACTGTAATTCCCGTAGTGGGCAGGACGGGAAAACTCTCCCTCCCCCCCCCCCCCCCCCCAGTCTGGGCTTTAGAAGCTTTCTGAGCACACTTCTCCCAGTAGCCATGATGTGGAGCTGCCGGCGTTGGACTGGGGTGGGCACTGTAAGAAGTCTCACAGCACCAGGTGAAAGTCCAACAGCTTTATTTGGTAGCATGAGCTTTCGGAGCGTTGCCCCTTCATCAGGTGAGTGAAGAGTTCAGTTCACAAACAGGGCATATATCGACACAAACTCAATTACAAGATAATGGTTGGAATGCGAGTCTTAACAGGTAATCAAGTCTTTACAGATGCAGACAATGTGAGCGGAGAGAGGGTTAAGCACAGGTTAAAGAGGTGTGTATTGTCTCCAGCCAGGACAGTTAGTGAGATTTTGCAAGCCCAGGCAAGTCGTTTTGGGGGTTACAGATAGTGTGACATGAACCCAGGTTCCCGGTTGAGGCCATCCTCGTGTGTGGAGCTTGGCCATCAGTTTCTGCTCAGCGATTCTGCGTTGTGTGTTGTGAAGGCCGCCTTGGAGAAAGTTCTCTCATATTATCCAATGACTCATTGCATCCCCAGCTCACTGTGTCCATTTTTTGATCTGAAGGCGACACGGTGAAGAGGGTGGCCACGTGTTTGTGAGGAATTTCTGATAGCAGCCTTGGAGTATCTGTAAACAAGAAAGTGTCTTTTACTGCAGGTACTGGCTGCCAGAGAAAATCTGCTTCCCGGGTTTGAAGGGCATAAGAAACTAAAGCATGTGACTGGCACGAGGGAAAACAAACCAAGGTAACTGCGGATCCTTTTGTCCAGCCTCAATGACAGGCAATATAATGAATCATCCTTTCCGAACGATATTGAAGTGCATCTGTATGAAAACATCTTCATTTCTTTTGTAGTTCGTGGATTCGCAAGTGGCAAATCCTGTATGACTAATGTCCATGACTTTAGTGAGAAAGTGACGTCTCTTAGCAATTCACCTTGAAAAGACCTATATGGTACTGCAGGGTCGATTTAGGTGTGGTGTACCGATTGAGCTAGGACATTCAACACAGCCAATGTTACAAGCACTCTGATTTTGGTGGGTGGGTCTCATTGAAACAGGATTTGTGTGCTACCCAACGTGAATCGCGTTAAGTGGAGCAGAAATTCAGCATGAGCCTTCAGCAGAGCTTTAAATGCCATGGATGGAATCGTTGGGGAATAATTGGAGCAGTGGATTCCAGCAACAGGGTTGAAAATGCTGCAATGCCTGATGTACCTTAGGGAATGAGTGGACATCAATACCATAGAATCCTACAGTGCAGAAAGAGGCCATTCGGCCCATCGAGTCTGCACCAACCACAATCCCACCCAGGCCCTATCCACATATTCCTACATATTTACCCACTAACCCCTCTAACCTATGCATCCCGGGACACTAAGGGGCAATTTAGAATGGCCAATCAACCTAGCCCGCACATCTTTGGACTATATAAGGAAGGAATGAAAATAAATATGCTCCGCGTTTTTTGGACACTAAGGGAATCAAGGGGCATGAGGCTAAGGCAGAAAAGTAGAGGTGAGGTTAAAAATCATCCATAAACTTATTAAGTGACGAAGGAGGCTCAAGGGAATGAGTGGCCTACTCCAGGTTCCGTTTTTTTAAGTCATGTTCATAAAAGCAAAGAACCTTTAGACTCATTTGTTTCACCAATTGTTTAAACACCCACAATCTCTATGATTATTCTTGATGTCTCAGATACACCCACCTCCCTGAACCAGCATTAAACATACAAATAAGGTCTTTGATAAAGGGCTTGGGTGTCGGGCTAGGGATAATTAAAGCACAATTTCACATGTATCAAGAGGTAATGGACTGATATAAAAACTAGGTACCTAGTGGGCACAGGTGAACCTAGGCACTCATAGAGATAGGTCACCAGTGTAATATCGCACGTATTAAAAATTCCTTTATTCACCCATACAGATCCTCCACACTGTCATGTCATGATGCCATGCTCTGAAAACCCCCGTACACACTCGGCGTTTCATCTCTGTGGAGTGCTGCTGCTAGCACGGACCCCTCAGTCCACCCCCACCACCCAGTTCCCCCATCTATGGAAGGATAATCCCCACCCCATCATCAACTCTCAGGCCTCTCATGTTATTAAGATGCAAAGGGCTGAAAACGTGTTGAGAGTCTGTCCACCTTGTCAGTCGGTGGAGATAAACACTGTGACCTCAGAAGAGGCAGTAGCAGCTGAGATTTGTCATTCAGCCTCTCTGGGCCTCAGGATAAGCCCGTTCATTGTCAAGTCACATTCAGCTATCTGTCAGGAGTCAGACATACCGCTGAGGATGACAGGAGCATCGCTGTGTCCTTACTGTAAGTCATCATCATTTTCCTGCAGCGATCGCCAATCACTCTAGTGTAGCCACCATCACGATGACCTTCCACAAGCACCACAGCAGTGAGGACACCATGGTGGCTGGCTGCCCCCAAAACGAGAGTCAATGAGTGCCTCCTTATCACTGCGCCCCATGCAGGCCCTGGCTATCACCCAAAATCCTTCCTCCTCCTCCACGAGTTGCCCCTTGCCGCCCTCCTCGACATCCTCCTATCCGAGGAGATGTGGCTTTCCTCCATCTTTTCCTGGTCCAGCTGCTCTCCCTGCTGCAGTGCCAGATTTACAGAGTGCAGCAGAGCACAGTGATACAGGATACAGGGGCCGTATTGGAGGGTTCCCCCCAACTGGCCTGGGCATCAGAACCGCATCTTGAGCAGTCCAAACCATTCACTTGACCAGTGCATACATTGACGCATGAGCGATCTAGCGCATCTAGCGCATCTAGCAAGTCGCAGTGGGTGTTTGTACTCTCTGCACTGGTGTCAGCAGCTGCCTCCTGAGTAGCCAGCCCTCCAGCCTTCATTCTCCCTCAGAAACGGCTGGGATCTGCGGGTGCTGCACAATGTAACTATCATGGATGTTCCTTCATGACTGGCATCGCGTGATCACAGACAATCTGGACATTGAGGGAATGGATCCTTTGCAGTTCAAAAATTGTGCCCCATACCGCTGTGGGGAGCACAGAGCCATGTGGGTGCAGTCAATGACACCATGCACGTGAGGCATGTCTGCTATACAGGTAAAGCCCATGGTCCTGGTATACTGGCTTGCCTGGTCCTGGTCCAAGTTGATGTACATGTGGGCCCTCGCAAATAGTGCATCTGTGACCTCTCTTATGCACTTGTGTGTGGCTGAGTGGGAGATGCTGATTAGGTCACTCGTGCAGCCTTGAGATGAGCCACTGGCATAGAAGTTAAGAGTGGCACTAACTTTCAGGGTCACAGGCAATGGGTGACCTCCCAGTCCAGGTGGTGCCAGATCTCACATCACCTGGCACAGGTGATCCACTATCCCCCGGGACAGACGCAGTCGTCTCCAGCACTCGGCCTCTGACATTTAGAGGGAGGAAGCTCTATGTCATACCACCCATGGCCAGTAGTGTCTCCTCCGAAGCTCCGCCATCTGTGGCCCTGCCCCCAAGAGATCAACGGGCCCAGCCTCCCTGTCTGCAGGGCGCTGATCCTGGTCTCATGGAGTGGCACGTCGATGTCGCTGCTACTGGTTGATCACGATCAAAAGAATTGCCAGCTCCACTGGCTCCAAGATTCTCTAGAATCAAAAAAGAGAACATCAAAGTGTGCAATGAGGGGTCCTGACACTGTCCTGACCACCAGTCCTCTCAGGATCTGGGACATCTACCCATGCGGATACCCCTATGTGAGCACCCTTCCAGTAGCAACATTTCCTCCCCTACGACACAATAACTACCTCCCTACAGTTGCTCCCTAAATGTCACCTGAATGAAGTTCTTGAGCCCTTAAGAGCCTCAATAGTCTGCATGCCCACCCCTGCCCGCTCCCCAAGGGCGGGGAGTGAGGCAGTTGAGTGTATACAGTGGGTCTGCATTCTAATCTCACAGAGGAACAAGACACCGCGCTCCGCCCGCCCTGCACCCCCCAACTCATCCCTTGAAGGAGTGACTGGTGAGTGACTTCTCTATAACACCTTGCAATGGGGGCCATATCTGTGTCAGCTCTCTGTTATGGAGACATGAATACTCGCCTTGATGTTCAATGCTTGGGAGGCTAGGCTTCTAACTCATGTATAGAACCAATTAAGCAAAATCAAATAAACTGAGAGTTAAAGTAAAACGAGCAGCCCCTTAAAGGGGAACAGCCATAAACAAAAAAAGGTCACAAATGTAACTTTGAAATGTCAAACTGAAATGTGATTAAAGGGGTCGATAAGGCACCCCAGTCCCTGTGGCGTCCATTGGGCAAGGAAAGCCTTGACAGTGCTGGACACCACATGCTTCATCTCCAGGGACACCCGGCTATAAATGTAGTCATGGAGAAGGGCAGGCAGTTAGGTCGGACGACCCCCTCAGTTGCCCACTGCCTGGACCTTTTGGGAGGCCAGGCTTCTAAAGGATTGAATATTGGGTTCCAATCTGTTGTGCATTCATGCATTGCAATGCTGACTAAATTGGCACAATTGACTCATCAATTGTCAGGGACCTGATTAGGCACCTGGCTTCCCCTTGTGGCAGGTGAGGCATACCTGATGTGTGTGAAGGTTTCAACTTTAGAGGTCACCCTCATTCCTTCAGCTCTCTTGGGCTGCGGATTAAAAGAGCCTTCCACCGTGAACAGCCAGCCACCCGGACACTAATCCCTGACAGCCAGGCCTCCATAACCAGTGGCCTTGACCTTCCAGACAGCTCATGCCCTCTGGCTGAAGGTGGAGGTTCATTTTCGCTGCACTCATCCTCCCCACTGTGTGTGTGTCTTCTGACCTCATAAGGCTGGAAATCACCACCTTTCAGAGTCCCCCACTCTGGTCATGCAGCCAGGTAACTCATGGGACCTCACTCAAGAGCCTCACAATGCTGACCCTGTAGATTCACCTGCTCCCACCCACTTTCCAGATCCACTCCACAAGGGCAATCCCTCAGTGGTGATATCAGCATAAGGCCAGCAAGGAGGACTACAGGAAGCACAGCCTGCATGTCAGATGCTAAACCCTTTTGAACCTAAAGGCTCACAGCCATGAAGGGCAGCGGACGCCTGCAAGCGACTCCACCCCCTCTGGCTCCAGCCCCGAGTTAACTTATCTGCATCCCCTGTGTCATCTTCGCTGCTGCCTCCGACTGGCACTCTGAAGGGTGATGGCGACCAATATCCCCTTTGGAGGTGAGGTTACCAGGTTTTTATACATTTGTTGTAAATCGCGCCAGCGTGATGTCACACCGGCAACCAATGAATATTCAGTGAGGGGGTGGGGAAGTCCAAGCAGGAGGGCTCGCTAATGACATTATAATGCATTTAAATGAGCTTCCTGTCCTTCCGTGTGGAATTCTCGTTACGCCACTGGTGAGGGGCCTAGAAGATCGGAAAATGATCTCGCCGGCGGGAATCGGGAAATCGCTCCCTGTCAGAGAGCTTTTACAGAAAACAGGCCCAATGCTTTGGAATGTGAGCATCAAACTGCAGGAAAAGAACAGTTTGTGTCACAAATGAATGCTTGAGAAGCAGTCTACTATTTTGAGAAGAATCATGTGATTAATATCCACATGAAAGGTCAACCAAATATGTCAATGTAAATTAAACAATTAATCAATCTGCATGCACAAATTAAGTAGTTTTTTTTTGCTTTCTTTAGAAAAGCTTCCAATGCAGTCTATAATTTCAGGCGGTGTCTGTACTATCTTTCTTTTCTCTCCATAAAATTTCTTCCACACGTTGATGCTGCCAGGCCTATCAGTGCCGTGACATTTGAGCCATCTGTTTATCTTCCTCGTTTCCGTTGGTTAAGTATGGCAGTCTGTTTTTTTATGCTCCTTTCTCATTATTTACCCTCGGATCACCCAAAATCTTCTTCTTCAATTTAAATTTTCTCTTCATTGACATTCCAGTCAAAGTAAAATTGTTAAAATTGATTGTAACATGTGCTCTTTAAGATTTTAATTTCAGAGAAGTGCATACTGCTAAATGAAAATGATCCAAACCATATGAAAAAGAACTTGTCTTTTTAGGTCGCCTTTCTCAATAATGGATGGCACAGGACACTCTTAAGCCAACAAATGACTTTTGAAGGGTTGTTATTTGGGCAAATGCAACAATCAATTTGTAAACACAGGGCCCACAACAAGCATAGAGGCGGTGTTGTTTGAAGGATGAACATCTGCCCAGACACCACAAGAATGCCTTTCTCTTGTTTATGTTGTGTCATGGTGCGGTTTGCATCCATTTAACAGGCAAATAAGTGTTCAGTTCAAATTCATGAAATCATAGAATCATACAGCACTGTACATGGCCATTCAGCCCATTGAGCTACTTCTAAAAAGCTTCAACAAATATTCCGGCCAATTGCAGATTGAATCCTCTCAAGTGGCTCCATTATTATCGGCAGGTGCACTCCTGATCCACACCTGCACCTGCTGACTGAAATATTGGCTGAGTGTGTGCTGATGTCACGATGCACTTCCGATAGCTACACAACGCCACTCCATGTGCTTCGGAGTCTGACACATGCCCACCCAGACCAGGTAAAATTCTGCCCCTGGAGCGAAGGTTATCTCCTGACCTTTACGGTCAGCATTCAGAATGCTACCACTTCAAAAAGGTCGATAGCAAATAAAAATGTTGTGCCTAATTAGGCACAATTTATCGTAGTAGTATTAAAGGAAAGAATCACTCCCTTCATGTTAGCATACAGCACACATTCAACACAAGGCACAAGTGTTTCAAATCCAAATGATTGAATACAACAGTTGGGATTCTCTGGCCGCACTCACCCCAAAACCGGAGAATCCTGCCCGAGGTCAATGGACCTTTGCATGGTCCGCTCCCCGCCCGTTATGATTCTCGTGGTGGGTGGGACGAGAGAATTCCCACCACTATGTTTATATCAATGATAGAATTCATAGAAACCCTACAATGCAGAAAGAGGCCATTTGGCCCATCGAGTCTGTACCGACCACAATCCCACCCAGGCCCTACCCCCATATCTCCACATATTTTACCCGCTAATCCCTCTAACCTACGCATCTCAGGACACTAAGGGGCAATTTTAACATAGCCAATCAACCTAACCCGCACATCTTTGGACTGTGGGAGGAAACTGGAGCACCTGGAGGAAACCCACGCAGACACGAGGAGAATGTGTAAACTCCACACAGACAGTGACCCAAGCTGGGAATCGAACCCAGGTCCCTGGAGCTGTGAAGCAGCAGTGCTAACCACTGTGCTACCGTGCCGTGTTATATTTTTACCATATTCATATACAATATTCCATGAGATTTACCAGAGTACTGGTGATAGACAGAAACTTCCCACTCCTGTGGGGCAGGCTTGAAGGTGGCATTGGGAGGAAATTTGAAAGGAGGGTGTCGGGTTGCTTGGCCCATTCCATCCAAGGCTGCAGGCCCCCCACCCCTACTTGGACGACAGGCCCTGAGATAACCTCTTAATTAGTCACCTCCAGAGAGATCTCTCAGGTAGGTGCAGGACAGCAACCGGGAAATCGTCCCATCCCTGGATTATTTTTAACGGGGACAAGATTCCATCTGATAATTGCAACCTTATATGAAACATGAAATTCCAAGAAATCTTTGTGCTGCCCCAGTAGTTGATGCTTGAGACTTGAGCCATTCAATGGCCAAGATTGGCAGCATGGTGGTGTTACAACAAAGCCCAGTGTAGCAAGAAGATAAGCATTTTTATGCATTTACAAAGATCAGCGGTTCATAAAATGCCCTATCCTTTGTACTAGATTAATAATGAGCAGGAAAAGAGCTTGGCAAGGCAATCTATTAGCATCTTATTAAATATTTGCTCACTTGGCAACTTTCCTCAACCAAACACTTCTTTTTGCTTTCTCTCCCAGGTTTGGACCAAAGGTGAGCCAACATTGATACTGTAACCCAAAAAACAGTCCAATAAGGGCATGGAAACCAGGAAAGTGTAAAGCACTGAGGTAAGCTCCACATACACATGGTTAGTCGCAAACAGTATGGGAGCTAAACTGGATAGACCCAAGATAGGTCTTAGGGATTGCAATGTGCAATTATCATGCACCCGATTAAAGCAATGCATGCCATCCCTGTGCTTCCTGCTCATTATCATAATTGTTGTATGCAGCAAGTCACAAACATGCTGTTCATTGGCTGCTCACATCAGCGGGAGTCCAATATCACTACTTGCTAGGATTAATTAAAAATAACCTGCAGTGTTGAAAGTTGGCCTGCACCTCTGAAAGGGTAGGTTCATTGTGGCTGCTGGAGCTACTGAGGTCATTCAGAATAGTGCTTTACAACAAAGAAGGATAGCTGGCCATGGGAGAGAACGTGCATCAAGGTTTTCCAATGCTGTACTGGAGGTCTTGGAGGAGTTGGTGGGACAGAATCCCCCCCCCCCCCTCCCAAGAGGTTATCCAGACATACAATGAGAAGACAACAGGAACAGATAGTCACAAAAGTTATTGCATTGCAGTGCTTCCCTAATGGCCTGAATGCCATGTTTCAAAATGTTTAATGACCCCATAGGAGTGGTCTAGATCAGTGAAAGCATCTTCAAATACCACCAATTGCAGCCAAGCCTCAGCTGCTGTTTAATTCCCCATACCCCAGCAATCACTATCAACCAGGTCTCACAACTAGCTTCCATATGCTTCACCTCACTCCCACGCACTTAGCACTGCTGCACGACTCACACCCACAGCTTGCAAACGCTGCCAACTATTCAACCATGACAGAACATGCTGCATGGCACTCACTAACAAACTTCCCTCTCTCTTGCAGGAGAAGCTTTGCAACAAGTAGAGCCAGCAGGAACTAACTACATCTGCACCTTTTAACCTCCATGCATGATACAGTGCTGGTCATTATTGGAAGGCCACTGCTGAGGCTGTGGCATGACTAAATCCATTGAAGAAGGCAATATTCTCATGACCTAATTCTCCTTCTCACATCCCACTTCCTCCTCACCTCTCAATCACTTCTAACTTGCAAACTGCAGATTTTCTCCTCACCTCAGTCCCAACACCAACAACATAGTTGAGGGCCCAGCCATAACGTGCTGCCAATGTCTCGGCTACCATTGCAGTGAAAGCAGAAGCCACCTTAAATCTCAGTGCTGCAGTGGATGATCAGACTGATGCTTTGCACGGTTAGCTTGCTGTTATCCAAGCTCTGACTGCTGTCAACATGACTGAGCACAAGAGGTCAGAGCAGGAGTAGACCATGGCCGGAATTTTACTGTCTCATCCACCACGGGAATCAGGTGGGCAAGGGACGGAGCTTGGGAAGGCCCGTTGACCCTGGGCGGGATTTTACGGTTTTGGGACGAGTGAGGCCATAAAATTCCGCCCACGTGACCCAGCAGGCCTGATTCATCATTCAATACGATCCCGGCTGAATTTGGGCTTCAACTCCAATCTCCCACCCATTTCCCACATCCCTCAATTCCCTAAGAGACCACAAATGTGTCTATTCCAGCCTTAACCATGTTCAACAATGGAACATCCACAACCCTCTGAAGATGGAAATTCCAAATGTTCATGATCCTTTGAGTGAAGTAATTTCTCACCTCAGTCCTAAATGTTTGACCTCTAATTCTGAGACTCTGCCCCCATATTTCAGATTACCCAACCAGTGGAAACTATCATTCAGCATCCGCCCTGTCAAACCCCCTCAGAATCTTGTACGTTTCAATGAGATCACCTCTTATTCTTCCAAACTCCAGAGAAAATAGACCCAATTTTCTCAGCCTCGCATCAGAGGGCAACCCTCTCAATTTAGTGAATAAAGTGTGACTGTGAATAGTGGTGGTTAAAGAGGTTTGCAGGTTCACTTCAGCAATCTGTCCTCAACAGATTGCTAGGGCGCCATCCTGCTGGTGTGGCATAGGCTCCATGAAGCATGGGTCTGCTGTCCTCTCTCAGGATGTTTCACTGGCTGTCTTGTCTGGAGACAATACACATCTTTTTAGCCTGTCTTGATGCTCTCTCCACTCCCATTGTTTTGTTTCTTAAAGACTGGATTAGTTGTAAGTATTCGCATTCCAACCATTATTCATGTAAATTGAGTCTGTGTCTTATAAGTTCTGTTTGTGAACAGAATTCCCACTCACCTGAAGAAGGGGCTCAGAGCCTCGAAAGCTTGTGTGGCTTTTGCTACCAAATAAACCTGTTGGACTTTAACCTGGTGTTGTTAAACTTCTTACTCTCTCAGGATGACAGCTATCATGACCTTCCCCACCCCCCACCCAACTTCAGCAATGCCCCTGTTAGTGAATGGGTGAGTTGCACTTGAGTTAGTTCTTTGTGCACAAGCTGAGCAGAAGGGGCCTATCTAGATTGTAACCTCCTTTTTCTCCTCCTCTATTTCATGTTCCTGCTCCTCCACTTATTGCCTGACAGGGGGATGACAAGGTTCATGCAGTGTACCACACCCACTCTGTCAAGTACCCCCAGAGCAATCCAAGCAGTGGACTGGTTTCTCAGCATGATCTATATCATTTCTTGCGACAGCACGGCTCTCGATGGAATCATGCTGTCCACATGTGAATGGGTTACAAACCAGAACATGAGCTATGTTATCATAGAAATCATAGAAACCCTACAGTGCAGAAGGAGGCCATTCGGCCCATCGAGTCTGCACCGACCACAATCCCACCCAGGCCCTACCCCCACATATTTACCCGCTAATCCCTCTAACCTATGCATCTCAGGGGCAATTTTAACCTGGCCAATCAACCTAACCCGCACATCTTTGGACTGTGGGAGGAAACCGGAGCACCCGGAGGAAACCCACGCAAACACGAGGAGAATGTGCAAACTCCACACAGACAGTGACCCAAGCCGGGAATCGAACTCGGGACCCTGGAGCTGTGAAGCAGCAGTGCTAACCACTGTGCTACCGTGCCGCCAGCAGATGATCCTTGTCACCCAATAGCCCTCCTTTGGTTTGGCATGGTGATTGAAATAGAGCTGCCAGGAACCACATAATGAAGGCATCATGACTGCTGCCAGAATTCTGAGCATTGGTCTACAAGATTTTCTACCTGTGGTCACACATCGGCTGCACTTTGACTGAGTGGGATGCTTTTCTGTTCCAGTATAAATATAGAGTTGACATAAAACACCTGCAAAGCAATGTGAATGGAATCAATGACACCAATGGGAAAGCCTGCAAACTGTTCAAACTCTTATACTTGCTCCATCTGCTTCCCTCTGGCATAGAGAACCTCAGTGACCTCCCTTAGGCAACAGTGGACTGCAAATTGTGAGATGTTGCTAATATCGCCAGCAGCACACATTAAAGTTAGTTGCCATAGTTGCTCCTATAGCTAGTAGCAATTTGGTTCATGCCCTGCTCCGAGATTGGAGTTGTGTCCGGCAGATTTCAGTTACGACCTCTTTAATGAATTGGAGATGTCTAAATAGTCATCACTGAGATGCAGGTCTTTCTCAGAAGACTAAGGAAATTTAGCATGTCAGCTACGGCTCTCACCAACTTTTACAGATGCACCATAGAAAACATTCTTTCAGGTTGTATCACAGCTTGGTATGGCTCTTGCTCTTCCCAAGACCGCAAGGAACTACAAAAGGTCATGAATGTAGCCTAATCCAACATGCAAACCAGCCTCCCATCCGTTGACTCGGTCTACACTTCCCGCTGCCTCGGAAAAGCAACCAGCATAATTAAGGACCCCATGCACCCCGGACATTCTCTCTTCCACCTTCTTCCGTCGGGAAAAAGATACAGAAGTCTGAGATCACGTACCAATCGACTCAAGAACAGCTTCTTCCCTGCTGCTGTCAGACTTTTGAATGGACTTACCTTGTATTAAGTTGATCTTTCTCTGCACCCTAGCTATGACTATAACACTACATTCTGCACTCTTTTGTTTCCTTCTCTATGAACGGTATGCTTTGTCTATATAGTGCACAAGAAACAATACTTTTCACTGTATGCTAATACATGTGACAATAATAAATCAAATCAAATCAAATCAGGTAAGAATATGAGTGCCTCTTGAAAGTCTTTATTTCTTCCTCTTCTGGCAGCTTGGCCAGCTTTATGGGGCCATCAATCATTCCCCAATATATGGTGTATTCCAATTAGTGTACACCGATTAGTGTTCCAATGACTGGGGAAGACTGCTTTGTGGGAAGGCTATACGTGGGTGGTACGGTAGCACAGTGGTTAGCATAGCTGCATCACAGCGCCAGGGACCCGGATTCGATTCCGGCCTTGGGTGACTGTGTGGAGTCTGCACGTTCTCCCCGTGTCTGCGTAGGTTTCTGCCGGGTGCTCCGGTTTCCTCCCACACTCCAAAGATTTGCAAGTTAGGTGGATTGGCCATGCTAAATTGCCCCTTAGTTTCCAAGGATGTATAGGTTAGGGGGATTAGCCATGGTGGGGATTCAGGGATAGGGTGAGGAAGTAAGATGCTCTTTCGGAGAGTCTGTGCAGACTCGATGGGCCAAATGGCCTTCTTCTGCACTGTAGGGACACTATGGGCCTATTGTTCTGTGAAGAATCAACTCAAGTGTGATAACTGTAGCTGCAACACCAATTCATCAAACACTTATAGAATTGTAGCAACAAATTAACCAGCACACTAATCCGTAAATTGTCGATCATCTCTTTAAATAACACTGATGGAAGAGTCTTTCATGCTGTTTAACATGCATCAAGCTATTGCGACGCTAAAAAAATGACAATGATGGCATCAGATCACTATTGCACACTAACTGATGTTGAGATTTGCAGGGTATAATACTACTGGATGTTCAATGCATTTGCACAATCCCCGTTTACCAAACTGGCATTCGGCACACTCCCTGTCAGAAGTACCCATGTGTGCCACTATTGCCATTTTGGAACCCTAAGAGTATTGGCAGCACCCAAAAATTGTCTAGTTTTGCCCCTACATTTCAACATGGCAACAGAACTTTTCTTACTTAATTTTCTAACTACGTTTGAAAAAAATGTAAAACCCAGAAATTCTCAATGGTCTCCTCAAATTGTCACCCCCTGTAAAGGGTTCCTCATTCAATCCAAACTAGATTCTTCTCAAGGTTTCCTGGAACCAGCAGTTAGCTGATTAAAGTATGTAATGGGCTTAAACTATATTTAGTGACATCAACAAATCGGCAGCTCAGTTTTGAGAAAGCAGCTTTCACCATCCTTTAGATATTCTTCAGAGGTTTGGGACAGCTGATGACCCAGAGGGTGAGAAATCCGAAGGCACTATGCTTATTTCTCAGTGTTAAATGGCTACCAAATCTTCCAATACAGCCAGCAAGGACGGGTTCACGACAAGGTACACCACCTGTCTTACTGGTCAGACCAAAACGATTTGCATGGGTACAAAGTATGGGAAATAAAAACAGAAACTGCTGAAAACATTCAGCAGGCCAGGCAGCAACTGTGGGGAGATGATAAGTCATTGAGCTGAAATGTTAACTCTGTTTTTCTCTCCACTGATGTTTAAGTTTAAATTTATTTAATAGTGTCACAAATAGGCTTACAGTAACACTGCAATGAAGTTGCTGTGAAAATCCCCTAGTCACCACACTCCGGCGCCTGTTCGGCTAGACTGAGGGAGAATTTAGCATGGCCAATGCACCTAACCAGCACGTCTTTCGGGCTGTGGGAGGAAACAGGAGCACCCGGAGGAAACCCACGCAGACACGGAGAGAACGTGCAGACTCTGCACAGACAGTGACCCAAGCTGGGAATCGAACCCAGGTCCCTGGCGCTGTGAGACAGCAGTGCTAACCTGACCTGGTCAGTTGCCTGAGCTGCTGAGTATTTCCAGTATTTTCTGTTTTTATTTCTGATTTCCAGCATTCCACACAGTATTCTGCTGTTCTAGCAAATTAGGCCCCGTGGTAAAACATTTTGTTATGCAAGGAAAACTGCTTCTTAATTGATATTATTGATAAGTGGTAAGCTCAATTAAGTTTCCCATGAATGGAGATGTATTTTAACTTGTGTGTCATTGTGTAAAGCAGAAATGGGTGAATTGTCACACAGTCAAAATGACAAAATCTGTAAAAAGCAGCATTTTGTATGGAGAGTTAGGATTCAAAGATGTTTGATCTAGTTGTACACTGAGGTCAGAACTGTAATGAGTTCTCCACCATCGGGTCTAGTTGTAAGCTTATGTTTTAAGTGTATGTTTAAGTGCTACCACATGTACTGTGTGCTTAATCAATCAATGATGCTCGACCTCAATATTTTAAGAAACTTATTAATATTGAGGAACAGATAGAGCATGTAATCATAATTAAAACCCACCTTCTAAAACTTGTGATTAATAAATCCATGGCCTCCTTACGTTTAGCTTTACAAATGAAGATAGAAGAGGAGAGGATTTGAGGAGGCAGAAAATGTCATGGAGAAAACTGTGGATGGTTACCTTCCAGGATGTTGTCATGGAGACACAGGTGTAGAAATGCTTGTGGCCTGGTCAGTTCTGGCAGTGACAGACCAGGTTGGTTCAAGTTTGCAGCTTTCAGTCTTTCGGATAGGAAGTTGAGGTTATATTGGGGTAGCCAGAGCTGGATTGGGGGAGCCGGAGACTGACAAAGACACAGTGAAATGGACGAGGGGAATCATGAATGGAGAAACTGGTGGGAGATGGACGATGGAGACAGTAGTGAAGAGAGCCGGCAGAAGGCGAAAAGCTTGCTTTCCAATCCCTCCATGACCTGCCCCCCTCTCTAACTCTGTAACTGGCCCAACCCTATAGCCCTACAGCCCTTCAAGATATCTGCAACATTGGCAACTTATGCATTCTTGATTTTCATTGTTCCAGCATTGGTGTGCTTCAGTTGCCTAGGCCTGAAGCTCTGCAATTCACTTCCCTAAGCTTTCTACCTCTCTCCTTCTTTAAGACACTCTGTAAAACCTATCCCTTTGACCAAACCTTTTGTCACCTGATCTAACACGTTCTTGCGTGGCGCAGTGATTACGCTCCTATAAAGTACCTTGGGATATTTTGCTATACTAAAGGCACTATATAAATGTAAGCTGTTGTTGCTGATAGGATGAGGGACACTTGATTTAAGAAATGCTAGGCCTAGTACTGCAATTATCGACCTTACCTTTCTGAATACTCAAATAGATAGGATCAAGTGAACTACATGTAATCACACTCTTTGGGATACTTAATGGATCATATGAAAAAGCTCCAGAAGTAGAATTATATATTTATATATAAATTACTTTTGGAGACTTGAAGAAAGTGGAAACCAGTTAAGAAACCAAGTATGCCTCAAAGATTGCATGATAAGGCCTCTTTGATGAGGAGTGTGAGGCCTGTCACAATGGTTAAGATATAAAGATCCTGAGGCTAAAAGTCTCACAGTAGTGGGAGTTTACTTGATGATAGGTGGTACATAACTCTTGAGTAGGCATACAGGAGATGGGAGAGATCTGAGGCAGTCTGAAAGTCAGAGATTGCAAGGAAAGTGGTGGTGTGGAGGTACAGGGGAGCGCAGTGGTCTCTGCGTACTTGGTGGGTGACAGTGGTCCCGAAGAATCTTAGCACGAAGAGCAAGTCCAGATTTTACACCCAGCAATACGGAAGAGGTGTATCTTAAACTCCTGCTCAGTTCCATGGCCCCATAATGAATTAATGTCCATTAGGACCTTAATTACCTTGAGTCGAGACTTCGACCCCATCTCAGGGGGAAGAGTCTCTGTTCCACGGCTGCCGGGCAACAGCGGCTCCCGGAGCAGTGGTCCCTCTTAGCACGGCATGCAGTCCCAGCACCATTCATCGCTGGAGCTGGTTGCAAAATAAGTGGGATGGGGAGAGGGGGGGAGTAAGCATTTGGCAGTGGAAGTGTTGGGGATTATGGTGGGGGGAGGGGGTGTGGGGAAGTGGGGTGGGAGGAAGGAGGAGAGGCTACTATGTTCCAGTGAGGGGTGCGAGTAGGGTCGGGGGCTAGGTGGGGGAAAGGAAAAAGCAGGGGTGTTTGGAGCTTTGCAGGTGGGGACACCTCAGATCAAAACAGGAGGCCCATAAAGGAAGCTCACACCCTTTCCCACCCAAAGCCTGAGTAGTATCCCCTGCCAGGTTTCCAATCCATTGCTTGCCTCAGCCTGTGAAATAATGATGAATGTAGGAAATAGCCAGTTAAGGGCCTCAAGAGCAGATGGGCATAAGACACTTTTCCCACCATTCATAAAACTGCGGCAGGGACAGGAGGGAGAGTAGGTCGGTATAGGGCACGCTGCCCATGGCATCTTACACTCCCCAACCCCTATCCCCCGGCCTGGGAGGGTAAAGTTCTGCCCTGGAATTCCATTGACTATGGACTATCAGTATGATTGCACTTCTTACCTCATGCAATTTGTTGTTTCCTCAGCAGGAGTTGACAGGGTTGCTCTCCTCAGTTCCCCACAGTTACGCACTGGGTTTGGATGCATGCTGAACTCCCAGCTTGTTTCTTAGTCAGGGTATTAGTGATCCTGGAGGGGAAATGGGCACCTTGCCTGATGGATACTCAGGATGTGGAGATGCCGGCGTTGGACTGGGGTAAACACAGTAAGAGTTTTAACAGCACCAGGTTAAAGTCCAACAGGTTTATTTGGTAGCAAATGCCATATAGTTGGCAGATGGCATTTGCTACCAAACAAACCTGTTGGACTTTAACCTCGTGTTGTTAAAACTCTTACTGTGGATACTCAGGAGCCAGACAAGAGCAGAGGCAGCTGTGAGGCTGCAGACAGGGAATAAAAAACAGAAGTAGTAATGATTAAAGTTAAAGTTTTAAAGTTTATTTATTAGTGCCACTAGTAGGCTTGCCTTAACACTGCAGTGAAATTACTGTGAAAATCCCCTAGTCGCCACACTCCGCCACCTGTTCGGGCACACTGAGGGAGAATGTAGATGGCCAATGCACCTAACCAGCATGTCTTTCGGACTGTGGGAGGAAACCAGAGCATCCAGAGGAAACCCACACAGACATGGGGAGAACGTACAGACTCCGCACAGACAGTGACCCAAACCAGGAATCAAACCCAGGTTCCTGGCACTGTGAGGCAACAGTGCTAACCACTGTGCCACCGTGCCACCCAAGGCATCATTTTTGAGTGCAGAGGGAGAAATAAAAACAGGAAAGAGACAATTTCCACTGAAATCAGAAAGCGGCAACAGATGCATTATCGAGGTAAAGTCCAGGAGCAGCGGGAATACTGGGATTGTCAGGTTTTTGAGTGTTCCAGTCAGGGTGGGATGTCTGGGTGTTGCGGGCGGCTGCTGAGGCAGAAGGCTCTGAGTTGGAGGCACTGAGGTTGCACCCCTGCGTTTGCTGAAAGCTAGTGGCTTTTGCTACCAAATAAACCTGCTGGACTTTAACCTGGTGTTGTTAAACTTCTTACTGTGTTTACCCCAGTCCAACGCCAGCATCTCCACATCATGACTAGCACAGACAAAGCCAGTTTAAGAGGCAGGTTTCAGTGGTGAACCTGCCGAAACCGGCAATGGGCACAAAAGGGAAGTTGAGCAGCAAAGACTGTAGGGAGGAGAGCTGGCACCAGACTAAAAAGGATTGAGTAAACGATTGCAGGAGCTTTAAGAAAAGTATCCTAGACAAGTGACATTGCACTTACCTGGAAAATAGTAACGCAGATACAGCTCTTTGTGTGTTGCATTGAATTAATAGTGTGGATATGGCATCAGGAAGTAGCTGGAAAGACTTTTGATTCACTGATCAATGAAGATTATTGATAGTTAGTGCCCCCTACAGGACTAAGTACATCTAGTTCCATTCACAGATTCAACATTACCAACATATGTAGCAACATACCACATCGCTTAAATCAAAGGTGAAAAAGAGGGAACAAGACAAGTGACAAACGAGATGGTGTTATGTTTCCACATCACTTGGTCTTTAGAACAGTCAGACAGGTCGACTGTTCTGCTACTATCACCATTTTATTACATCTCTTACAAAAAGCATGCTGTTTGGAGAACAGTTTTAAAATGATTTTTATCCAATTGATTAATATTACAAAAAAAACTACAACTTTGAGTAGTTTTTAACCCTCATTGGGTTTGAGGTGAGCGGGAGGCAGGGTGAATAAAAATGCACTCACGGCATAAGTTTGAGGCCCTTGGTGTGCTCAGTCGCTGCAAACAGGGGAAGTTGTTGGGCCTCTGATCACACAAGTCAAGAAGGGCTCATTTTTTGAAAAAGGCCATTACCAGATTCTTCCCGGAAAGAGATCCTCTCCAGATTTGGAACATCTCCGGAGTACAGCCTTCCCAGAAGCAGACCACCTCCAGGATTGGAACCTTCCAAGGCCATTCTTTCCCCGGGAATATACTTTCCCTATTTTCCCACACTCGCCAGGGAACAATCTTCCCTGGAATAGACCCCCCCCCCCCCCCCCCGCCCCCCCATCCTCCCCCAGCTTCAGACACTACCCATGGTGCACAATCCCCAGGAATAGACCTTCTCCAGTTTTGGAGCAGTCTGAGGGCTCACTTTCCCAGAATGGAGCCTCTCCAGACACACAAAGAGCAGTTTAAAGTTGTGAGATCATTGAGAGAAAAATTGAACATTAGTAATGTCTGAGACTGTAATTGATGCCCCATACAGCATTGGGAATAGCCTGGAATAGAGGGTGGGGGGGGGGCTGGAACTCTGCTTATGCTTTATATTTTTAAAAAGCAAATGAACCATTATTTCCAAACACAGGCTACCACCCTATTTGGTGAGATCCCACCTGCATAGCTGGTAAATATAATATCAGACGATTCCACAGATGGGGTAAGTTATTCAATTCATCCTATCTCAATCCTCCAGAAAGGACCCTCTGCCGCAGCATCCAGTTGACCCTTAATGAGTTTCTATTTTTCTACCTCCATTATTAGTACCTTTCGTGTTTTGTTCACTTTGCGTAAAATCATCTGTCCTAAATTTGCCATCTGGTGGTTTTAACTTGAACTAATTTCTCAATTTGAAAGATTTTTGGGAATGCATCCTTTATGATATTATGTACCTTTATTAAATTGCCTCATTTATTATGCTGAAAAGCCCATTCTTTCCCCATAAACTTGTCCTCTAACACTAGAGACCAACTTCATAGCCTTAACTACAAAATGTCTTCAAAGCTCCAATGTCTTGCCTCTGTCTCTCTCACCAGATTGGATACAGTACTCAAGGTGTGGTCTGACTGGAGCAGTTTGAGGCCAATTTCCTATTTCTTGTATTTCATTTTAACTACATAGAAACACAAACTAGCTGCAAGAGGAGGCCATTCGGCCCGACGAGCCTGCTCCACCATTTATTATGATCATGGCTGAGCATCAAATTCAATATCCTGTTCCCCCCCTTCCCCCATATTCCTTGATCCCTTTAGCCTCAATAGCTATATCTAATTTCTTCTTGAAATCAGACAACATTGTGGCCTCAACTACATTCTGTGGTAGTGAATGCCACACATTCACTACCCTCTACATAGAACATAAAACAGTACAGCACAGAACAGGCCCTTCAGCCCACAATGTTGTGGTGAGCTTTATCAAGATCAAGCTATCCCACTCCCTATTATCCTGGTGTGCTCCATGTGCCTATCCAATAACCGCTTAAATGTTCCTAACGTGTCTGACTCCACTATCACTGCAGGCAGTCCATTCCACACCCCAACCACTCTCTGAGTAAAGAACCTACCTCGGACATCCTTCCTATACTTCCCACCATGAACCCTATAGTTATGCCCCCTTGTAATAGCTCCATCCACCCGAGGAAATAGTCTTTGAACGTTCACTCTATCTATCCCCTTCATCATTTTATAAACCTCTATTAAGTCTCCCCTCAATCTCCTCCGCTCCAGAGAGAACAGCCCTAGCTCCCTCAACCTTTCCTCATAAGACCCACCCTCCAAACCAGGCAGCATCCTGGTAAATCTCCTTTGCACTCTTTGCAGCGCTTCCACATCCTTCTTATAGTGAGGTGACCAGAACTGCACACAATATTCCAAAATGTGGTCTCACCAAGGTCCTGTACAGTTGCAGCATAACCCCACGGCTCTTAAACTCCAACCCCCTGTTAATAAAAGGTAACACACCATAGGCCTTCATCACAGCTCTATCCACTTGAGTGGCAACCTTCAAAGATCTGTGGATATGGATCTCAAGATCTCTCTGTTCCTCCACAGTCTTCAGAACTCTACCTTTGACCCTGTAATCCACATTTAAATTTGTCCTACCAAAATGAATCACCTCACATTTATCAGGGTTAAACTCCATTTTTCAGCCCAGCTTTGCATCCTATCTATGTCTCTTTGCAGTCTACAACAGCCCTCCACCTCTTCCACTACTCCACCAATCTTGGTGTCATCAGCAAATTTACTGATCCACCCTTCAGCCCCCTCCTCTAAGTCATTAATAAAAATCACAAATAGCAGAGGACCAAGCACTGATCCCTGTGACACTCCGCTAGCAACCTGCCTCCAGTCCGAAAATTTTCCATCCACCACCACCCTCTGTCTTCGATCAGATAGCCAGTTACCTATCCAATCGGCCAACTTTCCCTCTATCCCACACCTCCTTACTTTCATCATAAGCCGACCATGGGGGACCTTATCAAACGCCTTACTAAAATCCATGTATATGACATCAACTGCCCCACCTTCATCAACACACTTAGTTACCTCCTCAAAAAATTCTATCAAATTTGTGGGGCACGACTTGCCCTTCACGAATCCATGCTGACTATCCTGGATTAATCCGCATCTTTCTAAATGGTCGTAAATCCCATCCCTAAGGACCTTTTCCATCAACTTACCAACCACCGAAGTAAGACTAACCGGCCTATAATTACCAGGGTCATTTCTATTCCCTTTCTTAAACAGAGGAACAACATTCGCCACTCTCCAGTCCTCTGGCACCATCCCCGTGGACAGTGAGGACCCAAAGATCAAAGCCAAAGGCTCTGCAATCTCATCCCTTGCCTCCCAAAGAATCCTAGGATACATTTCATCAGGCCCAGGGGACTTATCGACCTTCAGTTTATTCAAAACTGCTAGTACATCCTCCCTCCGAACATCTACTTCCTCCAGCTTATTAGCCTGCAACACCTTCTCTTCCTCAAAAACATGGCCCCTCTCCTTGGTGAACACTGAAGAAAAGTATTCATTCATCACCTCTCCTATCTCTACTGACTCCATACACAAGTTCCCACTACTGTCCTTGACCGGCCCTAACCTCACCCTGGTCATTCTTTTATTCCTCACATAAGAGTAAAAAGCCTTGGGGTTTTCCTTGATCCGACCAGCCAAGGACTTCTCATGCCCCCTCCTAGCTCACCGAAGCCCCTTTTTCAACTCATTCCTTGCTAACTTGTAACCCTCAATCGAGCCATCTGAACCTTGTTTCCTCATCCCTACATAAGCTTCCCTCTTCCTTTTTACAAGACATTCCACCTCTTTTGTGAACCATGGTTCCCTCACTCGGCCATTTCCTCCCTGCCTGACAGGGACATACCTATCAAGGACACACAGTATTTGTTCCTTGAAAAAGTTCCACTTTTCATTAGTGCCTTTCCCTGACAGTTTCTGTTCCCATCTTATGCCCCCTAATTCTTGCCTAATCACATCATAATTACCTCTCCCCCAATTATAAACCTTGCCCTGCCGTACGGCCCTATCCCTCTCCATTGCAATAACAAAAGACACCGAATTGTGGTCACTATCTCCAAAGTGCTCTCCCACAACCAAATCTAACACTTGGCCCGGTGAAGAAATTTCTCCTCATCTCAGTTTTAAAAGGTTTACCCCTTATCCTGAAACGATGACCCCTAGCTCTGGACTCCCCACCATCAAGAACTTTCTGAATCCACCCCGTCTAACCCTGTTAGAATTTTATAAGTTTCAATGAGATCCCTTCTCACTCTTCTAAACTCCAGTGAATATAATCCTAACCGACTTAGTCTCCCCTCATATGACAGACCTGCCTTGCTAGGAATCAGTTTGGAAAACTTTTGCTGTACTCCCTTTATAGTAAGGACATCTTTCCTCAGATAACGATACCAAAACTGCACACAATACTCCAGGTGTGGCCTCACCAATGCCCTATACAATTGCAGTAAAACATCCCTATCTCTATACTCAAATCATCTCGCTATGAAGGCCAACTTACCATTTGCCTTCTTTACTGCCTGCTGTACCTGCACACTTACTTTCAGCAACTGATGCATGAGGATACCAAGTTATATGTCAATTCTTCAAAAATTCAGGACATTAGTCAGGCAAGATCTGGAGGCAATCCAGATTTGTCCTGGATAATGTCAAGTAGCTTGACATTATCCAGGACAAAGCAGCCTACCTAATTGGCACCCCATCCACAAACATTCATTCCCTCCAACCGACACAGCAATGCATACCATCTACAAGATACAGTGCAGGAAATCACCAAGGCTCCTTAGACAGCACCTTCCAAACCCATGACCACCACCATCTAGAAGGACAAGGACAGCAGATACATGGGAATGCCACCAGCTGGAAGTTCCCCTCCAAGCCACTCACCATCCTTAGAGAACTATAGAATCCCTACAGTGCAGAAAGAGGCCGTTTGACCCATCAAGTCTGCACTGACTCTCTGAAAGATCAGTGCACCGAGGCCCTCTCCTCCACCCTATCCCTATAACACCACGCATTTACAATAGCTAATCCACTTAACCTACATATTTTTGGACTGTGTGGGGAAACCCACGCATACACAGGGAGAATGTGCAAACTCCACACAGTCACCCAAAGCTGGAATCGAACCTGGGTCCATAGCGCTGTGAGATAGTAGTGCTAACCACTGTGCCATTGTGCCACCATTCCTTCACTGTCGCTATGTCAAAATCCTGGAATTCCCTCCCTAATAGCATTGTGGGTGTACCTACACCACATGGACTGCAGTGGTTTAAGAAGGACGCTCACCAGTCCTTTCTCAAGGGCAGTAATTTCTGGCCTAGCCAGTGAAGCCCACATCGCAAGAAGCAGTAAAAGAATACCCATAATTGTGGGTAATGATGGTTAAAATAGTTTACATCTGTGCAAATATTGACAAAATGAACCATAATATTGAGTTGATTATTAAGTAATGCAGATCTGAGATTTCAGAGTCATTGTAACTGGATGCCTAGCACTTGCAGTTCTAAGTATTTCTGAGGGCAATATATAAGTGCAGCACTTGCATTCCAAGCATATGCATTAGCAGCTGTTAAGGTTAAGTGGAGAAGCAAGCCTGAACTCTCCCATTCACACATTTATTATCTCTTTAAAATTCCCAGACAGATGACTCCACTTGTGAACAGCTGCAATGCTTTGCCAGTGCCTTGACCACGATGATTCAATATGGCTTGTTTTAAATTTCAGAATCAGAAGTTGTGTGTCCAGTGCACGTCCACAGTGCTGCACATTGCAAATGGCAGTGCACCTGAAAATGTTGCTGGAGACTCCTGACTCTGCCAAAAAGCCACATCCACATGTTCAAAGAAGTGAATGCCTCAAGTAAGTACTCATCTACTTAGAAGGTTTCATGAGTAACAAGGATCCAGGCAGAAAACTGAGCAACTTCTCAGTTCTTTTCAAAAATGATACAACTCACCAGCCACCACATACCACAGAACCGAAAATGTCACATGCAATTTCCTCACACTTTTTTTGACCACTACGTTTTCTTTGCTCAGATTATTGTATATAGATAGAAATAGTGGCCTCAATTTGAACTTTCTCTAACTGGTGGGAAAACAGTGGAAACTAGAGGTGGGAGTGGCATTTGTTCTCCTATCAGCACATTCTGCTATCTCACCCTTTGTCACTATTAGCAGTTTGTCAGTCTAAATGGCACCATTAACACCACCTTCCCCCCCCCCTTTCTCTCATCTCTCCTTTGCTCTGACCTGTCCTATTCTGTCCCACTCCTCCTACTATACAATTCAATACATTTCTACACCTCTTCAGTTCTGTAGAAGGGTCATATGGACTTGAAACATTAACTCTTTCTCTTAACCACTTCTCAGCCTTTTGGCTAAGATCAAGTGTAGTATCGACATGCTGTACTTGGTTGAAGTCATTAGGTTCATTTGAAGCAATTTTTAAAAGCGGCATCTCGGCCTTTTGGCTAAGATGCAAATGAGATCAAGCCTTGGAGGAGGTACAATGCCTACTCCAATCAGCTTGGATCATGTAGATCAAGCCCAAGACAAGAGGCGAGAGCCCTGTCTTGTCAGCTTGGATCGGGAAACTCTCAACTTGTTGAGACTCTGAATTGGACTTGATTTGAATTGGATTTTTTAAAAATTCTCACTCTTTGACCAAAAGAAAAAAGTGCTGGAAAATCTCAGCAGGTCTGGCAGCATCTATAAGGAGAGAAAAGGGCTGATGTTTCGAGTCCAGATGAAGAAGATGAGAGATATTTATACTCTAGGATGAGGGAATGAAAGATGACCTCTCTTTCTTTCTCCACAGGTGCTGCCAGACCTGCTGAGTTTATCCAGTGTTTTCTGTTTTATTCCAGATTTCCAGCATCCGCAGTATTTTACTTTTATTTAAAACAGGGTCCTGTTGAAATAGGCAGGTTAGGCTCCACTGATATCATCTGAACCCCATCATGGCTACAAACAGTAAGATATAAGCAAAATACTGCGGACGCTGGAATCTGAAACAAAAATTGAAAATGCTGGAAAATCTCAGCAGGTCTAACAGCACCTATGGGGAGAGAGTAGAGCCAAGATTAGTGGGACATTTTAAACAGATCTAAACCAATCAGGCCAAACCTGTCTGGAAGAGCAGTCACAAGCTAATCCCAGCAAGGGTTAAGTTTTTAAATATGTTAATTGGTTCCTTGTGGGTGAGGAGGGGTAGGAATGCTGCACTGGGCCCCATAAGGAAGGCTTGGAGTCCCCACTTTCGGGAGTTTCCCTCTCCATCCCCAGACCCCAATTCTCCTGTGGAGCCCCACTTACTCATGCTAGGGAACGTTCCACTGGATCCCCAGTCACAGCTTCCTGCCATCTGAATTGAACAGCCAGACAGCCACACTCCCTTGGGAAGGCTGCTCTTTCGGAGAGTTGGTGCAGACGCAATGAGCCAAATGGCCTCTTTCTGCACAGTAGGGAGTCTGTAGTTCTATTGTCTCATCATCCATAGTCTCTGTAGACCACTACTCTTTGTGGGAAGAAGTACTTCCTGAAATCACTCCTGATGGTTTCACCCTAATTTTATGATCCTTGTTCTGGATTCCACCACTAAAGGAAATAGCTTCTGTGTATTTACTCTGAATCCTTCTATCATTGTAAACACCTCCATTAGACCACCATGTAACTTTCTGATTGCCTGGAAATGTCTTCAAGCTTTAACCCTGTATCATTCTGGTGAATCTCCACTTGATATAACCTTCAAGAAGTGCGAACTCTCAAAGTGAACACAGTGCTCCAAATTGACCAAGGCTCTGTGCAACTGGAACATAAATTTATATTTCAGCCCCGTCTTCAGATAAAAGCCAATATTCTCCATTGGTAGTATGGTCAGACACTTACCTGGATCTGAAAGCTGCTACGTACTCTGTCTACTGGCACATGATGTGGAGATGCCGGCGTTGGACTGGGGTAAACACAGTAAGAAGTTTAACAACACCAGGTTAAAGTCCAACAGGTTTATTTGGTAACAAAAGCCACACAAGCTTTCGAGGCTCTAAGCCCCTTCTTCAGGTGAGTGGGAATTCTGTTCACAAACAGAACTTATAAAGACACAGACTCAATTTACATGAATAATGGTTGGAATGCGAATACTTACAACTAATCCAGTCTTTAAGAAACAAAACAATGGGAGTGGAGAGAGCATCAAGACAGGCTAAAAAGATGTGTATTGTCTCCAGACAAGACAGCCAGTGAAACTCTGCAGGTCCACGCAACTGTGGGGGTTACAGATAGTGTGACATGAACCCAATATCCCGGTTGAGGCCGTCCTTGTGTGTGCGGAACTTGGCTATCAGTTTCTGCTCAGCGACTCTGCGCTGTCGTGTGTTCGCGACACACGACAGCGCAGAGTCGCTGAGCAGAAACTGATAGCCAAGTTCCGCACACACAAGGACGGCCTCAACCGGGATATTGGGTTCATGTCACACTATCTGTAACCCCCACAGTTGCGTGGACCTGCAGAGTTTCACTGGCTGTCTTGTCTGGAGACAATACACATCTTTTTAGCCTGTCTTGATGCTCTCTCCACTCCCATTGTTTTGTTTCTTAAAGACTGGATTAGTTGTAAGTATTCGCATTCCAACCATTATTCATGTAAATTGAGTCTGTGTCTTTATAAGTTCTGTTTGTGAACAGAATTCCCACTCACCTGAAGAAGGGGCTTAGAGCCTCGAAAGCTTGTGTGGCTTTTGCTACCAAATAAACCTGTTGGACTTTAACCTGGTGTTGTTAAACTTCTTACTGTACTGGCACATGCACAGTTTCTCCCACTGCTGAAGTAATTGTCGTGTGCCGCTCACTGCTTCATTTGCCACTCCCTGCCCTGCTTACTGCTTGGTTTGCCAGCTGGCTTGCCACCCCACACCCAAACCTTGGCTGCCTCACTCGCTGCTCCCATCCTGAGCCTTCTCTGACTCACTGGCAACGAGTGGTAGACAGCAAGCAGGAGGCAGTGAGGAGTTGGGAGTTGAGCAGTTAGTGAGGTGGCGAGCGTGCCAGCAAGGGAGACTGGAAGCTACAGACAAGTCCAAAGGGGAATTTTACTCCAGCCTCGAACAACCCTTGGTACAAGCTGACCCTCCTTGGCGACTTCAACGCCAGAGTTGGAAAGGACATAGACCTCGGTAGAAGTGTAATCAGTAGAGAAGGGGTAGGGAAATCCAACACCAATGGTATCCTGCTCCTGACAATATGCCTCCAGCATGACCTTGTCAAGTACAAGACCTCATGGCAATACCCTCGCTCCCAGCACTGGCACCTGTTTAATGATGCCATCGCGCCATTGTCCGAGAAAGGGATGGCAAGAATGTATGCATCACCCATGCCGTGACAGGAGCTGATGACTCCTGGGTGGACCACCATCTAATCCGCTCTGTGATCAACAGCAATGTGATCAAACACTGATAGAAACAGAAACCAGGCCACAGCAAAATCAGCATTGAGACACTCGAAGACCCTGAAAAGAGAGATCCATTCAGCCAGCGCTTCACTGTCAACCTGATGACTCCTGATGACCAGAGACACAGAGTGTCCACAACACCTGGTCTCCCCGCGAGGCCTCCATAATCAGCACCTACAAAGGGATGCTTGGTCACTCAACCAGGAAACATCGAGACTGCTTTGATGGGAATGATCAAGCAGATTCAGGAGCTGATAAACTGAGCGCGTGCAAGACTTTCCTGAACCTGAAACAGCAACTCAACTCCAGAGCAAGAAAGTAGCTCGACAGACAGCTGAAGGCTGATGCCCAGTAATAAACCCGCAACATAAAGAACAGAACAGGGTGAAGATATAGCAGCTAGCCAACAACCATGATGCATGAGGTTTTTTTAGTACAGTCAAAACTACCAATGGCCCAAGCACCAAGGGCCCACCACACTGCTGGCCAAGAATTGAGAGGTGATCATTGAGAACAGAGAAGCAGTCAGAGCTCGCTGGAAGGAACATTTCGAAGACCTCCTTAACAAGAATGTCTTCAACACAAGTGTCTTTGACTCTACCGCACAGCATGCTACCCATCACTATCTCAGCACAACTCCAACTCGCACGAGGTAGAGAAGGCCACCCAACAGCTAAAGGACAACAAGCTGTCAGGAGCAGATGGAATCCCTGCCAAAGCACTATTGGTGTGAATGGATGAACATTATTTCCTTTATCAGGAAGGAGGAGAACATGCCAGGAGATCTCAGATGCTGTAATCATGACCAACTTCAAGACAGGTGACAAGTCTGACTGAAGTAACCACGGAGGAATTTCCCTGCTGTTGGCCACAGGAAAGATCATTGCAAGAGTCCCCCTGAATCACCTGCTCCCTGTAGCTGAAGAGCTCCTCCCAGAATCACAATGTGGCTTCTGCCCACTAAGGGACATAACAGACATGGAGCTTAACATGCAGCAACTGCAAGAGAAACGCAGGGAACACCACCAACCCTTGTACATGGTCTTCTTTGACCTCACAAAGGTCTTCAACAGTACCAACTGTGAGGGATTATGGCGATCTTCCTCCATTTTAGCTGCCCCTAAACGTTTGCCACCTTCCTCTGTCTGCTCCACCATGACATGCAAGCCATGATCCTGACCAACAAATCCACCACAGCCTCAATTCATGTATGGACTGGTGTCAAGCAAGGCTGTGTTATCGCACTGACACTCTTCTCAATCTTCCTTGCTCCAATGCATCATCTCACCCTCAGCAAGTTCCTCGATGGAGTGGAGCTAAACTACAGAAAAAACGGGCAACTGTCCAATCTCCACTGCCTACTGGCCAGCTCCAAGGTTGTCCCATCCTCAGTTACTGAACTACAGTGTGCAGGCAATGCTTGTGTTTGCGCACACTCGGAGGCCGAGCTCCAGGCCATTGTCAACTCTTCACTGGAGCATACAACAGCAGGGGCCTTCCACTAAACATCAGTAAGACAAAGGTCCTCTACCAACCTGCCTCGCCACACAACACTACAGTTACCAAAATCCATGACGAGGCCTTGGACAATGTGAATCACTTTTCATACCTGGGAGCCTACTGTGAACAAGGGCAGACATCGATGATGAGGTTCTACACCACCTTCAGTGTGCCAGCATAGTCTTCAGTCACTTGAGGAAGAGAGTGTTTGAAGACCAGAACATTGGAGCCAGCACCAAGTCCATGGTCTACAGAGCAATAGTGATACCCGCCCTTCTATATGGCTCCTAGATGTGGGTTATGTACAGCAGGCACCTCAAAACCCTGGAGAAATACCACCAGCGCTGCTCCACAAGATCCTGCAAATCCATTGGCAGGATTATGAATTATTGTCAGTGTTCTCTCTCAGGACAACAATCCCAGCATCGAAGCATGGAACACACTCGATCAGCTCCACTGGGCGGCCACATCATCCATATGCCTGACATGAGACTCACAAAACAAACAGTCTCCTCGGAGCTTTGACACGGCAAGCAAGCCCCAGGAGGGCAGAGGAAACGTTTCAAAGCCTCATTGAAAAATTGCAACATCCCCACTGACAACTGGGAATCCCTGGCCCCAAGACCACCAGAAGTGGAGGAAAAGCATCCGGGGAGGAGCTGGCCACCTTGAGTTTCAATCGCCTGGAACAAGCCGATACCAGGCGTCAACAGCGAAAGGGGTACTTGCCAACCCGGCCACCCCCACCCACCCACTCCTCCGATCTCCATCTGCCCCACCGGTGACACAGACTGTAGATTGCGCATTGTACTCCTCAGTCACCTGAGAACTCACTTTTAGTGTGAAAACAAATCATCCCCAACTCTGAGGGATTGTCTAAGGATAGGAAGACAGCAAGGTAGCAGGGCAGTGAGCAGGAGGCAGTGAGGGATTGGAGGTTGGATATTCAGTGAGGCAGTGAGCAGACTGACACGGGAGGTGGCAATCTCGAATCACAATCATGATCCCAGGATTTTGAACTGGTGTTTTGGGGAGCAATATTCTGTGAAAACGGCAATCTTTGACCATGATATTAGGCTTTCAGAGTGAGATTGTGCATCGTTTAAGGCTCTGTATGTCGGAGAAGCATTTGAACGGAACACATTAATTGCTGCTGCAGTTCTTAAATTATCTTTACACTGCTCAATGTTATGGATAGTCCTGTTCTTTGATGCAGACAGCTACCTGTGGTGCCACTGACAGTAACGTCACCAGTGCTGCGACTGCATCTGTGGTGAGTGCGGTCTCTGCAGTTGCAATTTCAGCAAACACATCCTTCTCTATATGTGTGACGTGAAGTATAGCCAAATTCTGAAGCCCCAGAAGCAATCAACAGAAAACAATGATAGCCATTGGAAGAATCACACCATTGTTCAACATTCCCTTTTTTCCCTCTTCTCTACTGACCACATCAAGATGTATTTCTGGGAAGGAGTGTTTTAACCCCTCCAGAGTTGTAATTTTTAAGAACAGACACAGAACAAGCTTTCTTGCAAATTAAAAATCAAAATAAAGGGTAAATGTTTATTTATCACAGAAGCCGATATGCAAAGTTCAACAAACACTCATTCCCCAAACGCACAGACACAGACATAAGAAAAGACGATTTCTAGAAAATGGACATGCACTTAGATTACGGGAAGGATAAAAGAGAAACAAATCACTTCTTCACCATCCTTAAGATGGTGGTTGAAAAAGTTGCACGCTGGAAGGATTCTCTTTTGGTTTCTTGAAGACAAATAAGGGTTGGAGGTTTCCGTTTTTTAGTCTAAATTGTGATCAGGACTTTGCAGTAAGGAAATGTAGTAACAAGTAAAATGTATTCGCTCCTCTTACTGCCTGCGGTGATTTCTAAACAGGGTTCTTCCTTTTGCTGGACGGGACCGCTTCCCTTGGGATCTTCTTTTCTTCAATTGACTGACTTCTAGACATTCAAAAGAATGTCACTTAACCTGTCACGTAACCATGGTATCGGCTTTCGTCCACACACTAACATTCCGGCAATGAAAAGCATAGATAAAAATATATCTATCTAAAAATTATAATCCAATGTTTGACATTCACTAAAAAAAATTACACCCCCCCAAAATGGGGCAGTTTGCTATACTAGGTAAAACATTGGTGCCACTCGAAGAATTCAATTGAAAATAACCATATGTTTCTGGTTGTATTTCTCTATCCCCTATTTATTGTAATGGAAATATTAACACTGGATTAAGGCGGTCATCAGAACTGCAAGTATTTGAATGTTTTTTAAAAGTGTTCACCGTTTATCCACTGATATCGTTAATCAATCATTTTGAAGGTATTGACCAGAATTCTCTGGCCATTCACGCCCCACCACTGCGACCAGCAAGAATGGAGAATTTGGCGCTCAGCCAAATCTCCAATCACTGCAGCGGGACTGAAGAATCACTTCTGCAGGTGAGATCGGAGAATTGTATTTTAAATATCTAATCATGAAGGAAATGTAGAAACTTGCCGAGGACAAATATAATTGTTTAAGTAGCTCTTAAAATTTAAAGAAAGCACAGTTAAACAAAGAATTGTTTCATTGTTGGTAAACGTAGATTTAAAAATGTAATATCAGCAGTTTTGAATTCCTGAGAAAATGTATCTGTTCTGAATATGACAATCTGCCATCTGGTGTTCTATCTGGACGCGCTGGCTGGATGAACTTGCCTTTGTAACTGAATAAAGTTACTGTCTTAACCACTGCCATAACTCTGATACCCGAGAGATAGCAAGACAAAAGGTGAGAATGAAAGAGAAAGATCCTTGCGCATTTGAAGAATTGCTGAACAGAATACAGAATCATTTTGTATCTGCCCAGTGAAGTATCAGCCCTGCAGCTGATTGGTTCTATAGATAGTGAATCTCTTGCAGCACTGCTCACTGAGTTACATAGTTTTACAATGATAGGAAAGCTATACCATATAATGCACAATGTATTAACAGAGCACTGATCTGTGACTAAAATCCATCATCAATTTTGTATGTATTAAAAGAATTTTACCTGCATTTTCACCTTTACTATTAAATGCTCCTTCACCTAAGCACCTAATCTTTACCATTTATTTCCTTTGAACCCCAGGATGCAGAGCAAATTGCTAACAATATCCCTAGAGTCTGATTCAGTTGAAGTGGGATGGGCTTTTATAGGGTCAAGCTTTATTGCTGGGGCACCCTCAGACCTGGTCACTTTAAAGGGGAGTGCTTCTGTCTTGCAACACTGCAGAGTGGCATTTTGTGCAACTGTTGCTACATAACAGATCCCACTGTGATAAAGCAAGGTTGTTAAATGTCACATTTGGTGACAGGTTAATTGACTTCCAAGGTAAGATACCAAGATATCCATTGAAGTGTGGCAACTCATTATTTATAACATCAGAATCGCAGCTGCATGGCACTACTTCTTTCAAAACACTGGTTATTTTTTATTTTTAGGCATCCAGATCACCAACCTGTCCTGGTCCCTCCATGCGGACACTATTGTTAAGAAGCAGGTAGGGACCTCAGATTGGTGTAAAGAGAGGTTCAAGACGGCTGCGAATACCCCCGCCAGCTGGTCTGCGCAAGACCTGAGTGCTTGTCCGGGTACCCCATCTGGGCCAATTGCTTTCCGTGGTTGACGTGACCTTCAGTTCCCAGTGTACCCCCACCCCAATCACTCCAATGCCGCTGGACCACAAAATGCCACTCTGCAGTGTTGCAAGACAGTAGCACTCCCTTTTAATGTGACCAGGTCTGAGGGTGCCCTAGAATATAGCTTGACCCCATTAAAGCCCATCCCACTTCTACTGAATCAGACTCCTGGAATGTTAAGAAAGCCTCTACTTTCTCAAGAGTCTAAGGAAATTTGGCATGTCAGCTATAAATCTCACCAACTTCTACAGATGCACCATAGAAAGCATTCTTTCCGGTCATATCACAGCTTGGTATGGCTCCTGTTCTGCCCAAGACTGCAATAAACTACAAAGGGTCGTGAATGTAGCCCAATCCATCACACAAAGCAGTCTCCCATTCATTGATACTGTCTACACTCCCCGCTGCCCCGGAAAAGCAGCCAGCATAATCAAGGAGCCCATGCACCCCGGACATTCTCTCTTCCACGTTCTTCCGTCAGGAAAAAGATACGAAAGTCTGAGGACACGTACCAACTGACTCAAAAACAACTTCTTCCCTGCTGCTATCAGACTTTTAAATGGACCTACCTTGTATTAAATTGATCTTTCTCTACACCCTAGCTATGACTGTAACACTACATTCTGCACTGTCTCCTTTCCTTCCCTATGTACCTTCATTAGGTGAATCACCTGATGAAAGAGCAGCGTTCCGAAAGCTCGTGGTACCAAATAAACCTGTTGGGGTTTAACCTGGTGTTGTGAGACTTCTTACTGTGTCCACTCCAGTCCAATGCTGGTATCTTCACATCTTCCCTATGTACGGTATGCTTTGTCTGTATAGTGCGCAAGAAACAATACTTTTCACTGCATACTAATACATGTGACAATAATAAATCAAATCAAAGATATGGCTAACTGGCAGGAGACTGGGTGGTGGCACAAAGGACACATTAGGCTAGCAGCAACCAGGAGGCATATTCTTGGGTAGAACAGTAAATTCTTAGGGTGTTGTTGGTATCTGTAATGAAATATATTTCTATTTAACTGACAGTACCATAACTGACCTGATGCATAAAATAAAAAATAATCCATGTTTTAAAAGAAGTGGTGCCCATGTAATTGGGATTCTGATGTTATAAATAATGAGTTGCCACACTTCAATGGGTATCTTGGTATCTTACCTTGGATGTCAATTAACCTGTCATCAAATGTGACATTTAACAACCTTGCTTTATCACAAGGAGGACCTGGTATGTAGCAATAATTGCACAGTTGTATTCACTAACGAATTATGATTTTGGCCAACTAATTAACACATGTTCAAGATGTGCTTATGGAAACAAAATCACAATTGCACATATTTGTACATCACAGGCAACTCCAGAAATTATTAAAATGCCATTTTTTGTCTTGAAAATCATGTATAAGAAAGAGAGTGGACTATGTCTACTAATGAGAATATCCCTGCTCACGAACCTGATCATTACTCACTTAACACTTCAATGCATGAAGTTACCTGTCCAGCCTTTCTTAGAGCGATATTAGGATTCCGTTATAAAAATAAGAGCATAAAATCGCACTGCACTAAAGGAGGCTATTCAGCCCATTGCACTTAAACTGGCTCATTGGAAGAGCTATTCAATAAATCCCAATCCCTGCTCTTTCATGTAGCTGTATAATTTGATTCCATTCAAGTATTTGTCCAGTTTTCTTTTGAATGTTACTATTGAATCTGTTTTCACCACGCTTTCAGACAGCGCCTTACAGGTTAACAACAACTTGCTGCATAAGGAAATGTTTCTAGTTTTTCACCACTCACCTTGAATCTATGGTTACTGACCTCGCTGAAACAGGAAACAGTTTCTCCTTATGTTCTTTATCAGGATTCATGATTTTGACCACCTCTCAACCTTCTCTGCTCTGAGGAGAACAACCCCAGCGTCTCCAGACTTATAGTTGAAATCTCTCAATCCTAGCACCATTCTAGTTAATCTTCTCTGTACCCTCTCCAAGGCCTTGACATCCTTCCCAAAGTGTAGTTCCCAGAACTGAACATAATACTCCAGCTGAAGCCAAACCAGTGTTTTATGGAGGTTTGGCATAACTTCCATGCTTCTACATTCTATCCTTTTGTGAATAAGGCCAAGGATCTCATGTGCTTTTTAAACAAACTTCTGATCCTTAAACAAACTTCTCAACTTTAAACATACTTCTCATCTTGTGCTGCTGCCATCATAAGGTTTGTGTACATATGCAGCCAATTCTGTTTCTTCCTGCAATTCTTTAAAATGGTACCATTCTGTTCATATTCCCCACATCATTCTTCCTACCAGAATGTATCCCTTCTGACTTCTCTGCGGTAAGTTTCATGTGCTGTGTGTCTGTCTGTTTCACCAGTCTATGTCCTCCTGAAGCCCTGTTTCTATCCTTCTCGTTGTTCGACTATATTTCTGAATTCTGCATCTTTTACACAATTTTAAATTAATACACCCAAGTCCATAATTACATATATCAAAAGGATCAGTGGTTGGTTCTAATAGTGACTCCTGGGAGCACCACAGTATATTAGCCCTATCTGACAAACAACATTTGCTTTCTGCTTTACAGTAAGTACATTGTGAAAAGGACATAAGGAGGCTTTGAAAGGGATATAGAAAGGTGAGGTAAGTGGGAAAAGATCTGCCAAATGGAATATATACTGTGGGAAAATGTGAAATTGGCTATTTTGGCCGGAAGAATAAAAAATAAACTTATCTAAATGGTAAGGGATTGCAGACTCTGAGATGCAGAGGGACCTGGGTGTCCTAGTGCATGAATCACAAAAGGTTAGTACACAGGTACAGCAAGTGATTAAGAAATCTAATAGTATGCTATTGTTTATTGCAAGGAGAATTTAATAAATATGTAGGGAGGTTATGCTTCAATTATATAGGGCACACCTGGAATACTGTACAGTATTGGTCTCTTTATTTAAAGAAGGATATAAATGTATTGGAAGCAGTTCAAAGACGGTTTACTGGAGTAATTCCTGGAATAGATGGGTTGTCCTATAAGGAACGGCTGGACAGATTAGGCTTGTATCCTCCGACGTTTAGACAAGTAAGAAGCCACTTGATTGAAACCCTTAGGATCCTGTGGGGACTTGACAGGGTGGATATGGAAAGGATGTTTCCTCCTGGGAGAATCTAGAACTGGGGGTCATTCATTTAAGACCATAAGACCATAAGACCATAAGACATAGGAGCGGAAGTAAGGCCATTCGGCCCATCGAGTCCACTCCACCATTCAATCATGGTTGATTTCAACTCCATTTACCCGCTCTCTCCCCATAGCCCTTAATTCCTCGAGAAATCAAGAATTTATCAATTTCTGTCTTGAAGACGCTCAACGTCTCGGCCTCCACAGCCCTCTGTGGCAATGAATTCCACAGACCCACCACTCTCTGGCTGAAGAAATTTCTCCTCATCTCTGTTCTAAAGTGACTCCCTTTTATTCTAAGGCTGTGCCCCCGCGTCCTAGTCTCCCCTGTTAATGGAAACAACTTCCCTACGTCCATCCTATCTAAGCCATTCATTATCTTGTAAGTTTCTATCAGATCTCCCCTCAACCTCCTAAACTCCAATGAATATAATCCCACGATCCTCAGACGTTCATCGTATGTCAGGCCTACCATTCCTGGGATCATCCGTGTGAATCTCCGCTGGACCCGCTCCAGTGCCAGTATGTCCTTCCTGAGGTGTGGGGCCCAAAATTGCTCACAGTACTCCAAATGGGGCCTAACCAGTGCTTTATAAAGCCTCAGAAGTACATCCCTGCTTTTGTATTCCAAGCCTCTTGAGATAAATGACAACATTACATTTGCTTTCTTAATTACGGACTCAACCTGCAAGTTTACCTTTAGAGAATCCTGGACTAGGACTCCCAAGTCCCTTTGCACTTTAGCATTATGAATTTTGTCACCGTTTAGAAAATAGTCCATGCCTCTATTCTTTTTTCCAAAGTGTACGACCTCGCACTTGCCCACGTTGAATTTCATCAGCCACTTCTTGGACCACTCTCCTAAACTGTCTAAATCTTTCTGCAGCCTCCCCACCTCCTCAATACTACCTGCCCCTCCACCTATCTTTGTATCATCGGCAAACTTGGCCAGAATGCTCCCAGTCCCGTCATCTAGATCGTTAATATATAAAGAGAACAGCTGTGGCCCCAACACTGAACCCTGCGGGACACCACTTGTCACCGGTTGCCATTCTGAGAAAGAACCTTTTATCCCAACTCTCTGCCTTCTGTCTGACAGCCAATCGTCAATCCATGTTAGTACCTTGCCTCGAATACCATGGGCCCTTATTTTACTCAGCAGTCTCCCGTGAGGCACCTTGTCAAAGGCCTTTTGGAAGTCAAGATAGATAACATCCATTGGCTCTCCTTGGTCTAACCTATTTGTTATCTCTTCAAAGAACTCTAACAGGTTTGTCAGGCACGACCTCCCCTTACTAAATCCATGCTGACTTGTCTTAATCCGACCCTGCACTTCCAAGAATTTAGAAATCTCATCCTTAACGATGGATTCTAGAATTTTGCCAACAACTGAGGTTAAGACAGAGATGAGGACTTTTTTCTTTCTCTCAGAGGGTTGAGTCTTTGGAATCCTTCCTCAAAAGGTGACAAAGGCAGAATCTTTGAATATTTTTTAAGACAGAGGTAGATAGATGTTTGATAAGCAGGAGGTGAAAGGTTATCAGGGATAGGCAGTGTTACTCATAAACAAGTAACTGTGGTGGAAGAATGAATCTAAACTGGACTTTTAGGTTCAAGCCGGTTTATTGTAAGACACTTCCTCAGTGCTACTAACCTACAAGAAGCTCTCTATCCAAAATGTTCCAGCTGTCTTTATTTATATGACAACCAATGTCACATGTTTAGCTAGCAATTCCTTTAACAAGATAATTGCCGTACACTGTAATTAATTGTACATTGACAGGCAGAAATATAGAATTGAGGTTAAAATCACATAAGCCATGATCTTATTGATTGATGGAGTGACCAATTCCTGCTCCTAGTTCATATGTTTGTATGATTCAATTTCTCAGCTAGTCCTGTATCCATGTTGCCACTGTCCCTTCAGCTCCATGGGTTTGAATTTTGAATTAATTTTCTTTCTCACTCATGGGAATATATCTACTCTATACCTGAACCATCTCTTTGAAGGTCTCCCATTGTTCAATTACTGCCTTGCACACCAAGATTTGACTCCAATCCATCTGGGCCAGATTGCCTTTTAATTGACTGAAATTAGTCATTCTCCTTTTATGCTTGATTATACGTTTTTCTTTTTCATAACAATTCTAGAGCTGATGATGTTAGGTCCACTGTCCCACAGGAACATGCTCCAATTTCCTCACTTCATTCCACAGAACTACATCCAGCACTGCTTCCTTCCTCTCTTGGACATGTTTCAGGAATTCCACCCCCTCCCTCACTCCCCTCACCTTCCCCCTTACACTGTTACTCATCTATATTGTTATTGCCCAGTTAGGGACTTTTTGTTTAAATTAGAAAACATCAGGTACCCACTAGGAGACAAAAGACAAATGATTCCATAGTTTTAAACAAACAAAATGAACTTTACTATACAGAGTCAGGTACGCAAAGCTATCTACAACATCTATGTTTTTTCTTTTAATCATTTATGGAATATGAACATCACTGGCTAGGTCAGCATCTATTGCCCATCCATAGTTGCCCTTGAGTAGGTGGTGGTGAGCTACCTTCTTGAACTGCTGCAGTCCTTATAATGTAGGTACACCCACTGTACTGTTAGGGAGGGAGTTCTAGGATTTTGATCCAGCGACAGTGACATAACAGCAGCATATTCCTAATTCAGGAGGGGGCGTTATTATTCAGAATTAGCATGCGGTAAATATGAATTAACAGGCAAACTGTGGTTGAATATACCGCACTGAACATTAAATAGACATGTCCAAGACAGATCCCATGATTTCTCAGTAACCCACCCAGGTGTCAGTGACCACTGTAAATCAGAAAATCTCATTAAAACTCGGTCTCTCTAAGTATTTTCAAAGATCTAGCCTCTGAGTTCCCTCAAAAGCCACTCCAACTCAGACTGCCTCAATGAGAGCTCATATTTCATTAGTTCAATCTCTCCTCCTGATACTGTGTTTCACGGGATTCAGAAACACTCCCACCTCTAGTTAAAGGCACACTTCCAACTCTTTCATAGATCCCAGGTTTCACTCAGCTGGTACTGCCCTGGGTTTCTTTGAACTTCAATCGCTCAGCTACACTAAGTTATAAATGGCTCCCAAGGCTTCCCTGAGCCCTAAATCTCTCGCACACAACTAGCTATCGCCGCTCCCTTCTTAGCTCCTCATGATTTCTCTGAGCCTTCACTGCATCAAGTAACTCCCGGGGCTTCTCTGTGAGCTGCAAACCATACAAAGTTCAACCTGCAACCACCCCCTCTCCCAGAAAACACACAGATAAATTGAAACTAGAGAACCTTCTTAAGCTCCACCCACCTTCATGATGTCTGGGTTCACTGGACGCTTTTAAACTAATTCAGCTCTAACTCCCAAACCAAAACATCTCTCTGGACTGCATTTCTTTGCAAGTAGTGTAGAAATCATGTCTCCAGTTCTTCATCTAATTAAACCCACACCCAGTTCAATGGCTCCATCTGTTGTACTCTGACTTTATCAAACAATTGCTTCTGAACTGCTATTTCTTGAAATGTTTTGGCAATCTCTAACTAAGTTTTAGTTCCTTACCCTTTACAACTTGAATCACCCTAAACTAAAAATTACCTCTCACATGTTAACATGAACTAGATATTTGCAACAATTTTAGGATTATTAAAGCCTCCACTGGACTGTAGTTCTTGCATCTTTTAGTAATTTGCCTGTAAATTTACTCTCCTAATCATGTTTACTTTTAGCAATCTGAAAGTCTGCCTTATCACCATCGCGGTCATCATGGGCAGCACGGTGGCACAATGGTTAGCACTGCTGCCTCACAGCGTCAGGGACCCGGGTTTGATTCCCGGATTGGGTCACTGTCTGTGTGGAGTTTGCACATTCTCCCCGCGTCTGCGTGGGTTTCCTCCGGGTGCTCTGGTTTCCTCCCACAGCCTCAAAGACATGCTGGTTAGGTGCATTGACCCGAACAGGCGCTGGAGTGTGGCGACTCGGGAAATTTCACAGTAACTTCATCGCAGTGTTAATGTAAGCCTTACTTGTGCCTAATAAATAAACTTTAACTTTAACTACCTATCCCAAAGTGTGTCTTACCTGTCCCAAAGTGTGCCGCACCTCTCCCAAAGGGGACCTTACCTCCTGTCCCAGGACCAGATCCAAATGGGTACCTTTCTTCTCCAAAAGGGTACAATGGCTATCCAACCAAATTCACCAAATTCACACCTCCCCTTACCTGGTCTAATCTGCACAATTTAGGTTTCACACTCCTGGCCTATCAAAATCCCACTTCAGTGGATACAACTGATAATTTAAGTGACCAGTTGCCTCAAGAACAGCACACTTCCGCCCCTGTGAAAATGGAACATTTTCCAGATTTCTGAAATTTTCACCACATAAAAGTCACTCTCCGTCATGGGGAAAATCTGGGCCCGCGTGCCCAGGAATATTAAGTTTCCAATCTCTCACTCCTATGAAGCAGAAGTAGAACTTGCACTGTAGATCAATAGACAATTTTATCCTGTTTGTACTGGTTTCGAACCCAAATTGTAGAGGGGACAGGTTAGTTTCCAACCCATTACACCTCCTGGTACTTCTTTTTCAATATCTTCACTTCAATTGTTAGCTTGGTTTACATTCTCTGGAATTCACATTTGGTTGCTCCTCATGCAGTGATGGGTTTCTCCGGCAGCGCTCGCCTGAAAACCAGAAATTCCCGCCCGACTCCAATGGACCTTTGTCTCTTCCGCCGCCCCCCACCCCCCCCACCTCCTCCTCCGCCCGCTAGAATTCCGGTGGCAAGCGGGATAGAATTCCAAATGTCTCACAAAAATCACATCAGCAAGGCTATGAAATATGTCTTCTTCCATACGTTTTGAGGGTTATTGGGTTAAACGAGAAAAACTTTTTGGATCCCTTGTGGGCTGATTCTATCTGTACTGTTTCTGACTATTTGTATCATGATTTGCTTCTCTGGCTATTCTATTTATTTCCTTTACTTAAAATAAATTAGGGCCATGTGTTATAGCTTTAGTGGAACAGATTGACAGCGTGAGATTTACCATCAGCACATTATGGAGGACATCCAATATTCTAATTCTAATTATCATGACTTGCACAAAATTGCAGCATTCACTTTATAAAATATTCTGTTTTGTTGTGTGTTGTGAGCACCAAATAAAACATTGGGAGAAAGCTGATTTGTAACAATATCCTTAATCTCTTTCTCTCATATACACACACACACCTTCACTCTTTCTCTCTCTGCTATGGGCTGATAGTTTTGCCCGTTACACTGAATGAGTCAAGTGTGGTCTGTCTGTAATCTAAACGTGTCAGTGGAGATCTATAAACCTTTTTTATATAAAAGGAAGGAGCTGAGAAAGGTAAAATATTGTTCCCATGTTCTGTGGAGGAATGTGGCCTGTTCAGAACAAACCTGAGATTGTGTGGACAGCCGGATAGTTTCCCTCCTCTGGTGAAAAGATTGCTTTTTCCCAATGCAATCACAATTCTCTACATACTCTGACTTGTCCGAGATAGTAAGTATGCAGAATTCACTGGTGGGACTGACATGGGGCTGACACTTCCTCGTTACAGACAGAACCGAACAATGTATGAATGGCCAACCTCTGGGTGTCTGCAGCATGCTTTGTGTCATATTGAATTGAATTGTGATCTTACTGTCATTTATCACGCTGGTAACTTGAAGGTGAATGATATGGTTGCAGTTGCTCCAATGATGAAAATCAACAACACCATCACTTCCATTATTGTTAACTGTTGAGGGGATCACTAATTAATCCCATAAAGAATTCAGCAGAAACTTATTCACCCAGATACTGGTTGGAATGTGGGGTGCCCGAACACATGGAGTTATTGAAGCCAATAGCACGGATAGTTTGAAGGATGGAAGGAACAGAAAGAAAAGGATGAAGTAGGACAAGATGAGGTTCTTGTGGAGCATAAACACCAGCTTCGAACAGTTGAGTTGAATGGGTTGTTTCTGTGCTGTAAATTCAATGTAATTCAATTGAATATTTGATAGGTCACTTTAGTTACTATAAAATGTGTGCAGCTCAGAAATCAGTGATTTAGCATTTACATACTTCAAACAATGTGGGTATATTGTTGATGTTTTGGCATTTAATGCATATGAAAAACTAAAGCGTTGTTACAATTCGATAGCTGACAGTATCAAAGGTGTCATGGAAACTTCAAATGTTTAGATATGTCTTCATTCTTCACTCTTCAGCTCTCTGCCTGAAGGCAGGTCCAATCCACAGCACCACCATCTCCACTAGTGGCAGGGCAAGCAGGCAGATTCTAAATCAACCCAAGCCCCAATGCGGATCACACCCCATGCTATGGGCATCAGCTATCCAGCCAACTGAACCAGGCAGCATTCTGCCACCTTACTGTGGCAACATATACATCTACATGCATCTTGCCGCTATGGATAATTACGGTAAATGTCCCAATTTATGTCCATGCTTGCTATTGGCATATACTGTAAGGATTTCCGCGCTGAGACTCAATCTGGGGCCCGCGTTATGATCACACCTTCCCTGGCCAACAAATCCTGGGCTGGGACTCGAACATTGGCTCAGGGAGGCAGCCACGTTACCATGCGCCACAAGACCTCACTTCTTCAACGTGAAGTGCTTTACATCTATTACAGTAGAAATAGTAGAAAGTGCTTGACAGCCGACTCCCTTACTTTAAAGAGGGACTTCACAGGGTAAAAGGTTAAGAGAATGGTTCCCCTGCTCGTTTTCCCCATTGTACGTTTAATTTACTGTTCTCCTCAACCTTGCGGGCCGTGGATGTTTCCTGTGGGAATGTAATTGTACTCAGAACGCTTTCCCCGGGCAGCCTTTCACTGCTGGGTCCCTTCATCACCCTCCGAAGAAGATTGGGCTGTCGCTGCACATTGTGCTGGGGGTGACTTCACACGCTGTGGGCAGTAGCACACGTTACACAGCCACTTCAAACCTGGCCATAAATGCTTTAGTAAAATACTAGAGGTGATGCTTGCAGTCTCAATATGAATAAACGGTGCATCCACCTTCGGAATGATACAACACTATTTATTTTACAGACAATACAGCGCCATGAACTCAATTCATAGACAGCAAGACCGACAAGTATTATTCTCAGTATAAATAAAACAGCTGAGGTTGGCAGATTCTTTCGTGAACTGTTGTTTATTTATATTTGTGCATTTAGCCGCCACATACCAATTCAAATCCACAAAGAGGCAAGCGCTTGCATCGAGTGTATCACGTTCTTAGAAGACAAACATAAATACACGTGTTAAATTAGACTATAACTAATACGGCGCTTACATAATCAAAGTCAATATTATTAGAACCTCAACTCGGATTTCAGTCCCCGATGCCGTATTTCTTCTGCTTATCTGATCTGGCAATCAACGATAAACACTGGCTGTTTGTATATTTGTCCAACATCCGTGTTTTCAAATGGTGACTGTGTCATTGGTGGTGATTTATGCTGTGGATATATCTGTCTAATGCAATCCACATCTCCACTCACTACATAAGCGTCACTCAGCACACTGCGAAGCTGAGTGAATTGACGATTTGTAATGGGTTTGGGAAGGTTATATTTGTAAAACACGGGACTGCCAATGTTCACACGCACCACCCCCCCCCCCCCCCCACACCTTATCCAGATCATTGTGGGACTTGTTTTCCTTTGACTGCTCATACAATTCAGCCGAAAGGAAATCACAGCCAGTTACTAAATGGTGTTTGGAAGGGAAGGGGACTCTGTGCATTGAAAAAGGACCAGTGAATCCGGGCGAAGTGAAGATTAGCATACTGTGAAAAGTATTGTTTCTTGCACGCTATACAGGCAAAGCATACCGTTCATAGAGTGGGAAAGGAGAAAGTGCAGGAAATAGTGTTACAGTCATAGCTAGGGTCCAGCGAAAGATCAACTTAATGCGAGGTAAAAGAATTAGAATGGCGTTTTAGAAACATAGAACCAGAGTAAAAGATAGAATGACTGAAACGGTATTTAGTACAACATATAACAGGTGGTTCGTTCATTCCATTAGCGATGAAGAGAGGCCATGGCAAGCAAAATAAAAAATAAATAAAACGCTGGAAATACAACAGCATCTGCGCAAAGTGAAACAAATGTCAGGTGAAATGAACCATTGTAAACGCCGTTTGGAAACCAGTAGTGAGCAGATTGCCCTTGCACATACCTCCATGCTTGAACTATCCATGCTTACTATCGTTTCAATAAACCGCACGGGGGACATCTATATACCCCGATCTTTTCCTAGCGTGGAGAGCGATCCTTATACCCTTGGGGGGGGGAGGGTATAAGCTAGTATTTCCGAAAAAATGATGAGCCCACTATCTGTGACCGCACACAGCATCGCCGGGATCTTGATCCCAGCCGGGCAAAGAGAACTCACAATACAATCATGCAGAAACTTCGAACCGGCCAATAAACTGCTCGTCTGGATATATCTTTATCTCGGTGACAAATCGTTCCTGTAAAAGAGACATTAAAGTGATCATAGGATGTAACCGGAACTCACACCCAGTCCATGGTGTGTGTGTGTGTGTCCTGACTCGGTGAGTCAAGGTGAATTACAACATTAATGCATTTTACCCTCTCCTTGTTTCTGGGACCTGCTGGGCTGACGAGATGAAATTTCTGGAATTCAGCAAGACAGCTGTCACGCAAAACATGAGGTGGCAACGTGATTAGCATAGTTTACTTCTTTAGTCAGTTCTAATAGCACATGGATTACATTTCAGATGCTTAATATGTGCAGTTTTGTCTCTGTTAAAGGCGCCTTTCATCCCTGGTTAAAAAGATCTTATGACATGAGATCACGCCTCCCACTATGCCCAGAATGACAAGGAAGCGGGTGGTCCTGATCGGACCCTGGGCTAAAGCTCCCAGCTTGGAACATGACCTCATTCAGAGGCGCCAGTTTTATATATAAGGGAGACAGAGGCTGCGAATCTCATCAGAATTTGCAGTTGGCCACTGAAGGAACTCAGCTGTTTTCAAGGAGCTTTACTTCCCCAAGAACTACCAACACCATGGTTATGCTACGAGTTGAAGATCTGGTAGGAACTTTAATGCAAAAAATCCTTCTTATTAAAACTTATTTTTTTTACAAATGATACAAGGTAATAGATACCCTGTAGCAGAATTAATAAATAGTATCATTCGATTGTAAATTGTTTTTTGAGCAGGATTCATTGTTGCAAGTGAAAGGAACAATATTGAATGTCTTATATATGAACTTGCACGAGTTTATTTCAGCAATAACTATTTATAATTGTCACTGTTAAATGTTTTATAATGTGGAGATGCCGGCGTTTTATGTTTTATAAAATGTTATAAGACAGAGGGATATATTAACAATGTGATACAAGGTGGCGATGATAAGTTAAAAGTAAAATACTGCGGATGCTGGAATCTGAAACAAAAACGGAAAATGCTGGAAAAACTCAGCAGGTCTGACAGCATCTGTGGAAGGGACGGCTCTGACGAAAGGTCATCCAGGCTCCAAACGTTGGCTCTATTCTCTCTCCACAGATGCTGTCAGACCTGCTGAGATTTTCCAGCATTTTCTTTGTGGCAATGATGAGTCACTGACTGAGAATAATGCTTGCATCATCGTTTCATTATTGGTGGATATACAATGACCCCAGTTATCTTGGCGTGTAAACGGGCACAGTAGTGATGATTTACTATTTAGATAGAAAGATGCATTATTAAATCAGCTAAAACTCTTATTTTTAATGCGCAGTTCATTCCATTAAGTGACAGGGGCTGTGAATTCAGACATGATTTTTTTGCTATTTAAAAACACGTCTCAAATTGATTTCTCGAATCAGTTTAACTGAGCCGGGATATTATCTGTGGGATTTCATCCACCGTAAAAGTCATTCTTCCTGAATTCCAATTTGGGAAAGTTGAGAGTTGATAGTGCAGTGCGTTTGGGGCTGGGGACGCTGGATGCTAGCTTTCCGGGACTTGGAGTGTGGGGGAACCTCCTTCCTCCCGAATTCATTTAGTGTCTTTCCCACCAGGTGACCGGCAAGAAGAGTGAGGTTAAACCTGGGGGATGGGAGGCCAGGCCGCCGACAGTGCAAGAAGAGTTTGCGAGTGGAGAATACAGTTCTGCCGTGGCAATCGAGAAGCACGATGGGGTGAGATGCCGGACAGAGGCATTCCCCTTCATACCCAGCCACAGCCACCAGAAAGAGAAACTGCAGCCACTGCCACACAGCAAAAACGTACGTCCCGCAGGCAAATGTAACAAGTCTCTATTATATGAGCAGTTCCAGCTCATACCAAGCTGAGCTTGATTCTGGCTCCAATCTAAGGTCATCCGAATTTTTAAAAAAATCATTGGTGGGATATGTGGGTCACTTATTGCCCATCCCTAGTTGCCCTTGAACTGAGTGGCTTGCTCAGCCATTTCAGAGGACATTTAAGAGTCAACCACATTACTGTGGCTTTGGAGTCACATGTAGGCCAGACCAGTTAAGGGGCAGATTTCCATCTCTAAAGGACATTAGTGAACTAGATGGATCTTTTCCCCACAATTGACAATGGTTTCATGTTCATAGAATCATAGAATCCCTACAGTGCAGAAGGAGACTATTCGGCCCCTTGAATCTGCACTGATTACAATCCCACCAGGCCCTATCCCCACAATCCTATGCATTTACCCTAGCTAGCCGCCATGACACAAAGGGGCAATTTATCATGGCCAATCCACCTAACCTGCACATCTTTGGACTGTGGGAGGAAACCGGAGCACCCAGAGGAAACCCACGCAGACATGAGGAGAATGTGCAAACTCCACACAGACAGTGACCCAAGCCAATAATTGAAGCTGGGTCCCTGGCGTTGTGAGGCAGCAATGCTAACCACTGTGCCACCCCACAATGATCATCAGTAGACTCCAGATATTTTTTATTGAGTTCAAATTCCACCATCTGTGTGGCGGGATTCGAACCCAGGCCCCCAGAACATTAGCTGAGTTTCTGGATCAATAGTCTAGCAATAATACCACTAGACCATCGCATCCCCAGCATTTCATTTCAACTCCTTAGGCTTTTCAGTGAGTTTGTCTCCCAGGATGTACTCAGCCCTCACTAACCATTGCTCTTGTGTTTAGGTAAAGCCAGCGGAGCAGAAGCTGAAACTTGAAACCATTGATGATCTGCAGTTCATCATCAGGTTGAAAAAGAAGAAGCAAACTAAGGCCATTGTTGTGGAATGCCCAGCCGAGGAGGAACCCCAACCTATCGTAAGTCAAAGGCAACACAGCCTCAAAGTTAGGAAATCAAGAAATGGGAGCTGGTTTTCTTTAAAAAGAAAACTAACCCTTTCCTTGTGTTTTGTTCCAGACTGGACCTGTCGATGTGGAGACCTTTTGGAAAGCAGCAGTGGACAATAAACCAGCTGTGATTGAGAAATACCTGGCGGACGGGGGGCATCCAGATGTGTGTGACCAGGTAAAGAGCCAATCCAATCTATCAATGATAGTTTTAGTAATTCTGGCCAATTACAGGAAGTGAAACAATCCCTCTTTTTTTATATTTTAATAGTTTAACAGGACTGCCATGCACCGGGCCTGCTCAGAGGGCAACGAAGAGATTGTGCTGAAACTATTAGAAGCTGGAGCCTCCATTGAGTTTCGAGATATGGTACTGATCAGGCCATCAATATCTGTCTATATCTTTCAGACACACTAATGGTGAATGGGTGATTGAGGGAATATTAACTTTAACAATTTCTTACAATGACTGCATGAAGTGTTTTGCATTACCTGCACTCCAGGGACTAAACTACATTATTGGTTGATGAGTATGGGACTAAGGAACATAGTCTAAAAATGGGAGGCAGGCTTTTCAAGAATGAAGTTAGGAAAGATTTCTGCCAGCAAAGAGCAATGGAAGTTGTGAATGCTGTTTTACAAACAATTGATGTTTGGTTAATTTTTTACATTGAAATCTGAAATTAATAGAAATGTGTTATCTCAAAGTATTTACGGGGAAAGATCAGTGCATGTTACAGATCAGCCGCATTTTTATTGAATGGCAAAGTAGACTCAAGGGACTAAATACCTTAACCCTTTCATATGTATCTATAATCTTGTTCTGCTTTGAGAAGGGATACAAGACAAAATGGGTTGCGTGCACACATGGTTAATGCTGCATTTTGATATGGTCAATGCCAACCCATCATGTGATTGCACATGTTATTTCATGGCACTTTTAATTTGCATTAATTGTGAAATATTGGTTACTCACAACAGTGACAATTGATTAATTAAACTTGCTTCTGGTGCAGCTCAGCGCAACAGCGGTCCATTGGTCCTGCCGTGGGGGTAACCTGGAAGTGCTGAAGACCTTATTAAACAAAGATGCAAATGTAAATGCCAAAGACAAGGTGAGCAGCTATCCATATACTCAAATATCATGCCAAGATTCACTTGTAATAAAGTCAGTTTGCCAATATTATTACTATCATATACACTGATGAACTGCGAGGTGTCAAGTTTGAAATTCTTCAGCTGGCGGCAAGGTGGCACAATGGTTAGCACTGCTGCCTCACAGTGCCAGGGACCCGGTTTCAATTCCCGGCTTGGGTCACTGTCTTTGTGGAGTTTGCACATTCTCCTGTGTCTGCTGGGTTTCCGCCAGGTGCTCCGGTTTCCTCTCACAAAGATATTCAAGGATGTGCAGGTTAGGTGGATTGGCTGTGCTAAATTGCCCTTAGTGTCAGGGGGACGAGCTAGGGTAAAATGCATAGGGTTATGGGGATAGGGCCTGGGTGGGATTGTGGTCAGTGCAGACTCGATGGGCCGAATGGCCTCCTTCTGCACTGTAGTATTCTATGATTCCATGATTCTAGTTGGCAGCCTCATCAGCCTGGTGTAGGGCAGTGACACTACCACTGAAGCACAGGTCAGAGCACATGTTGATTATATGCACCATGATTTGCACTTTGCCACAGTTGCACAGGGGTGAGTCACGGTGTCCACATTGGAAGAGGTTGTTGCGGCAGGGTCCGACTCCAGTCCTTAACTTCTCAGTTTGAACTATTTGCCGCGTGGAGGTCGAAGCCTGGGATTTCCAAAATGGGATCATCAACCAGGTGCTGATTTGCCAATAACTGCTTTCTGTTTCTTGTTTTAATACAGCTATGTAGTACCCCTTTACATGTTGCTGTCCGAACAGGCCGTTATGATTGTGCTGAACACCTTATTGCATGTGGAGCAGACCTGAACGCCAGAGATATAGTACGTATTAATGCATGTAAAATCTGTCTGTCTGTATGTCTATCTATGTAGATTATATTAAAGTCTGTGGTGGGTAAGTTGTTGGAAGGTATTCTGAGAGACAGGATCTACAGGCTTTTAGAGAGGCAGGGACTGATTAATGACAGTCAGCATGTCTTTGTGAGTAGAAAATCATGTCTCATGACTTTGATTGAGTTTTTTGAAGGGGTAACCAAGAAGGTAGATAAGAGCAGTGCAGTCGATGTTGTCTACATGGACTTTAGCAAGGCCTTTGACAAGGTACCACATGGTAGGCTGTTGCATAAGGTTAAATCCCACGGGATCCAGGGTGAGGTCGCCAATTGGATACAAAATTGGCCTGACGACAGAAGACAGAAGGTGGTTGTCGAGGGTTGTTTTTCAAACTGGAGGCCTGTGACCAACGGTGTGCCTCAGGAATTGGTGCTGGATCCACTGTTACTTGCCATTTATATTAATGATTTAGATGAGAATTTAGGAGGCCTGGTTAGTAAGTTTGCAGATGACACTGAGAATGATGGCATAGTGGACAGTGAGAAAGTTATCTAGGATTGCAATGGGATCTTGATCAATTGGGCCAGTGGGCTGATGAATGGCAGATGGAGTTTAATTTAGATAAATGCGAGGCGATGCATTTTGGTAGATTGAACCAGGGCAGGACTTATTCAGTTAATGATAGGGTGTTGGGGAGAGTTACAGAACAAAGAGATCTGGGGAACTGGTTCCTAGCTCCTTGAAAGTGGAGTCACAGGTGGACAGGGTGGTGAAGAAGGCATTTAGTATGCTTGGTTTCATTGGTCAGAACATTGAATACAGGAGTTGGGAGGTCTTGCTGAAGTTGTACAAGGCATTGGTAAGGCCACACTTGGAATACTATGTACAGTTTTCTGGTTACCCTATTATGGAAGGATATTATTAAACTAGAAAGAGTGCAGAAAATATTTACTAGGATGCTACCAGGACTTGATGGTTTGAGTTTATAAGGAGAGGCTGGATAGACAGGGACTTTATTCCCTGGAGTGTAGGAGGCTGATCTTGTAGAGGTCTATAAAATAATGAGGTGCATAGATAAGGTATCTATGGTATCATAAGGCATCTTTTCCTGAAGGTAGGGGAGTCTAAAACTAGAGGGCATAGGTTTAAGGTGAGAAGGGAGAGATACAAAAGGTCCAGAGGGACAATTTTTTCACAGAGGGTGGTGAGTGTCTGGAATGAGCTGCCAGAGGTAGTAGTAGAGGCGGGTACAATTTTGTCTTTTAAAACGCATTTAGACAGTTATATGGGTAAGATGGGTATAGAGGGATATGGGCCAAATGTGGGCAATTGGGAATAGCTTAGTGGTAAAAACTGGGCGGCATGGACAAGTTGGGCTGAAGGGCCTGTTTCCATGCTGTAAACCTCTATGACTCTATATTGGAATTATTTCTTCTGTAAAAGACGGAGTTGTAACAGTGTTTAAATTCATCAATGATATACACTTCTATATGCATTTATAAACTTATAACCTAATGTAAGTCCAGACCCCTCAGGTCAGAGGATCAGAGACTTTGAACACAGTTCAGGGGGTGCTGAAAGGGTACACTACTTGTCATATTGCCAGCAAGGATGACTATTGGCTGGAACCCTTGAGTTTCTGTTTTGGGCATTCAGTGTCACTATTGATGGGTACTGCCACTGTCGTCCTTTTAGACCTGCTGCAAAGATTGACTTTCCTGCACCCACTTCTTAACACAGGATCTTACTAAGAGGTGGTTCTGAACCAGGGAAATATTGAACATCTGCAGCTAATTGGAACTCATGAAGTCAAGCTGGTATATTTCAGGTCAAGTAGAGAGCAATCAAGTTAGGACTTGTGCCTAAACTGGGGGTTGAGAATGGAAAGATGAAAATCAACCCAGATTTTAATATTTCATTCCGGGAACTTACAATTGTTTCAGCAGTGTGACTATTCTCATTGAGGAACGAGACCTGTATTCTGTCTGTTGCATGGTAATGGAAACATTTACATCAATGACTGGTTTACTAAGTTGTTTTGCCAACTTATGCCTCAGCTGCGTTTACTTGGGAAGGTGGGTGTGAGTGAGTGAGTGAGAGAGAGAGCACTCGCCCTGAATTTTTTCAGTGGTTATTTAGGAAAATTTTAAACAATGAGGCTGAACTTCTGCCTGCGGTGAAAAGAAAAGTGATTTGACTGATTAGTAACCATTATCTCCCAAATGTTACTTTCTGAAGGAAGGGGACACTCCGATGCATGATGCAGTCAGACTGAACCGTTACCGACTGATGAAGCTTCTGATGATTTACGGAGCCAACCCGACTTTGAAAAACTGCGTAAGTGCAATAATCGACAGTCATATTCACTTGCAAGATTTGAAGCGGGGTTTGTAGAAATTAGATTTCTTGAAGATTGATTATGCCATTTTTAAAATCAATCACGTATTTTGCAGAATCTATAATGCAAGGGTACTCGGTGGATACCAAATGACATGACCAGGGGTTAGCTTAAAACACACTTGAGAAGATGATAAATAGCAAACACTAATAACATTTAGACCCATTGGAAACTAACTGCTTTGATTTCCGGGTTTTATTTTCTCTTGAGTGCCTATCAGCTGCTCACCAATACATTGAGTGGTCGTGGGGGTAATTTATTCTCCGGGTCTTTTCCCTCAGTAGGCCAGGAGCCCTGAGGAATTACACCCCTTCCCCAACCCCATGTTCTTTCATAACCAGAACATTCTGGATTTGGAAACAAAGAAAACACTTGTAACCCTGTGACGCTAGAAAGGATCAACTTAGCGCAGTAGCTCTGTCCTCGGTATCTCTTTCTCTGTGGAACTTGTTCAGCAGTCAGCTCCAGATGTGGATCAGAATGGTATCAGAGTGAATCTTGTTGATTTGACTTTAAATTCAGGACTTCTCTTTTGAAATTTAATTATCTGATTTAATTATTTGATTTAATTTAACACCTGACATCAAAAAACTTATGTGTGATTAATCATGCAAGATGATAATTAGATGGAGCATTTTGTTTCTCATGTACATGTTATTTCTAAAAGCATACGAGAAAGCACAGCAGATTTTTTTTCAGGTTAAGCACACAGTACCATTTGTGTTGGAATATAAAGGCTATAAATATTTTAATCCTTCACATCATCCTTGTTTAAACTGTGGAAAGTAATATTGGCAAGTGGGATTTCCTAAAATAGATTGCACAATAAACCCAAGCACGCAATACATTTGCCTTCGATCTTCAACGTTAACTCAACCTTTGTTTTTAGGTAGGCTACTTGAAAATGGTGTTGTTTAATTTGTCCATTATAAGCAGCTATACAATAAATCAGATTTAAATCTTCAAAATCAGTGAATATAATCTACTGGTAATCTGAAGGAGCTTTTCATAATAGAAAACTTGAAATGCCCAACAATTTCCCTTAAGCAGCATAAACATCAGAGTAAAACGCAAATTCAGTGCTCAAAATGAATTGCAAAATAATGTGAATTAAAAAACTTTAAATGGTCTGGATTTCAGAGTAATCAGTTTGACAAGTTTAAAGAGTCTGTTTAAACATGTCCTTGTACTACTGAATAAAGTGTGCTCTGACTATAACACCAACTCATTGCGGTGCCAGTCAGTATTACATTCAACATATGCTCAACCTTATTTTGACAGGCAGGCTATGTGAAATCTACACCTCCACAGCACTAATTTCAACAAAGCTTTTCACTTTAAACTCAAAATTTTAAAAAGTTGATTTATTAGTGTCACAAGTAGGCTTACATTAACACTGCAATGAAGTTACTGTGAAAATCCCCTCGTCGCCACAGTGTTTGGGTACAGAGGGAGAATTTAGCATGGCCAATACACCTAATCAGCCCGTCTTTCCGACTGTGGGAGGAAACCGGAGCACTCGGAGGAAACCCATGCAGACACAGGGAGAACGCAAAAACTCTGCACAGTGACCCAGCCTGGGAATCGAACCCTGGTTCCTGGCGCTGAGGCAGCAGTGCAACCCACTGTGCCACCATATTGCCCAGTGGTCCTTGGGAGAGTGCTCTGGACTAAAAAAAAAAGAACAGCACAATTTTTTGACACAAATTTACGAAGAAGATTAAGAGCAAATACACTGTGAATTTTTAAAGGAAAGCTGGAAACACTAGCAGCATTGGAGAAAACACTATTTAAATATTTCCAGAGAAAGCCCTTCATCAGAACTGAAGACTAAATATGTACAAGCATTTAATGGACTCAAAACTAGGAGAGGATAAGGGAAATGAAAGTGTCCCTGCTTCAAACAAAGTACATAGATTTTTTAAAAATTAAATAAATCAACAAGATGTTTATATCAGATAATAGAACAATTCAAGAGAAATTAAAGACCTTGAAGAGGCAAAGAACACACAAATGGCTAAAGCAGAGGGAGGCTACCAAAGGGCTTAGAAGTTGGATTGAAAACCTGTGGATCAGGTCTGAAATTAGAACAGGAAAAGTAAGTAAATTGGGTGGGGCATTAGTCTTTCCTGTTTTGTACATATTATGGAATCACTGTAACACAATGGAAGTTTTAAGAATATAGTAAAGTATCTCCATGAGCTTTCAATAACATTTTAGAAGTTTCTTGTTAAAATATTGAATTGTAATAGATGCATTTTGTAATTGGTGCTGTCTTATTGCAGAATGCACAGACACCGCTAGACCTTGTTCTACAGTGGCAAACTGGCACAAAGGAAATTCTTAACCAATTTATGGAAAACTCACAAAAGTCACCAAAGTGAAGTTTACTGCAATGCGAAAAAGCAACATCCCACTCCCCTTCCCCAAAAATGCCAGGTGCATTCTCCTGATGCGGCGATGTGAGAACTTCCAACACACACAATTGATTTGACATTAGAATTGAGTTTAATCATTTAAACTTGTTGTGGTAATGTGATAATTTATTGCAATCGCTTCAGTTCATAACTTGATGAAAATGGATTAAGAGAACCGAGAAGGCAAGATTGTTTTTTTAAAAAAAAATTGGAATCTCTGTTGATCTTCTTGACTGTCGGTAACAGTTTGCTCTGGGATTCCTGAACGTTGAAGGAACAAGGCTGGGAGACACTGGAGATCTGAAAGCTGGAATGTTTTATTGGTTCACGGTTGAAGTTTTAGACGTACTGGGAGGGATAAGGTCTTTAAACACTTGCTTGAAAGATTTCACTATTCGATATCTAATCAGCAATGATGTAATTAAGTTCCATAACATTCTCCCATTATGTCTGTTGGGATGGCAATTCAATTATTAAAAGTAATTTTAAAATAGTTGAATTTGAAAATGGAATCTTGGATGAAATGAAGGTGCGAGTAAGTACTGCATATGGGAAGTCAGTAAGTGAGGATATATGAAGCTTATGAATTGAACAATTAGGATGTGATTGTATTTATGATGTAAAATTTGTATATTTATAGGTTTTAAATTTGTAAATTTTGTACACATTAAGCATTTACTGTTATTTATCTGCAACTGAAGTAAAAAAAAGAGTAAGGTTACTTTTAAAAGTGGGATATGATTCCAATAGTTCGGCCAAAATATTAATGAACGTCTTTAGTATTGGATGGTCCAATGATTGTGTTTAGCTGGAGGAAAGTTATTTTGATACTGGTTGTTGCTAAGAGGACAGGAAGACTTGGGGATTTGCAGTGTCACACATATGGACACGTGGCAACCTGATTTTAGCAAGTGTAGGCAAGGAGTTTGCACCATTGGCGGGCTCTTGTGCCCAGCCTATGCTTTTAGCTAATTGTGGGCGGACTGCCCAAGATTACATACTTGGAGCTCCATCAGCCAGATACGGAGTCTCAGTGTTTATCCACATGTCCTCTGCTAAAAGGGACAATTGCTGACATATTTTGTGTTATATTGAGCTCTATTTTAAAATAAAAGCTTTTGTACGGTCCTTTTCTGGATTTTTACCTGAGAGTTTCTCAGAAAACATTGTAGACAGAACAAAAATAAAAGTATGAACATGGGACATGCTCGTATTTGTAATCTGTATTCACATTGCAGTGCTCACATTTATGAAAATAAGGGATACAAAAACAACAGATCACCAAGATCAATGCAACCTAATAGCAAAGTGATTAAGCAATTCAAAAGGCTCACCAATCTTCTGCTGTAAGGTTAAAGTTGTCTATTCAGTGTGTGATAAGAGCATGGTCCAAATTATTGGGTAACCAATTATAGAAACCAGGAAATGGAAATTGAGATCAAGCTGAAAAGTTAGACCTGCACAGAGGATCAACTTTAATCATGCATTTAAATCAAAATGAAAGGTGTTGTTAAGGGCACCCTCTATCTCCAGTCATAAAAGTTTCCAGTAATTTCTCTTAGAAGCAGAACAATTCCCACAACTATCAAAGTACTTCTTCCTCCTATTTTCTGACTCCAGTTCTTTCTCCTGATTGTAACATCTCCTGATGATACCACCTTCCATAGCAGAACATTGACAATGTCTTTTACTCAGTTGAGGATCTTCTTCTGTTGTGGTCTTTCCCATTTCACGTTTTTTTCCTCCTCATCCACCATATAACTTCACCAGGATTGTGTACTCCTTTCCCCGTCACCAACCATAGTCACCAGATCACCTCACATTTCTGCCATCTCCATTACCTCAACAATAAATGCATCTCTCCAACCCCTCCCCCCCCCAAAATCTTGATTGGCTTCTTTGGCACCCCTATGAACTGCTGTCCTTCCACTGGCACCTTCCCATGCAAATGCAGCAGTTGCAACATCTATCCACTTATCTCCTTCCAAGTTACATGCATTTCCTCCAAACTATATCTGCTGTTAATGTTGCAGCTTCCTCTACACTGGAGATGCCAAATACAGGATTGTGACAACGCTCCTGAACACATCTGCAAGTGTAACCAAGCCCCAATCATTTCTCACTTCAGTTCCTCATCACATTCCTGTTCTGACTAGTCTGTCTTTGACCCTATATGAAGGTCAACCCAAGTTTGAGGAACAATGTCCTATCACTCAAATGGGCAGTTTTCAACTCGCTGGCTTTAACATCTTAACTTTATGTTCAATCAATGGATGATGGATATGGCTGCATGTCACAGGAATAGGGAGGATAGTGACAGTTGAACAGTTTTAGGGTGTTCTTTACCTCTAGTGTCAACCTACTATTTTACTGTCAAAAGCTGCCAGATTCTGTACCACTTTGGCCAGTTTCTTGTTTCCAGATTGCAACTATCTTGGTGTTCAAGTCCTGTGTACCCTAATGTCTTTAAATTTCCTTTCCCTTATTTCCTCATGTTATTACATATTATTTACGGCAGAGAAGCAGGCCATTCTGCCAAACAGATCCATGCTGTGATTTATGTTCCATGGGCTGCCTCCCACCCTTCATCTAACCCCATGACCATCATCAATATATCCTTCCATTCCTTTCTCGCACATATATGGATTCATGGATTCATGAGGGGAAAGTCGTGCTTGACGAACATGTTGGATTTTTATGAAGATGTGACAAGGGCGGTTGATGGAGGAGAACCGGTGGATGCGGTGTTTTTGGATTTCCAAAAGGCGTTTGATAAGGTGCCCCATAAAAGGCTGCTGAAGAAGATTAGGGCACACGGAGTTGGGGGTAGTGTGTTAAAGTGGATTGGGGACTGGCTATCCGACAGGAAGCAAAGAGTCGGAATAAATGGGTGTTTTTCCGGTTGGAGGAAGGTAACTAGTGGCGTGCCGCAGGGATCGGTACTCGGGCCGCAACTATTTACCATTTATATAGATGATCTGGAGGAGGGGACGGAGTGTAGGGTAACGAAGTTTGCAGACGACACAAAGATAAGTGGAAAAGTGAATCGTGTGGAGGACGGAGAAGATCTGCAGAGAGATTTGGACAGGCTGAGTGAGTGGGCGAGGATATGGCAAATGGAGTATAACGTTGATAAATGCGAGGTTATACACTTTGGAGGAAATAATAACAAATGGGATTTCTATCTCAATGGAAACAAATTAAAACATGCTACTGTGCAAAGGGACCTGGGGGTCCTTGTGCATGAGACGCGAAAGCCCAGTCTGCAGGTACAACAGGTGATCAAGAAGGCAAATGGGATGTTGGCCTATATTGCGAGGGGGATAGAATATAAAAGCAGGGATGTCTTGATGCACCTGTACAGGGCATTGGTGAGGCCGCAGCTGGAATACTGTGTGCAGTATTGGTCCCCTTATATGAGGAAGGATATATTGGCATTGGAGGGAGTGCAGAGAAGGTTCACCAGGTTGATACTGGAGATGAGGGGTTTGGATTATGAGGAGAGGCTGAGGAGATTGGGTTTGTACTCGTTGGAGTTTAGAAGGATGAGGGGGGATCTTATGGAGACTTATAAGATAATGCGGGGGCTGGATAGGGTGGAGGCGGAGAGATTCTTTCCACTTAGTAAGGAAGTTAAAACTAGAGGACACAGCCTCAAAATAAAGGGGGGTCGGTTTAAGACAGAGTTGAGGAGGAACTTCTTCTCCCAGAGGGTGGTGAATCTCTGGAATTCTCTGCCCACTGAGGTGGTGGAGGCTACCTCGCTGAATATGTTTAAAGCGCGGATGGATGGATTCCTGATCGGTAAGGGAATTAAGGGTTATGGGGATCAGGCGGGTAAGTGGTACTGATCCACGTCAGATCAGCCATGATCTTATTGAATGGCGGGGCAGGCTCGAGGGGCTACATGGCCTACTCCTGCTCCTATTTCTTATGTTCTTATATAGTTTAATCATAAATGCATCAATGGTACTTGCGTCAACTATTGCTTTTCGCAGAGTTCCACATTCTAACCACTCTCCAGGTCATTAAATTTCTTCTAAACTTACTATTGGATTAATTAGTGACATATTAATGATGCTAAGTTCTGGTTCCCCCTGCAATTGAAAACAGCTAGACCTTTATCAAATTGCCTCCATGTTCTCAAATAGAGGAAAAAAATAGAAATTTGTTAAAGCAAACACTGGCTTCATCATAGATTATGTTTTTTACTCTACATCAGAAAGAATATGCAAATACAGAAAGCAGTTGACCATATAGACCACTATAACATCCTGAGGCTCACTGCAGATTTACAATGTGGGATCTGTAAAAAATAATGTGTCGATGACATTGTTTTGAAGACATACAAGTAGAACAGCATCTGCTGATCCTCCTTTCTTAATTGGTCCACACAATAATTCAGGTTGGTAAGATTTCAGGTAATTGTCTGCAAAACAGCCAATCTTTGCTGTACAAGGAATAAATGCAAGCTGTTGTTGATATCCAAATTGTAAGTCATATTTCTAAAATAATTTAACTAAAACTTGCAAGAACTATGTCCATTATGGTGCTTATTTCAGGATAGTCATACCCACAAGCATCTTTGAAAATAAATTTCTCACAAAGTAGAAAATCAGATTAAAAATAATTTTATTTTGAGCCACAGATGTTTAACGTACTGCAGAACACAGTTAGACACAAACTTCTAATTTTTGCATTCAAGATCATTGCTGATGAATGAAATATCAACTGGTAAAAGTACTGTAATTTAATCAACATTGCATTATTTCAATGCAGCTATTTACAAAAAAAGTATATGTTTGCAAATTTAGAAATCCAGTTATAAATCTGCCTGGCATTTTTCTATCATCAGTCACTTTTGGTTTTGGCTCGTTTGGAAAGAGGTCTCTCTTCATCCTTCTCTTCAGTTGCTGGAATTTTCTTTACTGTATAGATCACGCCTAATGCAGTCTTTCTGGTTTCTGTTTGGAAAACATGATTCAAAGTTAGTTTACAGTGAGTTTAGTCATGGAGCAAGGAAAGGAGGCCCTTTAGCCCATTCCTGTTCATTTTAACATTGCAGAAAACAATGGCACCTTGAAAATGTTATCTTGTACACAGAAAATTGTATAATTATTTACATCAAGCAAATATTAGTCAAGTAAAATAATATCCATAGTCTACAATGAGCACTTGAGATTAATTTATTTTGTGTGACCACAAAATCTTGGGAACAGAGTAAGTGACTGAAACCCAGATTGCCATGTCAAGTCAAGGCAATGCTACAGCACTACTGTATTAAACTCCACCATACTGTAGGATATGGGATCAGCTATGTAATACTGCATGAGTTCCTAAACTTACACAAGCTCTTGCATTCCTTTCTGACAGTACTACCCGTGCCAATATACTGCACCATAGACTTTATTTGTTCCAAAGTTCTGTTCATCTTACATACTGTAATTTTTGTGGTACCACATTGTGGTGCAGGCAATGGATGGGGAAACCATTAAACCTACATTAATCAATTTGTATGAATCTGGTGAAAATATTAAATGACTTAGAGTGCATTACTTACCTCCATGCAAAAGAGCTGCTCTACAGTTGGTTGACACAGCAGCTTTGGCATCTCCTTCAGTTAAGCCAAAAAGCAACCCTCTTGCAGTTACTTAGTCAAGGACTAGACCATTATAACATAGCAATATTTTCTTACCCCCCATAAGCAGCTTTCACCATTATAAAATTCTATTATTTAACATGAACTATACATGCAAGTTAGGTCTAATTAACAGCTCTATTAGCATAATGAATATCCTTTCTGGTTTTAGATCGCAGACACCATATGCAATTCACTACTGTATCCTTAATAATTGATCACTGTGGACTTATTATGGTCAACCTAGTTATTTGACTGACTCTTTTCTCTACATTGCATTCTGTGCGTGGGATGTGTACAAAGTACAAGCTTTTAATATGGAATTTGCAAGGCAAGACCTTGTAAGATTAAGATTAGATCAATGAACCACAGAGAATATAAATAGCTTAATATCCTGGCTTTCAGAAACCATGCTATAATAACTGAAGGGTGGAAGTTGATTCCAAGTGGGAATAGGGTATTACTTATTTCAACCTTTGCCTGACTTTCAGTCATACATAGTTTGTCACTTAGTCCAGTCAGTAGCATTCTCACTCTTGGGAAAGGAGGCCATGGTTCAAGCCCAATGCTAGGTTTCTATCCACAATAGGCTACATTTTAGAGCAGCACTGGGGAAATGCTACATTGACAGGAGTCCATCTTTTGGATGAATAGTCAAGTTAAAACCCTATCTATTCAGGTGACTGTAACTATTTAACTTGTGCTTAACCCTCTCTCCATTCGCATTGTCTGCACCTGTTAAGACTCGCATTCCAACCATTATCTTGTGATTGAGTTTGTGTCTATATATGCCCTGTTTGTGAACCCAATTCTTCACTCACTTGATGAAGGGGCAGCGCGCCGAAAGCTTGTGCTACCAAATAAACCTGTTGGACTTTAACCTGGTGTTGTGAGACTTCTTACTGGGCCTACCCCAGTCCAACGCTGACATCTCCATATCATGTAATTATTTGAAGCAGATTTTTTTTTTTTTGCAGCATCAATGGCTCCATTCGTTCCTAAAACCGAACCTCCATAAAGTAGCTAAAATAGTTATTCATTCATTATACTGTTATTGCAGGATATTGCTCTTATATATTTGTGTACATAGTACCGAACTTTGAAAGTAAACGTACAAAGAGTAATGGGACCTTGAATGTGAAAAGTGCTAAACCAATCACAAGCATCAGTGATTAATGCAATTTACTACTAAAATATACCTAATCTGAAATAGAATCTTAATTCAAGGCATTTTCTTCACTCTTTCCCAGTGATGACCTTGAAAGTTGAGCATAAGTAATTTTAAAAAATCCCTCAAGTGTGCAATATACTGCTGCATAAAACAGAAGCTGAACTTGTTTTATCAAAGTTAAATTAAGCACAGGTAAAAAGCATTTAAAAATGAACTCAATGCATGCAGTGCAGAAATATTTCCTAAACCAAATGTATTTGGATAAGGATACAGGTTAGCAATATCATATGGTCCTCTTAGTTCCAAAGGCTGCAGAGAAAATAAAACTATTAATATCCTCATTTGAAAAATAATCAATTTTGAAACATTATTTTGCACACTTCACAAAGCATAAACATCTTGTGGAGCTTTCCCAAGATGTACCATATTGTTGTATTCATCGTTATGACCTGGGCAACATTGGCAAGGCCACATTTATTGCCTATTTGGCCTGAAATGGAGCAGTGAGCCTCTTTTCAGCAATTGCTCTTACGGATGAGTGGTTTACAGGGACACTTGATGTGTAATTACAAGTCAACCATACTATTTGGGATTACAGCCACTTGAAAGCCAGATTGGCAGATTTCCTTCACTACTGGGCGATAGTAGTTTTGAGGATAATCAGCCGATCTCATTCTTTTTGGGTGCTAACCCACAAATTACTGAATCCAATTTCACTACAGGCCATTATAGGATTTGAACTCAACCTGTGAATTGCTCAATTATTTAACGTAACCAGTGGAGCACCTGATTTATCAATTGACACCTTTTCATAATTGAGAAACGAAGCATGAAGGCCAATTTGCCTCACACAGTAAAAGAAATGATCAAGTAGATGTTAAAGTTTTATATGTGCTCTCCACTTGTAATAGGTGCGTACTCCCAGTTAAAAAGAACGTGGAGGACAAGGTATCAACCACCAAATTCTTGATTATCATTCTAAATGGAAAAGTGTCATTTTGTAAAATTAATCATTAGGTAATGCTACACTTAGGTTTTAAAAGTCTGAGGTTGTAAACAGAAAAATATATAAGGTAATAAATAATTTCAGTTTAAATTCTGGAGAAGAATGAGTTGCAGTAGGAGACTTCAATGCTGATTTCAACATAATAGGAATGTTGGGAGGATTGTGAAGAATTCAATAGCACCACTTGGTTCAAGTTAAAGTCAAATGCTCAGCTCTCTGCCCTTGCAACCAAAATAAACTAACTTTATGGTAATTTAAAGAGAACACTGTAACCTCTTCATGTAAATATATTGATGGATATATTTGCTACATGAAGGTGCTTACATTAGTGAATTACAAGCCAGAAACAGCACAACATCCTAAATTGCTGCATCTCAGCAACTTAAGAGTCCCTTAATTAAAATCTTTTGCTGTTATCTTTGCTACAGTGGAATTCCAGTCTACATACTGCTATTACTTTTTGAAGTGGTCAGGTGTGCAACAATATTAGTATTTTCAGTATAAACTGCCATCGCATTGGCTTTAGGATCATTAGCATTGCTTTTATAGTTTGTAATGAATACCTTGCTCTTGCAAAATGATTTAAATATAGTGCTTCAAACACAATGTGAAACTTTTTGAATTTTAAACAGCTGATCAAGTACTCAGCTCCTACTTGGCCTATGATTAACAAATTACTGCAGAAGGTACTGCTCCAGTGGGAGACAAGTTATCAGAGATAATAGGAGCCAAATTGTAAAGAATCAAATTTATGTTTGGTTAAAGACACAATATTGGATTAAAAATCAAAATCTTACCCTTTCTGCCGCACTTGACATAATTATATTCTAAAGAAATACAAACACAAACATTACATTCAGCTGCAGGATTTTATACAGTAGTGCATTTTCAATGTCACGAAAACAAACAGGAACTCCAAATGTTTGGTAATCTTAAGTGCAAGGTTTGTTTGGAAAGAATACAATTCAAAGCACTTCAGGCTAATTGAATGTAGCTAATATGTTGGCTCAGTGTTTGTTGTCAGCAGCGAAGTGATGATGCTTATTGTTAACCTCAAGGAAAGCTGCTCACAAAGATCTATTGAACTTGGCGTGGATTGCCCCTTTTCTGATGTTAATTTGAATAATCAAATCAAAGTGATTTCCAGGCGTGCAGCAACATCAAGCAGGATAAGCAGTCAGTCACACTGAAGAATTTTCAGACAAGCAAACTAGGAAGTAAAATACATTATCACTCACTTTCAACTGACAGCAAAATAAAGGTCGAGACATGCACATCAGAAGCTGAACCATATAAACAAACTTTTAAGATATTAATGAACTATGGAATTTATTGCGATGAAGTAGCAAATATTACAATTCTAATACCATGTTAAACATCAAAAACAACCCAAGAAAAAACAAAGGGTGTTGGGGCCCAGTTTTAGACAAAAATCTCACTCAAAGTCAGGATTCAATTGTCTGCCAGGGAGCCTGTAGCAGTTGGAATTGGAACAAATGACAACCCAACCCACACATTCCCTTCCAGATGCTCCAAAACAGATCAAGTTTCCTGATTTTGCAGCAAACATTCCAAATATGGTCCCTTAAAGCATATTTAAAGTGATTAAAACACGCACAATTCCTTGGAACTGCAGATTATTGTTGTGAACGGTCTTCTCAGGCAATTGGGAATAGTTAGTTGTCATCATTAAAAAAAATCGTGAACTTTGGTTTTGTTATTGTTCATGATACTGTTGGTTTCACAGCAACTACTTAAAAAGAGGGAAATTGTGTGCTAATTATGGTTCAACAAGACTCAGAATGCTCCCTTTTGCCTCCTCCATAATCTTCATGAAGCATTTTGAAAGGACAGGATAACTCTCACTCTCACCTTTCCTTTACATATCTGCATCAGGCTGAGTGCATTTGAAATGGTATATCTTCTCATCGTAGAATCTTTAATGGCAGGAGAATATGCCAGTTCAAAGTAAATTCCTCTCTCAATAGCCTGAAATACAATTAGAAAGTGAACAACAAAATGATGAACAATTCCATTAATATTTTCATGGAAAGAACAGGGGAAGAATTAAGGTCCTAATCACTCAAAAATTGAGATGGATATTTAATTCTTTAATTTCTCACCCCAAGTAACTTGCATTTACATAGTGCCTTTAACCTAATGAAACATCTCAAGAAACTTCACAGGAGCATTACAAATAAAGAACGAAACCAGGCAACATGAGGAAATTATTAGGTCAGATGAACAAAAGCATGGTCAACTAGGTAAAATTGAAGGAGTGTCTTAAAGGAGAAGAGTGAGGTAGAAGGGCAGAGGGGTGCAGAGAGCCGAAGCAACTGAAGGCACATCCACCAATGGTTCAGCAGTCAATAATGGAAATGTGCAAGAGACCAGAATTGGAGTGCAGATATCCCCAAGCGCTGAGGGGCTGGAGAAGGTTAGAGTGATTGGGGGTGGGGAGTTGGCGGCAAGGCCATGGAGGAATCTGAAAACAAGGGTGTGCACTGCAGCAACTCACCAAGGCTCCTTCACAGTACCTTCCAAACCTGTGACCTCTACCCACCAGAAGGACATGGGCAGCAGATGCATGGAACATTCCCAGTTGTAAGTTCCCCTGTTCCCCTCCAAGCCACACATCATCCTGACTTGGAACTATCGCTGTTTCTTCAATGCCACTGGGTCAAAAATCTGCAACTCTCTAATAGCACTGTGTGGGTACCTACACCAGGGAGACTGCAGTGACTTACCAACACCTTCTCAAGGGCAATTAGAGATGGGCAACAAATGCTGTACTTGTCAGTGACACTCCGGCTACAAAAATTTAAGAAAATGAACTGAGCTGGGGGTAAAGTTGGGCAATGTTACAGCAGTGGCAATAAGTGTTCATGGTGATGGTACAAATACAATAACTGAAGTTCATCTCTGGATCAAATGCGACTTCAATGTTGTGAACAGACTAGCTTAATCTCAGACAGTTGCTGGGGAGAGGGCTGGAGCTTGTGGCTAAGGAATGGAGTTTGGAGCAGCGTTCAAAAAATGATGGCTCCAGTCTTCCCAATATTTAGTTGAAGGAAATGTCTGCTCATCCAGTACTAGATGTTCAAAATGGGGTCTGATAATTTAGCAACAGTCGAGGAGTCAAGAGAGGCAGTGGCGAGCTACGCTGGGTGTCATCAGCATACATAATCAAGCATTCGTGGTTAAATTCTGGCATACATTATTTTCTGCTTGGAAACTGTATAAATCTTTTAAGAAACACAATTCTATTATAAAAGCTAGTTCATTGGCGTAATCAGAAAATTGAAGAAAAAATGATTGAATCACAGCTTTGTCGGGGAGCCTGAATCTGTGACCATCCAACTCCATTTCGTTTTCCTGCCTCACCTTACCTTTTCTATACTTTTATTCAAAGTTATCCAATCCTTGTCAAATTACACAAGCCTGTCACACTAGCCTCAATATTTCATGTGAAAAACTGCAAACTTTCCTATCATTTTCCCAGTAATACACTACTACCCCTTAAATCTCCTAATAATACCAAGTTTATAACCAATTGTTACTGATTCAAAACAAAAGAAACAATCTTTCAATATTTACCTTCTCAAAATCTTTCGTGACTTGCGCAAGATTTCTTCTCCCTCAAGTGTGCTCTATTCTAGTTAAAAACCGGCCCCATTTTCCAAAGATAACTGCTTCATAGAACAGTACAGCACAGAACAGGCCCTTCGGCCCACGATGTTGTGCCGAGCTTTATCTGAAACCAAGATCAAGCTATCCCACTCCCGATCATCCTGGTGTGCTCCATGTGCCTATCCAATAACCGCTTAAATGTTCCTAGTGTCTGACTCCACTATCACTGCAGGCAGTCCATTCCACACCCCAACCACTCTCTGCGTAAAGAACCTACCTCTGATATCCTTCCTATATCTCCCACCATGAACCCTACAGTTATGCCCCCTTGTAATAGCTCCATCCACCCGAGGAAATAGTCTTTGAACGTTCACTCTATCTATCCCCTTCATCATTTTATAAACCTCTATCAAGTCTCCCCTCAGCCTCCTCCGCTCCAGAGAGAACAGCCCTAGCTCCCTCAACCTTTCCTTCATGGGTATAATTGCTCAATTCTGTGCATAATCCTACTGAATCTTCACTGTACCCTTTATATTTCATTCACTTTTATGTAAAATCCAAACCCATTCCAAAACCAAAGTAAACTGCATTTCATTTCAACATAACACAATTGTCAAATGGTGCATTTCCTCTCTTCCTTTATAAAATATGATTGAAACAGTAGGGTCATGTTTTTAAATAGCACAATTATATTTTCAGATACAAATTTCAATGGATGTCGAACAGCTATATTTGTGAACACAATTTATTCAGGAATTTAGGATTTCAAGGAACTTTTCTAAAGTCCGAAATACTCATGAAGAAGCTACTCAGGAGCAGAATGAGATACGATCAGTCTCATGGAAAATAATAAACAACCCTTATGCTCCTAACCTCAAATCCAAATTAAATGTTTATATTGGCCATCTTCATTTCAGTTGAAGACCCATTAATCATAGCCATTTGTTGATGCATCGAGACACTTTCTTGGCTTCAAGCACAGACACAAGGGATTATTTCCATGAGAATGGTTTGAAGCAAAAAAAAACTGCTTTTCAAATATTGAAAGCAGATTAGTCATCAACAATTAAAGTGCACTCAAATTGAAACATGGGCAATTAGTTGAAGAAATAATGAATGATAATGCAGGAGAAAAACTGATTATTCTTGTCTATTTCTATGGAGCAACAGCACCCTCCAAAGGAATTTTTAAATATTGCTTCCATCTCTAAAATTTATTAACTAAGAGTATTTTGATGCCTATTGGTCAACTTAAATGCGCATATAAATAAAGTGGGTAATAAGGAGTAACTCAGCTTCCATTTTGGGGCGAAATGCAAAAGTGTGGGATGCACCATCAATCTGTAATCTTGTGTTGCTCATTGTCTTGATTGTGCTCTTTGACTTTTTGGGATTTGCAATTAACCCTCTAGCTTCAAGCCTTCCAATAAAGCTATGGAGTAATAGTCATTAACACACACAAACACACAAAAGAACTGCAATTCTTTAAAATGAAAGAACATAGTAAGAACATAAGAAATAGGAGCAGGAGTAGGCCATCTAGCCCCTCAAGCCTGCTCCGCCATTCAATAAGATCATGGCTGATCTGATAGTGGGTTCAGTTCCACTTACCCGCCCGCTCCCCATAACCCTTAATTTCCTTAATGGTTAAAAATCTGTGACTTAAACACATTTAACGAGGTAGCCTCTACTGCTTCATTGGGCAGAGAATTCCAAAGATTCACTACCCTCTGGGAGAAGAAGTTCCTCCTCAACTCTGTTCTAAATTGACTCCCCTGTATTTTGAGGCTATGCCCCCTAGTTCTTGTTTCCATTGTAAGTGGAAATAACCTCGCTGCTTCTACCCTGTCTAGCCCCTTCATTATCTTATATGTCTCTATAAGATCTCCCCTCAACCTTCTAAACTCCAATGAGTACAGGCCCAGTCTACTCAATCTCTCCTCATAAGCTAACCCCCTCATCTCCGGAATCAACCTGGTGAACCTTCTCTGTACCCCCTCCAAAGCTAATATATCCTTTCTTAAATAAGGGGACCAAAATTGTACACAATACTCTAGGTGCGGCCTCACCAGTACCCTGTACAGTTGCAGCATGACCTCCCTGCTTTTATACTCCATCCCCCTCGTGATAAAGGCCAACATTCCATTTGCCTTCTTGATTACCTGCTGCACCTGCAACCTGAGGTCCCTCTGCACAGTAGCATGTTGTAATTTTTCACCGTTTAAATAATAGTCCATTTTACTATTATTCCTTCCAAAGTGGATAACCTCACACTTACCAACGTTATACTCCATCTGCCAGATCCTTGCCCACTCACTTAGCCTATCCAAATCTCTCTGCAGACTCTGTCCTCCGCGCAATTTGCTTTCCCACTCATCTTTGTGCCATCCGCAAACTTTGTTACCCTACACTTGGTCCCCTCCTCCAGATCGTCTATGTATATGGTAAATAGTTGAGGCCCCAGCACCCGATCCCTGCGGCACACCACTAGTCACTGATTGCCAACCGGAAAAGCACCCATTTATTCCGACTCTCTGCTTTCTGTTAGATAGCCAATCCTCAATCCACGCTAACACTTTACTCCTAACTCAGTGTACCTTTATCTTATGCAGCAACCTTTTGTGAGGCACCTTATCGAATGCCTTCTGGAAATCTAAATACACCACATCCACCGGTTCCCCTCTGTCAACCACACTCATTATATCCTCAAGAAATTCCAGTAAATTAGTCAAACATGACTTTCCCTTCATGAATCCATGCTGCGTCTGCTTGATTGCATATAGTAAAATGCAGGTAATCACAAAGACAACACATTTACCATTATAACCACCCCTCTCCGCCCCCATACATCAGCAGCAAATGCACTGTGCTGATTGGATCATTTAGGGGGAAATCATGTTTATTTATTCAAGTTTATTAATTTATTAGTGTCACAAGTAGGTTTACATTAACACTGCAATGAAGATACTGTGAAAATCCCCAAGTCGCCACATTCTGGCCCCTGTTCAGGTACACTGAGGGAGAATTTTTAGCATGGCCAATACACCTAACTACCATGCCTTTTGGACTGTGGGAGGAAACTGGAGCACCCCGAGGAAACCCAAGCAGACACGGGGAGAACGTGCAAACTTCACACAGACAGCAACCCAAGCCAGGAATCGAACTCAGTTCCCTGGAGCTGTGAGGCTGCCGTGTTAACCAGTGTACTACTGTGCCGCCCAGCGCTGGGCTGACAAGTGGTAGCACAGCAAGGATCTGGCTTTCGTGGAATTTATTTAATGGATCTGAGGAAATCAAATTTAAAAATGACTGGTAAATTACAGTGTGATGGGATGAGGGTAGAAATCAGAGGTGATGGGAAGTTATCAAACAGCAAAATTTTGGAAGACTAACTCTCCAGACTATCTTAGATAGGGATATTGGTAACAGAAAATGAGGGATAACAACTTAAAATGCGTAAAACCTGTTGTGGCACTAGTCAATCAGAAGACAAGTGTTTTCAAATCTGTGATTTGATGGTTTGAGATGTTGAAGAATAGTTTATTTCCATCTGACCCATCTTAAAAACTTGGTATTCCCAGGTATTTATATGGTTATCGGTGATTTGATCAATCTTAGTTATTAATCCCTCCTAATTTAACCCTTGGAGACCAGATATCACCCTGTAATTCTGTTCTCTTCTCACTCCAAGGACAATATATTTTTCCTAAGATATGGGGCTAACAAACAGCACCTGAGGTGTTGTCTAACCAGAGCTTTGTATAGCTCAAACATGACTTCGACCTGTAGTATTCTAGGCCTCATGATATAAAAGATCAGTGTTGAATTAGCCTTTTTGATTATTTTCTGTACCTGTTCATAACATTTTATTGATCTATGGACCCGTCTCTCAAGTCTCTTTTGGACCTTCACTGCTTCTAGCTTTTCAACATTTAGCAAGTACCCTGTTCTACATTTTTTTCAAATCCAAAGTGGATGCCTGCATATTTACCTACATTGAAATCCATTTGTCACAGTTTTGCCCATTCACTTAATAGTGTATGTTTACATCTACATTGCTTACAATGCCACCTAAATATGTGCCATAAGCAAATCTGGACATGGTGTGTTTCATACCAAAGTCCTTCCTGAACACAACAAATAGTTAAGGCTGCAAAACAGATCCTTGTAGAGCACGTGTTGCCAATTAGAGCAACTGCTCATTATCTACTCAGTTGTTTATTGTTTACCTAATTTCCTTAGATCAATAATTTGCCTTCAACTTTACTGAACAGTTTTTTTTTTAAATCAGGGACTTTATCAAATGCCTTCTGGAAGTGCATATAAATTACCTCCACAGCATTTTCCCGCTCACAGCTTTTATTCACCTCATTAAAAAATTCAATCAGGTACATTATGATTTACCCTTTACAAATCCATGCCACATCTCGCTGATCAGCTGAAAATTTTTCAATCACCCCATCCTTAATTATAGGGAGCGATCTTACCAAAAAAATTCTAAGTGCTGAATGAGCGAGAAAAACAACTGTTTCACAGACTCGTTTTTTGGAGAGTTGAAAAATGCAATCTTATGGCATTTAGTCAAAACAAAATGCCAGGATGTCTAACCTCACCAGTGAAGGCGGTTTTTGAGGTCTCAGGCCACCACTGCATCTCCCAGTGCACTGGGAGATCTCCAGTCCTGTCACCCCCGGACATTGGGACCCGCCGCCGATCACTCCCCCATCCCCTGCTGCCCTGGCCATCAGGCCCCCCCCCCCCCCCCCCCCCCCTCCCCCAAGCTCCCCAATCCCACTGATCGCTGCCCCAGACATCACTGCCTGGCTCTGCCCCCAACAACCTGGAAGGTTTCAATGGCCTCTGGTCCCACCATCAAGGCCATCACGTCTGGTCCCCATTGATGGGGACAATACATGACCCTTGCCGATGAGGACTTTGACCGATGTGCAGGTAAGGGCAAGTGACCCTGGGCTATAGCGTCCCGGGCTCACTAATTACATTTAAATTAGGTAATCAATATTGAAATTGGCTTTGTGCCCTATATGGGCTCGAAGCCGATTTCACCAGCAACATCGCAAGGCAAAAACCGGGCACAAACCCAATTTTCCGCCTCTCGCCTGATCTTATTGGCTCACCACGCCGATCAACCAGTGGGAAAAGCTGGTAAGAACACCCCTATCAGACTCACAATAGACTAATTTGTCTATAATTGCCAGGTCTTCCTTTTCTCAGCTTTCTTAGTTCAAATAGACAGAAGAGCGGAATTCAAGAGGTGAGGTGAGTGACTGCCAAGTTTTACAACAAGGCAACATTTGCCTGAAATGTGGCATCAAGGAGCCCTAGCTAAATTGGAGTTAATGGGAATCAGGGAGAAAACACTTCCATTGGTTAGAATCATGTCTAGCACAAAGGAAGATGGTGATGGCTGTTGGAGGTCAATCATCTCAGCCTCAGGAGCTCCTCAGGGTCTTCTCGGCCAATCATCTTCAGCTGTTTCACCAATGACCATTCCTCCATTATAAGATAAAAGTGGGGACGCTCACGGATGATTGCAGAGTGTTCAGCACTATTCACAACTCTTCAGATACTGAAGCAGGTTGTGTCCCTACACAGCAAGACTTGGACAACATTCAGACTTGAGCTTGTAGGTGTCAAGAAACATTCATGCCATACAGTGGCCATCTCCAACAAAAGAACCTAACCATCTCCCCATAACATTCAATGGCATTACTATCGTTGACACTCCCACTATCGGCATCCAGAATCTGAATTGGACCAACCTTATAAATACTGTGGCTACAAGGGCAGGCCAGAAACTCTCAGTGCTGTGGCAAGTAACTCGGCCTCCTGATTCCACAAAGCATGTCCACCATCTATGAGGCACAAGTTTAGGATGTGATGGAATACACTCTTTTCTCCTGGATGAGTGCAGCTCCAACAACGCTCAAGACCTCAACATCATCAAGGATAAAGCAGTCTGCTTAATTGGCACCCCATCCACCACTTTCAGCATTCAGTCCTTCTACTAATGCAGCAGCATCAGTGTGCACTATCTACAAGGTGCATTGCAGCAACTCACCAAGATTCCTTCCAAATGCATGACCTCTACCACCTGGGACAAGGGCAGCAGACACATAGGAACATCACTACCACAAGCTCCCCTCCAAGCTACACACCACGCAGGCTTGGAACTATATCATTGTTCTTTTACTGTCACTGGATCAAAATCCTGGAACACTCTTCCTAACAGGGCAGCATGGTGGCACAGTGGTTAGCACTGCTGCCTCACAGCACCAGGGACCTGGGTTTGATTCCTGGCTTGGGTCACTGTCTGTGTGGAGTTTGCACATTCTCCGTGTGTCTGCGTGGGTTTCCTCCCACAGTCTGAACAACGTGCTGGTTAGGTGCATTGACCCGAACAGGCGCTGAAGTGTGGCGACTAGGGGAATTTCACAATAACTTCATTGCAGTGTTAATGACTAATAAATAAACCTTTTTTAAAAACTTTAGGACTGTGGGTGCACCTATAACACATGGAGAGCAGTGGTTCAAGAGAGTGACCTCGCCAACGATACCCGCAACTCATGAACAAATACATTTTTTTAAAAAGTGACATGCGCAAATTTTCAATTTAAATATCAGTTTCCAAATCAAGAGTACTTTGCAAGATTATAGTCAGGATATCAGCAATGCTCTTACCCAATTCATTTAAAAGCCTGAAATGGAAACCATTAATCCTGAGGATGTCATTTAGAAGTGCCATTATTTTCTTTATGCTATTTTACTTATGTTAATTTTGGCGAGTTCCTGTCCCTGATTCAATGTTCATTTCTTTGGGAATTCCAGCAATCTGGTCTCTTCCTCTACTTACACACTGACACAAAGTAGTTAATCAACATCTCTGCGATTTCCATCTTTGCATGGACAATGTCAATTGCCACGGGCCCACATTGGTCCTGACCATTCTTTTTCCAAATACAAGTCATTTTTGTGGCAATTTTAATATCCCTTGTAAGTTTCTTTCCAAACCCCTTTTCCTTTAGTTCTTGACGTGCTGATACCTGGGGAAGTTTCAGATGAGTAAAAGGGTAAGCTAAGGTGGAATATGCACTCTTAACTCTATGGCTGTGGCATGACCTAAGACAAGATGACATGTTAAGGAGGATTCAGTGGAGGGAAAGCAATCAGTGAGTCAGGTTTCAGTCAATTTTTAACACTGGCAAACTCAGCTAGAAATAAATTATGACTGGAGGAGCCTAGCTCAAGACAGCGCTCTATGATTGGCTTTCAAGGTAGCTGCTGCCATCAGACTTTTGAATGGACCTATCTGACATTAAGTTGATCTTTCTCTACACCCTAGCTATGACTGTAACAGTACATTCTGCACTCTCTCATTTCCTTCTATGAACGGTATGCTTTGTCTGTATAGCACGCAAGAAACAATACTTTTCACTGTATCTCAACACATGTGACAATAATAAATCAAATCAAATGGAGGCCTGCCAAGGGAAAGACAAGAAAGAAGCTGGAAAAATTGATCCCCAAGTACTGTGTGGGTGAGATGTGCACAGGCAAAGGGGTATTGCAGCTTACATGGCTGCAAGAAAACTGGTTGCAGTGGTTGTGCTCGGGGGTTTTCTGGATAGGAGCAAAAAGTTGTGAACTTAGCCAAAGGACACTCAAGTCTGGGTTTTCATCAGGATATGGAATCAATGGGAGCATATCAATGAATAGGTAAAAGGATTACGCTGTGGGAGAGCAGAGTGTAAAGGGGCAAGTTCACAGTGAATTGTTCAAAAAAAGAGTGCAAAGATAAGCTGGCAACTACAAGCCATTAAGTATAATTTTGGCAATGATGTAGTTAAAGAAACAATGATTTGGGACAAAATTAATAAGTCATTGGAGCAAATGCAGGTTAATTAAAGAAAGCCAGCATGGATTTGTTAATGACAAATTAGGTTCAACTAATTTGTTTTAGGATTTTTAAGAGCTAACAAAGTTGATGAAGGAATATTGTTGATGTGGTGTATGTGACTTCTAAAAGGCATTTAATTAAAATGCCACACAGGCTTGAACAAAGTTGTAGCCCACGAAAGGGACAGTAATAACATGTATATGAAATTGGCCAAATAACAGGAAACAGCAGTGGTATATGGTTGCTTTTTGGACTGGAGGAAGGTTTATTGTAGAGATCCACAGGGATCAGTGTAAGGACACCTGCAATTTCTGATCTAGAGCACCATTTAAAAATTTGTAGACGATACAGAACTTGGAAGTACTTGAACTGTGAGGAGGATAGTATTAAACTTCACAAGACAGATTGGTGGAATGAATAGCCATGTGACAGATGACATTTCTCTGCATTAAATTTGAAGCAATTCATTTTGGTAGAATGAATGTGAAGTGACAACGTAAAATAAGGGATACAATTTTAAAGAGGATGGGGGAACAAAAGGAGCTGGAGGTGTATTTGCACACAAATTACTTAAAGGTAGCAGGACATGCTGAAAAGAATTCTGAGATATGGTTTGAAACATGTAATGCTTTCTTTCTCCATAGACATTGCCAGACTGCTGAGTTTTTCCAGCACTTTAGGTTTTTATTTCAGATTTTCAGCATCCACAGTATTTTGCTTTTATTTTAAAAGTGATTATAAACTTCTATAAAACACTGGTTCAGCCTCAACTGAAATACTGTATCCAGCCAGTATAATTATGGACCCCACGAACCCCAGACATTCTCTCTTCCACCTTCTTTCATCGGGAAAAAGATACAAAGGTCTGAGGTCACATACCAACCGACTCAAGAACAGCTTCTTCCCTGCTGCCATCAGACTTTTGAATGGACCTACCTTGCATTAAGTTGATCTTTCTCTACATTATGACTGTAACTCTACATTCTGTACTCTCGTTTCCTTCTCTATGAATGGTATGCTTTGGCTGTATAGCATGCAAGAAAGAATAATTTTCACTGTATACTAATACATGTGACAGTAATAAATGGGCACCACACTTTAGGAAGCATTTGAAGGCAATAAAGAAAGGTGGCAGAAAAGTTTCATGAGAATGGTTCCATTGATGAGGTAGATAGGTTGTAGGCTGACATTGCTTTCCTTGGAAGAGAAGGTTAAGAAGAAATATAAGAGGTATTCAAAATCATGAGGGATCGGCACAGTGTAGACATGGAGAAACCATTCCCACAGGTGGAAGGACTGAGAACCCAAGGGCCCAGATTTAAGGTGACTGGCAAAAGAACCAATGATAGCAGTGTTTAAAAAAATACACAGCAAATGGTTAGCATCTGGAATGAGCTGCATAAGTGTGTGGTGGAGGCAGATCCAATCATGGCATTCAAAAGGGAATTAGATCATTAACTGAAAAGAAAAATGGGAAAGGAAGGCGGAGTGTCTATTTGTTCTTGCAGAGAGCCATCATGCATATAAAGGGCAGAATGGCCTCCTTCTGTGTTGCAACTTTTCTATAATTCTAGAAGGGGAAAGGGATGACAGAGTGGGACTGAGAGGCAGTGCAGCTTTGGTACAGAATGACAAGGAATGATTTGACATGGAGATACTTAGAATTGTAATATGGTCTTATTGACAAAATATGAAACTATCATTTAAATAGATACCGACCTTTAGCAGTTGGTTTGAAGCTGCCTGCATATGGGCTAAAAAATTGTGTGATTTAATATGAAAAACAGAACATAACTGATCTAAATTATATGTTATCAAATGAGTAGCCGGGTGAACTTCAAAATGGATAAATTGAGGATAATACAGCATTCCGCATATGATGTTGAAATAACTCCAGTTGACACTGCTGAGGGCAACGGGCATTATTACCTGAGCATTTAACACATCCAGACACGGAGCAGCAGTTATTAAAAAAGCAAATTTAATGTTAAATTACACTGCAAGAAAAGTGGGGGACAAGTCAGAGAAAATCCTGCTAAAATTATATAGGGTTTTGGGTCAGACCACTCAGTACTACATTCAGTTTTAACTGACAGACCTGAAGGGCACATTCAAGATGCAACAAAAAGGAACAATGCTTATTTTTCAGTAATGAGGGAAGACTGGGAAATCTTAAGGCTTTTCAGCGTTGCAAGTAAGTGACCATGAAGCCACCTCAGAAGAACCTAAGAGTAAATGGTACACAATACAGAAAAGGTAAATCCTCAACACCAATTCAAATCAAATCATCCTAAATAGAAGGAAATCATATTCCACATGGGATACCAATTTAAGGTGTGAATAATATATGGGACCAGTTCACTTAGTTGGCTAGTGTGCAGAATAATGTCAACTGTGCAGGTTAAATTCCTATACTAGATTAGGTAATTTTTCGGGTTTGCCTCCTTGCATTGCCCCATAGTAATACAACAACTCAATGAGGTTGCTACATGAAGACAGAGAGAGAGAGAGAATATATGAAATGGAAAAGGTAGAATTGCAAAGACAAAACACTTGAAATTATTAGCAGTTTAATACTGTGAAAGGGTTTTCTGTCCTAAAACTCCCATGATATTTTTCCAGCCTCTCAATTGAACTAATGCAATGTTATGGGCTAATTCTTTAATTTAGATTCTTATTTCTAACCTTCCATACCTCTTCCTTTGTCCAATTCTTGATTATTTTTATTACTAGTTCTATCTTGGTTTGGACAAGTTGTGCCATATTTTGGGATGGCACAGTGGTTAGCACTGCTGCCTCACAGCGCCAGGAAACTGGGTTCGATTCCTGGCTCGGGTCACTGTCTGTGTGAAGTTTGCACATTTGCTGTCTGTTGGAGTTTATTCCTGGTTTCTCCCAACTATGTGTAGGTTAGGTTAATTGGCCATGCTAAATTGCCCCTTGGTGTCAAGGAGATTGGTGGAGTAAATACATGAGGTTACTGGGATAGGGCCTGAATGGGATTGTTGTCTGAGCAGGCTTGATGGGCCAGATAGCCTTTCTGCATTGCAGGAATTCTACATTTGGCTCAATATTTCCCAGTATTTTATAAAACACTTTGCATCCTGCTCATTATTTATGTTAATTTGACTTTATGCTCCATATTAATTTTAAAATCTTCTATTTTTTCATATAAAAATGGTCACTGTCAAATGTTAAAAGTTTATAATACTTACGCCATTGACAGAAGGCCGTCTGAAATGGTATGGTTGTTTTTCTGTCACATTAATGCAAATTAAGTCAACATCCAAGGTCATGCAAGCTACCTGTTAAGAAATAAATTATGTCACAAAAACTTTTGATGAGATCCAACATAGTAAGTTATACTTAATTAACCCGGATCTTTTTAGTTCTGCCACATTTAGAAGATAAATGTCATTTTGGAACGAGAATAAAAATAAAGGACGGCACAAGGGATGATCAGTGTTTTTAAAAAATGAAACAAAAGTTACTATTTCATCTCTGGAGAAAGGGAACAACATTGTCATGCTTTTGTGATAACACATTCTTCAGGTTGCTCTTTCTGTCATCCTTATTTGGGGTGTTGATTTATCACTGTCAACCCTTTCTTACACAAGTTGTCTCTCACGCTGTCTGCATGGGATGGCACATATTTCATTATTGAGGCATTTAATTACTGTTAACTTCTGTAAAATCAAGATATGCAGCATGATAGCAAAAATGCCTTGCATTGAAAATGGTTTAATGGGGTCAGACAAAATCATTTGACTGGGAACTGTTGGATCAGGAACATGGGAGGGCAAAGACGGGAAAAAACATGGATTAAGAGAGTAATGGTGGGAGGGGAGGTGTCTGGTATACGAGAGGCAGTAATGGCGAAGGCCAAGGTGTGGAATAACTCAAGGTGGATCGTACAGGAGAATTGGAAACTGTGGCTTCAGCCCACTTTGAAGGACCAAGATTGGGGTGAGCGGTGGGCGGCAGAAAATGAAGGGGAAGAACAAATCTTGGGTACTATCAATCATCCATGTGAGAGAGTGTGATTTGCAACCAATTATTTGGAGAGAGATTGGGGGGCGCGGGGTGAGTAGGAGGTGTCGGTGACATTGATCCTGGATTCCCTGCTGGGGAATAGGGTGCACAAACATTCACGGGGGAAAGTGGGCATGCATGGGCACTGTCAAATGGTGTTCAAAACGCTATCTGGGAGCTCAGTATCACAGAAAGATAGACTGGGCATCAGAAATAATAACGTGCTGTGGTCATCTTGACAGCAAGATTTATAGAATCTGTAAAGGCCTGTAAAGTTGCACAATGTCCTGCTGTGCCTGGCCATATAAGCAGCACATGAAATGATAGACATGTACAGATGCTGCAAATTGAGAAAGGAAAGGTAGGCTAACCTGAGGAACCCAAGAAAGGAGGCCCAGGTAAGTTGCTGAAGGAGGCAAGATGGGAAGGAATTACAGAATCCCTACAGTGGAGAAAGAGGCCATTCAGCCTATCAAGTTTGCACAGACTCTCCAAAAGAACATCTTACCCAGGCTCATCCCCCTGTTCTATCCCCTTAACCCTGCACATTTACCATGGCTAATCCTCCTAATCTACACGTTTTTGGACACTATGGGGCAATTTAGCATGGCCAATCCCATCGAACCTGCACATTTCTGGACTGTGGGAAGAAACCAGAGCACCTGGAGAAAACTCACGCAGATACAGGGAGAACCTGCAAGCTCTACAGTCAATCAAGGCTGGAATTTGGCCCTAGCGCTAGGAGGCAGCAGTGTTAACCGCTGTGCCACCGCTTACAAATTTTATTTGCAATTGCTTTATTTTCAATGAATGAATCATTTACAAATTGGTGAGCTTTGGTTTGAAAAGAAAACACAATGACACATTTGAGATGAGCAAAACTAATCAGCTGGCAGATATATTCATTTGCTCTATAAACAAAGTGGACATTGTACTTTGTTTTATAAACCAGATAAAGATAAAAGTAGCAATTTAAAAAACAGAAAATCTTAAGCGATGCAGTACAATTATTCCATATTCATGCATGTGATTTCTAACACAAGGGTAAACAATTGATTTGACAGTCCCAAAAATATAAATCTCATTTGCAAACTATAAAGAAATATATATATTTACTTTATTCAGACATGGCTGCTTTCTGGTCGACACTTGTACTACAGAATTTTAGATGGCATAGTTATAAAATGTTGCAATACTTTGAATCCATAGAAGAAATTTTACACTGGTTTGCCAGTCCTGGGTACAAAATGGACAAAAAAAATGAACGAACACCATCAGGTTTTCACTTGTCGCAGAGGAAAATAGTGCTTCAAGCTATGGCAATACCAGTGGGCAGCACGGTGGCACAGTGGTTAGCACTGCTGCCTCACAGCGCCAGGGACCCAAGTTCAATTCCGGCCTTGGGTCACTGTCTGAGTGGAGTTTGCACATTCTCCCCGTGTCTGCGTGGGTTTCCTCCGGGTGCTCCGGTTTCCTCCCACACTCCAAAGATGTGCAGGCTAGGTCGACTGGCCACCCTAGTGTCAGGGGATTAGCAGGGTAAATATGTGGGGTTAAGGAAATAGAGCCTGGGTGGGATTTTGGTCGGTGCAGACTCGATGGGCCGAATGGCCTCCTTCTGCACTGTAGGGATTCTATGATTCACTATGCCAAATGACCATCCATTATTAGCAACACTAAGGCAAACTTGACCATGAGTTCAGTGGTAACCTCACTCACTTCAGAGAATCTGAGATATGGGCATGCAGCAAGAAGTTGCAGTTGGGAAAATGGCAATTATTTTAAAAAACTATTAGTGACCAGAATTCTGTGACCTCGTCTGCAGCTAGGATTCTCCGGTCCCACTGCAGTGAATGGAGTTTTGCTGAGCACCAAATTCTCTATTCCTGCTGACAGCGGTGGCAGAGTGTACAAGATCAGATATTTCCGGTCAATATCTTGGGGATGGAGTTCCTTCTCATTGCTCTCATCACACATCACCAAGAGGTCCAACAGCTGGCAGTCTGTTGCAGGCTTGCCAGATCTACAGTTTTTTTTCTGTTTCCAGAATCCTAAGCCCTTCTAGTGGCCAGTCAATACTCAAGGAACATCTAAGCCAATGAAGATCACCCAAGACAAAAAAAATGTAGATTGTGCCAGACACATGGGTTAATGGAAAGGGAAGGCAGGAAATTAGCTTATATTTATTTGTTGCATCGATCGATTTCACTATTGATGCTGAAAAAAAAACACCATTTGGAGATACTAGATTAGCAGAATTTGTATTAAAGCCATACATAGTATATAAACTAAACAGAAACTGAAATACACAGCAAGATAATTGTCATATCCATAAATGGATAGATACTTGTTATTTATACTCTCTTAAATCCTGGTCACTTACATGAAATAACTTTTCTGTTTTTGGTGACACAGCCACAATGTCATATGACCTGGTGTGTGGGGACGTAGTTCTCTGTAACACAATATTTATGCTTAATGATCAGTATAGAACATAACCTCATTTGAATGAAGATATCAACAAACAAAATAAATCTGAAATATGGCCAATAACAGAATATGCTTATTTGGCGCTTTGTGACAACATCCTCGAATTATTGCAAAACTATATTTACTTTCCTGGGGCTAACCCTATGCCATACACTAAGTCCCTATTTAATTGTTCCCCGTTTTAACATTGTTCCACTTTAATGTTGAGGACCTGTAATCTTGTTGAGCAAGATTTGTTTTAATGTCATGTCCCACATGACATGATTGGGCCGTTTTGGAGTAGCTTCTCCCACTTGCAGCCTCTTCCCAAGACCGACCTTCCACCTTGCGGCTTATCCCCGTGCCTGACCTTTCCCCTTGACCACCGACCTCTCCCCCCATGCCCAAGCCACTCTGCTTGCTGAACCTCCTGGCTCACCGCTTCCCTCTCAAGATCCAGATCAGATGCCGGAGGTCCAGGGTTGTGAAAGTGTGGGTCCTCATGGTCCAGAAGGATCAAGGTGGGGCTATTATGATCCAATTTCTAAAAAAAGACTGTTGAAGCTGCTCTTTCTGCCATGCTGCTGAAAGCAGCCAGTTATTGCATTTATAAAAAAAAGGATTACAACAGCCCTGGCTTGGCACTTGATTGGGATCCACAATTTAACAACTTTGGAACATCTTGACCAGGAATGCAGTTTCAGGAGAGAGAAGCAGTGAAAGAATGAGCCAGGGAATGGGAGGTTTGACAAGACGGGTGGGTCAGGCACGTGGAGAGGTTGGGTGGGGAAGTAGAGACAAGTTGGAGAACCGGGATAGGAGAAGCCATAAGTCAGAGGGTCAGGGATAGGAAGAATCTGCAGTGACCAGGAATGGGAGGTTTGGGGAGTAAGATCAGCAACAAGGGAATACTGCAAGTCGAAAGTTACATTTTAAAATACACTTTATTTTAAAAGTTATTTCATGTAGGAATTTATGTAAAGTATTTCAACTTACAACGTGTAATCTTTCCCCCTGACATGCAAGGTCCAAGAGAACCCAATTCTAATGGAACCTACTGAAAATAATTTCACTCAAAAATTTCAATTTTCAGGAATGCCACAACTTTAAATGAGGGCTTACTATATATTAAAAACAAAAACAGGCTTCATGAAATTGTATTTTCAACATATGGATGAATCCACATTTTAAAAAAACATTTCAATCATTTCTTACTGTGAAACCTCTCCTATTTAGAACTGCAATTTTCTTGACAACTGGCTAAATTTCATAGACATTTGACAAGTACCTGCAGTTGATATAAACAACCAAGGAAAATAATTCATTCTTTTCTATGCATTACTAAGTTACTCTTATTATTTAGTTTTATAATTTAATTGTCCACCACCCAAAGGAAGTCCTTGTTATTTACTCAAAACTGTTTGATGGGGTATTCCACATGTACACTAAAGAAACTCAGCTCTATTTCTCTGGCTACTTCTTTAACTCAAACAATAGCTTCTGCTCTTTGCAACTACCTGAGAGTTGAGCAAGCAGAACATCGCTTTAGTTAAAAGGAGATTAAGAAAACAATACGATTGCATTTGTGGACTTTTGTCCTGTCTTCTATGCAAGACAAAACTCTAATCAACATTACTTTCATATATTCCTTCAATATTACACACCATTGTCCCCCCAGCCTCTTCAAACTATCGCTCAACTTTTATCTGTGTTATCACCTGTTGCTGGACATGCATCTCATCTTTATTCAAACTTTATTGTCCTGCATATCAAAGTAAATGGAATATGCCCAATATAGCTTTCAAACACTTCTGTAGCTTTCTTGGACCCTCCCTCCATGTTCCCCTCCAATAACACACCCCCTTACTCACCCTCCACTTACTTATTCTCGTGGCCTTTGCTCCACAATCACCTGTTGCCCACTTAAGCGTGCCTTCTGGAATTCCTTAAATTTATTTTGTCTAGTCACCTCCCCCTTACTTTAAAAACCCTCTCTCTGAATAGGACTCTGCTTCTTTCTATTCCCTTTGTCTATGAGCGCCACAAACACTTACTGTCACTGATATAACATTCAGAGATGTCTTTTTCACAAATTGTGTAATACAAGATAATTGAAGTCGTTTGAAATAACTGTTGTAAAAAAAATCCAAATATATTGGAGATTAAAAATTAAGCATCAGTACTTACCAGATCATTGCAGTGAGAGGCATCGGAGACAATCACAGTAAGTCTGGTCAGAATTTTAATTGGTTTTGATTTCCCCTATTTGACAGAAATTCTATTAAACTCATCAGTTTCAGTATTTCTTGGTCTGCATTTTAACCATCATGGCAAAGTTTTTGTCTCTGAGGCTCAAACATAAATGCGCCGTTAAGATTTCAGATTTAAAGTATTTGTTGAAGTCATCTGAAACAGCACTGCAAGTCACCCCTTGAGAAAAAGACAGACACAATCACGCAAGCTATTCATAGTGTTTAGAATACATTATGGATAACCTTAAAAAATGTTGAGAATTCTTGAAGTTCTAAAACTGGCCATCATTATCAACAATTTATCCTGTGACTATATTTCGAGTATCGTCAATATTGCTTCTCCCAGTTTTTCTCAAGGGAGTTCTGATGAAAGGTCATCAAATTGAAAATAGGTCAAATGAAACATTAGTTGTTTCTCATCTGCCCTGTTGAGTATGTCAAGCATCTTTTTGTTTTTATTTCAAATTTTCAACATCTGCAGTATTTTGCTTTTGCATTTCAAATGCTTCTTGGGTACTGGTCCATATGATTTGGTCCTCAGGAACTGAGGTGGGTTGAGTAGACTTAGTGCAAAGTGTGCATCAATATTACCTCAGTCACCTGGTAACCCTGCAACTGCATAAGTTCAACAATCACCAGAGGAAAACCTGAACAATTTCATTACCTTTAACAAAAGGGAGTGATGTCTAACTTTAGAAACAATTTACTCAGAAAATTTACTGAACCAGTAGGAAAAACAGAAATAACATTTTGGAATGTTGAATATTCTTTACAAATCTCAAATATATTCACAAAATGCTAACAAACTCATTATTACAAAACCTAGTTTTGAGCTAATATCTATACATACATGTTGAATACATCAGGCAAACCAAAGAATTAAGCAGTACAAATTCAAAAAAAAATCACTGAAATGTATTTGGATAGAAATGTCAAAAGTGGTGAAAATTGGATTAAAAATTGAATTTAGGTATTGTCATTATTATGAAGATAGTCTATAGCAGGGCTGCATGGTGGCACAGTGGTTATCACTGCTGCCTCACAGCTCCAGGCATTTGGGCTCGATTCCCAGCTTCATTGACTGTGTGGAGTTTGCATGTTCTCCGTGTCTGCGTGGGTTTCCTCCGGGTGCCCCGGTTTCCCTTCTCAGGTCGGAAAGACGTACTGGTTACATTGGCCATGCTAAATTCCCCCTCATTTGTATCCAAACAGGCACCAGAGTGTGGCGACCAGGGGATTTTCACAATAACTTCATTGCAGTGTTAATGTAAGCCTACTTGTGACACTAATAAATAAAATAAACTAATAAACTAAACTAGTAATTGTTTATACAAAAATGTACATGCAACTAACCACTTTATTCTGCTTTCAATGTTATTATGGAAAAGGTGAAGAATAATGGTTAAGAAGCAGAAAAACAGTGTTGGACTTCCCATGAACTCATATGGGATTTTTTGCAGTGACAAAGGAAAGCAGGAGGGGTGGGACAGATGGGTGGCCGGCAGGATCTTTTGCCCTACCTACATTGTCCATGGATGAAAAGTTTGAGAACCACTGCACTTTAGGCAGCACAACAGAAACTAAAACTCTACTTCCTAAAAAAGTGCACTCTACACTGAAATTACATGTGTGAAATTCATTTATCTACATACCTGCACAATAGGTGGAGATGGATAAAGTTCTGTAATAGATATTGGTTTGGCAATTTCCTGCAAAACATTTTATTGTTGTAATAAATGTCAAGTAAAAAATATATTTTGAATGGAAATGCACAATTTGCACTTTTGTCAAAATACCACATCCGAAATTATTAGTAAATAAATTCAGATAAATATAATTCTAACATATAACAAAAGGTATACATTGCAATAATATTTTACTCAGTAATGTGAGCACGGAATGTAATAACTTGTACTTATACAGGTTTCAAATAAATGTTACTATTAAAATCTTAATTATGTTCAGAAAGGGACATGCTCTCTAACCTTTTCATTTTGCACGCCTCAAGGCAGCTCACAAGAAATACTAACAGTAAAAGGAACAACAAGTTATACTGATTGGTTGGCAAGTGGACTCTGATTGGTAGAGGCAGAGTCATGGAGAATGCAGCAGGAACTGGTTAACTGTTAAGGATTCTGATGATGGCGGCGGTGGTGGTGGTAAAGGTATTAGAGTGTAAATATGGTGGGGACGTATGTTTGGCTTATTCCCAGTCTTAGGGTGTTCACTTCATCACCCTCACCAACTGAGGGATGGACAATGGTGTGTATGAGTGAGGGTGAATGAAAACCTGGACACCGGGAGAACCCAGACTTAGGGAAACATTCTGCCTCTGCACACACACACTCCCCTCACATAAACTCACTCTCTCCCACTCACATTTTATCTCCTATCTTCCTCTCACTCTCAACCATCCCTACACATTCAATCACCAATCTCTCTTCCCGCCCCCCCAACTACAATTCCCAGTCACTGACTTATTCAGACGCCAGTAGGCCTCACTCCTGCTGCCTTGTGCTCTGCTCCAGAGCAGCTTGAGCACTGCTCGGACTTCCTCACGGCCCGCTCAAGCCCACCCAAGCCCGCTCCCAGCATCACTGTTCCCTGGGATCCCACTCCCCAGCATTGCTGCTCCCTGGGATCCCTCACCCTGGTTCCCAGCCCTGCGTCCCTAGGCTCCGAACTCACTTCCGCTGGTGTTCACTACTCTTCCAAGCACAATCATTTGTCTCCCACATTTGCTATTAGCAGCAAACATGGGAAAGAAATGGCCGGTGAATGGAGCAGCTCATTCTTCCATTCAAACGTACCTGTTGTCTGACATGATGAAAACTGGCCCCAGGGGCTGCATTGAGGGCTATCAAGAGCTGCATACAGCCCCCGGGCCACACATTGGACAAGCCTGTTATAGAACATATTTACTCCCTCCATTTACTATTTTCTACTCGACTGTATTTTCCACGTCTCCAACGATGTGCAAAAGCAGCGTCAAATTTTCCTTAGGTATGTTAGTGGGAGTTACCGATTGTTCTCAGGAGATTTTTAAAAAACTAATGCAAAATTGGGAGTTGCTGAACACCATGCCTAGAAGACAAATGACAGACACTAAACAATAGAAAAGATATTTAGAGTTTAAAAGCAATTTGAACTGAGATATTAATAAAGCTTCCAGACCTGTCTCTTTCCTTGAAATTCAGCCACATGATTAATCGCAACTGTTGAATAACCAACTAAGGAAGAGAAAAGATGTCATTGGTAATGATGTAGCAATTAGTTATAATGCACATTCATGTTTTTAAAAAAATGTTTGTTCCTGGGATGTGTTCATTCGCTTACAAGGCCAGCATGTATTGCCCATCCAAAACTGTGCTCGAGAAGGTGGTGGTGAGCCATTTTTTAAACTGCTACAGCCCGTGTGTTGAATGAACACACAGTGCTGTTAGGAAGGGAGTTCTAGGATTTTAACTCAGCAAGGAATAGTGATATTGTTCCAAATCAGGATTTTACGTGGCATTAAAAGCAAATTAATACGGATGCTGGAGCACATTTATATATTTTCACAGTAACTTCATTGCAATGTTGATGCAAGCCTACTTGTGACTAATAAATAAACTTAAACCGTAGCAAGTCTGACAGTTCATTGACAGAGAATGGCACTAACAATTCAAGTTTGGATGACCCTTCGTCAGAGGGTACGTGATGTTATTCTCATGCATCTGCTGTCCTTATCGTTTTAGGTGATAGAGGTTGCAGGTTTGGAAGATGCTGTTGAGGGATTGTTGGTAAGTTGCTACAGCACATCTTGTAGATAGTTCACTCTGCTGCCACTGTGTCAGAGCGAATTTTGAAGATGGTGGACAGGGTGCCAATCAAGCAGGCTGCTTGATCCTGGCAGCATCTGTGGAGAGAACACAGAGCTAATGTTTCAAGTCACTTCAATCTTACAAAAAGTCATTGAGACTTGAAACATTAGCTCTGGTCTCTCTCCATAAGTGGTGTCAAACCTGCTGAGATTTTCCAAGATGTTCTGTTTTTGTTTCAGATTCCAGCATCTGCAGTAATTTGCTTTTGTCTTAGGGCTACTTTATCCTGTCTTGCTACTGACTACTGGAGTATCGCTGTAGCTGGACTTCTCCAGGAAAGTGCAGAGTATTCCATCATGCTCCTGATACGTGCCTTGTAGATGATGGACAGGCTTTGAGGAGTCACGAGTTAAGTTACTTACCGTTGAATTCCCCGTCTTTGACCTGCTCTTGTAGCGACAGTATTTGAGGCTGGTCCAATTATGGTCAACGGTAACCCTTGGATGTTGATAGTGGGGGATTCAGTATGGAAATGCCAGCTGTTATAATTCAGGTCAGAAACTCCAAAATGAAGTCTGCCTGGATCATAAGTTTTGCCATTCGCATTTGGCTAGGGTAAGCATGAGATGTTTCACTTCAGGTATGAGTCAAATGACTCAGTAGGGAGCTTTTATCAAACGAAGTTTATTTAAAAATGCAGTTAACATGTATATAAAGAAAATTAGCAATAACTTTTACCAATTACAAACAAGAAAAACAACCATGATACTGTATAAAACCTAACAGCTAAATACCGTTCCAACCAAACAAATCCCATAAACAAAACCCTTGGCACATATTTCGCACAGAAAGTACGATTGTTCATGTTATGATGCAACTTAGGGTCCTTTGGTTGGATGCTCTCAATACTTCAAGCTTGTCTGTCTGTGTAAGAACAACTTCCCAAAACACCAGGGAGAGAGAGAGAGAGGGACTCTAGGTACTAGCTAGCAAACCACCAACAGTAGACTGCAGGAAGGCAAGAAGCCTTGTTTCCAGCTAGCCAGCAGAATTTCCAATACCAGGGAGAAATAGAGAAACACCGCTTTTCAGATGTCCAAACACCTTTTAAACTAAAACTGCAGCCAAACTGAAAGTAAAACCTTGAATTCACTACAAAGAAAAAAGAAACTGTCCAAAACACATGGCCTGTCAACCAGTCATAAATTCCAAGTCAGTGCATTAGACCCAGACTAAAAATAAACAAAACCCCATTTAACCATATAAGCAGCAATAAAAAGACATTTAAGCAGGCAGCCGGTGTCACAATGAAACCAAAAGGCCTGCTTACAAATTGCAGAGAACATGATATCAGAAAAAAAATACATTTCTTAAAGGTACACTTTAAGTCTCACACAGCATAGAGCGTCAAGGGGGGATGGCCACATTCTCTTGCTGGAGTTGGTCATTGCCTGGCAATTACTTAAGTTGCGCCATACATCAGCCCAAGCCTGAATATTCTTCAGGCCTTGTTGCATAGTGACCCAGACTGCTTCAGTATTTGAGGAGATACGAATGGTACTGAACAGTGTGCAAACATCTCCCACCTTATGATGAAAGGAAGGTCATTGATGAAGCAGCTGAAGGTGGTTGGGCCCAGCAAATTACCCTGAGGACTCATGCAGTCATGTCCTATAGCAGAGATGTTTGACCTCAAACAACCAATATTGAAGAACTCAGTAACCGACCTAAACAAGCACACCACTATAGTAACAGACTTCATTAGTAATTGTGTAAATGATTTTGTGCAGAAGAAGCTAATTCGAGTGTTTTCCAATCAAAAACCATGGATGAACAGGGACATCCACTGCTCACTGAAGTCTAGATTTGAGGTGTTCAAATCGAGTGACCCTGACCTTTATAGGAAATTCAAATATGACCTATGGAGAATCAAAGATGCCAAGAGACAATACAGGACCAAGCTAGCCACACGAACACCCGCCACCTACGGCAAGGTCTACATGACAAAATAGGCTACAAGGCGAAGAAGAATAGAATCGCTGGCAACAATGCACCATTCCCGATGAGCTCAACATATTCTATGTCCGTTTTGAGCAAGAGGTCAGCGAGAGATGCCATCTGCCCCAGAAGCCATAGTCGAACTGGTATCCAAGGTCACCATTGCAGACGTCAGATCAGCCTTCGAGAGTTATCCCAAGTAAAGCCCGGATGGGGTACCCGGACGAGCATTCAAATCCTGCACTAACATCTTTAACCTTTCCTTACTCTAATTAGAGATCCTTACCCGCTTCAAGAAGATGACCATCATCCCTGTAGCAAAGAAAAGCCAGGTAGCGTGCCTTAATGAATACCACCCAGTGGCTCTGACATAGATCATTATGAAGTGCTTCGAATGGTTAGCCATAGCACACATCAACTTCGGTCTCCCAGATTACCTGGATCCACTACAGTTTGCCTATCACCGCAACAGGTCCACAGCAGACGCCATCTCCCTGGCCCTACACTCAACTCTGGAACATCTGGATAACAAGAACACTCATGTCAGGCTCCTATTTATTGGTCATCCTTCAACACCATTATCCCAACAAATTGGATCTCCAAACTCCGTGGTCTAGGGCTCGGCTCCTCCCACTACGACTAATTCCTCGATTTCCTAACCCACAGACTGCTATCAGTAAGAATAGGTAAGACATCTCCTCCACGATTATCCTCAACACCGGTGCCCTGCAAGGCTGCGTCCTCAGCCCCTTACTATACTCCTTATACACTTGACTACGTGGCCAAATTCTGCTCCAACTCCATTTTCAAGTTTGCTGATGACACCACCGTAGTGGGTCGGATCTCAAACAATTATGAGATGGAGTACAGGAAAGAGATAGAGAATCTGGTGAAATGATGCAACGACAATAATCTCTCCCTCAACATCGTAAAACGAAGGAGATTGTCATCGACTTCAGGAAGCGTAATGGATGTTCCCGTCTACACCAGTGATGAACTGGAGATGGCCCAGAACTTCAAGTTTAGGTGTTCAGATCAACAACAATCTGCCTGGCTCCCTCCATGCCAACACTATAGTTAAGAAAGCCCACCAACGCCTCTACTTTATCAACAGGCTACGGAAACTTGGCACATCCTCTGCAACTCTCACCAATTTTACAGACGCACCCATAGAAAGCATACCTTCCAGATATATCACAGCTTGGTATAGCTCCTGCTCCGACCAAGACTGCAAGAAACTACAAAAGGTTGCGAATATAGTCCCAGTCCATCAAGCAAATCAGCCTCCTATCCATTAAGTTAGTGTACACTTCCCGTTGTCTTGGGAAAGCAACCAACATACTCTCTTCCTCCTTTGATTTGATTTATTATTGCCACAACCTGCAAATCCCCTCCAGGTTGCACACCTGCCTGACTTAGAATTATATTAAATGTTCCATCCGTTACTGGGTCAAAATCCTGGAACTTCCTCCCAATTACCACTGTGGATTTACTTTGATTTATTATTGTCACATGTATTAGTATACAGTGAAAAGTATTGTTTTTTGTGTGCTATATAGACAAAGCATACCGTACATAGAGAAGGAAAGGAGAGAGTACATAATGTAGTGTTACAGTCATAGCTAGGCTGTTGAGGAAGAACAACTTATTACGAGGTAGGTCCATTCAAAAGTCTGATGGTAGCAAGGAAGAAGTTGTTCTTGAATTGGTTGGTACGTGACCTCAGACTCTTGTATCCTTTTCCTGACGGAAGGTGGTGGAAGAGAATGTCCAGGATGCGTGGGGTCCTTGATTATGCTGGATGCTTTTCCGAGACAGCAGGAAGTGTAGACAGTCAGTGGATAGGAGGCTGGTTTGAGCGATAGACTGGGCTTCATTCACAACCCTTTGTAATTTTTGGCAGTTTTGGGCAGAGCAGGAGCCGTACCAAGCTGTGATACAACCAGAAAGAAGTCTTTCTATGGTGCATTTCTAAAAGTTGGAGAGTCGTAGTGGACATGCCAAATTTCCTTAGCTTCCTGAGAAAGTAGAGGCATTAGTAGGCCATCTTAACTACAGCATCGGCATGGAGGGACCAGGACAAGTTGCTGGTGATCTGGACACCTAGAAACTTGAAGCGCTCAACCATTTCCACTCTGTCAGGAAAAAGATACAAAAGTCTGAAAACACATTGTAAACAACTCAAAGGACAGCTTCTTCCCTGCTGTCATCAGACTTTTGAATGGTCCTATCATATATTAAGCTGAACTTTCTCTTCACCCTATCTGTAACTACAACATTATATTCTGCATCCTCTCCTTCTCCCCTATGTACTCTATGAATAGTATGTTTTGTCCATATAGCACACATGAAACAATACTTTTCACTGTATCCCCATGCATGTGACAATGATAAATCAAATCAAAAGAAATGATGAAAAGTCTGAAGAGAGTTGGAGTGGATAAGTAGATTGCTGATGTAAACGAGCTTAAATTTGAGCCCTTTTTCTAGGGTAGGAAAGGGCATCAATTCCAAATCCAACTAATGTGACATTGTCAGACGACACAAAGATAAGTGGAAAAGTGAATCATGTGGAGGGCGTAGAAGGTCTGCAGAGAGATTTGGACAGGCTGAGTGAGTGGGCGAGGCTCTGGCAGATGGAGTATAACGTTAACAAATGCGAGGTTATTCACTTTGGAAGAAATAGCCAATTGGATTATTATCTAAATGGAAAGAAATTACAACATGCTGCTGTGCAGAGGGACCTGGGGGTCCTTGTGCATGAGACGCAAAAACCCAGTCTGCAGGTGCAACAGGTGATCAAGAAGGCAAATGGGATGTTGGCCTATATCGCAAGGGGGATAGAATATAAAAGCAGAGATGTCTTGCTGCATCTGTACAGGGCATTGGTGAGGCCGCAGCTGGAATACTGTGTGCAGTATTGGTCCCCTTATTTGCGGAAGGATATATTGGCCTTGGAGGGAGTGCAGGGTAGGTTCACCAGGTTGATACCAGAGATGAGGGGTGTTGATTATGAGGAGAGACTGAGCAGATTGGGTTTGTATTCGTTGGAATTTAGAAGGCTGAGGGGGGATCTTATAGAGACCTATAAGATAATGAAGGGGCTGGATAGGGTAGAGGTGGAGAGATTCTTTCCACTTAGAAAGGAAACTAGAACTAGAGGGCACAGCCTCAAAATAAAGGGGGGTCAGTTTAGGACAGAGTTGAGGAGGAACTTCTTCTCTCAGAGGGTAGTGAATCTCTGGAATTCTCTGCCCACTGAAGTGGTGGAGGCTACCTCGTTGAATATGTTTAAATCACGGATAGATGGATTCCTGATCGGTAAGGGAATTAGGGGTTATAGGGATCAGGCAGGTCAGTGGAACTGATCCACTTCAGATCAGCCATGATCTTATTGAATGGCGGGGCAGGCTCGAGGGGCTAGATAGCCTACTCCTAGTTCTTATGACATGTGGGTCTACTTCCAAAGAATGAAAAGCAGTTTGTCACAATATATAACAGGACACTCCAATTAAAACACACCAGGTTCTGCATGCTTGGGACGTCCAACTAGTTAACAACTTAGGAACTGAACCAAATAGGGGTGGCACAGTGTCACACCTACCTCACAGCGCCAGGGACCAGAATTTGATTCCCGGCTTGGGTCACCGTCTGTGTGCAGTTCGCACATTCTCCCCGTGAGTGCATGGGTTTCCTCCAGGTGCTCCAGTTCCCCCCCTCAGTCCAGAAGACATGGTTAGGTGCATTGGCCATGCTAAATTCTCCCTCAGTGTTACCCGAACAGGCGCCGGGGTGATTTTCACAGTAACTTCATTGCAGTGTTAATGCAAGCCCACTTGTGACACTAATAAATAAAAGCAAAACAATACTCACGATGCGCCGCGCTCTCTATCAGACTTTGCAATCTCTTTCTGTCGGGGGTGTTGGCGATGTTTAAATCTGCGAAGAGCGCCATGCTTTCACAACGTGACGGGAAGTGTTCGCTCCTGTAGCGGCTCGGTGGATAACTGTTTACCGCTCTCACTCCAAAGCTTCGGTCCCCTTTAAAATCCAGACCGACAAACTCGAAATAAAAAAAACCAGAAAGTGCTAGAAAAGCTCAGGAGAAACATCTATGGAGAGAGAGAGAGAAAGCCGGGGGTTAAAGCTCGATGAAAGCTCAGCAAAACCAACTCAAAGTGAGCCCAGCCACCAAAACTACAATTCCCAGACCCCCGCTCCATCTTCTTCCCACCTCGTTTCGATATATTTAGTGACAACATCAACGAAACGCTTTCTCTCTTTCACCTCAGGCTGATTAGTTCGGCCCCCTCAGCAGCGGCGGCGGCGGTTGGAAGGCAGCGCTCGAGCCGAGAGGGGGCGGGGCCTCAGCGTGGTAGCAGCACCGCCTCCACCCGTGATGCCCCGCGGGGCCACTGCCACCTCGCCATTGGTGGAATTTAAACTGGGGGGCGCGCGGCGGGAGCGTTAGTCCAGCAGAGCGCGCGGCGGTGGCGACGAGAGCAGCCCGGAGCCGAGCGGCCGTCAGTGTGAGTGACTGAGAGGTGCCAGCGGGTCCGCTTCCACACCTGCGGGGCTATTCGGCCATTATCTGACCCATCGCTGTTCCGCCCCTTGTCGTCCAGGTAAATCCAATGTTTCCCGCCCCCAAAAAAGCAGAGTGACCGCTGGGCTTGTACTGAACCGGGGGGGAGGGGGGAATGAGACTGACCGACGTCACTAACAAATCTGAGCCTGACCGACGTCACTAACAAATCTGAGCCGGAGGTTTCCCCGCCTTGGTTAACATTCGCTCCCTTCGCCCGCTATCCGTGTTGTTCAATCCTTTGAATAGACCTATGGATGTGCAGGTTTAAGTTTATTTATTAGTGTCATAAGTAGGCTTACATTAACACTGCAATGATGATTGCCCATGCTAAACTGTCCCAAGATGTGCAGGTTAGGTGGGTTGGCCATGGCAGGAAATGCCCCCTTGGTGTCCAAAGATGTGCTGGTTAGTAGGGGTGCAGAGTTAGGATCTGGGTGGGATGCTCTGTTGGAGAGTCTGTACAGACTTGATGGGCCGAATGGCCTGTTTCTGCACGGTATGGTTATGTACATTAAACTGATCTTTCTCTTCCCCCTATCTGTAATGACAACACTACATTTTGCAGCCTCTCCTTTCTTTCTCCTCTATGTACTCTATGGATGGTATGTTTTGTCTGTATAGTGTGCAGGAAACAATACTTTTCACTGTATCCCAATACATGTGACGATAATAAATAAAATCCTGAGGACTTTGGCTCCTGTTCTTGCCCTTCTTTAACAAGTGTTGCTTGTGTGCTGCCTGGTTATGGTGGCTGGCGCACATACTAGATACTAATCCAAGCGCCATGTAAAGGATCTCGTGGATTTTATTTGAACAAAACGAGGGAGATCTCTGTGCCTTGGTTAACATTCTATTCTTGACTGAAAACATTTCACGTTGAATACTGCACGTAAACAGTAATTTCACCCAACTGATTTGTACTGATTTTTCTAAGCCTCTTCTCCCACGTATCTGTGCATTCTTCTTGTCCTTTCTCCATGTAGAAGCACTTCATTCCCATTTGCTGCTTTGTGACATTGTGTGCACGTTAGTTATTATGCTTGTCTACATAACCATAGTTGAATTCGGAACCAATTCGTTTACTGAGTGCTATTGTGGAGAGTGTGAGATTTTTCTCTTTCTTAAACTTTATTGTTTTTAGCATTTTGTAGGACTAAAGTCTATTGATCATCTCAGTACCTCTTGCACATAGATAGCTGTTGGTGTAACATGGAAGTGATTTCAATGTCATCTTTTATAAGATTCACCCAAAAGCAACTATTTAGTGCCTTTTACCACAATCACAGTAGAACCATAGAAAATTACAGCTCAGAAACAGGCCTTTTGGCCCTCCTTGTTTGTGCCGAACCATTTTTTGCCTAGTCCCACTGACTTGCACTTGGACCATATCCCTCTCATCCATGAACCTGTCCAAGTTTTTCTTAAATGTTAAAAGTGACCCCGCATTTACCACTTTATCCGGTAGCTCATTCCACACTTCCACCACTGTAAGCCCCCCCCTAATATTTCCTTTAAACTTTTCTCCTTTCACCCTTAACCCATGCCCTCTGGTTTTTTTCTCCCCTAGCCTCAGTGGAAAAAGCCTGCTTGCATTCGCTCTATCTATACCCATCAAAATCTTGTACACCTCTATCAAATCTCCCCTCATTCTTCTACGCTCCAGGGAATAACGTCCCAACCAATTCAATCTCTCTCTGTAACTCATCTTCTCAAGTCCCGACAACATCCTTGTGAACCTTCTCTGCACTCTTTCAACCTTATTTACATCCTTCCTGTAACTAGGTGACCAGAACTGTGCACAATACTCTAAATTCAGCCTCACCAATGCCTTATATAACCTTACCATAACACTCCAACTTTTATACTCGATACTCCGATTTATAAAGGCCAATGTACCAAAGGCACTCTTTAAAACCCTATCCACCTGTGACGTCACTTTTAGGGAATTGTGTACCTGTATTCCCAGATTCCTCTGTTCAACTGCACTCTTCGGAGTCCTACCATTTACCCTGTATGTTCTTCTTTGGTTTGTCCTTCCAAAGTGCAATATCTCACACTTGTCTGCGTTAAATTCCATTTGCCATTTTTCAGCCCATTTTCCTAGCTGGTCCAAATCCCTCTGCAAGCTTTGAAAACCTTCCTCACTGTCCCATTCATAGAATTTCTAAGCGCAGAAGGAGGCCATTTGGCCCATTGAGTCTGCACTGACCACAATCCCACCCACACCCTATCTCCATATCTCACACATTTACCGTGTTAGTCCCCCTGATGCCAAGGGGCAATTTTCTATGGCCAATCAACCTAACCTGCACACCTTTTGGAGTGTGGGAGGAAAGATGTCCAAATATGTGTGGGTTAGGTGGATTGGCCATGCTAAATTGTCCCATAATGTCTAGGGGACTAGCTAGGGTAAATGCATGGTGTTATGGGGATAGGCTCTGAGTGATATTGTGGTCGGTGCAGGCTCGATGGGTTAAAAGAATCCTACAATGCAGAAGGATGCCAACGACACCGGAGGTAACCTATGCAGACACTGGGAGAAATGCAAACTCCACAGCCACCCAAGCCGTGAATTGAATCCGGGTCCCTGGCGCTGTGAGGCAGTAGTGCTAACTACTGTGCCGCACATTATAAAGCAAAATTGATATTGAGCCACAAAGGGAACTATTAAGTCATATTGCTATGATCCCCAGAGAGAGAGACCAATAACCTTTTTTAGAGAAATTTAAACTTCTAGTAAGTAGCTGAAAGGATGTCACAGCAAGATTTCTTTCAAGACTTTACAAACTAAAAGCAACATTTGCCAAACATGCTTTGAAGTAGGTAACTTCTATAGTTACAGAACATAACTGCCCCTTTTAATTTTAATACAACTGAAAATCCCACTTGAGTTATGTTTTACATTTGCCTTTAAGTAGACATTCAGTTTTTGTGAAACCTGTCCTGTCCTTTTCCTTTCCAACCGCCATGGCTACTTTTAACTCCATGTTGTGGGTTATCCTGGAATTTTCATGCTGGCTTATGCTCTCGTGCAATGTCAGCATCTATTATAACGGGTGTGCTAACTGGGCACTTGGAAAATAATTGTAGGATTGGGCAGAGCTAACATGGATTCTGTTGGAGTCATTTGAGAATGTAGCTAGCAGAATAGATAAGGGGAAACCAGTGGTTGTGATATATTTGGATTTTCAGAAGGCTTTTGTTAAGGTCCTGCACATGGGATTGGGAATAATATACTGGCATGGTAAGTGGACAGAGAATTAGGATAAATGGATCATTCTCAGGTTGGCAGGCTGTTAGTAGTGGGGTATCTCGAGGAGCATTGCTTGGGCCCCAGCTATTCACATTCTATAGCGATGCTTTGGATGCGGGGACCATTGAATACATTTAATACATGCCAAATATTTCAGAAGTTGTAGAAAATGTTTAATTCAGGTATTAATAGAACTGTCATTAACTTCAAGCGGTTAAGAAGATAATGCATATTTACGCTTAATTGGATGCAGTGGGAGCATGTTGTATGCAATCAGCATGCACCTCACTTCACATGCTCTGCACATGTGTATCACTTCAGTCATACCAGTAGGAAAAAACTACATGGACAGAAACCAGCAGAATGTTGCAATTCTGCACGTGGATAACAGCCAACAAAAGGTCTTGTAGGTCGCACTCAGAACCCTGATGGGCCACATGTGGCCCCCAAGCATCCAGTTGCCCACCACTGGACTAGGTGATTCGATCATACCAATGGTCTGTGCTGCAAGAAGAGTACCAGTAGCCATGAAACAAAGTCATTGAGCTCTGGTGGATGATGGCTCCAGGTGTCATAATTTCCATAGTTAAGGGCATGGAATAAGTTTCAACAATGGTGGCTGCAGTTTTTTAAAAAAGGAACAGTCAGGATATGCATTGAACTAGTGCACTTAAACAAAGTGCTACTCTGACCCCATCACCCTGTGAAGGCAGTGGAATAGGTGTTGAGACATGCCAAATACCAAGGTGTTCAGCATTCTTGATGTGAACTGTGCATTCTGGCAGATCCCGTTAGATTGCGCTGATTTTCTTTTCTTTGCTCTCTGCGGCTTGCATGCAATATGTACTGATAACAGTTTCTGGTTAGGTGTATATGTGTTAAAATGTTGCAGCCACTGTTTTAATATAGGAAAAATGGTAGCTAATTTGCACTCAACAAACTCTCAAACAACAATGTGATAATGACCAGTTCTTATGGTGTTGATTTGAGGGGTAGATATTGATGTGGAGATGCCGGCGTTGGACTGGGGTAAATATTGACTAGACATTAGAGATAACTCCCCTGCTCTTTTACAAAATAGCATCACTTGATTGAGGGAAACACGTTATCTGCATAAAATACATTATCTGCATAAAATGTAATAAAGTTGTTTTATCACATGATCGATACAAGTCAAGTTACAGAAATCATATGAATTGAAATAAACCTTGAATCATGTGACATCAGTTCCAAGCCTTTCCACATTTGTGGAGACTTGCCCTGTTGCATTCAGCACTTATGACAATTTTCATAACCTCATGGACTTACAATGTCAAAAATAAAATGTAATTTACCAATAATTGTTTGTTTCTTAGCAGAATGGAACCAGTATTAAACTCTAAGTTGTCATTTATACAATCGCAAGGAATTGCAAATGAAGAACAGGAGATGTCTACTGCAGAGGATTTTGAAGCCATTAAAAAGGATTTGATTGATGAACTTTGCCAGGAAGAAAATTCAAATCCATCACGTGTGGTAAATACATAATATGATTTGTCTGCATGCAGCAAGATTTGGACAATAGTGAGGCTTGGGTTGATAAGTGGCAGTTGGCATTTGTCATGCAAGTTCCAGGTAATGACCTACAGGAGAGAATCTAACCACTTCGTCTTGGCATTCAATTGTATTACACTGCCAATTTCCCCAAACCATTAACTTCCTGGACGTCATTGTTGACTAGAAACTTAACTGTATCAGCCACAAATGTTATGACTAGTATAGCAGGTCAGATATTTTGGACTCAAAATCACTCCCAACATCTAATCACAATTCAAGAGTTTGATGAAATCCTGCCCATTAACTGCATGGCTCTGGCTGCAACAGCATTTGATGTTTGACCCCATCTTGGACATCGCAGTTCATTTGATATGTACTCCAGCAACCAGTTTGCCAATCCATAAGAACACTAAATAGGAACAGGAGTAGACCAAATGGCCTGTTGAGACAACTCCACCATTCCGTATGATTGCGGTGGATCTTGGGCTTCAGCTCCACTTTACTCCCTGCTCGCCATATCCCTTGATTTCCCAAGATACCAAAAATCTCCACCCCAGCCTTAAACTTGTTCAATTCTGCAGTATCCACAATCCTCTGAGGCAGAGAATTCTAAAGGTTCACAATCCTTTGAGTGAATTAATTTGAGTAATGTCTCCTCATTCCAGTCCTAAATGATTGGCTCCTTCTTCTGAGACTGTGCCCCCATGTTTTAGATTCCCTGCACAGTGGAAGCAATCTATCAGCAGCCATCCTAACAAGCCCCTTCAGAATCTTGTATGGTTTCAATCATACTTCTGAACTCCAGAGAATATAAGCCCCATTTACTCAGCATCTCATCATAGGCCCTTGTTTAGGGAGCCTTAGCTGTGCTGCCTCCAGTAAATTCTTAAATGTGCAGACCAAAACTGCACGCAGTATCCCAGATGTGGTCACCAAAATCTGGACAACCATAGCAAGACTTTGTTCCTGTGTACTAATCCCCTTGCAATAAAAGCCATCTTTAAAGTCATTCATGGAATGTGGGTGTCACTGGTTTGCCCAGCATTTTAATACACATCCCTAATTGCCCTTGAGAAAATGGTGGTGAGTTGCTGCCTTGATCCGCTGCAGTCCATGTGGTTGTCGGTACACCCGCAATGCTGTTAGGGAGGAAGTTCCAGGATTTTGACCCAGTAGCTGAAGGAGATGGTGAGTCAAGATGGTGAGTGGCTTGGAGGGGGATTTGCAGGTGGAGGTGCTCCCATGTGTTTGCTGCCCTTGTCCTTCTAGATGGTCATGGGTTTCGAGGTGCTATCTAAGGAGAGTTATGAGTTCCTGCACTGCATCTTGTAGATAGTACTCATTGAACTGCTGTGGTGATAGAAGGAGTGATTTTTCTTTTATGGAAGGGGTGCCAATTAAGCTGGCTGCTTTGTTCTGTGTAGTGTCAAGTTTCTTGAGTGTTGGAGCTGTGGCGAGTATTCCATCGCGCTCCTGATTTGTGCCTTGTAAATGGTAGATAGGCTTTGGGGAGGTCAGATGAGCTATTTAGAACATAGAAAAACTACAGCACAAACAGGCCCTTCGGCTCACAAGTTGCGTCGGTCATGTTCCTACCTACCTAGACCTATATATAGGCTTACCTATAACCTTCAATCCTATTAAGTCCCATGTACTCATCCAGAAGTCTCTTAAAAGACCCTATCGAGTTTGCCTCCACCACCATTGACGACAGCCGATTCCACTCACCCACCACCCTCTGAGTGAAAAACTTACCCCTGACATCTCCTCTGTACCTACTCCCCAGCACCTTAAACCTGTGTCCTCTCGTAGCAGCCATTTCAGCCCTGGGAAAAAGCCTCCGAGAATCCACCCGATCTATACCTCTCAACATCTTGTACACCTCTATCAGGTCACCTCTCATCCTTCGTCTCTCCAAGGAGAAAAGACCGCGTTCCCTCAACCTATCCTCAAAAGGCATGCCACCCAATCCAGGCAACATCCTTGTAAATCTTCTCTGCACCCTTTCAATAATTTCTACATCCTTCCTGTAATGAGGCGACCAGAACTGAGCACAGTACTCCAAGTGGGGTCTGACGAGGGTCTTATATAGCTGCATCATTATCTCCCGACTCCTCAACTCAATCCCTCGATTGATGAAGGCCAGCACACCATACGCCTTCTTAACCACCTCCTCCACCTGCGAGGCCGATTTTAGAGTCCTATGGACCCGGACCCCAAGTTCCTTCTGATCTTCTACACTGCTAAGAGTCTTACCCTTGATATTATACTCCTTCATCCCATTTGACCTGCCAAAATGGACCACTACACATTTATCCGGGTTGAAGTCCATCTGCCACTTCTCCGCCCAGTCTTGCATCCTATCTATGTCACGCTGCAGCTTCTGACATCCCTCCAAACTATCCACAACACCACCAACCTTCGTGTTGTCGGCAAACGTACCAACCCATCCCTCCACTTCCTCATCCAGGTCATTTATGAAAATGACAAACAGCAAGGCTCCCAGAACAGATCCCTGGGGCACTCCACTGGTGACCGACCTCCATTCAGAAAAAGACCCATCTACAACCACTCTCTGCCTTCTGCAGGCAAGCCAGTTCTGGATCCACAAGGCAACAGCCCCTTGGATCCCATGCCCTCTCACTTTCTCGAAGTCTTGCATGGGGGACCTTATCGAACGCCTTGCTGAAGTCCATGTGAACCACATCTACCGCTTTTCCTTCGTCAACGTGTTTAGTCACATTTTCAAAGAACTCCACCAGGCTCGTAAGGCACGATTTGCCTTTGACAAAGCCATGCTGACTACTTTTGAGCATACTAAACTTCTCTAAATGTTCATAAATCCTGTCCCTCAGGATCTTCTCCATCAACTTACCAACCACTGAGGTTAGACTCACCGGTCGGTAATTTCCTGGGCTATCCCTATTCCCTTTCTTGAATATAGGAACCACATCCGCAATCCTCCGGAACCTCTCCCGTCTCCATCGACAACGCAAAGATCATCGCCAGAGGCTCTGCAATCTCTTCCCTCGCCTCCCACAGTAACTTGGGGTACATCCCATCTGGTCCCGGCAACTTATCTATCTTGATGCTATTCAAAATTTCCAACACATCCTCTTTCTTAATGTCGACAAACTCAATCTTCTCAGTCTGCCGCAATCCTGTAGTACAACCACCCAGGTCTTTTTCCACCGTGAATACCGAGGTAAGGTATTCATTAAGCACCTCTGCTATTACTTCCGGTTCCGTACAGACTTTCTCACCGTCACATTTTATAGGTCCTATTCCTTCACATCTCATCCTTTTACTCTTCACATATTTATAGAACGCCTTAGGGTTCTCCTTAATCTTACCTGCCAAGGCCTTCTCGTGACCCCTTCTGGCTCTCCTAATTTCCTTTGGTCCCTTCATACAAGCCGCATACTCATCTAGATCCCCATCATCGCCTAGCTCTCTGAACCTATTGTACGCTTTCCTTTTGACTAGGTTCAGCACAGCTTTCGTGCACCACGGTTCCCGTAACCTACCAAAACCTCCCTGTTTCATCGGAACGTTGTCATGTAGAGCTCCAGACAAACATTCCTTGAAAATCTGCCACCTTACTTCGGTACTTTTCCTCGCGATTACCTCCTTCCAATTTACACCTCTAATCTGCCTGATGGCTTCATATTTCCCCTTACTCCAGATAAACACTTTCCTAGCTTGCCTGATCCTATCTCTTTCCAACGTTAGCGTAAAGGAGATAGAGTTATGATCACTATCCCCAAGATGCTCCCCCACTGAGAGATCCGACACCTGTCCAAGCTCATTAGCCAGTACCAGATCGAGTACAGCCTCTCCTCTTGTAGGTTTATCCACATGCTGTGTCAGGAAACCCTCCTGAACACACTTCACAAACTCCTCCCCATCCAAACCCTTTACCCTAGGGATATTCCAATCGATGTTTGGGAAATTAAAGTCTCCCATCACGACAACCCTGTTATTACTACATCCCTCCAGGATCTGTTTCCCTATCTGCTCCTCAACAGCCCTGTTACTATTGGGCGGCCTATAGAAAACACCCAGGACCCCTTCCGCTCCGAACTTCCACCCACAGAGACTCCGTAGACAACCCCTCCATGGCGTCCACCTTCTCTACAGCTGTGACACTATCCCTGATCAGCAATGCCCCCCCCCCCCCCCCCCCCCCCCGGCAAACCCAGCACCTGAAGTATCCAGTCCTGTCCCTGTCCCCAAGTCTCCATAATGGCCACCACATCACACTTCCAGGCATCGATCCACACTCTAAGCTCATCCAATTTATTTACTACACTCCTGGCATTAAAATTTGTTGCAGGTTTCCTCACCTCTGACCTGATCTTGGAGCCACAGTATTTATGCAGTTAGTCCAGTTCAGTTTCTGGTCAATGGTAACTCCCAGAATGTTGATAGTGGCGGTTCAGCGATGGCAATGCCATTGAATGTCAAGGAGCGATTGTTAGATTCTCGCTTGTTGGAGATGGTCATTGCTTGACACTTGCTGCTTGTCAGTTCAAACCTGAATATTGTCCTGGTATTACCATTTGCCTTATTTGAATGTGCACAGCCGAATCTCTTTGAACATCAACACTTAAAAGTTTCATGCCTTTTTTTAAAAATCCAATTTTTTGATCCTGCGACTAAGGTAAATGAATGTCACAGTTTCCTAAGTTTTACTCTATCTGTTACCTTGTTGCCCAATCACCTAACCTGTCTAAATCTCTTTGCAACCTCTGTGTTTTCACCGCAGCTTGCCTTCCTACCTAGCTTTGTATCAACAGACTTTAATGCATTGCTCTGTCTCTTCACCCAAGTCATTACTATAGATAGAACACAGTCGAAGGGCCCTTGCACTAATTCTTGCCATACTCCACTATTCACTGTCCCCAACTTGAAAATGCCTTACTTGTGACCGCTACATACTTCATGTCTGAAAACCAATCATATAACCATGCTAATATATCATTGCTAACTCCATTAGCCTTAATCTTGCCTATTAACCTTGTTGAATGCCTTTTGGAAATAAAGATCAATTGCATATATACTGGTTCACCTTTATCTACCCTATTACATTCTCAAAAAGCTTTAATTTGCCGATAGGTGCTCCCTCCTTTCTTGAAAAACGGTACAAAAGTTGCCAACTTCTAAGCTAATATTGGATTTGGAAAATCATAGTTAGCACATCCCAGTATCTGTGTACCTATTTCTTTCAGAGCTTTGGGTTTAGGTCATTAGGTTCTGGGATTTGTTTTTTATTTTAGCCCCTTGATTTTTCTACATCTGTTCTCTCCTGATGGTTACCATCTATTTCCTGTCCCTGCTTCTAAGAGACCATGTTAAACAACTTAAAAGCTCTTACCTGTTTTTATATTTCATGAGCAGTTTCGCACATTGTTTTCTGCATCCACCCCCCCGCACCCCCCCCCTCCCCTCCATCCTCAGACTTGCTACCATTTTTGTTTGCAACATTGTAAGCCTCTTCTTTTAATCTAATACTATACTAAAGTTCCTGAGTGAGCCACGAGTGGCTCTTGTTTATTGTTTTTTCAGTGGAATGTATTTTTGTTGAACATTTTGTTTCCCACTGTTCATTTATGGCCATACAATACAGTCTATGTACACAATTAACCTTGGCCAGTTCTCCCCATATACCTATGCAATTGGTTTCAAGTTTATTAGAATATGCCACATTCACAGTCGACATGGAATTCAATGGTATTTTGATCGTTATTTCCCAGTGGACTTTTTACTATGACAATGCTAGTTAACCCTGTCCCAAGACTAATCTAAGATAGTTTTATTCCTAGTTGGTTCCACAATGTATTACTCTTTAAAAAGCCGTCATAAAAACATCCTACGGACTCACCTTTTAGATCACTCTTGCCAATTTGATTGTCTCAATCCACATGAAGTTTAATCCCCCATGATTATTATATTGCCTTTGTTACAAGCTTCAATAATTTATTGTTTAATGCTTTGTCCAACGGTACAACCGCCTTTAGGGTGACCAGTGTACTGTAGCTGCAGTATGCACTGTCTATAGAATATAATACAGCAAGTTCCCAAGATTTCTTGGGCAGTACTTCCCAAAACTATAGCCTCTGCCACTAGGGAAAGGACAGCAGGTAAGTAGCATTCAAGTTCCTCAAGTCACCACCCCGACTTGGGCTTGTGTTATTTCTTCGTTTTTGCTGTTACAAATCCTGGTCCTCCTGCTCTTTTGAATATAGGCTTGCAAAATTTATTAACTTTCTTTGTTTTCAACAGGCTCTTCAAAAATGTTCAGGTTCAAAGGATCGTATGTGTGTTCATCTTCGTATTCGACCTTTCACTGAAGCTGAAGTTGCACAAAATGAATCTCAGGCTGGTTAACTAAATTATTTTGAATTAAGCATTTAAAAAATTTTGCTTCTATTGATATGTATACTGATATCTTAAACTCTTGGTCCTTCTAGGACTGTGTATCGATAGAAAACTCAACTAGTGTCATCCTGAAACCACCACGGAATTCTTTGGGTTCCCGATGTAGTGATCGAGGAATTGGCCAAGCAGCTCAATGCTTTACATTTACTCATGTAAGTAATAAATGTATATTTTTCAGTTGAATAAAATGGCAATCCTTAGAGGCCTAATTGGTACATCTGTGTTTTTAAAGAGCTCAATGTATGAGTTAATTTTCTGAGCCTGTGTCTACGTGTGGTTAAAGATAGGTGAGTAGCCACTATTTCATTTTTTGATGACAGATCCCAACCTTAAATTTATTAACTGTTGCCATTGATAACAGAGATTACTTGAAATATCTTAGTAATGAGTAGGGAAATCCAATTGGGGAAGTATTTTCAAAAACTACCAAGTTAATTTATACACTTTCGTTGAACATAATTTTTCAATAATTAAGGACAAAGGATGGATACCAAGAATGTCATGCATGATATTCAAATTAAGGGCAGCTTTGGAAGATCTTGGGTTTTGTTTCACATTCTGCCGCAATAGAGCAAGTGGAATGCTGATATACAGCAGTACAAATTGAAGGAAATAATGTTATGATAATAGTATATCCGATCCTGCCCAGTGATCTGGGTGCTGCTTTGGAAACCGTGCAGAGATAATCCACAGGATGGATTTCAATGTTCGAAGGCAGTGATGAGAACACAGATTTATGAATCTCTGCCTGGAAAGATGGCAGTAGAGTGTAAAAAAATTGTACTGAATAGCAGAAATAGAATAAATGACTGTAGGACTATTGATATGGCGGCACGGTAGCACAGTGGTTAGCACTGCTGCTTCACAGCTCCAGGGTCCCGGGTTCGATTCCCGGCTCGAGTCACTGTCTGTGTGGAGTTTGCACATTCTCCTCGTGTCTGCGTGGGTTTCCTCCGGGTGCTCCGGTTTCCTCCCACAGTCCAAAGATGTGCGGGTTAGGTTGATTGGCCAGGTTAAAAATTGTCCCTGAGATGTGTAGTTAGAGGGATTAGCGGGTAAATATGTGGGGGTAGGGCCTGGGTGGGATTGTGGTCGGTGCAGACTCGATGGGCCGAATGGCCTCCTTCTGCACTGTAGGGTTTCTATGATTCTATGATAAAGGGGCATGGACTCAAATTTATAAAAGGCTACGGTTGGAAGAAATTTCTTGATAATGGCACAGAAAAGGAACAATTGTTAAGGTACCAGAACAGAAACCCCAAAGTATGTTATGAAGCCTGACTCGACCCCAACATTTTTTCTATTTTAGCATTAGTGTGAGGATAAGGTATTTTACTGCAGGTGTGATTCTATTGACAACACTACGAAGCTTTTATCAGAACCAACTCTATTTAACAATACATTTAAACTATAAGGAATGAATTAGCATAATTTTACCCATCAAAATACTTAAACATGACAAGATACAACTCTTAACTGCTAATCTTTCTCTATTAGTTCCAATTTAAGCTATATTCCTTGTAGACATAAACTTCTCTTTAAAATCAGTTAGCAAACCCCCAGGCTTAAGTGCTGGTACATGGACTGCTAGTCCTCAAGCCTCCAGAACACCTAGAGAGACATCTGTCTCCTGACACTCAAACAGCAGTCTCCAGAGAGAGAGAGAGGCACCTCTAGCTTCTTTCAAGACCAAGCAGAAACTGCTTGCTTTTCCCTGTAAATTTAGCTCCTCCCATTAGCACAAGCTTCTGTCTCTTGTCAATCAACCTAATCAAACCCTATTCTGAAATTCCAGGGGAAAAAACAAAATTAAACAAACGGAGATTAAAACAAGCACCCTATTATCTAAAACTAATTATTAGCCTGCATTCTCAGCATGTAGCTGCCTGGTTTGCAGACAAATCGGCACCCTGTAAACCAGAGCTGAATTTTAAACACAAGCCCCTCAAGAAACATGACACAAATACATTTCTTACAGGCACAGTATGATCCCACAATTGAAGGATTAATTGAATGCTGTGGTGGGCAGACTTTATGATTATTGAGCTGGAACTGTTGAGATGGGATGGGAAATGTTCGACATTATCTCGAATTCTTCCTCCACGCCAAAATATGAGTTTGCTTCATCATAAAAGGGTGAAATCACATTATGAATGAAATGTTTTCTCACGGTCAAATTTGATGAATAATTGATCTCCTTAACCTTTCCTCCCTTCAGTTTCTGTCCTTCTACCTAAGAGTTCTGCCTGTACCCATTGCTCTCTAATGCAAATTGAAACGGATTATAATCCACTTTTGGACTATTCCAGATCAGATGTCCACCTTGGATGATCGCTCTCATTTAAGGTTGAGAAAGATGAGCATCATAGATACTTCAGTTTTTCAGAAGCATTTTAACCATGCCCCCAGAGGAACCAGCAGAGGATATTACTGTAATCTAGATAGCTTTTCTAACAGGTTTTAGCGAGATTATAACAATGGGTAAGAGTTAGGAAAATGACTGCCTTGTACACGGTTGTGGCGGTCGCTGAAGACTCATTGTTAGGTGTCCAAAGGTGGTGCTTGTAGATTGTATGTCCGTGTCAATGTTAGCCTTAGATGAGAGTTGGCTCCCCAGTTGGGGGAAATGTTCCATGTTTGGGAGAATTTCTCCATTGATCTTGATGGAAGGAGAGCACTTCCCGATTGACTGAGTCAAAAGCCTTGGTCAGGACTACATACAGATACCACCTCCAGGCACTAGAGAGGTCCCATCAATGCTGTCTGAGATGAATTCTCTGGATCAGCTAGGAGGACAGGCATACTGGATCTTGCCCTGGGATGCATTGGTAAAGGAAGGAATTTTAAAGTTTATTTAATTGTCACAAATAGGCTTACATTAACACTGCAATGAAGTTACTGTGAAAATCCCCTAGTCGCCACACTCCTGGCACTGTGAGGCAGCAGTCCTAACCCTGTGTCACCATGCCGCAATGCTTCCGTGAAGGTGTCATGCATGGCTTGGAGATTCTCTTCTGAAAGGGCGAAGGTGGCACTTTCATCTACATATTGAAGTTGCACAAGTGATTTCAATATTGTTTACTACTTAGATTTCAACTGGTAGAGGATGAGAAGTTTTCCGTCTATTGTTTAGACAATATCCACTCCACTTGGAAGCTTGTTCTTGACATGGTGAAGGATGGTGGTGACGAAGATGGAGAAAAGTGTGTGGGAGATGACACATTCCTACTATACGCCAGTCTTGACCTCAAAAGTTTCTGTCATATTTCTGTCAGTGAGAACTGTCACCGGCATCTTGTGGAGGAGTCAGAGGATGTTGATGAATTTCTCTGGACAGCAAGCCAGACGAGACAAAGGAACTACACCATCTACATGCACACCAAGAACAGGAAACGTGAGAAACTCGGCATCACCACCAGCAGCAACCAAGCCTCCCCCGGTACCACAATAGAAAACAGTACCACTGCAGGGAAGTCCATTGTCAACTTGTCGGACTACTCACTTCAACCAGATGAAATCGAAGTTCTCAGCCGAGGGCTTAATTTTTGCCCCACCACCAAAATAGACCCCATCAGTCTCGCAGCAAACACAGGAATTCATCAGGCGAATGAGGCTGCGGGAGTTCTTCCACAAACCCCAAGAGGCCAACAGCGAACACAATGAGACAGCCAATGAACCGGAACAGCCGACAGAGAGATCCGCAGTGCATCCAAAGAGGAAAGAGTCGAATTGGACTCCTCTGGAAGGCCGCTGCCCTTGACTTGACATGTATGCCCAAGCCATCAGAAAGTGCGTCAACACCAAATTCATCAGCCGCACTCACAAGATAGCCCCGAACATCACCCAAGCACAACGGAACGCCATCCACGCTCTCAAGACCAACGGCAAGATTGTCATCAAACCAGCAGACAAAAGAGGGGCCATCGTCATACTGAACAGAATGGATTACTGCAAAGAAGTGTACTGACAACTCAACAACGAGGAACACTACAGACAGTTACCCGCAGATCCGACCGAAGAACACACCCGTCAACTCAACACTCTGATCAAGACCTTTGATCCGGACCTTCAGAGCACCCTCCGTGCTCTCATCCCACGTACTCCCTGCGTTGGAGATCTCTACTGCCTCCCGAAGATACACAAGGCAAACACAATGGGACGGCCGGGTGTATCGGGCAATGGGACCCTGTGCGAGAACCTCTCCGGCTATGTCGAGGGCATCCTGAAACCCATTGTACAAAGAACCCCCAGCTTTTGTCGCGACACTACGGACTTCCTACAGAAACTCGGCACACAAGGAGCAGCTGAACCAGGAGCACTCCTCGTCACAATGGATGTCTTGGCACTCTACACCAGCATCCCCCACGATGATGGCATTGCTGCAACGGCCTCAGTGCTCAGCGCCAACAACTGCCAGTTTCCAGATGCAATTTTACAACTCATCCGCTTCATCCTGGACCACAATGTCTTCACCTTCAACAACCAGTTCTTCATCCAGACACACGGAACAGCCATGGGGACCAAATTCACACCTCAATATGCCAACATCTTCATGCACAGGTTCGAACAAGACTTCTTCACCGCACAGGACCTTCAACCGATGCTATACACTAGATACATCGATGACATTTTCTTCCTTTGGACTCATGGTGAACAATTACTGAAACAACTATATGATGACATCAGCAAGTTCCATCCCACCATCAGACTCACCATGGACTACTCTCCGGAATCGGTTGCATTCTTGGACACACGCATCTCTATTAAGGACGGTCATCTCAGCACCTCACTATACCGCAAGCCCATGGATAACCTCACGACGCTCCACTTCTCCAGCTTCCACCCTAAACACGTTAAAGAAGCCATCCCCTATGGACAAGCCCTCCGTATACACAGGATCTGCTTGGATGAGGAGGATCGCAACAGACACCTCCAGACGCTGAAAGATGCCCTCACAAGAACAGGATATGGCACTCGACTCATCAATCGACAGTTCCGACGCGTCACAGCGAAAAACCGCACCGACCTCCTCAGAAGACAAACACGGGACACGGTGGACAGAGTACCCTTCGTCGTCCAGTACTTCCCCGGAGCGGAGAAGCTACGGCATCTCCTCCGGAGCCTTCAACATGTCATTGATGAAGACGAACATCTCGCCAAGGCCATCCCCCCACCCCCACTTCTTGACTTCAAACAACTGCACAACCTCAAACAGACCATTGTCCACAGCAAACTACCCAGCCTTCAGGAGAACAGTAACCACAACCCCACACAACCCTGCCACAGCAACCTCTGCAAGACGTGCCGGATCATCGACACATGCCATCATCTCACGTGAGAACACCATCCACCAGGTACACGGTACATACTCTTGCAACTTGGCCAACGTTGTCTACCTGATACGCTGCAGGAAAGGATGTCCCGAGGCATGGTACGTTGGGGAAACCATGCAGAAGCTGCGACAACGGATGAATGAACACCGCTCGACAATCACCAGGCAAGACTGTTCTCTTCCTGTTGGGGAGGACTTCAGCGGTCACGGGCATTCAGCCTCTGATATTCGGGTAAGCGTTCTCCAAGGCGGCCTTCATGGCACATGACGGCGCAGAGTCGCTGAGCAGAAACTGATAGCCAACTTCCGCACACATGAGGACGGCCTCAACCGGGATATTGGGTTCATGTCACACTATCTGTAATCCCCACAGCTTGCCTGGACCTGCAGAGTCTCGCTGGCTGTCCTGTCTGGAGTCAATACACATCTCTTTAGCCTGTCTTGATGCTCTCTCCACTCACATTGTTTGTATCTTAAAGACTTGATTAGCTGTAAGTATTCGCATTCCAACCATTATTCTGTAAATTGAGTTTGTGTCTTTATATGCCCTGTTTGTGAACAGAATTCCCACTCACCTGAAGAAGGGGCTGAAGGCTCCGAAACCTTGTGTGGCTTTTGCTACCAAATAAACCTGTTGGACTTTAACCTGGTGTTGTTAAACTTCTTACTGTGTTTACCCCAGTCCAACGCCGGCATCTCCACAGCTGGCCTTTGACAGGGTCTTCCATAGCATTCCCCAATTGAGTCAAAAGCATTGGTCAGGACTACTTACAGATACCACCTCCAGGCACTACTGTCTGAGATGAATTCTCTGCATCAGCTGGGAGGGTAGGTGTACTAACGTTGGCATCCTTGAAGGAGCCAAGAGCACCAGCATTGAGGCCATGATCATCCGAAACCAACTCTGTTGGGTCGGCCATATGCTTATGATGGCCCATTCCTGATTCCAAAGCAAAAGCTCTTCATCAAGTTCAAGAAGACACCCGAACAAGAGGAGGACAGAGGAGGTTCTTCAAAAACACTGAAGGCGGCACGGTAGCACAGTGGTTAGCACTGCTGCTTCACTACTCCAGGGACCTGGGTTTGATTCCTGGCTTGGGTCAGTGTGTGGAGTTTGCTCATTCTCCTCGTGTCTGCGTGGGTTTCCTCCGGGTGCTCCGGTTTCCTCCCACAGTCCAAAGATGTGCGGGTTAGGTTGACTGGCCATGCTAAAAATTGCCCTTAGTGTCCTGAGATGCGTAGGTTAGAGGGATTAGTGGATAAATATGTAGGGATATGGGCGTAGGGCCTGGGTGGGATTGTGGTCGGTTCAGACTCGATGGGCCGAATGGCCTCTTTCTGTACTGTAGGGTTTCTATGATTCTATTCTATCTAAGGCTTACCTCAGGAAATGCAACATAGTCATCAATGTCTAGGATAATCTTGTTCAGAAGTGACCTACTGGAAGTGGCCTCCTGTTTGAAGGGACACAATTCTTCAAGAGCATCCAACATGAGTAGCTTCAGAAAAGGAGCCTGAAAAAGGAATGCCAAGCACCTCGAGTCCAAGGAGGAGTAATTGCATGTCCTGGAAACACCTGCCAAGTGTGCAGTTGAGGATTGGGCTCATCGGCCACGCAAGGACCCATGGAACCCATGACCAGTGACAGTTTCTTAGGTGGACAAACATACTCCCTAGTGAGTGATTGCCAAAGATGATATAAGGGTCCAGGCATCTCCACATTGAAGAGTGTTTGGATAGAGAAGACCAACATGAAGCATTATATTTTCTAAATTGTATTGAGGTTTATTGAAGAACCGAACATGCAATTCACTTTTAATGGTAATTCGTTCTCAACTTCTGGAAATAGATAAGTATAATCTTGTTTCTAATCGATTCCAGGTTTTAAGTCTTGTTAATATTAGAGTCCCAACATTCTTTTTTGAAGTCGTATATACTTTGAATTCCTGCATAGAATGTGACTGAATCCACAAGGGGAGAACTATTTATTCATTAAGACCATAAGATGTATGTGCAGAAGTAGGCCATTCAGCCCATTAAGTCTGCTCCATTCAATAAGATCATGACTGATCTGAAATGATCCTCCCACTTTCCTCCTTACAGCAGTGTACCTTTAGCTTGAGAGATGCTGGAGTGAACCCAACGAATCCAAGGGAAGCCAGCTGAGCACTCTTACTGAGAGGCTGGTAGCATAACGCTGAGTGGGCCTCCCGATTGAAGGCCAGCCCCGATTGCCCTCTTCCTTCCCTCTGCCAGAGATCCCAGTGTGGTGTGACAGTGGGTCACACTGCCCGGTGGCCAGTGCCAGTTTGCCCCTTGGGTGGTGCCAGACAGACACTGCAAGGCACACCCCCCTTGCCCTCAACCTCTTAAGGTGGGGTGGGGGTTTGGGGGGGGGGGGGGGGGGCCTCAATTGCCCCTCTTCCCTCCAGTGAGGTCAGGCTGCCTGTTCCCAGTTAGCGGGCAGTAGGAGTAAATCCCACGAGATGGAACCAGGTGGGGAGGGGGTGGAGACGCTAGCGGGCCCAGAGAATTCAGTCATGGGCCCGCTAACGTGCACATACTCATTTCAATATTGAAATTAGCTCCACGCCGATAATGCTGGAAATCTTAGTGCTGAAGACTCGTGCAGGCCCTGACAGCCAGTGAGAAGCCTGAGAAATGGCCCCCGCTGATGTCCCCTGGCACGCTGCGCTACGCTGAGACAATTCTCTCTCTTTCTCCCCCCTCCCCCCCGCGGGTTTCAGAATTAACAAGCTCTTTAGAGCCATCCTTAAGGTTATACACTGTTTAATTGTAGTTTCTTGCAATTTATCAATCCCTTACTGAGGTAAATTAAAGGAAAAGTTCCTGTTTTTTTTTCAGAACTGCCATGGTACAGGATATTGTACAATTATACCCAGGCATGTTTCTAAACTTTGTGAACCATTATCCAGCAGTAAACTCTGTTTTTAATTTTCAATTCCTAATTTATAGAAGAATCATTCTTTAAGATTATAGCTGGATTCTCTTTGCATTTCTAACAACCTCCCTTTACCAAATGTGTGCTGCACCCTTTATCCTTTGTGTTCATTTAATGCTTGGCAAAGCTGTTATTGTGGAGTTTCTCTGAAGTTATCTACCCAGTTTCCCTCTTACCATTTTTGAGTTGCTCTATATCTTCCTCTGGAATAAACCCTCCTTCTGCTCCCAAATATCTCCTTGCTGCGCCATTTTCAAATTCCCAATGTCTTTCCCCTCTGTTTGACATTAAAACACTTCAGCAACTGATCTGCTCTGCTACCACTCTTAGTTAATAATTACTATTCTTCTTTGACAGACGTTTACAATTCTCATACTAATTGTTTCACTGCCAGGTGACTGCTTTGTGTGATTTAGGAGGGTATTGGCCTAAGTGACGATCTCTTCCTTCTCATGCATGTTTATATTAATGTGTTAAATAAGCCTGTTTCATTTTTTAAATCCATTATTTCTACTCTTAGGTTTATGGGCCCGAAAACACACAAATTGAAGTATTTGGAGCAGTAAAACCGCTTATTAAGGATGTTTTGAATGGACAGAATTGTTTGGTTTTTACTTATGGTGTCACCAATGCAGGAAAAACATACACATTTCAAGGTTTGTTTATTTTTGTTCAAATGTAATTTTGTAGAAAATATTTAGAATTTCTTTCCCTTAAACTTAATGCACTTTAATTATTCTGCTTTGTTGTAGGGCCAGACAATGATATGGGTATCTTGCCACGTTCACTGAGTATTCTATTTAAGAGTATTGAAGGAAAGATTTATAAAAACATGAACATTAAGCCACAGAGATGCACAGACGTTAATAGATTAACAGAAATGCAAGTGAAAGAGGAGGAGGCTATTAAAAAATCAGTACTTCATCTGTTTAAAGAGGTAAACAAGTGAATTTAACTTTGAACCTGTTATGTTTATGTTATTTAAAATATGTATGAATAAACATATTTTTTTGTAATTGAGCTGGAATAATTATTGGCTTTGACTTTTAACAAATGAGGCCAAATGATTGCCCATCAGCTTTTTAAAGATAATTGTGACTAACTTTCTGACTACAAATCATAAAATAGTAAAATCGTAGAACAGTTACAGTACAGAAGGTAGCCACTTGACCGATCATGTCTGTGACTGCTGATGAGCAATGCACCAATTCCACCCTTGTCATTTTTCCTAAAGCCCTGCAATTTTCTTCATATTCTGATAATTATCTAAGTTTCCTCTGAATCATCAGAAGATGGCTTCGGGTGACTGTTTGGAGTTTGCATTTTCTTCCCGTTTCCGCGTGGGTTCCCCCTCACAGTCCAAAGATGTGCGGGTTAGGTGGATTGGCCATGCTAAATTGTCCCATAGTGTCAGGGGGATTAGGAAGATAAATGCAGGGATAGGACCTGGGTGGGATTGTTATCGGTGCAGGCTCAATGGGCTAAATGTCCTCCTTCTGTACTGTAGATTCTATGAAAGTCATGATTGAATCTTCCCCCACTATATGATTTAAGTAGACACTCGAGATCCTAATGACTTCTCATGCATAAATGTTTTTTCCTTATCTCGCCATCGATTTTGTTTTTGTGCTATTCACCTTAAATTAGTCGGAACTCTGCTTCTTGATTCTTCCACCAATATAGAAATCATAGAAACCCTACAGTACAGAAAGAGGCCATTCGGCCCATCGAGGCTGCACCGACCACAATCCCACCCAGGCCCTACCCCCATATCCCTACATATTTTACCCACTAATCCCTCTAACCTACGCATCTCAGGACACCTAAGGGGCAATTTTAGCATGGCCAATCAACCTAACCCGCACATCTTTGGACTGTGGGAGGAAACCGGAGCACCCGGAGGAAACCCACGCAGACACGAGGAGAATGTGCAAACTCCACACAGACAGTGACCCAAGGCGGGAATCGAACCCAGGTCCCTGGAGCTGTGAAGCAGCAGTGCTAACCACTGTGCTACCGTGCCGCCCATATGATCAGTTTCTCCCTATTTATTCTCTCCGCATCTTTCATAATTTGTCTCTCCATCTCCCTCCCACTGTAATTGAAGTTCCTCATCCCTGGCACCATTCTCTTGAATCTTTCTGCACCACCTCTAATGCCTTCACATTTTTCTGAAAATATGATGCCCAGTAACCGAAACAGTATTTTATATGGTTCACGATAACTTCCTTACTTTTGTACTTGGGATCTTCTTGTTCTTTATTAACTGCTCTTTCTCAACCTGCTCTGTCACTTTCAATGCTTTGTACAGATATAGTCCCAGGTTTGTCTGCCCCTGCACTCTTTAAAATTGTACCATTATTTATTTACTTACTGTCCATTTTTATATTTTGTTCTTATCTCTATCAGAAACAGGTATTTAATCCTGAAGAGGTAGATAAAGTGCTTTACTAGGAATATGCAATTAAGATATTATATTTACTGTACTTTGAGAAAACTATTTTTGGGGCTTCAATATCCCTATGCAATTAAACAAGGATAATTGCGATTGGCCTGCATATAATGACTTCAAGGAAGGTCTTGTGGCCCAATGGTAGCATTCCTGCCTCTGAGCCAGAAGCTCTGCGTTCAAGTTCCACTGCAGTACATGATAGCCAGGAAAGGTGTGTTCATAACACAGCCAGTGTTGTAAATCCTTCCAACTAAGAGTGGGAGTGCTTCTTGCTCAGTTGTTTGAAAGAAATTGGAACCTCTGCTGTCACTACCATAACTTCAGGCTATAATATGCATGTAGAAGTGCATGTTACCAAAGCAACTCTGGATCCAAGGGGGACTCATATTAGCTGGATGGCCTGTCTGGGTTAGATTGGTGCCAGGAGTTAGAATCCCACTCCTGCTGAGACCAGCCTCCTTGCCCTACCCTGGCACTGAGAGAAGTAGCAGCAGCATCACAAGTCCCATCTAAAATGGATGTGATTCAGTAACTCCCTATTGATAAGATCTGGAAATGGCACTATGAATGACGGGGAACGATTTTGTGAGTGTGTCCTGCAAATAATTCATTTTTCGGAAAAATAATTTATCTGGAGACTAGCTTTGATGATTAACCCCCACGATGGGTGGAGTTCGACCTTTTGAATAAAAATTGGGTACACATTCCCAACCTACTGCATATGCAAATTGTTGGTTGGTAGCAAGGTGTCTACAAGCAGCCTGTCTTGGAGAGGCGGGTCGTTTAACCTATTTAAACCTGACTCCATGTAGTGGAAATTTGACATTGGAAGGGAGGTGGGAGCCTCCTGCTCCAGAGGACACCCTGTTTCCCTGTAATGTCAGGGCCTCTGCTGTAGTTTTATGTCTCTGTTTACAGTGTAATTCAACTTTGTTTGCTGTGAATGTAGGCTTGCCTCCAATTAGTTGACTGTGTTTTTAGCAAAGGTAGCATACAACATAATTAAGCAAAAGAAAAGCAAAATCTGAAACTGAACAAGAGGATTATCCTAGTTGTCATTACTAATAGCTGTGGGCTACAAGGGAGCTTATTTGTCCCAAGTCTGCTATAAAATGCTGTGCCTTTTCTAAGTGACTCTATATAACCAATGTCATAGTAAAGAGTTATTTTTGGATTTAAGCAAAATTAATAAATTATAATATTAAAGCTTTACATTGCAATTTTCCCCCTTTAGAGTGATCACTGCAATGAGAGCGGTCAGCATAGTTCACTAGATACTTCAGAAGGTAAGTTGAACAAGTGAATTTAGAACATATAGAAACTGCATTGTTTGGTTAGTACATTGGGACATAATTCAGGATTGTAAACTAATTGTGAATCAACAAGGTCTGGTCTAGAAAACTATCCTACGCTCTCAGTAAGTTAAAGGCTTGTAAATATAAGGGAGCAGCTTTTAGCACTTTTGTTAGGAATAGGATGTTGATTTGTTGCTGATTACATCTCTAGGTTATAGGATTTTTCAATTATAAGTTGATGTAGTTCTGCACTTTTGGAATTCAAATGACTATTACTCCTAATTATGAATTGGGCTTTCAATTTAACGAAAATGCCATATACAAAGTAAGAATTTGAATGCCGAATCACTCCAAATCCTGGATGTATGAAATAAAAACAGAAATCAAGTGTCATCAACCCAAAATGTTAACTCGTGCTCTGCATAGATGTTGCTTCCCTGCTGAATATTTTCTGAATTTCTGGCCTTGAGTTGGTGCAGACTCGATGAGCCAAATGGCCTCTTTCTGCACTGTAGGGATTCTATGGACTCCAAAGAAGAACAAAATCAGGAATATTTATTTACAGCAACAGACAAGGAATTGGAGGATAGAAGGTACCCCCAAAAAAATTAAAACTAGTGCACAAGTACAAAAGATAACTGAAAGCTAATGTAAACTTTATTTTGAGAGGATTAAAATACTTGGGGAGTAAGTGATACCTTCAATGAGACCGAATATAATATGGAGTAGTGTATTGAGTTTTGGGAAATGGAGCTCAGGAAGGATATCCTGGTCTTGAAGAAGGGACAGCAGATTCACCAGTATTATACTGGTATTATGGAAGCAGCCCAATTCGGCACCATAAATTTGAGGACAAGTTGCAAAAGTTTGCAACTTGATAGGGTACATAGAGAAGATATTTTATCTGACAGGAATATCATAAAATTGGAGTAAGGCTATTCAGGATTGAAATAAGAAGGCTTTCTTTACATTATGTAATAATAATAGTGGAACTCTGGAATTTGGTCCCCCAAATAGTTTTGAATGTGGAGTCAATAGAAATTTTCACAACCGGTGAGATATGAATATTTATGGGGCCAGGGCATCATGTGATATGGATCAAATGTAAGTAAATGGGTTTGATGTACATCTCAAACATGATCTAATTGAATGCTAGAACTGCCAATTCCTGTCCTTTTAGTTCAAATTATCAGCAGATCTTTACTAATAATGTAAGAAATGATAGGAATTTCAGGTATGGTTTGATTGATTAGCTTGTTTGATTAGCTGTTATTCAATGTGGCTTAATACTGCAACTAAAAAAAATGCAATTCTCACCAGGGATGAAATTAAGCCATTTTGAAGGGAAAGTCGGTATACTTTCATAATCTGCCATTTATAATTTATAGAAAGGATTACAGTTGTCTAAGTTTCCAAAGATATGGCAAATATCAAAAACATAATCCCAGTAGTCTGTACTAGTTAATTTTAAACTGATCTACATTAAAATTGTTAATACACATTTCAAATGCAAGACTAATATTTAATTCCTGACTATATAATCCACCAAATGGGTTAAGGGATTTCATTTACAATTTGAGACTATGCTCTCTTAAAATAATGCAATCTTGATTGGGCCATTAAAATATATTTTTTGTTTTAAAGGAGGAAGTTCATTGAAGTCATTTGGTAGCCTAGGAGATTTTGCTGAACAATTGAAGCATTCTGAACAAATTGCTGTGACTGGAGCAGAAAACATCAGATTTTCTGTTTGGGTTTCATTTTGCGAAATATACAATGAAACTCTTTATGATTTACTTGATCTGGTACCACATAAATATCAGAAAAGAAAGGCACTTCGGTTTGCACAAGATGCAAAAGGCAACACCTATGTGAAAGGTAATTAAGCAACTACTTTCTTACAAAAATTTGCACTGAAGGCACATTTGCTCGAAATATTTACTCTCTTTTTGAGCTGTATTTTCCTGTGATTAGTAACAAGCAGTTTTTGTTCTCATTCTAGTGTCTTAAAAAGGAATTCTTTAACCCTTGCTGTCCCAACACTGAACTTCTCTAGTTTCTCAACTCTCGCACCTCATGTCCTCTGAGCCCACCTTGTGCTGATAATATGGGGAATGGGTAAGGTATCCAATAGCCTGCTGCTTTTAGGCTGTTGCCCATTTCAGGCTGGTGAGAAGGCTATTTTTTAAAAAGCTTTGGGAAAGAGGCTGGAAGGATTTTGGAATGGAAAGGGTCATAAAGAGGTGGGGATATCATTGGGGTGGGGGGGGGGGGGATCAGCACTCTGCACATTAGGGGCAACACTCAATCCCTGCCTCCTTTTGAGGGGAAGGCCAATCCCTTTTGGCTGCCTGGAGCATGTCAGCTCTGCGGGGCAGTGTGTTTTAAAGTCGGTCAGTGATTTTTCCTCCTCTGCCAGAAAATCCAGCCCTATATAACTAGCCAGTGAATTACCATCAATGGTCGTCCCATCACTTCTGTCCACCAGTAGCTGGGTTGCTTGGTTCCAATGGGGATCCAGGTCAAGTGGTTCAATAAGCAAGATGCAAAAATGTTCACGCGAGGAGCAAATGAAAGAGCAGCTGCGGGTGACTATGAGCAAAATTTCTAGCTCCGAGATTAGAGAGGGGAAGAGGTTTTGGAGAAGCAAAGGATGGCAAATTAGTGTAATCAGCTTGAGAAAAGCATGTTGTCTTTCTATGGATATTCATGCAGAATGTTAATGAAAAGATGGTTTCTGATTTAAGCATCCTGTTGCAATCTTAAGAAAACCACAGGATGTATCTTGGTGTGGTTGGAAGGGTGGAACCTTGTTTTGGTGCTGGCAGTCTGAAAACTGAGAGGTGCCCTTTGATGGTTACCTGACGTTACTACTTGATGAAACAGGGAAGTGAACTGTTGGAAGCTGCGAGTGACATTGACTGGTTCTTGCAAAAACTGTTCCACAGAATGGGGATGTAAAAGGATGAATGCCACATGGGTTTTTTTGGCCATGTTAAAGGTTCAGGTGACATCTTATTGTAGTTTAGAGCATTCATGTTTAGTCAATTTTGCAGTTTTAACTTAATTTTGACTTAATCTCATCATGCAGTCAGTCATTGGGAATTCAAATCTCTAAAAATTATTGGTCTCTATGGAAATTATTAACAATTGTCAGACTGTTTATCTCAAATCAAGTACTGGCTGAACTAAAATTTCCTTCAACTAAATATTGGGAAAACTGAAATCATATGTTTGGTCCCCGTCACAAACAGCACTCCTTTGCCACAAAGTCCATCCTTCTTCTCCTTGGCAATGGTCTGAGGCTGAAAAACATCATTTACACCTTCAATGTTCTATTTGACCCTGAGATGAGCTTCCAACCATGTATGCATGCTGACACTTCATCCCTGTAAATTCCAGCCTCCTATCCTCCTAATCTATCTCAGCTCTTCTTCTGCTAAAACCGTCGACATGTCTGCTACCTCCAGACTTTACAATTCTAATACACTTCTCATTGATCTCCCACTTTGTACTCTTTGCAAAATTAAGGTAATTCAAAACTTTGCTGCTTATGTCCTAACTTGTATCAAATGGAATTAATTCATTTTCTCCCCGTGCTCGTTGACCTGCACTGTTCCCCAGTTAAAATTCTCATCCTTGATTTCCCTCCATGGTCTGCCCTCTCCTATCTTGTAATCTCCTCCAACCTTACAACTGAAATATTTGCTGCTCTAATTCTGACCTCTTGAGAATCAATTATTTTAGTCACTCTGTCATTGATGGCCATGCCTTCAGCTGCCTGGGACGTAAGCTCTGAAATTCTGTCCCTAAACCCCTCTATCTCATTTTTCTCTTTTGGCACGCCTTAAAACCTACCTCGGTGGCCAAGCTTTTTATCACCAGCCCTAATATCTTTGAATATGCTCAGTTGTCATATTTTGTTTCATATTGCTGTAGGCACTATATAAATATAAGTTTGTTCCTTTTCTAGATCTAAGGTGGATTCAGGTTTCCAGTGCAGAAGAGGCATATAAAATATTAAAACAAGGGAGAAAACAGCAAAGTATTGCTTCCACAAGAATCAATAATCTGTCAAGTAGAAGGTAATTTATCATTCATGCAAATATTGTGCAGTAAAGTTCTAAATAAACAATTTGCTTCAATTTAGAGTGCAACGCTTTGAGTAATCAATAACTGAACTGAATTTAACATTTCTCAATAATGTTTGTTCCACAGCCATTGCACTTTTTCAATCAGAATTTTGCATGTAAAGAATGGTGGACTTCATGTTACAAGAGTCACTGAGTAAGTAGTATACCTAAGGAGCTTTCTTTGCCATTTTGTAATCGTGTTTTATTGAAATTAATCCACTGGATAAGTTTGGAATCAAAGCTTGCTGTAATGCATTTTATATGCTATAATTAGCAAACCGCATTTTAACTATTCTCTCCCAGGGTCCAGTGTTTCAACTTCAATCTTTGGCCATGTTTCTGGTATATTTATTTATTTAATTACCTAAAACCATTCAAACTAATTTCAATGATTTTATAAAGCTTTCAATGACTGGCCGACATCCTTATTGTGGTCAGCAGCTCCAACCCCACCTTCTTCTCAAACACCACAACTGCATGTGTTGATCAATTCAGCTGGACTTTTGATTTGAAAAAAGTAAAAGTTTATTTATTAGTCACCAGTAGGCTTACATTCATGTTGCAATGAAGTTACTGTGAAAATCCCCTAGTCGCCACACTCCGGCGCCTGTTTGGGTAACTGAGGGAGAATTTAGCGTGACCAATGGAATAACTCAGTTTTGTAAAAACTTACAAATGGGGAGAAGAGAACCTGAGGGCAAATTCAGAGCAGGGAACGGGTGATGGAAAATTAGTGAGCGACTCTGAAAGACTCGAAGCATGGCTGGAATTTTACCGCCCTGCCCGCCAATGGAATTGGAACGGGTGAGGGGTGGACAATGGGAAGGTCCGTTGACCTCGGGTGGGATTTTACGATTTCGGGATGAACAAGGCTGTAAAATCCCACCCTTAAAAAGTATACAGCACAAGAATTTGGCATTGGTGAAAGGTCCTATATATGCAAATGCAAGGACTGTAGCAAATAAAGCCAGTGAGCTGTGGCGATGGATTGACATGACAACATGATATCACCATAGCTGAAACTCGGTTTACAGAGGGGCAAAAATAGCAGCTCAACATCCCTGGGTGTAGCGTTTTCAGGCATGATAGAGAGGGGGGGGGAAAAAATGGTGGTGTAGTATTACTGGTTAAAGAATCAATGACAACTATGAGGGGAGATGATGCACGAGAAGAAGTATCAGATGAGGCCATATGGTTTAAGACAAGTTCAAATAAAAAAGGGACATCCACATTGCAATGAATACTATTGACTCCCAAATAATGGAAAGGAGTTAGAAGAGCAAATGATTTCCAAGTGCAAAAACAATTGGACGGTAGTACTTGGAGACTTTACCTATTCTAATACCAACCGTGTGAAGGACAAAACATTCTTGAACTGCGTTCACAAATTTAGCCAGTAGGTAAGAAGCCCAATGAGATTTAAATTTAAATAAATTTAGATTTATTCTTGGGAAATGAAGCTGGATGAGTGGATGAAGTAGTAGTGGGGGACCATTTTGGAGATAGTGACCATAACAGTTGGATTTCGCATTATGGAAAAGGACAAGGATAAAATGGGAGGAAAAGTTCTAAATTGGGAGAGGATCAGTATTACAAAGCTGAGGTGAACTGGGGAAAGTAGAGCGGATAATCAGTCAGAGTCATTCGGAAGTGAGATTGTACGGGCACAGTGTAGACATGTCTCCCACAAAGAGAAAGGGTAATGCTGCCAAATCTAGAGTACCCTGTTTATCCAGAAGCATACAGGGTATTAAGCAGAGGGATCTAGGTATCCTTGTGCATGAATCATACAAGGTTAGCATTCAGGTACAGCAAGAAATTAGGAAAGCCAATAGAATGTTATCATTTGTTGCAAGGGGAATTAAATACATAAGTAGGGAGGTTGGTTCAGCATCATAGGACACTGGTGAGTTCACATCTGGATTACTGTGCACACTAATTCCTTATATAAGGAAAGATGTAAATGCATTGGGATTAATACGTACAAGAACCTGAGGAGTCTTGACAAGATGAATGTGAAGCGGATGTATCCACTTTTGGGAGAATCTAGAACATGGTGTCACTGGGGTTGCCCATTTAAGATGGATGAGAATTTTTTTCTTTGAAGGCCGGGAATCTTTGGAACACTCTTCCTCAAAAAATGGTGGAAGCAGAATCTTTGAATATTTTTAAAGCAGAGTTGGAGAGATTGTTGATAACATAAATCCCCTTGGCTTAATCGTGAATATTGATATGAAGGCTATGTGATTGAGCAGATTAAAATGTTGTACCAGAACATTGGCATTATAAGTAGGGCTCTACTTTGCATCCCTGATGAACCTTGTATAACTGTTGAAGACAATTTTAATGTTTTAACCTTGGCATTAGACTCTTGGCCCATCTGTGCAATATTCTATCGTAAAACTGAACTAAAATTCAAATGCAGAATGGAAGTTCCTCAACTGCTAGGCCAAGCTATTAAAAGGCACAATGTAAGTTATTTAATTCCAGTTCCATTAGGTTTTCTTTGTCTGAATCCAATTGCTTAATTTACAGGATGTCTCTTTGTGATCTTGCGGGATCAGAGCGGAATACAAAAACCAAGAATGATGGGGAAAGATTGAAAGAAGCAGGAAACATTAACACTTCTTTGCTGATCCTTGGAAAATGTATCCATGCATTGAGGCATAACCAAATGTCAAAGTAAGAGGAGTCTCTCTCTCTCCTTCCCCTTCTCTCATGCTCTCTCTCTCCCCGTCCATCCCCCCTCCCCATAACTAATTATTGTATCATTCACAATTGCAGAATAAGGTTTTCATGTTCTTTCACTGAAGTAGATTAAAATTATAGAAGTACCTTTTTGATTTACTCTTCTCTCTCCTCCGTCCCTCTCCCAGATGGGGGCTCAATTTAACATCTCATCCCATCAGAAGGAAAGCACTGCTGGCAACAATATATTGAAGTTCTTGTCGAGATTGTGTGAGAATTTCTACCAATATGGCTCGAGAGTGATGGTTGATGGCAAAAACCCACCAACCACTGAAACTTTACATTTCAACTCCATTTTTAAAAAAAGTTTATTTATTAGTGTCACAAGTAGGCTCACATTAACACTGCAACGAAATTACTGTGAAAATCCCCTGGTTGCCACACTCCGGCATCTGTTCGGATACTCTGAGGGAGAATTTAACATGGCCAATGCACCTGACCAGCATGTCTTTTGGACTGTGGGAGTAACCGGAGCACCCGGAGGAAACCCACACAGACATTGGGAGAACATGTGGACTCCGCACTGACACTGACCCGAGACGTGGAATTGAAACCAGGGTCCTGGCGCTGAGAGGCAGCAGTGCTAGCCACTGTGCCACCCGTGTTGCCCTTTTATGACCAACATTAGGTTCATTTGCCACAGTTTTGATCTAAACTCCGATTTACCCCCACCCCCAAGAAGTGTACAAGATTGGGGATTCCATATCCCATTCATGCTGCTGATCTGCAGGAGCTCCAATGCTGTAGTGCCAAACTCCTACCTCCATTCCAATTTTGTCAAAGACCCGGACTTTTTCAAGTGCAACTAATCTCTTTTTAATGGTCACGTGATCTCTCCATGATGTCATCTGGGTTTCCACAGGCTGTTGGGCAGTTGAAATTTTAACCCTAATCGGTGAACATCAAGGAAATAAACCTGTCTGTTAAAACCTTTGTGTGCCTCCTTAATGGTACTTGTTATTGCGCTCCCAGCCTCAATTCAATATAACACAGATAAAAAGACCCCTTATAACATTAACTATCACTTTGTATTCCCCTTAACTTCCTCTTTCTTTTTGGAGAACACTCCCAGCTTCTTCAACAATTTGATTTTCAGTTTATATGGACCTCAAGTGAAGCTTTTCTTGGTGAGCTCTGTTTTGAAACACTGCTTTCAAAACTCTTGTATGCTTTTGAAACTTATTTTGCAATTTGAATTGAAAGAAAAGAAATAAAAGTATTTGAAGCTTGCAATGAATCTGAAATCTCACATTTACAAATTTAAATTTGCCACTGGTAAAAGTGAGGGATGACTTGGCAATGAGATCTTAAGAGAATGGAGAAAATCGAATAACAATAGATGCTGAAAATTGTGTATACAAAACTATTAGATTTGTGACTGACCCCTTTTGGCACCCATCACTGTGACCTGTACTCCCTGATTAACTTTCATTGCACACAAGACACTAACTCCACTGGCTTCTGTTAATTGATCAAACCTTGTTAGGGAAGCATTGGCCTATTTGAAAAATTTGTTACATTTCTTTCTTCATAATCAGCTTAGTCACTCCAAATTGAGCACAGTCTTTGGTCGTCATTAATTTCAGTTTGTGACTGCCAGTGTTTGGAATGAGGTATGACCACAACTCTGTTAACTTTAGGATAGTAATGGGCAAGGATGAGTGCTGTCCTACGGGCAGGGTGCTAAATTGGGGGAAGGCTGACTATAGCCGGATTAGGCAGGAATTGGTGGATATTGATTGGGAGAGGATGTTCGAGGGTAAGTCCGCGTCTGGCATGTGGGAGTCTTTTAAGGAACTATTGATAAGGCTGCAGGATAGGCATGTGCCTGTAAAAAGGAAAGATGGGATTCGAGAGCCGTGGATAACCAGGGAAATTGAGGATCTGATTAAAATGAAAAGGGAGGCGTACGTTAAGTCCAGGCAACAGAAAACAGATGGAGCTCTGGAGGAATACAGAGAGAGTAGGAAAGAACTCAAACGGGGAGTTAGAAGGGCAAAAAGAGGTCACGAGATGTTCTTGGCAGGCAGGATTAAGGAGAATCCTAAGGCATTCTATTCGTACGTTAGGAACAAAAGAGTTGTCAGGGAGAAAATCGGACCTCTCAGGGACAAAGGAGGGGAATTATGCTTAGAACCCAAGGGAATAGGGGAGATCCTAAATGAATACTTTGCATCGGTATTCACGAAGGAGAGGGGCGTGTTAACCGGGAGTGTCTCGGAGGGAGGTGTTGACCCGTTAGAGAAAATCTCCATTACAAGAGAGGAAGTGTTAGGTTTTTTAGGGAACATTAAAACTGACAAAGCCCCAGGGCCTGATGGCATCTATCCTCGACTGCTCAGGGAGACGAGAGATGAAATTGCTGGGCCTCTGACGGAAATCTTTGTCGCTTCTTTGGACACGGGTGAGGTCCCTGAGGATTGGAGGATAGCGAATGTGGTCCCGGTGTTTAAGAAGGGTAGCAGGGATAACCCAGGAAATTATAGGCCGGTGAGCTTGACGTCCGTGGTAGGGAAGTTGTTGGAGAGGATTCTTAGAGACAAGATGTATGTGCATTTAGAACGGAACAATCTCATTAGTGACAGACAGCATGGTTTTGTAAGAGGGAGGTCGTGCCTTACAAATTTGGTGGAGTTTTTTGAGGAAGTGACAAAAACGGTTGATGAAGGAAGGGCCGTGGATGTCGTCTATATGGATTTCAGTAAGCCTTTTGACAAAGTCCCACATGGCAGGTTGGTTAAGAAGGTTAAGGCGCATGGGATACAAGGAGAAGTGGCTAGATGGGTGGAGAACTGGCTTGGCCATAGGAGACAGAGGGTAGTGGTCGAAGGGTCTTTTTCCGGCTGGAGGTCTGTGACCAGTGGTGTTCCGCAGGGCTCTGTACTGGGACCTCTGCTATTTGTGATATATATAAATAATTTGGAAGGTGTAACTGGTGGGCGGCACGGTAGCACAGTGGTTAGCACTGCTGCTTCACAGCTCCAGGGTCCCAGGTTCGATTCCCGGCTCAGGTCACTGTCTGTGTGGAGTTTGCACATTCTCCTCGTGTCTGCGTGGGTTTCCTCCGGGTGCTCCGGTTTCCTCCCACAGTCCAAAGATGTGCGGGTTAGGTTGATTGGCCAGGTTAAAAATTGCCCCTTAGAGTCCTGGGATGCGTAGGTTAGAGGGATTAGTGGGTAAATATGTGGGGATAGGGGAATAGGGCCTGGGTGGGATTGTGGTCGGTGCAGACTCGATGGGCCGAATGGCCTCCTTCTGCACTGTAGGGTTTCTATGATTCTATGATTTCTATGATATTCTATGATATCATAATCAGCAAGTTTGCGGATGACATGAAGATGGCTGGACTTGCGGATAGCGAAGAGCATTGTCGGGCAATACAGCAGGATATAGATAGGCTGGAAAATTGGGCAGAGAGGTGGCAGATGGAGTTTAATCCGGATAAATGCGAAGTGATGCATTTTGGAAGAAATAATGTAGGGAGGAGTTATACAATAAATGGCAGAGTCATCAGGAGTATAGAAACACAGAGGGACCTAGGTGTGCAAGTCCACAAATCCTTGAAGGTGGCAACACAGGTGGAGAAGGTGGTGAAGAAGGCATATGGTATGCTTGCCTTTATAGGACGGGGTATAGAGTATAAAAGCTGGAGTCTGATGATGCAGCTGTATAGAACGCTGGTTAGGCCACATTTGGAGTACTGCGTCCAGTTCTGGTCGCCGTACTACCAGAAGGACATGGAGGCGTTCGAGAGAGTGCAGAGAAGGTTTACCAGGATGTTGCCTGGTATGGAGGGTCTTAGCTATGAGGAGAGATTGGGTAAACTGGGGTTGTTCTCCCTGGAAAGACGGAGAATGAGGGGAGATCTAATAGAGGTGTACAAGATTATGAAGGGGATAGATGGGGTGAACGGTGGGAAGCTTTTTCCCAGATCAGAAGTGACGTTCACGAGGGGTCACGGGCTCAAGGTGAGAGGGGCGAAGTATAACTCAGATATTAGAGGGATGTTTTTTACACAGAGGGTGGTGGGGGCCTGGAATGCGCTGCCAAGTAGGGTGGTGGAGGCAGGCACGCTGACATCGTTTAAGACTTACCTGGATAGTCACATGAGCAGCCTGGGAATGGAGGGATACAAACGATTGGTCTAGTTGGACCAAGGAGCGGCACAGGCTTGGAGGGCTGAAGGGCCTGTTTCCTGTGCTGTACTGTTCTTTGACTGAAGCTGAACCTAACTAATTTTATTACTGTGGATGCCTTTCCCAGGAGAGTTAAGGCTTTGTTGACAGTTACTTGTACTTGCTAAACTGTTGATTCTCTTTGACAATTTGTATTTATTTTTTAGTGTTTAACTTAATTGTATTGTGTAATTTCTATTGTTAGCCTCTTGGCTGAGCCATTATTGTAAATGAGAATTAGTTCGCAATTGACTCACCTGGCTAAGTAAAGGTTAAATAGTTAATTCAAGTTTCTGTAAAGCTTTTTCTCACATCTTTCAGGACCCACAGCCATGTTCCATTTCGGGAAAGCAAGCTTACTCGTTACTTCCAGGGGTTTTTCTCTGGGAGAGGAAAAGTTTGCATGATTGTTAACATCAGCCAATGTGCTTCGATGTATGATGAAACGCTGAATGTGTTGAAATTCTCTGCTGTGGCACAAAAGGTAGGTGAGATATGTGAGTTGATAAAATTATGCCTTTTAATCCATAAACCCTTCAGTTGCACAACTAAACATCTGACAGGTACCCATCATGACAGAAAACTTGCAGATTTGTAAAGTTTTGCTGCAACCCAGGAAAAAACATTTGTGTTTTTTTGCTCTGTTGCTCAACTATGAGAAAAATGAATTGTGATGAACTCGTGAGCTTTGAATGCTGTTTGGTATGTTTCCTTTTCATAAAAGTATAAATTTCTATCGGTCACTCATGTCGCCTGTCACAAAAACTCCTTCCCTGTGGCTCTTCCAAAAATTATTTGAGTTCTGCAGATTTGACCAGGATTTCTAAAAGAGTTCGGAGAGAAATGAAAACTCCAAGCTTAACCATTATTCTGACCAATTCTCAAATCTGAGACTTGAGCATCAGAACTATTGGGCAAAAAACACACACAACAGAAAATAGAAAGTGATTTGCTAGAGGCTGTTTTCATGCGGTTGGTTAACATTCAGATCCTAAATGTTTGTAGTTTACTTCATCTTCAGTTAGTAAGCATGCTAGTTAATGCAAACTAACATTCACTTCTGGTTATCGATGCTGATTATATGTGTAAGAAGTAAGTATGAGGGGCTTTTGATGAAGTCAGTAAGGAGTAACTGTTTCCATTAATGGTTGGATTGATAAACAGGGGTAGATGAGGAATAATGTTTTTCCACCATGAGTTATGATCAGGAATGCAACTGCTTGAAAGGGTAATGACAACAGTCAGCTTAACATCGGTAGTAAGAAAAATAATGGAATCCTTACTAAAGGAGGGAATAGAAAAATGTCTGGAAAAATAATGAATAGTCAACATGAATTTAGAAAGGGAAGATCTGGCCAGCATATTGCATTTTTTTGCGGAAGTAACAGTAGACAATGGTGATGCAGTAGATGTAATTTATCTAGACTTTCAGAACTCCTTTGATAAGATGCCGTAAGAAGTTAATGAATAAGGTCAGAGAATACAGAGTTGGGGAACAAGTGGCAAAATGAATTGCTCGCTGGTTTCAAGACTGAAAGTAGCAATTGGTAGTAAAGGACAGTTATTGAATGGCAAAAAGTGGGAAATGGTCCACAAGGTATTCCACAAGGATCAATGCAGAAACCACTCTTCGCAATTTGCATCACCAATTTGGACTGAGGAATCATAAACACAATTTGCCATTGATCCTAAATTGTGAGGGATAGTCAATACTGAGGCAGTCTCAGCTTTGTATTCCACTGTGTTCCTGTGTGGTTTAAATACTGAATTACAGTTCAAGCTGCAGCAGCACATTAATAAACTTGCAGAATAGGCAAATAATTGGCAAGTGAAGTTCAACACAAAATTTGGGAGGTCACTTATTTCTTGGAAGGTGCGAAATGGAGTAGAGCAACAAGAGAATTTGGAGTATAAATTCAGTAGGTTGCACCACAAGTTCACCAAGCCATTTAAAAAAATCACCAGACCAAGCACGAGGCTTTATTTCCAGTGTGATAGAATTTTAAAAGTAGGAAAGTTAGGCAAAACCTGTATCAAACTTGGTTAGATTACACTTGCAGGACTGTCTACTTTATTCTAACAGGATACAGAGACACTTAAGAGAGTGCACGGAAAATTTACAAGGGTGATACCAGAAATGCATGGATATACATATTAGAAAATAATTGATAGACTGGGTCTCTTCTCTTGAGAAATTGAGGTTGGTGACATACTAGAGGTCTTTAAAATTATGAAAGTAGATGTGCTCAGAATGTTCCCTCTTGTGGGGGAAAAACATAATTAAAGGTATCTATATATGTAATCACCAAGAACTCCACGAGACAGAGTTCAGAAGAAATTTTTAAAAAATCTTTCATGGAAAGTATGTGTTGCTGATGAGGCAATGTTGCTCATCATCAATTAGGAACATAGGATGAATGACCTGCTCCTGTCAAGCATGCTCCACTATTCAGTGCGATCATGACTGATCATCTACTTCAATGCCTTTTCCCCCACACTATTCCTTATATCCTCTTCACTGCCTGCTTTCCCACTTATTTTAGTATCATCTGCAAATTTTGCTATGTTCCACTCTGTCCCTGCTTTCAGATCATTTCTATAGATTATAAACAGTTGAGATCCAAGGACTGATCCCTGTGGCACCCTGCTAGGTACATTTCTGCAGCCAGAGAAGAACCCACGTATCCCGACCCTCTGCTTTCTGTCAGCCAATCCTCAATCCAATTTAGTACTCTACCCCCAATCCCCTACGATCTTGCCTTCTGGGTCGGCCTTCAATGCACCACCTTGTCAAACACCTTCTGGAAATCTAGATATACCACATCCACAGGTTCCCCATTATCCACCTTGTTGGTTATGTCCTCAAAGAACTCGAGCAAGTTTGTCAAGCATGACTTGCCCTTCATAAAACCATTGCTGACAACCATGCCATTGAGCTTCTTGCATGATTTTGGAGCTGCACTCATCGAAGCAAGTGGAGAGAATTCCATCATACTCCTAACTTGTGCTTTGGTGTTGGTAGACAGCCTTTGGGGGTGAACTATTTGTTGCAGAATTCCAAGCCTCTGACCTTCCCCAATAGCCCCAATATCTATATGGCTTGTCCAGTTAACTTTCTGGTTAATGATAACCCGCAGGGTGATTGTGCGGGAATAAGTGGTGATAATGCTTTTGAATTTTAAAGGGAGATCGTTATTTCTTGGCAGTTGTGTGGTATGATTTTTACTTGCCACGTATAAGCCCGAACCTGAGTGTTACCCAGGTCTAGCTGCATATGGGCACTGCCTGCTTCAATACCTGAGGAATTGCAAGTGGGTTTCCTCCGGGTGCTCCAGTTTCCTCCCACAGTCCAAAGATATGTGGCTTAGGTGGATTGGCCATGCTAAATTACCCCTTGGTGTCAGGGGCACCAGCTACGGTAAATGCATAGGGTTAAGGGGTTGGGGCCAGGGTGGGATTGTGGTCAGTGCAGACTCGATGGGCTGAATAGCCTCCTTCTGCACTGTAGGGATTCTATGATTGTGCAAATATCCCCATTTCTGGCCTTATGATGGAGGGAAGGTTTTGGAAATGGTGGAGCCCAGGAATTCTTGCAGTGATGATTGATCTCCAATAACCATCTTCAATTTGATAGGTGTGACTCCATCCAAAGGAGAGTATCACCCTGCTTCCCATTGAATTTAGTTTTGCTTGAACTCTTCTTTAATGCCACAATTGGTCAAATACTGCCTTGATGTCAACAGCAGTCCAACTTTCCTCATCTGTGTTCGGCTCTTTTTTGTCCATGTTTGGAACCAGGCTGTAATGAGTGGCCCTGGCAGAACCCAAACTGGGTGTCATTAAGCAGGTTATTGCTGTGAGAATGCTACTTGATTGCACAGTTGACAACACCTTATATTACTTTGTTAATAATTAGGAGTAGACTAATGAATCAGGTTAGATTTGTTCAGCATTTTGTGGGCAGGACATACCTAGACAATGTTCAGCATTGATGGGTAGATGGCAGTTTTGTAGCTCTACTGGAACAGCTTGGCTGGGAGCACAAAGGCAAAATACTATGGATGCAGGAATCTGAAACAAAAACAGAAAATGCTGGAAAATCTCAGCAGTTTGACAGCATCTGTGGAGAAAGAATAGAGCCTACGTTTTGACTCTAGATGACCCTTCTTCAGAGCTTTCAGGGTCATCTAGACTCGAAGCGTTGGCTCTATTCTCTCTCAATGTGGAGATGCCGGTGTTGGACTGGGGTAAACACAGTAAGAAGTCTCTCAACACCAGGTTAAAGTCCAACAGGTTTATTTGGTAGCAAATGCCACTCGCTTTCGGAGCGCTGCTCCTTCGTCAAGTAAGTGGGAGTTCTGCTCACAAACAGGGCATATAAAGACACAAACTCAATTTACAAAACAATGTTTGGAATGTGAGTCTTTACAGGTAATCAAGTCTTAAAGGTACAGACAATGTGAGTGGAGGGAGCATTAAGCACAGGTTAAAGAGATGTGTATTGTCACATCTCTTTATACACATCAACACACATCTCTTTAACCTGTGCTTAATGCTCTCTCCACTCACATTGTCTATACCTTTAAGACTTGATTACCTGTAAAGAGTCGCATTCCAATCATTATTTTGTAAATTGAGTTTGTGTCTTTATATGCCCTGTTTGTGAACAGAACTCCCACTTACCTGACGAAGGAGCAGCGCTCCGAAAGCTAGTGGCATTTGCTACCAAATAAACCTGTTGGACTTTAACCTGGTGTTGTGAGACTTCTTACTCTATTCTCTCTCCTCAGATGCTGTCAGACCTGCTGAGATTTTCAAGCATTTTCTGTTTTTGTTGTGACTGGGAGCATAGTTCTGAAGCAGCTCTTCAGTACAATTGCCAGGATTGCAGTATCCAGTGCCTTCAGCTGTTTCTTGATATCATATGGAAGAAATCAAATTTGCTGAAGGCTGCCATCTGTGCTGTTGCAGACCTCTGGGATGGATCATCCATTTGGTACTTCTGGCTAAAGATGATTGCGCTTGCTTCAACCTTGTATTTTGCACTGACGTGCGGGACTCTGCTATTAGAGGATAGGGATATTTGTGGAGTTGCCTCCTCCAATTGTTTGCTTGTTCATCATTCGCAACTGGATGTGGTAGGACTGCAGAACTTTGATCTGATTTATTGACGCTAGGATTGTTTAGATCTGTCTATTATACACTGCTTCTACTCTTTGGCAAATAGTCTTGTGTTGTTGCTTCACAGGGTTAATATCTCATTTGTAGGCTTGCCTGATGCTGGCCCTGGCATGACCACCTGCACTTTTGAACGGTACGAAGGATTGGTATGAAGATGATGATGGTAGAATGATGAATATGTTGGGCCGTGAGGTCATAGAGTATGCCAGTGATTCTTTACCCAAAGAGCGGCGAGGATGTAGAACTTAATACATAAGGAGAAGTTGGCATAAATAGCATAGAAGCATTTAAGGGAAAGCGATAGAAAGTAGATTTGGATGAGAAAAGAGGAAAATTTGAATGGATCATAAACAACAGCATGCACTATTTGGGCCAAATGGCCTGTCTCTGTGCAATGTGTCTTGCATAAGTTCCATAAATTTTAAAAGGGAATTAGGTAAATGCTTGAAAAAAGAAAATTGCAGAGCCACCGGAAAGGATGGGACTAATTTGGAAATCTTTCAAAGATTGCACAGATATGATGGGCTGAATGTTCTCTTGCTTTGCAGTAAGATTCTTTGTAAATTTTACTATACCTATTCAGAAAGATAAAACAATTTACAATATCTATCTTGTACTATAACACTCAGGGTAAGTATGAGGTGCGTGTTAGCAGGCGAACTGTGATCAGACACACCACACTAATTAATAGATGACAGATGTGACAAATAGATTCCATGGATTTCTCAACAATCTCTCCTTAGGTTTTGTCATATTGTGAGCCAACCAATCTCACTAAAACATTTTTAAAAATCTCCATGAGGGTTTCCAATACTTCCCTTCTCTCTCCAAAGGTCATTCCAGCTCACACATCTTCAACAATGACCCAATGATCCTTAGCTCAGATAGCCTTAACCATGCCCCTCTATCTTTCACCAGGCTTTTAATTTTCCAATAACTTACTTCAATTTTCAAGCCATCCATATTCTCTTCCTTCTTCCTCTTCTTTTCCCTTGAAATCTTCCTTTCATAAAGTCTCTTGCTAGTCTGTATCCTTTAAAATGTGGAGATGCCGGCGTTGGACTGGGGTAAGCACAGTAAGAAGTCTCACAACACCAGGTTAAAGTCCAACAGGTTTATTTGGTAGCAAATACCATAAACTTTCGGAGCACAGCTCCTTCGTCAGATGGAGTGGATATCTGTTCTCCAACAGTGCACAGACACAGAAATCAAGTTACAGAATACTAATTAGAATGCAAATCTCTACAGCCAGCCAGGTCTTAAAGGTACAGACAATGTGGGTGGAGGGAGCATTCAACACAGGTTAAAGAGATGTGTATTGTCTCCAGACAGAACAGCTAGTGAGATTCTGCAAGATCAGGGGGAAAGCTGTGGGGGTTACTGATAATGTGACATAAATCCAACATCCCGGTTTAGACCGTCCTCATGTGTGCGGAACTTGGCTATCAGTTTCTGCTCAGCGACTCTGCGCTGTCGTGTGTCGTGAAGGCCGCCTTGGAGAACGCTTACCTGAAGATCCAAGGCTGAATGCCCGTGACTGCTGAAGTGCTCCCCCACAGGAAGAGAACAGTCTTGCCATCTACCAGGTACACGGTACCTACTCTTGCAACTCGGCCAACGTTGTCTACCTGATATGCTGCAGGAAAGGATGTCCCGAGGCATGCTACATTGGGGAAACCATGCAGACGCTACGACAATGGATGAATGAACACCGCTCGACAATCACCAGGCAAGACTGTTCTCTTCCTGTGGGGGAGCACTTCAGCAGTCACGGGCATTCAGCCTTGGATCTTCAGGTAAGCGTTCTCCAAGGCGGCCTTCACGACACACGACAGCGCAGAGTCGCTGAGCAGAAACTGATAGCCAAGTTCCGCACACATGAGGACGGCCTAAACCGGGATGTTGGATTTATGTCACATTATCAGTAACCCCCACAGCTTTCCCCCTGATCTTGCAGAATCTCACTAGCTGTTCTGTCTGGAGACAATACACATCTCTTTAACCTGTGTTGAATGCTCCCTCCACCCACATTGTCTGTACCTTTAAGACCTGGCTGGCTGTAGAGATTCGCATTCTAATTAGTATTCTGTAACTTGATTTCTGTGTCTGTGCACTGTTGGAGAACAGATATCCACTCCATCTGACGAAGGGGCAGCGCTCCGAAAGCTTATGGTATTTGCTACCAAATAAACCTGTTGGACTTTAACCTGGTGTTGTGAGACTTCTTACTGTCCTTTAAAATGTGCATTGCTTACTGTATTTTTCTAATTACATTCAGCAAGTTTCTCTGCTTGTTTACTCTCACTCACCATTTATTAATTCTCTATCCATCTGACCCTTTCACTCCCCTCTACCCACACTTCAGATTGGTCTCCCCTTTCCATAAGGTCCAGGTCTATCATCCATACTAAACAACACTTCAAACCAAGCTCTTTACAAATTGCTTCTTGATTTTTTTTCCCCCAGTTAACAACTGTCTCTTCTTATTAGCATTTTCTATTGTTATCCCTGTTCTTATTTCCAGTTGAATTCACTGTTTTGCCGAGTTGTGTATTGCATTACAACATAAATTTGGCTTCCATTTTGAAATATTGAAACTTCAATGGAGAGCGAACTAAACTTGTGATTTTCATTTTTCACTTCAGTTTGGATCCATGTAATTGATAAAAAGGTGGTATGGATAGTCTATTTTGAAGGGAGTGGTTGAACAGTTTTCAATTTGCATCCTCAAAGGTTTCAGTAAATTTTTTAAATGCCTTTGCTGCTAACCTGCTAAAATTACTTTTTGCTTTCTTTGACAAACTGAACTCTCTTATAAAACCAATATTTTCTATTTAGGTTCTTCTCAATAGTGCAAAGCTTCTTGCTCCACTCTTGGTTTCAAAAAGATCAGCCAGAGATCTTTCTTTGATTATCAACAATGCTGAAAATGAATCATCGTTTGCAAAACGACAGACTATATCTTGGGATGCTAGTCTAGAGGATGTCGCTGAAGTGGAGGAAGGCGATACTGAAACAATTAATACAATTGAAGAGGAGGAAGAAGAGGAGGAAGAAGAAGAGGAGGAGGAGGAGGAGGAGGAGGGGAATATAGTAATAAGTAAAACAACCTATGAGGTAAAGAGATTTTATTTAATCTCGCTAACCTGAAGAGAATGTTGTACTGTGTGCATCTATAATTTCTATTGCTTGCAAGAAGTTAAATATCCAGATGCAAATATTAATATTTGTAATGAAGAAAGTGAGTGACGTATTTGTAAATTATGTTTGCGAACCAGTTTAACAAATTCCAAAGTGGTTGCTGAAATTTAATATGAAGCAGCTGAATATATGGGTAGTACCAAGTCAATTTAATATAAATACAAGCAGTACTTAAAATGAATGAACGACTGGATGAGTTGCCCCCACATCTATAACTTGCTGCTTCGTATATCTTTTTGGTCTTTTGTAAATGCAAATCATATAATTCTCTCTCTTTTTAAACATTAGATGAACTTTTCACGACCTGGGAAGTGATTAGTAGGTGAGAGCAGTGCAGTGAATGTGGTCTACATGGATTTCAGCATGGCTTCTGATGTGGTCCACATGGCAGGCTGGTTTTTTAAAAAAAAACACAAAAGGCCTTGGGACCAAAGGATAGTGTCTAATTGGATCCAAAATTGGCTTGAGGTAATGCCTTTTGGAATGTGTAACAGTCCAGGGAATTTAAAGTAAATGGGAGAATGTGGAGTCATGTGAGGCCAACAGAGACCTTGGAATGTATGTTCGTAGATCCTTAAAGGTAGGAGGGCAGGTTACTAAAGCTGGTTAATATGAACTATGAGATCCTTGTTTGGTAGTTTGTGGTTTTTGCACAGCAAGTGGGTGGGCAATGGGCAACGCTGCATGGCTGCCAGGCTCTCAATGAGCTTGAAATGTGCCATTTTGGGCAAGCTGGGCAGTGCAGCAAAGTCCAAAGTGTTTTGCCTTGATCTTAATAGAATTGCTGTATTAGCTGTTGAAAGACAGGGGGAAGAGGAAAGATTATGGGGGCGATTCTCCCAAAAAAGAATAAGTGCCCAACGGGTGGGAATAGTGGAGTTTCCTTCCCTCGTTTTTTAGGCAAGCTGTGTGGAATGAATCTCTGGGACTCTGTGCGATTCACGCGGGGGGGGGGCGCGCATGTGCTGATCTGTCAATGGAGAGGGAGATCAGCGCATGCACATTGGCCCCCTCCATTGCTGGCCTCCTAGACCCCCTACCTCCATGGCCAGCCCTAACCAGTTGCCTCTTCCCTCCCAACCACACCGATCCCTAATGCGCAGTGCGCAGCGGGTCCGCCTCCTCTGACCACCACTGATCGGCCATGACCCCTCAGGCCCTGCTTAGGCAGTGCCAGGCTGACGCACCCCACTCCTGTCCCCGACCTCCTGGTAGGACCCCAGCGGGGTGATTACGCCGGGTCCCCGTTTTGGGGACCATATGTGATCCCTACTGATGAGCACCTCTCCTGGCAGTGTGGGAGGCATTAGCGAGCCCAGGTGATACTGTTCTGGGCTCGCTAATGACATTGAAATTGAGATTTAAATATTGTAATCAGCCTTGAGCTGATTTCTAGTGCAAGGCTGATTACGCTTTTTTTTTTAAAAAAGGGCCCTGGGAGAGTTGCAATCGGCTGGACACAGCATCCCACTTTGGGCCCTCCGCTGATTTTTCCTGGCCCGCTGCACCATTCAAGCACCCTACGTGAACCAAAGGTTGTCTAAACACCCAACAGGTGCTGGGATTGGAAATAGCAGGAAGCTGAGCATACGTAAGATACAAGTCAGAGTGCAGTAGCCAATATGTAGAGATTTACTGATTCTTTTCTTTTCTCCCCTCATGGTCCAAAATGCATTAACTGATTGAGACAGTTAACTCCAAGGAAATTTGGGAAGTAAACAGGACCACATTGCCATTGCTTTGAGTGTGTATACAGCAGGCTTGTTTTGAGGAACAGTTGGGTTGCAAATCCATTTCTTTTTACACAGATGTTCTCTTGGCTCTGGCAGTGAGCGTATTGATCTAGATCGTTGACCGTTTAAAATCTCAAACCTATTTTCAAATGGTTGTGCATTTATTTTTTTAATACCCATATGTGTGACAAACAGTTAATGTTTCAAGTCTGTACACCTGAAAAAATCTGAAATTTCCAGATTTTAAAACTGTTCAAACCGACTTAATGTCTTGGTATTTCAAGTTATAAGCATTCCACTGTTCACCCCTTCTGACTTCCTGCACTAAAATGGATTGTAGAGTTCAGAATCAATTTTTAAATTGTTCATAACTGAAACTTAAAACAGCAGCAATTAGTTTATGATTCTGGATTGATATTTTCTGGATGCTAAGGAATCTAGTTTGTCTCCAGTTCTACCTCCTTGTTTGGCTTTACTTGTATGGAGTAAGTGAACAATTTATTTGCACCTGGATGAGACTGCATTCACACGTATAGTTTAATTGTGTGCTGTTCCCCACCGCCATCTAAATTTTAATGCAAAGATGTTATTGCATGAAAATATTCTCCAACCATGCCCGCAGCTGGGATTATCTGATCCCATTACTGTGAACGGAGATTTGGCTGAGCGTCAAATTCTCCGTTCATGCTGGCAGCGGTAGCCGGGTGCATGAGACTGGAGAATTAGAGTCTGTATTTCCATTACCAAAAGAGCAGCTATAGCCAAAAGCAGATTCTACTGTTTTCCAAAATACAATTGACCACAATCTTAAATTTTTCCCACCTCGAGCACTGGATAATATGACATTTCCACATCCTTTATTAATCTTTTACAAACTAAATTTCTGCTCATTTTGTGTATTTGAGTTGCTATTTAAATATATTTCGTTCGGGGTTCTTGCAGCCAGTACATGAAGGATTTTAATTTTACTCCTGGGCCTTGGCTGAATTCAACAAAATACGTGCTTAGAGCGTACTGCGGTACCTTGTGGTTTGTGCATAGTTTTAATTTGTTTTCAACATGCTTTATATTTTTTAAGTACTGTTTCAGGGAAATATGTTTTCAAATTAAGGGAATGCCTCTGTTTGAATTTGTTTGAGCCATCTGTATTTTTTAAAATCATAATATGTGTATAGAAATTGCTGCTATGCATCCAAGACTTGAAAAACAAGCTGATTGAGGAAAAGGAAGAAAAAGTGATCTTGGAAAAGAATATCCGGGAAGAAGTTAATCAAGAAATGGAAAAATTCATGCCTCAGTTTGAAAATTATTTAAGGTAAAATCTTCTGATTTTTTTTTTTTAAAGAAATGAGTTCTAAAATTGTAACTTTGAAGGGAAAATCCAAACTTATTGTTTCACAGTTTATACATTCATTAAATTTTAAAAAATTTCTTTAGTTTTCAGTTTAAAATTGGTAGCATTTGCTTCCCCATTCCCATTTTGAAGGGCTGTGAACTGGAAAATATCAATTGACTTTTTTTTTCTGTGCTCCAAGCAATTTATTCTTTGCTAGAGGATGAGATTGTTGTTTCCAAGTTGACACAAAGAGAAATGGAAATGTCATTTTTTTCGGAGTAGTGCATTCACAATTTAAATTGCGTTCTTCAGTGGCGATCATGCAAACCAAACTTATTAAATTTTAAATCTGTGTCCGTGAAGGGCCTCCACGGGGTCTGTGAAACTGGTAAATCCCAGTTCAAATGCACAAAATTTAAAAGAAATTACAGAAATCAAATGGACAGATCAGACCAAGGCCTTTTGGAACACGAGATGCTGATAGGCTGACTAGTCATTGAGAGTGTTTGGGATTCCCCAATTCTCTTTGGACGTAACTAAGGGTTCCACAGCCCAGAGTTTGGGAAACCCCTGGCCTAGCAAGTTATTTGACTCTTTATTTCACGGAACAGAATCATGAAAGTACCATACCACTGGGATTGCAGCAGCTTACAGGGTAGCAAGAAGCATAATAAATTTTACCTTGTGAAGGTGTTTGTTAAATTCTATTTCCACAATTACTTTATTTGCTCATGACATAGATTTTGTAGTTGACAAAGTGATGCTGATCTTAAACTGCCCACAAAGAAGTGACCCCTATTGTGTAAGTGTACCTTTTCTGCCACCTGAGTTTACGGGATCTCCAGGCAGCTAGCAATTGTTGTGTCATTAGGCAGTTTAAGTGTTCAATCACATTGGAAAATTCTCACAGATGACAAATCAGGAAAAAAATGCACCAAAGAAGAATTATACAGACTTGAATGTTAAGTCTGTTTCTCTCTCCACAGTTGCTGCCAGATCTGCTGAGTTTTTCCAGCACTTATCCTTGAGTTTCTAAAAATTCTATGGAGCATACAATAACAATTAGGACATATATGTGCAAATAAGGTAGATGCTGAAACTTTATACTACAATAAAATCCTGTGAAATTTTTACCATGTATAAATTTGGCAATCCACAAATAAATAGTTTTTTCAGGATCACAGTTTGTTTAGCAGTAGCTATTACCTAAACTGGTTTAGAAACCTAGTTGGAGCTCATTCATAAGAAATAGCATAAAGGAAGAAGCTCATGTCAGTTAGTGACTTCTAATGGTGCCACTATAGGCAATGAAACCATTGATTAGTGTAAAACTTATTTTACAGTAACAGTTAAAATCAATGGATTTGACATTTTAATTACTAGAAAATCAGTGATTTATCTCGATTAAAGAATTTTCACTATTGCTCTCTTTTTTTAAAAAAAGCTTTAAATAAAAACTTAATCAGATACATCTGGATTTTCTGATGATAATGACAGTGAAACTGTCAGTGTTTGATGGCATTACACTCCTCTACTTCTGAATGCCTGACCACCTCTAAATTTTCCACTCTTAAGTGAGGGTCTGCATCCAAAACATTGCCATGTCTATATTCTCCATGGTTAGTTATTGCCCTCTGAGTTTACAGGCTTTTTGCGCGCCGATTTATGCCATCTTCTGTATTTTGCTTTCACTCAATTGTTTCACCTTTTTTAAATATATAGAGACCGTGTAAAGGAAGAAAATCAGTTAACTGAGGACAGAATTGAAAAACGCAATGAAATATTTCAAAATTTGGTCAAGGCTTGCGTTGCTATTGACCAGAATGATTCTAATACTGAACCAGATTTCAATCAGGTATGTGTTTTGCATTTATTTTCAGCAGAAGCTATTCTCCCTTGCTCATTGACAAACAAACAATCTTCACAAATCTTTCAGCAGCAATTTCCTCGCCCCACGTTTTTAAGCTACAAGTTAATGTCTGAGAAGGATGTCATAATCAGTCCAGCACACACGGACAGGTTTGCAGTGCATGCATACAAATATACAAAGTGGTGAATAAGGTTGAGCTGTGTGGGAATATGATGTAGAGACAAAAATAGAAATGTGGCTTAAAAATGGTTTAAATTTACAGATTCAAAGTTCAGACAAGGAAGGTGAGGTGGCAAAGCTAATTAGAAAAGGTGTTATAATGTTGGAACATGCTTGATAGGACATTTGGTTAGATGAGAAGCAAAAATGGTCTGATCCTCAAATATTGAGAGGTACAAATCCGCAGGAAACCTTCGATGTGCAAGAACTATAAAATTGTGATATAGGGGAAATGCATCATGCAATTATCCATTTGGATGGAGCTAGGCTCAAGGGTAAGGAGGGCGATGTGTTCAGAGAACATCCTTGACTAGTATGCTCGCAGCCCATCTTATTGACCACGCTTTTATGTATTCACATACCTGAGAATTCTAAACCTGCTTTTATATTGCTTGTAGTACTACTTGGTCTGTTCCAATTTAATATGGTACTACTTTTTCTCCAGCATTATTTTGGGGTCATCTTAACTTATCTGCAATTCTAGGAACCTGAGTTTCTATATTTACATCAGAAGCATAAACTGCAGAAATTCCTCAATTTGTACCAATCAGAAAAAAAATTAAATGGAGTCAGATTGAGCTCCATATGCTATGACATCTCTCATGGCTGGATTTTTTTGTATATTTTGTGCTTTGTCTCCAACAACAGAATCTGACCATCTCCCCTCAATGGTTCAAAGGCTGGGAATACTCTGGTGAGTTATTTGTCCACTTGACTCCCAATGCCTGTCTACCATCTACAAGGCACAAGTCAGGAGTGTGAAATTCTCTCCACTTGCCTGGATGAGTGAAGCTCCAGCACCATAAGGAACAAAGCAGCCCACTTGATGGCCGGGATTTTACAGCTTCACTTGTCCCGGAACTGTAAAATCCTGCCTGAGGTCAATGGGCCTTCCCATGCTCTGCCCCTCGTCTGCTCCAATTCCCGTGGCGGGAGGGCTGGTAAAATTCCGGCCGATTATGTATTTGACTGGGCAATCACCTTGCACATTTGCTCCCAAGTACAATTTCAATTCCTCCCATTTGTATCTTTGTAACTGCAAAAGTTAGCCTTGTGTGATTTATCCTTTGTTACCTCCAGAATGTGCCCTGTTTTCTGTACTTTGTCAGCCCATTTTGAATTGGGGAAGGTTGAAATAACTGATTTTTGTAGGTTATGCACAAATTGAGAGGTTTGAGGTCTGAACGCAAGAAGCAGAAGATCTCTCGCTGGCTGCTAACTTGATAGTATGTATCTCTGTTGCATTGGTTAGTTTTTAGTCACACGGTTGCTCAATAGTTAATTCTTACAGACATGAAAAAATTAAAGGTGAGCATTTAGTCAGAACATTATTAATGTGATATGCAAGTTCCAATTTCAATTAATGTTAATTCAATGATTTTAATGATTTACAATAGTAATTGTGCAATCCATCTACCTTTTCAAAGCAGGAGACTCTGGTTAAAACTAATGTTGTGAGATGCATCAAATCCTTGGAACCAGATGTAGCTGAAATCAAGAAACAAGCTGAAATGATCCATCACCATCTAACAACTGCACCAGAATCTGAAGGAACTATTCCAGAAGCTGATTTAGCTTGTGTCATTCAGGAACTTGAGCAAACGCAAGAGACACTTAAAAAGAAAACTGCTGGTAAGTTTTGGGGAAAAGAATATTACACCAAAACAAAGTATTTTGGTGTTAATACATTTTGTAAAATTTTTGTTGTCCTGTATTTTAAAAAGGTTTGTTTTTGATAAATAAATATGGCTAACTTTTAAAATAGGGCATAATATAAAGGATTCTATAATTTGTAGGGGTAGATAGCATCTTCTGAAGTCACAGCTGAGAATCCAGAAGGTTGCCTACCTACTGCAAAAGTAAAGAACTTCTCTAAATAACTGGAGACTAACTTTGAAAGGGAGGATGAAAATCCAGTTATCATGGTCTATGTTAGGACCAATGATATGGTTAATAAAAGTGAGGAGGTTGTGCTAAAGAAATTTCCAAAGTTAGAAATTAAATTTTAAAAAGCAACATGTAGGTGGTAATGATGAGATTACTACTACAACCACATGCTAATTGGTATAGGGATAGGCAGATCAGAAGTGTGAACGTGTGGCCAGAGGATTTGTGTGGAAGTAAATAGTTCAATTTTATGGGATTTTGAAATAGGAAGGAGCTGAACTGCTGGGACTTGCTCCGCCTGAGCCAGAGTGAGATCAGTGCACCAGTGGAAAGGCTTGGATAAAGGCCTTTCGGTCTGATTTTTGTAAACTAATGAACTTGGAAAAGGGGGAATGGCCTTAAAATATCAAGAGTCTGAGGCTAAAATAATCAGGAGATGAGAGTCAAGGTCAGATGGGGTAAGGATCAAGGGTAGAGTGCAGGCAGAGCGGGATTATGTGGTGGACAGTCTGAAAAGACTAAATAAAAAGCAATCATATATTTCAGGAGATCCCTGACAGCATCTTACTTTCTAATCTGTATTTGGTTCTAAATACTGATGGGAGAGATTGGAGGATAGAGTCGATGAATGCATGGTTGGAGAGAGGGTTCAACTTAATTAGCTTTAGATTCCTGGGGAATTTGGTTGACCTTGATCCTAATGCAAGGAGTGTAGTGAATAATGCAGATGATCTGAGGGCACAGATTGAAATGTGCAAGTATAGCTATTGCTGAAAAATGTCTTGGAGAAGGAGTGAAAGGTTGACATCCTTGGTTACAAGGAGACAGGCGGAGAAGGAATTAAAAAAGGTGTTGTGGAAATACTAATTACAGCCATAAGAAGGAGTGATAGAAGCTTTATGGGTTGAACTAAGGAACAAAAAAGGGATAATCATAATGTTTGGAGTGTACTCCAAGCAGCTCAACAACTGCCCTCCAAACAGTCCAAGGGAGATTCAAGATTAATTTGCAGTTGTGACAAATGCAAAAATAATACTGCCGTAATATTGGGTGTTTCAATTACCCTAGCATTAAAGGGATGTAGTCAGTGTATAAAAATACAGGCAGCACATAATTCTTCAGTTATATTTAGGAGAATTGTTTCAATCTGTATGTGGCAAACTCAACTGGAGGATGGGGGGTGATGGTCATGCTTTTAGTTTTAGGAAATGAGGTTGGGCGGGTGGAAGGAGCATTAGTGGGAAACACTTTTATGCCGGGATGATAAATTTCTGCAATTTGGCAGAATTCTGTCCATTATTTCTTCTTTTCAACCTCTACCTACGTAGAGATGTAATTGAAATATACCAAGCTTTAAAATTTTTTAAATGAACATAATGGGTAGCAGGAGGAGGTAGGCCCTTAATATAGTAGTCAGTGATGACAATGACAGTGCATGTCTAAGGGCAATGGTTAAAGCCTCCCTTGTTGGGGATGGCCATTGTCTAGTACTTGTGTGGCATGAAAGTTACTTATCAGTAAGTCTGAATGTTGTCCAGCTCTTGCTGCAAAATGACGTTGACTGCTTTAATTTCTGAGAGGTTTCAAATGGCAATGAATATTGTGCAACCATAAACAAACATCCTGACTTCTGACCTTGTGATGGAGGAAGTAGCTGAAGGTGGTTCCGTCTCGGACACCAACCCACAGAGCTCCTGCAGTAGTGTCCTGGGATGGAGGTGATTGGCTTCTACAAGCCTAACCATCTTCCTTGGCGCTGTGTATTTTTCCAACCATTGGAGAGCTTCCTCTGATTCACATTGCCTTCAGTTTTGCCAGGTAATTTTGACGTCACACTTGGTCAAATGCTGTCTTGATGTCAAGGGGAGTCACTCTCGCCACCCCTATCCACTAGGAAGAATGCTAAAGCAGAATATTATTTCTGTTGAAAAATACTGCTAGGAAGGTCCCCATTACTGCTGTGCATTGATGTGCTAAAGGAAAAATGAAATCGGTTAGCAGTGTTTGTAAAACTTTGACAGATTTATGAAGAAGTTTTCAATGTCATGCTCTGGTGTTGGAATTTATTTCATTCTGTATTACATGTACTAACTGCATTAAATGCTGAGGTCACTTTGGCAATTTGGTATAAATGCATTGGTCCCACAGTCTTGACAGGAATAGAAGTAAACAAAAGGAAGACTAATGTTTCTGGCCACTTGAAGTCTAATAATTCCATCTATTTGATGTGGCCTAGAAGCTTTTATATTCACTACACATCATAAAAATGCAATAATTAAATGGTTTCTTGTTGGACCTTTTTGTCTTTGGTTGCTAACTTTCAGACCTTTTTGTTTTTGACTGATAGTGATCATAATTTGATTAGATTTAGCATAGTTATGGAAAAGGACAAAGTTGAAGTAAGCATCAAGATTCTATATTGGGGAAACAGCCAATTTTACAAGGCTAAGTGAATTGGAAGTTGCTGCTTGAAGATTCAGAAAAATTCAAGAAGATTTGTTGTTGAGGGGTTTAGGATAAATGTGTTCCCACAAAGAAAAGGCGTAGTACAGCCACAATTAGAGCTCTCTGGATGACAAGGTGCATAAGAGGGTAAGCAAAATAGAAAGTTCATACATAGCCTAATCCTGAATGTAGGGGTGAAATTAAAAGTAAAATTAGGAAAGCAAAGGCATGAAAATGAAATCATTTGCAAGGAAACCCAAGGTAAGTACGTGAAGAGCAAGAAGATAACAAATAAAAGGGGTAGGGTCTATTAGGAAAGTAACTTGTGAAGGCAGAGGATGCATGTTATGATGTTGTAATTGAGGAGGAAAAATGTGAAATTTTGATGGAATAAAAATTGCAAGATAGGAAATATTAAAGGGTTTGATGTCTTTGAAAATCGATACATTTTGCCTGGGGATTTATCTTGGGTTATTAAAAGAGCAAGGGAAGAAATTGTGGGTGCTCTGACCATTGTATTACAATCCTCCCTGCCAACTGAAGTAGTGCCTGAGGATTGGTGGGCTGCCACCATAGTATTGTTCCTTAAAAGGGAAGGAGAGATAATGAGAGTAATTACAGGTAAGTTAAATAACTGCAGTTGTGATAAAAGTAGTTTAATCAATACTGAAGGACACTATAAATCTTTATTTAGGAAGGCATGGGTTATTCAAGGAAAATTAGCATGGATTTGTTAAGGAAAGCTAATGCCTGACTAATACGATTGAGTATTTTTTATGGAGGTGATAAGTCGCGTTTATGAAAATAATGTAGTGGATCTGGTCTATATGGATTTCCACAAAGCTTTGAAAAGTTTGGTTGGCTGAGCAAAAAGGTGACAGCCCTTGGGATCCATAGGAGAGTTGCTGATTGCTTCCTGCCACTTAGTCAATTTTAGATCCAAAAGGTTATGGTTGTCAGGTCTGCTTGTGACAGGGGGGCTATTATCAGTGGGGTTTCACATAGCTTAATACTTGATCCCTTGTTTTTTGTTGTTTTTATTAATGATTTTAGGTTCAAATATAGGAGGCATGATTTGAAAACAAATTGCAGATGATATAAAAATTGGTCGTATGGTTGATAATGAGGAGGAAAAGTTTAGACCGGAGCAAGATATAAATGGTCTGGTTAGTTGGGCAATATAGAATTCACTCTGATCAAGCCTTGACGTTACACATTTTGGAATGTGAAACAAGACAAGAGAATACACAATAAATGGAGGATAATGAGTAACGTGAAGGAACAGATGAACTTTTTGAAGCATATGACCGTAAATCCTTAAAGGTAACAGGTTGGTTCGCAAATTTAGTTCAGATATGACATACTTTTATTAGCTGAGGCATAGGCTATAAGGCCACTCGTAAAGCAACCACCTCTACAGTTACAATAGACTATGCTTAATGCAGCAGTGGCATATACCCTGGATGCAGTCCATTGTCTCCCAAAATGGATGGATGCCTATAGAATATAATGGCAGGGAGCTTATGCTAAAGCTATATACAATAATTAGCTTAGGATACGATGTATAGTCCTGGTCATCACATTACAGGAGCTGGTTAGATTGGGAATTTTGCAGCGAGTAATTCACTTTCTGAATCCACATGGTTTGTCACCATTTACAAGGCACAAGTCAGGAGTTTGATGGAATAATGTCTATTTGCTTGAATGAATACAGCTCCAAAACCACTCAAGTTCGACACCATCCAGAACAAAGCAATCAGCTTGTTTAACACCCCACCAATCACCTTCAATCTTCAAGCTGTAGCAAACTAACTCATTAAAGGCTCCTTCGATGGCACCTACCAAACCTGTGACCTCTACCAACTAGAAGTCGAGGGCAGCAGACACATGAGTACAGTACCACCTGGAAGTTTCCCTCCAAGTACCATCCTGACTTGGAACTTTATCGCCATTTTTCCCACCATCACTGGGCAAAACTCCTGGAGCTCCTTTCTTAGCAGCACTGTGGGTATACCTACACTAGATGGATTGCCATGGCTCAAGAAGATGGTTTGCCACTCCAGGGCATTTAGGGATGGGCAATTATTGCTGGCCTTGCCAGCAGCGCTGACTTCCTGTGAAAAGATGAAATAAAGCATGCTGGCAAGACCAAGTATGGAAATAAGGTTCCTTCTCTAATGGACATCAGATGGATTTTTTAAGACTGATCTGGCAGTTTCACGATCATTATTAATGAGACTAACATTTTGTTCCAGACTTATTAATGGATTTAAATTCCCCCAACTGCTATGGTGGGATTTGAATTCATGGAGCATTAATCCAGGCTTAACCAAATGCAAAGCTGCACATGACCTGGCTTATGTGGTCGATGACAAGGTGGAAACATTTCAGTCTTTTCATTCGTTGTCCTGTAGCTCAGTCCACCCTTTTCACTGAGTTAGTAAAGATAAACATCCGTACTTGCTTTTCCAATCGGTGCAATGCCCCTCCCCCAGCCCCAAACACTGCCTCGAGCAAATAATTTCTCATATTTGCTGACGCAGAGATTTGGCATACTTCGAGCACCAAGTTGGAAGTGGTTTACTTATTAAAGATCACATACAAATGAGAGACTGATAATGACATCTTGACTCTTTCTTTGGCTTATTTTGTGTAAAATTATTCTTGAGCCTCATGTTTGGTCAGAGTGCATTGCTTTCTTGATGCTGTTTTCCAAAGAACTCAAATTGCTGTTACAATTTGAACTGTTGTGAATGTTCACATAATTAATGGTATTATTTTTAAATTTTAGAATTACAGGCCATTGAAAAGTTAACTGAAGAGGGGAAATTGAAGGAAGCCCATAAGGTGACTATTTTTAACACCATCTGAAAAATTGGCTTCTGCCATTTTCTCGGGTTGTATTTTGTTATTAGGTAGGAATAAAATTTATTGTTTTGAAGTTGTCATTCAGAAAATTAAGAGTAATACTTTTTAAAAAGCTGCATTGCATTTATTTATTTTCTAATTGAAAGATGCCATTGTTGGCAAGAGTCCAAAGAGTAAGTGAGTCAGATTTGTTTCCCCATTCTGAGTGAACTGTTAACGCTTTCCAACTCTGTTTGATTTTAGACATTTTTGACCACAGTTTGATGATTTTAGCACTTTTTCTGTTGACCTAATGTTTAGTAAAGAACTTGCATTTCTAATGTACCATGACATCCTTTAAATTTCCCACATCATTTTAGTTTGAATTGCAGCTGCTGTTATGGAGGCAAATATAGCAGCCATTTTGTACCAAGCAAAATCCCACCACAAGACTGGGCTTTGGTTTAGCATCTCATTTGAAGAATGGCACTTTTGTTGTGCTGGGTTGATGTGTAAATCTAGATTAATATGTTGAATTTGTAATCTGCAGTTTGGAGTTCAGTCTTTTGATTAACTTGATAGCATCATCATCAGAATCAAAAGTGACCATTTGAAGTGAAGCACAAGTAGCTCCTAATGTCAAAGCATTCATTCCGTTTTGAAATAAAAATTGGAGAATTATGAAAATATGCTCTATAATAGTCAACGTCTGAATGAAACACCCATTTGGTTTTAATGTGAAATTCTTTCTATTTAATTGTTTAATTTGTATGAGAATACCAAAACATTAGGGGGAGCTGAAGTAAGCAGATGGTGACTATTTTTACAAAGAGGATAATAATTGGGTGAATTGTACATAATGGGAGCTGGAGTAGACCATTTGGCCCAATAAGCCTGCTTCTCCAATCAGTAAGATCATGACTGGTCTGATTATATCCTTAACACTTTCCTGCCTCTTTCCTGTAATTCCTTCATTCTCTTGTAGATTAAAATAATCTTATCTACCTCCGCTTTGAATGTATTCAGTGACCCGGCCTTCACTGTTCTCGGTTGAAGAGAATTTCAAAGACTGAAAGAAGAAATTCCTCTTCATCTCGATTTCAAATGGGAAACCCTCATTTTTAATCTGAACTCCCTAGTTCTAGATTCTCCCAATGATCTTTTCTTTCATTACCTATTGTAAGGACACATCCTTAATGTATTTGTATCTAATTTTAATATTCTTTTACTCAAAATATAGAATGAAGAGATCCAAAAGTTGAAAGATAATTTGATGCTCAAGGATGCTGATCTGAGTAAAGTGAAAAATCTGCTTGCAAGTTATGAGGAACAAATTGAAAGTTATGTAAGTTTCCAATTATTGTAGTCTTGATTGTCAGGCAAGTGCCCCACAATAAGCAAGTTAATAGTGAGCAGATATGAAAACTCTAAACCTTCATATTGAAGGTGTAAAACTACAGATTTGAAGGAGAAAAAGTCAAATTTGCTTTCAATTTTTGACTGCAGGACTTGGACATTTGTATTTCAAATGTTTGGAAGGTTTTTGACTTGGCAGAAAAGAAAATCACTTTCTTTTGCCTGTTCAACTATGGATGCTGATACCAATCAGTTGGCAGATTTTACATTGACTCCCTGGTCTTCTCATCACTTTTCACTTTGCTCGTTCTATTCCTTTTCTTTGTTTTTAATCAAAGTAAAATAATAGAATACACTAACTTTCGTGTGTGCATGCACTCAAGTTTACACAAGCAAATTACTGAGCGGGAAGAATCCAGTGAACTAAAAGGGGCATACAATTTGTGGAAGTTGGTGACGTGGCTGGCTTCAGGCTGAATCCGGTGGACCTGCTGCTTTCACGTGGTCATCCAAATGCCTCCAGTGTCGGCAGTTTAAAGTTGCAGGCAGGCACTTTAGCTGTTCTCCTTCTGGAGACAGTTGTGCTGGGTAAACCACTTCCAAAAAGCTCTGTCTGGGGCACCTCAAGTAGTCAGAATCAACAGACAGGGTTCATAAGTGTACAAGTTGGATGGTGAGAGAGATGAAAGCCCACTTTGGGGCTTGTTCCTTCAGTGTCTCACTTGTTTGTCCTCTTCTGCAGAGAAACCAGGCATCTAAAACACAAAAGGGTTTCCATAAGTTCATAAAATATAGGGGCACAATTAGGCCATTTGCCCCTCAAGTCCACTCCACCATTCAATTATGGCTAATATGCTCCTCATCCCCATTTTCCTGCCTTCCCACCATTACCCTTCAATCCATTACCACTTAAAAATCTGTCTAACTCCTCAAATTTACTCACTGTCCTAGCATCCACCGCACTTTGGGGTAGCGAATTCCATAGATTCACAACTGTTTGGGATAAGTAGTTTCTCCTCAAGTCTGTTTTAAATTTGCTACCCTTGATCCTAAGACTATGACCTCATTCTAGAATGCCCCACCAGCGGAAGCATCTGCTCCACGTCTACTTTATCCATACCATTTATCATCTTGTTTACCTCAAATTGATCTCCCCTCATTCTTCTAAATTCCAGAGAGTATAGGCCTAAACTGTTCAATCTCTCTTCATATGATAAACCCCTCATCTCTGCAATCAATCTAGTGAACCTCCCTCTGAACTGCCTCCAATGTCACTACATCTTTCCTCAAATAAGGGAATTAAAACTGTGCGCGATACTCCAGGTGTGGCCTCACTAATGCCTTGTATAGTTGCAACAATACATCCTTACCTTATATTCTATTCCTTTAACAATAAATGCCAACATTCTATTCGCTTTCTTTATTATCTGCTGTACCTGCATGGTAGTTTTCTCTGTCATGTGACCTTATCTCTGTCTGGCCAAATAGGGGCATGGCTAGTGTATTCCAATTGTATATTAATCGGAACATGCCTATGAATCGCCTCGCCAGGGTCCAATTGTCTCAAGTCCATTATGTCTAATGGTTTGTCTCCACCCAGATGAGAGTCTGGATGCTGTGCCAATAGAATAGGGGATGTGGTTCATTCACATTCCTCTGAGGTCATTTTCTGAGTTTTTGCAGACAGGTAGACGCCATCTCATTGGTGTTGAAATGTGGAAGGAATATAAAGTGATGTAAATTGTGGATAGTAAAATTCTAACTGTCTTTGGCTGTGAGCTGAAGTGCCTCTTCAGTCCCTTTTTTAAATTAAACAATTAGGAGTTTCCAGCTAGTTGATTCTAAATTCACTTTTTTGATATAAAACATGTTTTCATGACATCCTACAATGATTGTGCAATAATTCATGCAACTACTACCAGAAAGCATTTTTATCTTGACCTTGCTATGTATTGGTGCAAAACTTGAATAGCCAGGAGAGCAGTTGATTCAAGAGAGGAAAACAACACTATATGAAAAGCTCAAAATTTGGACAAAAATTCTTTTGTTTTAAAAACATCCATATAGCTGTTTTAAATAAGTCAAGATTTACTCCAGAGGCAAAACTGATGTCTTCCTTTTGCCTTTCATGTCTTTGCCCTCAACTCCTCCTCCTATCTTGTGCTAAATCTGGTAATGCCCAATCTGGCTGGGCTGCCTCTTCCTAAACCAAGTTTCCTTTCTCTCATTTGTTCTGTTGCAATGAAGAAAGAGTAAGTTCATAGTGACAGCATCTGCCTACCCCCTGCATCCCTCTTATTTGTTACTTTTTGGGTTGCCTCCCTGCAACTTGATCAAATGTTCATTAATCTCCTTTTAATTCCATCATTGCTACTCTTTTAGCCATTATATCCTGGTCTCTAGACCTGTTTCTCCAACCATTAGCCTGCAGAAATTTGAAAAGGTTTTCACTAATTGTTGTTCATCCAGATCCCTATTAATGTTTTCTCTTGTTCTGTATCTGCTTTCCCATCCAATCTGTAAGACACAGTAACATCTGAGTAAGTCTCTCGGATGTTAGGAGCCATAGCTAGCTACAAGCATGAATAAAAACATTAAATGCTGGATAAACTCAGCAGGTCTGGCAGCATCTGTGGAGAGAAACAGATCCTTTTACAGAACTCCTGCAAAATGATCCTTCTCTCCACAGATGCTGCCAGACTTGCTGAGTTTATCCAGCATTTTCTATTTTTATTTCAGATTTCCAGCATTACACTACTTTTTAAAAAAATGATGGAATACAAGCAATTGTTCTTGGAGCATGATTATAAACAGGGCACAAAGACACAAACTCAATTTGAAACTTGATGCACACCAGCAGTGTGCCTCAGGGATCAGTGCTGGGTCCACTGTTATTTATATTAATGATTTGGATGAGAATATAGGGGGCATGGTTAGTAAGTTTGCAGATGACAGTGAAGAAAGTTATCTCCAATTGCAACGGGATCTTGATCAATTGGGCCAGTGGGCTGACGAATGGCAGATGGAGTTTAATTTAGACAAATGCGAGGTGATCCATTTTGGTAGATTGAACCAGGGCAGGACTTACTCAGTTAATGGTAGGGCGTTGGGGAGAGTTACAGAACAAAGAGATCTAGGGGTACATGTTCATAGCTCCTTGAAAGTGGAGTCACAGATGGACAGAATGGTGAAGAAGGCATTCGGCATGCTTGGTTTTATTGGTCAGAACATTGAATACAGGAGTTGGAATGTCTGGTTGAAGTTGTACAAGGCATTGGTAAGGCCACACTTGGAATACTGTGTGCAATTCTGGTCACCCTATTATGGAAAGAATATCATTAAACTTGAAAGAGTGCAGAAAAGATTTACTAGGCTGCTACCGGGACTTGATGGATTGAGTTAGAAGGATAGGCTGGATAGACTGGGACTTTTTTCTCTGGAGCATAGAAGGTTGAGGGGTGATCTTATAGAGATCTATAAAACAATGAGGGGCATAGATCAGCTAGATAGTCAATATCTTTTCCCAAAGGTAGGAGAGTCTAAAACTAGAGGGCATAGGTTTAAGGTGAGAGGGGAGAGATACAAAAGTGTTCAGAGGGGCAATTTTTTCAGAGGGTGGTAAGTGTCTGGAACAAGCTGCCAGAGGTAGTAGTGGAGGCGGGTACAATTTTGTCTTTTAAAAAGCATTTAGATAGTTACATGGGTACGATGGGTATAGAGGGATATGGGCCAAATGCGGGCAATTGGGATTAGCTTAGGGGTTTAAAAAAAAAATGGGCGGCATGGACAAGTTGGGCTGAAGGGCCTGTTTCCATGCTGTAAATCTGACTCTCTGATGCAATTTTGCATATACATTGCGACATGTTTTTAAAGGCATTCAGGTGACCAAGAAAGTGATTTCTGAAATGAAGTGATCACTTGGTGATTTATGCATAATTTGAAACTTTATACTCTGTGGATGCCAAAAATTAGAACCGGATGTTATTGGGGTTCAATAGCTGATACCAGGTGTGATATGTCTTCTCTTGCAAGCAGCGGAACCCCTGCTGTGCATCCTTTTTAACCAGACTCACTGTTCTGAATTTTAACCCCTTTTGCCATATCTCCTTATAATCTCCCTCTTCCAAAATTAGCTTAATTCACTCGAGTTTATCTCCAGATAGGGCACCATGCAGTACTGCATGATCAGCCTATAGTTTCCGACATACGTGACCTTCCTTAATGTTTTCTTAAATGATCTTTGGTTAATTTCTACCTGCACCTTTACCCCAATGAGGTTGGAGCTGCTTCTTATGCTGCCTTATTATATTGTAACTGCTTATTTTATGTTACTGCTCTCCACCAAGATCTAAGTTTAGAAGAAGCTTTTGCTTGCATCAAAAATCACTCTTAGATTTTCAACTCTTTTTTTTCCACTTCATACACATCATGGTATGTTTGCTTCTATAGCATTACAAAATTGGCACATTTTGTTTTTTTGTTTCAAGGCAATGGCTATGGAAAGCATTCAAGAAACATTGGAAACTGGTGGCATAACAGAAGACATGCATGTGGAATCGGTGAAAAATCCTTCAGCTACAGGCAGAAAACGTACTTTCGAAGATTGTTATGAAAGGGAAGACCAGCCACCTTCCAAAAAAGGTACCATTTTCCCCTTCTATCAAAATAGGAAGATGCAAACCAATATAAATATAAATCGGGCGGCACGGTAGCACAGTGGTTAGCACTGCTGCTTCACAGCTCCAGAGACCTGGTTCGATTCCCAGCTTGGGTCACTGTCTGTGTGGAGTTTGCACATTCTCCTCGTGTCTGTGTGGGTTTCCTCCGGGTGCTCCGATTTCCTCCCACAGTCCAAAAAGATGTGTGGGTTAGGTTGATTGGCCATGCTAAAAATTGCCCTTAGTGTCCTGAGATGCGTAGGTTAGAGGGATTAGTGGGTAAATATGTAGGGATATGGGGGTAGGGCCTGGGTGGGGTTGTGGTCGGTGCAGACTCGATGGGCCAAATGGCCTCTTTCTGCACTGTAGGGTTTCTATGATTTCTATGATGTAAATGAATGATGCTAAAACAACTTGTAGGCTTCTCGGGGACGAAGAGGAGAAATAGTTTTGGTAAATCTATGAATATAAATCTATTCTATTTTCATGAACTATGTCTCAGAAACTTGCATTCTGTGTAATCCACTGCATGTTCATAAATATTGAAATTCACCTGAGGTTTTATTGTTTGGATTCACTAAAGTATCCATTACTGATGAATTTTTCAGACCTGGATCACTTGACTGTAGTAAACAATGCTATGTTGTGTGTCTTGTTTGTACCATGCATTTTGTGTTGATGCAATGTATAACAATGGGCCAGATCTTGTCAACAGGGAGCTTTGCACATTGACAGTGCTTATGAAAATTTCTGCGGCCTGATCTGTCTCAGTTTTTACAGCCAGGAGTTCATATCCTGGCTGAAACGTTGATAGGTTAGCGCAGGCATCCATGTGGAAAACTGCCAGGCAGAAGAAAAGATTGGAAGACAGGGCACCACACACACTACAGCAGTAGCTGCAGTAAAAGGTGTCTTTTAGTGAGTGGATTATGAAATGGATTGGTAGAGAATGCGTGAGGGATTAGTTAGGTCAAAGGGGTGATTGTTTGGGGCGGGCTGCTTGTAGTGCACAGTCAGCTATTGGCTAATCGCAGTTAGTCCCAGTGTAACATTTCCAGGGTAAGTGTGCAGGTAACTTCTGTTAATGTTGCAATCCCCTTCACAATGAAGGGCATGCTCTGGTTGTAAGTGAGAGCAGCTGTTACTAACTGGGGCCGGTTACAGGTTGGGTTGTTATTCGTTAGCCTATATGAGAACGTATTTCCACCTATGGGTGGGAGAGGAAAAGGGAGTCTCTTCCCATGTTCTTTGGGTTTTGTGAATAAACCAATGTTGAGGAAAGACTGGCTCCAGGTTTCTCCTTTACTCAGTGAATGAGCAGTGACTTGTATAAAAAGTCCTATGTATCTGACCCAAGTCTTTGACACTGAGCTTAATGAAGACGTATGTGGAGGATCCCAGGCAGTGCAAATCAGACCATCAAAAGTTTCAACTTCTCAGGCAATTTCAGCATGTGCATGTGTCCGAATGTCTGCAGGATCCTGACACACATCTCAACTGGCATTCAATCTCCAATGAACCAGATACCGGAAGATTTGGACCAATATAACTAACTGTTCTTTGAAGTCTGATCAGTTGTCCCAAAAATGCTTTTTTTGAAGCGCCATGATGAATTCACATGGTATTGCTTCTTGTATTTTTGCTATGATGAGCAGGCTGGCAGCACTCTAAGATTGACTTCTTGGAGCTTATGATACTTGAGAAACACTTTATCAACTATGTTCTATTCATGCACATTGCAGTGCTTTTTAGTTGTAGTGCAATTTCATTTTAGAAAGTTATTTATCTTCATACTTTGAAGTAGCAATCTAAAATCCTAAATTCTGAAGATGCTGCCGTTTTGGGCTGGACTACTTTGCTCTTAAATCTAAACTCCCTGCTTCCCCTTCGATGTCCCAGTAGATCTTTTGAACTTTGGTTTGCTGAAATTTAGTTAACCCACAGCTTTTCAAACTAATGTGTACATATTGCTTAGTGTGAAAAAGGCTGTGAAAAGTACACAGAGGTCAAAATTTCATAAAGTGCAAAACGTTACTATTCTTTGCAATGCAAGTTTTATTTGTTGTTTGGTAGCCAAATGGAAAATTAGATTTACTTATGTAAATTTTAATTAAAATTGTTTTAACATTTTTGTTTTCTTTTTATAGGTTCAAATAATAAAGAGGCATACAATTGCATCAGTGTGAAAACTCTAGAAGAGAAAGTTAAAAGAATAAGAAAAACATTATTTGATAAAGAAGAGACATTGACAATATTAAAAGGAAAGATGCAATCTTTAGATGGTCAGTTAGCTTTAGCCAAAGAGGATCTCAAAAATGAGAGAATCTCAAAGGAAAGGCAGAGTAAACAGATCAAAATGCTTCAATTAGAGCAAGCTTCTTCAGCTGAGACAATTTTCAAACTAACAGAAGAGAATGCAAATCAACTTTCCAAATTTGAAAAGGAATTGAATGAGCAACAACAGGAAAAAACTAAACAGCTCCAACTAGAAATAGAGTTGGGCAGGAAAGAAATAGCACAAAGAGAACTGCAAAATAAAGCATTGGAAGATGAAATAAGCAAGCTAAATTGTTTCCAGAAGGAATCTGATCTATCTGCTGCAGAACTAAAGAACATCAAGGATCTGCTGGAAAAGGCAAATGAAGAGTCTCTAAAGAAAACAACTGAAATTGAGTCTTTACAGAAACAACTGTCTGCGCTGGGACAAGAACTAGACGATGCGAAAGATGCAGTGCAAAAACGGGACAGTGGTCACTTCCGAAAGACAATTGAAAAACTGCAGGAAGAGTGTGAGCATATAGTGAAGGTGTCATCCCAAAAAAAACAGCAAATTCAAGATTTGGAAGCAAAGCTCGAGACCTCAAAGAAACAACGAGCAGACCTCCAGACTGAATGTATTGGACTGAAAGTAAATGCAGATTTAATTCAGAATTTGCTTCAAGACAAAGATGCTCACATCAAGCAGTTGAATGCAAAATTCGAAGAAACTGAAAGTAAAATGCAGACTTTAATACATGGCAAAGAAAATATTGAAAAATTTCAGAAAGAGATTGAGGATTGCCAACACAAAATAAAAGCTCAGGAGTTGGAAATCTTAAAAAGTGAAGGCAATTTTACCCGACTTGAAGAACAATTGAAAGAGAAGAATAGAATCATTGGTGATTTGCAAAGTAATTTGAAATGCACAGAAAATAAATTTCATGACTTAGAAAAATGTGTTGGTGACCTAAAACTACAAAAGATTAAATTGAAGGAAGAAGTCAGACAGGCTCAAGATGATTGGCATGTTGTAAAGGAACTCCTATCCAAAAAGGAAGAAGAACTGCAAAGTAAACGTTTGGAATTGGATAAGTAAGTACTCTACCTTACTTGATTTGCAAATGTAGCATTATTTGAAGATGGTAACCATTAACATGCTTAGTTTGGTTTATTAGTGAGGGTAAGAAGTATATAACTTCGATATTGCATTACCTCTCTTCATTCTCCCTAAAATCTCAAAATTTAAAGGTGACTTAATCCGCCTGACTCTTAAGTTTTGCAATTATTGTTCCTTTAAAAAATTGATATTTATAGATCTGATTCTAATATTGACAGTACTAACATGTTAGTTCAATAGGCAACATAGTTAAACAATCATAATTGGTACCTAGCAAAACACTAATCTTTTATTTTAAGAAAACAAGTTCTTAAATTTTTAGAAACCTTGTGAACTTGTGGTTAATGTATTTCGGTAATTCCTGAAAGCAGCCCTTAATTTATCTTTTTGTTAACTTTTTATTGCATGGTAATCCTTCAGTGTTTTTCTGTTGGAAAGTATTTTTCCCCCTCATTGACCCTGCTGGCTGGGAAATTGAACCTTTTTGTAGTTTAAAAGTGTTGTGGCTTCATGTGATGTCCAGCGGGGTGACAAGATAGCACAGTGGTTGGCACTACAGTTCTCACAGTGCCAGGGACCCAGGTTCAATTCCTAGCTTGAGTCACTGTCTGTGCGGAGTCTGCACGTTCTCCCTGGGTCTGTGTGGGGTTTCCTCCGGGTGCTCTGATTTCCTCCCACAGTCTAAAAGACGTGCTGGTTAGGTGCATCGGCCATGCTAAATTCTCCCTCAGTGTACCCGAACAGGTGCCAGAATTGCTGTTGTTCGCCTAACAAAAAATATAGAAGAGGAAGATTAACTTTGCTAATAGACCCCGCCCTCAAACAAAGTTTAAATCTTGTATATTTTAAAAATGAATGTGGGAAGATGGTTTTCAATTTGTAAACCATTGATAAGTGACTAAATTGGTTGTATTATGATCTGTAATACTTAAGTGTGAAAAATGCAGTCTTTGCATAAAAAATATGATAGCTAATTCCATGTGCCCACAAACTATGAATATCTTGAATAAGAATAGACAGAGAAAGTAAGTGAGTATGAAAGTAAGTATGCTAATGTCTTCTATTGCATTCATTTTAAAAAGCATTCCCTATTGATCAGCTTTTCTCTGCACAGCGCCACCCAGTGGAAATACTTCCAAGCGCCGGTAAAGTAAGCCGAGCAGTACTGAATTTAACAGTGAAGGATCTGGAGGAATGCTGTGGTGCTGAAATGGGAGATTAGAATAGCTAAAAGGGAACATTGGGGGTGCAAAAAGGTTTGCAATAATATGGAAAAAATAGTAATACCTTCCATTCACACATTCAAGTTTTAAAAAAAAGTTACTTGGAGAATGTCCAACAGTGGAACGTGAATTTATGGAAAATAATATTTTGCACCAGTTTTCACAATTGTTGAACTGTGAGCATAATTTTACTAAAGGAATATGTGGAACAACTGATAAAAATAATGTAAAACGAATAATTTGGTTCTGAAGAAATTAGTTGATTCCAAGATGGATTGCTCACAATGTCCTGTTGATATCTACACTGGGTGCTGAAACAACATAATTGAAGATGAGATTGCCAGATGTTCATTGCTGAACACACTACTTCTCCTCACTGCAGCAGCAAAAAGTCAAAAGTACCTTGCCTGGCAATCTGATGGTGACCCTTTGTAATAGTGCTAGTGTGAGGTTGGGGATCGGGGGGAGGATTTTCTACTTGCGTAGCTCAATGCCCGCTCTGCATTCTTTTGGTGTATGTATGACCCGCTTGGACAGGAAGGGGTATGGCCATTACAAGCTTCCTGCTTCTGTAGTGCTGGCACAAGTGGCCTTCATGTCAAATTTATTTTAACAAATGTACTTTCAGATGCAAAGGAGTAATATACTTTAATGTGGGTGATGCCATTTTTTGTAAATTCCATCAATCCTTGGAAAACTGGGATATATTGGGAGCAGACGTACAATTAATCACTAAATGATTTGGCCTTTGCTATTACCACAGGTTTATCCTTTCCCTTTATATGAATTCTTATCAAGTTTAAATGTTGTTTGCTATATTAAAGGCTAAAGACGGAGTTATCTGATGGTGCTTCAAGATATCAACAATTGACAGTTGACCTGCAGAGGAAAGATGAGGACCATAGTGATCTCCAGGAAAAATACCGAGATGCCAAGAAGCAGATGCAACAGGTAGAGAAGGAGGTGAGTTCTATTGTTGAAAATAAAACATATCCTGAAACATAAACAGAAAATGCAGAACATTTTCTCTGTAAAGAGAAATGACTGCGAAGTGTATTTTGTGGAAATAATGCTGACCAAAGGTAGGTGAAGTCAAAAGGAGTTGGATGGCCACAGAATTGCCCAGATTGTGGGTGGTAATGGGAAACCAACTCACGCTGGAACCAGGAGCTTCCAATACTTCAGAAATGGCATTGTGGAAGTGCTCTCAATTTACCCAACATTATTGTTGGATCAGAATAGCAGTCTTTGGTGAGCACTTTTGGAGGGTGACAGTACGCTTGTGTCAGTGGGTGTGGGAAGGTGACAGTGAGCATGTGTTGGTGGGTGCAGGATAGTTAATGGTGATCATGTCTTGGGAGGTTGATTGTGAGCATTTGTTGGTGGGTAGGTTCTAGGGCTCTAATTCGGAGCTGCTCTCTAGTTTGGTTAACAAAACAGTTCTTTCTTGTACCTTTTAAATTTTACTTTTAGCACTTGCATCTATCAATACAGAAGAAAACACAATTGCTTTTAATCATTTGGTATACATTACAAACTTCTCTGCTATGTTTGCTAAATAATCAAATTTATGAATGTACTAACTCTGTGTACTTTACTTTGCATTTTTATATAGTGCTAATTTACATCACTGCTTTGCTAGACGCTAATCTTGAGCATATTTCCTTTGTTGGACATGGGTTGTGGAGTTTACAAATGGCAAGTTCTGACATGATTCATGAATTGTCTGTTTTGTTGTCAATCACATACCAAAAATGTTTCTTGCTGAGATGACATTTGATGTGTTACAGAAGTTGTCTGCAACCTTGAGTCTCCTCGGCTGACTTGAGAATTCTGTGGCATGAACTCAAAATTTTGGCTGCCCAGAAAAGCACAAGTGTGTGATGGAAAACTTTTTTGAAGTTTTCAAGTATCCAAACTTAGTGTGTGGGTCGTTTAAATATATTTTATTTTAATCACCACAGGAAACTGTAAACCAAAATAATCAAATTGATGGAATGATCCCCAAATGAAGAAATCATCAACACAATTTCTCTTTTTGTAACTTTTACTTTAACACGAACCAACATAAATTAAATATGAAGTAATGAGCAAATAATACTTAAAAAGGAATGTTTCACTTGTATCTTTAGGTCACACACACATTCACATTGCTCCCTGTGTATGACACCAAGTTCCATGCTCTTTATTCGCACAGGATAGTTCAGCAATTCTATAGCTTTCGCGGTTGAATTTTGCAGGTACATTTATCTTCAGCAGGACACCCTTCTATGTACCCTCCCTCCCTTGGCTCACAACAGTCTGAGGGCGTAGCTCTTCATGTTCCTTTTCAATCTCTCAACCAATGATACCTGATTCATGGCTTGGTCACTACTTGGAAAACGCCCAGCTCTTCAGCATCTTTAAGCCTTTCACACACTTTCCTGGTTTTAAAATATCTTTTTTGGCAAGCTTGTAAGTGATAGTGCATGTGAAGGTACGGGAAAGGTGATGATTAGAAGCAAAGTTGCTGATATTTTCCGGTTCGGGAGGGAAAGAGGAAACCATATCAAAGCAGAAATGAGAGAGGATAGTGGATTTGGGCTGAAGCAAAGAATGTTCCACAAGTCCCATGACAAGACGGGCATCGCCAGGACCCATAAGGGTTCCACTTCTTATGTGATGGATGTTAGCAGAGTCAAAGGTTAACCAGTAAAGTTCAGCTGCAAGGGCAGGTGTTGGTGTGGCTAGGGACTGGGCATCTATTCGAGGAAGAAGTGGAGGACCCTCAGGTCATCATGACAGGGGATGAGTGAAGAGAGATTAGACATCCACAGTGAAAACCATGATAGTTCGATAGTGTCTTATCACCAGCTTTTATTGTCTTTTATTGAGAAGCGAAATTGACTTGATATGGCATCTTGTTTACCCTGCAGTCATGAATATCTTCCTTTGACGTCTAAAGCTATGTTAGTCTATACTTCCTCCCAGGGTGTTGCACTTTGGGAATGAGTCTTATCAGCTCAAAATTATCTAGCTTAAATTGCATCTGTCTACTTCCAATCTGTTCAATTTTCTGAAGTTTGCTACCATAATGCTCACTATATGGTGGGGATGTATAATCTAAATGATATTTTGAGGGAAGTGCTGGAACCAAGAGACTGGGGAAGGGGTGTGCTTTTTCACAAACTTTTATGGTGGCAGGCCAAGTTGAGAATGTGGCTAAGAAAGTCTACAAGGTACTGTGCTTTGTACTGTGCAGGCATTGAACTCTAAAATGAAAAAGTAAAACAAAGGTGTTGGGTGATTCTCCCAAAAAAACTGTCAAATTTACATAAAAGCTGGAGTAAATCCTCCTGGTTTTTTCACTGGAGTTTCAAAATTAATCTCCCACATTCTGCACTGCAGTGTGAATCAGTCCAAAAAGCTGGAGGTGGGGCCTATTCCCGCTGGAGAGGCCAGCAGCAGAGTGCTGAGTGGGCCACTGCGCATGCACCGATCTGTCAGATCAGAGGTTGGCACATGCGCAGTGGCTCCTATCTGCCGGACTCCCAATTGCTGGCCAGCCCCGATCGCTGGCCTCCCTCTGTTACTCAGCCCAAAAGTGCAGAGTGGCAGCAGGGCCCTCCCCCTTGGCATTGTCTGATGCCTGATGGGCAGTGCCAAGATGCCCTCTGGGTGTTGGCACTTTTCCCCTTGGGTAGTGCCAGGAGGCCCAAGGTGGCAATGCCCAGGGCACCCCCCACCCCCACCCCCCCCCCCCCCAAGTGCCTGACCCTCTGGGGAGCCTGGGGGGAGGGGGGGGAGAGGTGAGCAGGCCTGAAAATTTCAGTCCCGGACCTGCTAATGGTATTGAAATGATATTTAAATGAGGTTTTGAACATTTTCTGGCGCAGAGCCAATGGTGCTGGAAATCTGGCGTGGGGAGCTCACGAAGCAACCTGCACTCGAATCTCCTGGTCCGCTGCGCTACAAAAAGAGCACAATGGGATGGAAAGGTCGCTGAAGTGGAGATTGTTTTCCTTCAAACAGAGGAGATTAAAGGGGGACCTAATAAAGAGATTCAAAATTCTGATTGCTTCCAGGAGCTTAATTTCCTCTGGCAACTAATTTCGTGAGAAGTCTCACAACACCAGGTTAAAGTCCAACAGGTTTATTTGGTAGCAAAAGCCACTAGCTTTCAGAGCGCTTGCTGCCCCTTTGTCAGGTGAGTGGGCGTTCTGTTCACCAAACAGGGCATATAAAGACACAAACTCAATTTACAAAATAATGGTTGGAATGCGAGTCTTTACAGGTAATCAAGTCTTAAAGGTACAGACAATGTGAGTGGAGAGAGCGTTAAGCACAGGTTAAAGAGATGTGTATTGTCTCCAGACAGGACAGTTAGTGAGATTTTGCAAGCCCAGGCAAGTCGTTGTGGGGGGTTACAGATAGTGTGACATGAACCCAAGATCCCGGTTGAGGCTGTCCTCGTGTGCGGAACTTGGCTATCAGTCTCTGCTCAGCGACTCTGCACTGTCGTGTGTCGTGAAGGCCACCTTGGAGAACGCTTACCCGAAGATCAGAGGCCGAATGCCCGTGACCGCTGAAGTGTTCCCCAACAGGAAGAAACACTCTTGCCTGGTGATTGTCGAGCGGTGTTCATTCATCCGTTGTCGTAGCGTCTGCATGGTCTCCCCAATGTACCATGCCTCCTGCAGCGTATCAGGTAGACAATGTTGGCTGAGTTGCAACAGTATGTACCTGGTGGATGGATAAGAGAGAACTTCAGGAGAACAGTGACCACGACAGCACACAATCCTGCCACAGCAACCTCTGCAAGAGGTGCCGGATCATCGACACAGATGCCATCATCTCACGTGAGAACACCATCCACCATCCAGCAGCTCGGTCAACAGAAAAAATGAAACAATGGAAAAAATAATAAATAAGATAAAATAAAGTAAATGGAAATGAGGTGAAAGTGGAGGAGAAAGTTCATGCTCTGAAGTTGCTTACACTCCATTTAAGTCCGGAAGGCTGTAAAGTGTCTAATCGGAAGATGAGGTCCTGTTCGTCCAGCTTGCATTGGGCTTCACTGGAACATTGCAACAGGCCAAGGACGGACATGTGGACAGGGGGGGGGGGGGGGGTGTTGAAATGGCAAGCGACAGGAAGGTCTGGGTCCTGCTGTCAGACAGACCGAAGGTGTTCTGCAAAGCGGTCACCCAGTCTGTGGTTGGTCTCTCCGATGTAGAGTAGACCACACTGGGAGCAGCAAATGCAATTGACCAGATTAAAGGAGGTGTACCTGAAACAATACTTCACCTGAAAAGAGTGTTTGGGCCCTGGGTTGGTGTACAGGGAGGAGGTAAAGGGGCAGGTGTTGCATCTTCTGCGATTACATGGGCAGGGGTTGAGGTGCTGAGTGTAATGGAGGAGTGGACCAGGGTATCCGAGAGGGAATGGTCACCAGAGTGGATTGTTTTCTGAGAGTGAATTTGGTAGTGGCATCTTGCTGGAAATGGCAGAGGATGATCCTTTGAATGCGGAGGCTGGTGGTGTGAAAAGTGAGGACAAGGCGGAGGAGAGGGGGGTGAGAACAGTGGGTTGGACACGATTGAGAGCCCTGTCAATCTCTGGGTGGGAAGCCATGATTAAGGAAGACATGATGTGGAGATGCTGGTGTTGGACTGGGGTAAACACAGTAAGAGTTTTAACAACACCAGGTTAAAGTCCAACATGTTTATTTGGTAGCAAATGCCATTAGCTTTCGGAGTGCTGCTCCTTCGTCAGATGGAGTGGATATCTTGTTTATAACCTTGTTTATGAGCAGATATCCACTCCATCTGACGAAGGAGCAGCGCTCCGAAAGCTAATGGCATTTGCTACCAAATAAACCTGTTGGACTTTAACCTGGTGTTGTTAAAACTCTTACTAAGGAAGACATGCCAGCACCATTTTGGAAAGTGGCATCATCGGGACAGATGGAACGGAGGTGAAGGAACTGAGAATGGGATGGAGTCCTTGCAGAACGTGGGGTGTGAAGAGCTGTAGTCAAGGTAGCTGTGGGAATCGGTGGGCTTGTAGTAGATACGAGTGGAAGTGCCGGAGATGGACCATGTGAAGGTGATAGAGTGAAAATTTGAGGCGAAATTGATACACTGCTCCAGGTCCAGATGAGAGCCTCTGTCTGGTCTGTAAGATTCTATGAAATTCTTCGTTTTCTAGTGCATTTTCATTTGCAATGTCTTTTATTAGGCCATTGCCATTTTCAGTAGAAGAAAAGTGCAGGTTCGAGTTGCTTGCATAGAGCCCCTCCAAAATAATACCACCACAAAGGAGCAGTGTTGTGGCTCTCGTCTTCCATCATCTATGACAAAAGTTGATAGATGGATTTTCAAAAGAATTCTGTTAAATTCATTGGACCTGTATATATGAGGAAATACATTGCCAAAAGAAATGGGAAGTTTACTTCCAGCAATGGTGGTCAAGTGAGCGAATTATCTCAATTTCCCACTTATAGCACTATGGATGTAAATTAGATTTATTATCTTATTCCCTTATTTCTACTTTTGTTCAAAAAATGTCCTCTGCTACTGCTTATTTTTCAAATTTTCAGATTTCCATAAAACGTGAAGAAGAAAAGTCTCTGAGAAACAAAACTCAAGAATTTGAGAGAATGAAGAATCAAATGACTCAGGACCTTGAGACGAAGGAACGAATGATCCAACAGCTGAAGACGGTATTAACTACTTTTTCAATAAATGCTGCTGAGTGGCTAAATGAGGATGATATATTAATCTATAATCATTTTGTAAATTCTTTCCAATACTTAGCAATATTCTACTGGTGATCCAATTGTAAAATGATCTTCAGTTGCTGTTTGAGGGTGGCACAGTAGGGAAGGTGAATGGCATCCTTCTGCACTGAAGGGATTCTTGTGGGTTATACTGTCCTTTCCCTCTTCTATGTTATTACATTAATTTAAACCACTCAGTTAATTTTGTTGAAGAGTTTTAGTCTTGTTTCTGGATTTCTATAGATTCTCAAACTTTTGAAACTTTAGTGACCGTTTCTTTAAAGCTTTGCTGAAAATCCTTTGTCCTCTTGTACACTTTTGGGGTGGAATTTTCCCCCTCACCTAGGGCAATGAACTGAGACAAGTGGGCTGGGACAATGGCTGGGAACATATTGGGATGAAAACCAACCTGTTCCTGCTGCTGTTAAAGTTCCCGGAAGCAACTGGGCTGCCAAGTGGAGACCACACATCTGTGGCAGACTGGTAATTGAACCTGTTAAGGAACCAATTCATTGGTATCTTCTTGAGGTTTTTAGATTTTTCAAGAGACAGGAGCTCGATGGCATATCAGTGACTGGAGTTAGCATCCATTACAAGTAGCAGCATTGCAGTACAGGGAAGGTGAGAACAAATAAGAACATAAGAAATAGGAGCAGGAGTAGGCCATCTAGCCCCTCGAGCCTGCCCCGCCATTCAATAAGATCATGGCTGATCTGATGTGGATCAGTACCACTTACCCGCCTGATCCCCAAACCCTTAATTCCCTTACCGATCAGGAATCCATCCATCCGCGCTTTAAACATATTCAACGAGGTAGCCTCCACCACCTCAGTGGGCAGAGAATTCCAGAGATTCACCACCCTCTGGGAGAAGAAGTTCCTCCTCAACTCTGTCTTAAACCGACCCCCCTTTATTTTGAGGCTGTGTCCTCTAGTTTTAACTTCCTTACTAAGTGGAAAGAATCTCTCCGCCTCCACCCTATCCAGCCCCCGCATTATCTTATAAGTCTCCATAAGATCCCCCCTCATCCTTCTAAACTCCAACGAGTACAAACCCAATCTCCTCATAATCCAAACCCCTCATCTCCGGTATCAACCTGGTGAACCTTCTCTGCACTCCCTCCAATGCCAATATATCCTTCCTCATATAAGGGGACCAATACTGCACACAGTATTCCAGCTGCGGCCTCACCAATGCCCTGTACAGGTGCATCAAGACATCCCTGCTTTTATATTCTATCCCCCTCGCGATATAGGCCAACATCCCATTTGCCTTCTTGATCACCTGTTGTACCTGCAGACTGGGCTTTTGCGTCTCATGCACAAGGACCCCCAGGTCCCTTTGCACGGTAGCATGTTTTAATTTGTTTCCATTGAGATAGTAATCCCATTTGTTATTATTTCCTCCAAAGTGTATAACCTCGCATTTCTCAACGTTATACTCCATTTGCCATATCCTCGCCCACTCACTCAGCCTGTCCAAATCTCTCTGCAGATCTTCTCCGTCCTCCACACGATTCACTTTTCCACTTATCTTTGTGTCGTCTGCAAACTTCGTTACCCTACACTCCGTCCCCTCCTCCAGATCATCTATATAAATGGTAAATAGTTGCGGCCCGAGTACCGATCCCTGCGGCACGCCACTAGTTACCTTCCTCCAACCGGAAAAACACCCATTTATTCCGACTCTCTGCTTCCTGTCGGATAGCCAGTCCCCAATCCACTTTAACACACTACCCCCAACTCCGTGTGCCCTAATCTTCTTCAGCAGCCTTTTATGGGGCACCTTATCAAACGCCTTTTGGAAATCCAAAAACACCGCATCCACCGGTTCTTCTCCATCAACCGCCCTAGTCACATCTTCATAAAAATCCAACATGATCGTCAAGCACGACTTTCCCCTCATGAATCCATACTGCGTCTGATTGATCGAACCATTTCTATCCAGATGCCCTGCTATCTCCTCTTTAATAATGGATTCCAGCATTTTCCCTACTACAGACGTTAAGCTGACCGGCCTATAGTTACCCGCCTTTTGTCTCCTTCCTTTTTTAAACAGCGGCGTAACATTAGCCGTTTTCCAATCAACCGGCACTACCCCAGAATGCAACGAGTTTTGATAAATAATCACTAACGCATCCACTATTACCTCTGACATGTCTTTCAATACCCTGGGATGCATTCCATCCGGACCCGGGGACTTGTCCACCTTCAGTCCCATTAGTCTACCCAGCACTGCCTCTCTGGTAACATTAATTGTATTAAGTATTTCTCCTGCTGCCAACCCTCTATCGTTAATATTTGGCAAACTATTTGTGTCCTCCACCGTGAAGACCGACACAAAAAACTTATTTAAAGACTCAGCCATATCCTCATTTCCCACTATTAACTCCCCCCTCTCGTCCTCCAAGGGTCCAACATTCACTCTAGCCATTCTATTCCTTTTTATATATTTATAAAAACTTTTACTATCATTTTTTATATTAATTGCTAGCCTAGCTTCATAGTCTATCCTTCCTTTCTTTATCGCTTTCTTAGTCTCTCTTTGTTGTTTCTTAAATTTTTCCCAATCACTTGTTTCTCCACTATTTTTGGCCACTCTGTACGCAGCTGTTTTTATTTTAATACTCTCCTTTATTTCCTTCGTTATCCACGGCTGGTTCTCCCTTTTCTTACAATCCTTGTTTTTTGCTGGAATATATTTTTGCTGAGAACTGAAAAGGATCTCCTTAAAAATCCTCCACTGTTCCTCAGCTATCCTACCTGCCAGCCTGCTCTCCCAGTCTACCTTAGCCAATTCATCCCTCATCCTATCATATTTCCCTCTGTTCAAACAGAGGACACTGGTTTGGGACCAAACTTTCTCCTCTTCCATCTGAATCAGAAATTCGACCATATTGTGGTCACTAGACCCAAGAGGGTCCTTCACAATAAGATCCTTAATTCTACCTACCTCGTTACACAATACCAGATCCAAAATAGCTCGTTCCCTCGTCGGTTCCGTAACATGCTGTTCAAGGAAACTATCCCGACAGCATTCTAAGAACTCTTCCTCCATTCCACCCTTACCGACTTGAGTCTGCCAGTCAATGTGCATGTTGAAGTCCCCCATGATTATTGCCGTTCCGTTTTTACACGCATCCCTTATCTGCTTGTTTATAGCCCTCCCTACCTCAACATTATTATTTGGGGGCCTATATACCACACCTACTAGTGTCTTTCTCCCTCTACTATTCCTCATCTCTACCCATAATGATTCCACGTTTTGTTCCTCAGAGCCTATGTCATCCCTCAGTACTACCCTGATATTATCTCTTATTAATAGCGCGACCCCACCACCTTTTCCTTCCTGTCTATTCTTCCTAAACGCCTGATACCCCTGGATATTCATCTCCCAGTCCTGGTCACCTTTCAGCCACGTTTCTGTAATGGCCACTAGATCGTACCCACTTGTGCTGATTTGCACCATCAACTCATTTACCTTGTTCCGAATGCTTCGTGCATTCAGGCAAAGTGTCCTTATTCCAGCTTTTATCTGGACCCGCTTTGATGAGTCGCGAACACCCTCTCCCTCTACTCCCTTATCTAAATTACCGCCTTCATTCACTTGCACCCTCTCCTCTACCATTAATTTTGTAATTCCCCTTACCCCTGCATCCTCCCCCCCCATCAATTAGTTCCTTGATCCTAGTCAACTCTTCTAGCTCCCCTCCCCCCAACCTATCCAGTTTAAATTCTCCCCAGTAGCCTTAGCCAACCTACCGGCCAGGATATTGGTCCCCCTGTGATTCAAGTTCCACCCGTTTTTTGTATACAGATCACCCCTGCCCCTAAAGAGGTCCCAATGGTCCAGGAACCTGAATCCCTGCCCCCTGCACCAGTCCTTCAGCCACACATTCATCTTCCACCTCACTCCATTCCTGCCCTCACCTTCCCGTGGCACAGGCAGTAATCATGAGATTACTACCTTTGCTTTCTTCTTTCTCAGCTGTCTCCCTAATTCCCTGTACTCCCTTTTCATGACCCCTTCTCCCTTCCTACCCACATCAGCGGTACCAATATGTACCGCTACCTCAGGCTCCTCTCCCTCCCACCTCAGGATTTCCGGGACGCGACTAGCGACATCCTGGATCCCGGCCCCAGGGAGGCAGACCACCATGCGAGACTCCCGCCTACCTCCGCAGAAACGCCTGTCTGTCCCCTTCACCATCGAGTCCCCGATTAATACCGCCTTCCTCCTCTTTTCCTTAGCCCTCTGAGTTACAGGGCTGGACTCCACTCCGGAGACACGGCCACTGCTGCTTCCCCCAGGCGGGCTGTCCCCCCCAGCAGTACTCAAGCAGGAGTACTTGTTGTGCAGGGGCAAATCCACCGGGGTGCTCTCAACCACCCTAGCCTTGCCCTTCCTGGCTGTCACCCACTTGGCCTCCTCCCGTGGCCCTGATGTGACCACCTGATGATAGCTCTTGTCTATCACCTCCTCATTCTCCCTCATCAGCCTAAGATCCTCGAGCTGCAGTTCCAGCTCCCTAACACGGTCCCTCAGGAACCGCAGCTCGACACACCCTTCACAGATGTGGATGTCCGGGAGGCCAGATGCCTCCAGGACCTCCCACATCCTACACTGGGAACAACACACTGGTTTCACACTCATACTGGACACTTTATGTCAAGTAAGACAGTGAAAAGTTAATAAGAATGTAAGGAAACAAAAACTCACCCCTGCTCGTCCAAGCCCTGTGAGCCAAAGCCCTGACAGCTCACTCAACTTCCCACTCACTCTGTTGCCCGCTACGATGCTGCCCGCTGTATACTTTGGTGCGCTTTTAAACCCTCCAAAAACTTCCCCAGGCCTCTCCTGGGCCTACTTCCGGTTTTGAAAAAAACCTCCGATTTTAAACCCAAAATTAACTGAAAAAATAATTAATTAATTAAAGTCAGAAAACCCACTCTCTTACCCTCAGCCTGCTCCTGGGAACAATGCCTGCTCCTGGGAATAACGACCAGCTGTATGCTGGGCAAACTTGTTGAACACATCAAGCATTAATATGTGTGCTGCAAGTTGCAATGGATCTTTGCTCAGCCATAAACCCAGAGTGGCATGAGGGTGTAAGGAGGCTATGGACGAGGAGGGCGTAGAGGGGCATCAACCAGTCTCATGCAGGGTACATTACCCACTGATACTCTGTTTCCTACAGATGTTGGAGCATCAATGTCACCAAAGACTGCCATCCAGGAAGGCAGTGAAGGAGCTGTGTGCTATGATAGAGAAAGATTTCAGCTTGATGGGGAAGTAGTAGGCACCCATTGCCTGTGGCTATGAATGTCGCAGTGCCTCTTGTACATATCTGGGTCAATTCAGGCAGCCTCTGGTGGCAGATAAAGTTCAATGTAGAGAAGTGTAGGATGATGCATTTTGGTAGGAAGACCATGAAATTTGACATGGGCTACAGACCAAGACATGGCTCCTGATTCCTGTGTGGAATCGGAGCACTGAGGCAGAAGGGGCATAACAACAACAGCTGAATTGAAGCATGCCATTGATGGGAAGCTGAGCATTGTAGTGTTTTTTGTTATATAGTAACAGTGCTTGGCAGCAATTCTGTGCTTGTTCCCCTATTCGTATTATGTTAGCTTATCCTTTTTTTGCACATGTTTTTTAGTATTTACAAACATATTGGTGTCGTAGCTAACCCTGTTCAGGAGTGTGCATCGGAAGGGTCGTATGACTCGATCGCCCAATGGGAAATGAGCACAGGAATCTCTGGACGGAGGACGGGCTTTTGCAGCCAGATAGATCCTAGAGCTGAGAATGAACACTTTGATTACAGTACTCTGGATATAGTTGTAAATAGTATCAAACCCATTGTTTGTTAGCTTACTAATGGTCACCGATTATTGCATTTACTATAACATGAAAGAGATTTTAATTTACTAACATGTTTTATTTGGTTTTAGTTATCGCATAATGAAGCAGATTTGAGAAAGAAGGTAGAAGTATTAACGATCAGCTTAAATGAAAAAGATACTGCTTTAAAGAAACTGGAAAAGGACTTGGGTGATAATAACATCATGCATCAAATAAAGGCACAACAGGTCAGTGTGGTCTCAGAGTTTAATCTACACAAATGTAACTGATGTTTAAAACGTTAACAATCTGTTCAAAAATCAGCATGGAGGTTTTTGATCATAACCACTAAACTTAAATTGGTTGAAGTTATAACTGCTTAGTAATTTGCTGAAGTGCCTTTTGTGTTCTTTAAATTGTATTCAGATTTGTAATTTTGTTCTTAAACATAGTCTTCAATTTATTTACATGAAATGTTTTTGGCAAGGTAGCATTGGGGTTGATATCTACATTACTTTAATGATGTTGATGACTAGGGTTCAAGTGAAGAGAAATCCACCCAGGAACCATGCATCAAGTTGTCAACTGATAAAAAGGCAGAGGAAGCCGTACATCTTTTACAAACCGCTTCCAAAGGTATTTATAGAACTGTGAAGTGCAAATCGGGTGTCATTCAGATGCTTCCTGCTTTATTCTGAATGCTGAGGATATTAAATTGCTTGTAGCCTCGGGGACTGTTTGAAAGCTTGTTGATAAAATGAAGACATATTAAGTGCAATTAGGTTTGTGTTTTTGCTTCCTGCATCTTTTATTCCACTTAATCATTTTGCATAGCAAGTTGGCTAATTTTAAGATGGAATTCTGGTGCATCTTCTACATTTAAAATAATATATTATTATTTATGGTGAGTAAGTATAAGGAGGAGTTAGACAGATTTTAAATTGGTAATGGGTTGAAGGGTTATGGGGAGAAGGCAGGAAAATGGGGATGAGGAGCATATCAGCCATGATCGAATGGCGGAGCAGACTCGATGGGCCAAATGGTCTAATTCTGCTCTATATCTTATGAACTTATTTACTAAAATCTGCAGATTGCAGGATATTTTACATGGCATTTTATTATCAATCAGCATTAAGTTCGGAGATAATCTGGAAAGTAGATCTGTTACTTTCCATGCATATATGATTTCTATGATTCTTTCTATATTTTGGAGCTACACCAGTGGAGTCCAGAAATTTCACAGATTTCTGTGATAAGTGTATGTTTCTCCCTAGTTGACTGTTGCAGATCCAAGCTTTCACTCATGGTGACAAACTAGGTTATATTGAAATATGGCAACTTTGTAGATGAAAATATTCTTTAAAAATTAGAATTGTTAGGTGTTTTAAACAAGGTCTTTGTGACTCACTAATTTTGGAATTTACTAGCGTTAATAAAGGGGCTATATCCATTGACATTTCATTTGTTGCCCTGATACCTCCAGGTCTTAACACCACTGCACGATTATTGCTTTTTATCTCTAACTTTGAAATGTCTCCAATAATTAGAGTTCAAATCTGTTTCTGTGGAACTGTTGTTGACCATCTATTTCCTAATTCATGTCAAGAACTTCAGATAAAAGAGCAAATAATTCAAGATATGAAAATTGCATTAACTGAACAAGATCAAACCCAAGTTGAGCAAGATGAAATGCTTGAGGCCAAGTTGAAAGAGATTGAAGAATTGAATACAGGTGATTGCACTATCACAGCTATATGGGGGATTTTTCATATTGGCAGCTGGTGCCCATCAAATAACATGTAAAGTGGAAAATTAATTTGTGTGGTGTTTCTTTTTAAATTGCTGCATAACTAGTAATTTGAGATGAATAAATACAGCCCCAAACCAACAGGGCAAGCTGCATGCTCTTTTAGCAGTTGGACTTCTAATAACTATGGTAAACAGAATGAGATCTGCTGTTTTTATTGTGTAAAATTAATTGCTATGACTTTGTAAAAATTATTATTTTTTTAAGTAAACTTGAAGAAATCAGGTGTCATGAGACCCTTAACAGCTGATTTATGCTTGTGCGCTGTTCTATGGAGGATGCTGTATGCTGACTAGAGACGCTTCAAAAGTTTTACAATTAACTCATTTTATTTTTCAGTTGAATAGAAGAATTGCACATACACATAACTGATTATTCTGGATTGTTTTTTAAATATATTTCCCCTGTTTAGAATTGGAGAAATGGATACAGTGTGCCAAAGAATCGGAGAAAAAGTGTAATACACTTGAAGACAGCCAGTTGGTGAAAAATGCAAATAAAGGCGATAATATCCAATCAGGACAACTGCAAAAAGAAATTGAAGTTTTAAAGCAGCAGCTGGTGGTAAGTTTTCTGATCATGGGCTCAGTGGTAGCACAATTGCGTTTTGATGCACAAGATTATGGTGCAGTTTCTATTTCAGAGACGTAAACAATTTGGTGCATTTTCGGTGTATTTCTCTGGTGCTGTCTTCAAGTGAGATGTTAAATTGAGGCCCTGTTTGCTCAGGCAGACTTACCGACCCCGTTTCACAATTTGAAAAGAGTAGATGTACGGGTTAGGTTAATTGGCCATGCTAAATTGCCCCATACTGTCAGGGGAATTAGCAGGGTAAATACCTGCGGTTAAGGGGATGGGGCCTGGGTAATATTATTGTCGGTGCAGGCTCGACAAAGCACACCGTTTATAGAGAAGGAAAGGAGAGAGTACAGAATATAGTGTTACAATCATGGCTAGGGTGTGGAGAAAGTTCAACTTAGTGCGAGATAGGTCTGATGGCAGCAGGGAAGAAGCTGTTCTTGAGTCGGTTGGTATGTGACCTCAGACTTTTGTATCTTTTTCCTGATGGAAGAAGGTGGAAGAGAGAATGTCCAGGGTTCATGGGGTCCTTGATTATGCTGGCTGCTTTGCCGAAGCAGAGGGAAATGTAGACAGAGCCAATGGATGGGAGGCTGGTTTGCGTGATGGATTGGGCTACAATTCTCAATCTTTTGTAGTTTCTTGTGGTCTTGGGAAGAGCAGGAGCCATTCCAACCAGAAATAATGCTTTCTATGGTGCATCTGTAAAAGTTAGTGAGAGTCGTAGTTGACATGCCAAAGGAGTGCAGTGCAGAAGGAGGCCATTCGACCTATAGAGTCTGCACCAACTCTCCGACAGAGCATCCCACCCAAGTCTTATTCCCATAACCCCACATATTTACCCTGCTAATTCCCCTAACTGCACTCGTAAATTCCCCCTGCTTGACACTGTTGTGCATTTCTACTGGGGTCTTCTGAGCCTGACTTTCACAAATGTGCGCAGTACAGTATCCATCAGGAAATTTTGTCAGAACAGAGTAGAGTTGAGGGAGATGAGGCACTTCCCCTTTTTACAGCACTGGCTGATGTACAGTAAGTTGGTCCAGCTTGAATGTTAGTAAATGGGTGGTGGCGGGGACAGGTAGTCGGAGGTCAGTAGTGCAGTTATCAGATTTTAGACTACGCTTTAATCAATCTAATACTTGGTGTCAGATAAGTACCTCAGAAATAGCCAATGTCTCTGATTCTGACTCCAAGTCAGAGACATTGAAACTTCTAATGCAATTCCCACGTGAGTCTGCACGTCAGGACTTTCACAGGGTACCGACGTACATCCTCAGTCATACATCCAGTCTCCAATGATCTGGGGATTGGAAGGCTTGGCCTGTGGATGTGTTACAAAGCACTGACTAGATTCATGACTAGCAAAAATGGTTGTTTTGTGGCTTGTGCTCGTTGAGTGTAACAACTGTTATCAGGATTGTTTAGAAATGAAACAGAATTTGCAACTGGGTTTCTGTTATTTCCCTTTTGAAGTAGTGTTTCATTATTTTGACAATGGTTACAATGAGAAATTAAGTTCAGTTAATTCCATTATTTTTGCATGGTGACCTGAACATATCGAATATTTCTGTTACATAAATCTAACATTTTCATCATATTTTATGGCAATTTGTTTGTAAAAATCAAAAATTCAGCACTGTTCTCTCTCGGCTTTCACTACCTATTGCCGGTTGTTATTGAGATGGTTGAAGAATTGAAGAAAACGTTTGCCTGTTTGTTTTAATACATTGATATTAAAGGTCATTGAGTGTCTTTAAGACAGAGATAGATAGGTTCTTGATTGATAAGGGGATCGGGTTATGGGGATGAGAAAAAAATCAGCCATGATTGAATGGTGGAGCAGACTCGATGGGGCGAGTGGTCTTATTCTGCTCCCATGTCTTATGGCAGTGGTTCCCAAATAGTGTGGTGCACCACACTGGTGCAGCGAGAGAGGATGGCAAGTGTGGCGGGAAGATTCAAGGACAATCAAAGAAACATTTAAACATGGTTTAAACAAGCATTGTTTTATACTTTCTGGATATCCCATGATCATATTATAAAGTAGTTGTCTTCTATGTTATGAATCAAGCACTGCTGGGAGTTGGTTTTTTTTTTGTTGAATGTATTTCTTATCAATAAAAAATTCGGTGTGGCGAGCAAATTTTTATTCTGAAAGTGCGGCCCAGTGAAAAAAGTTTGGGAACCACTGACTTATGGTCTTATTTGAATCTTAATTTTGGTTTTATCATGCTATTGTATACCAGTATTGTGACAATACTCCTATAAAATCACCATGTAGCTGGTTAGCTGAACTTTAAAATGTTTAAAATAAGTCAGTGAACACTGAATGAAATGGATTAAATTCTTTTTCAGGAATTAGAAGATGAGCACAAATGTAATCGAAAGAAATGGCTAATTGAGAAAATGGTCCTTATTCAGCAAGCAAAGGAAGCTGAAGATTGGCGCAATAAAGATTTGAGAAAATGGACGGAAGAAAGAGATCATTATTCTAAATTACAATTAGAAATGGTAAGGAAAACCTGGTCTGTTTTAATCGATTTATATGATATTGCCAAATAAAATATTTTTAAATCTGTACAAAAATTGGCTCCATAGGCTGCAGCCATAACTATATTTTTTGCAAGTGGCCTCTTACAGCAAATTTTAATTGGTATTTTTAAACCAAAACACATATTGAACAATTCTCATTTAATTTAGTTTCAAACACTATCTTCATTAGGTTTCACAGGGATGGTAGGGAGGTGTTAAATGGTATTTAATCATAAACCTATTGAAATTTCACCTTTCCGATGGGCTTTCTCGGTTTCCTGTATTCTAGCTGTAAAGTATCCCCATCCCAAGAATTGTCTAAAACCACGTATTGGTCAAACTGTGTTCCAACCTGAATGGAATGTTATGGTAAAGCCATCAAGATTATTTGGGAATTTCAAGTCTCATCTAGCACTATGTTCAACTACACTCCCAACATTTGTGTTTAGCTTCTACTGATGCAACTTTTGAGCATTTACCAAAGCTGTGACTTAAATTGGACTGCAGTGATAATCAAGGACCATGCAATCAAGTTTGCATGGGTCAATTTTGTGCAATGCTTTTGGCTCCATCTTTCATATAAAGACTAATCTTTAATTTGCACTTTAAGCAAGGCTAAGCCAGATTGTCCCTTTTTGTTCCTGATATCAGCCAGGCTGGATTTGGCAAAAACTAACAAAAAAGGTCTATCTGGCTTACTCAACCAATCCAGTAGCTTCTTTTGAAACTGACTGACTTTTCAGCAGATAAGAGAGAAATCTATGTAGGTGAGAAAAGTTGCCATTTCCAAGAGCCACTTCGGAGGAGAATTCTTCCATCCCGCCCACTACGGGAATCATAGCAGGCGGGAGGTGGACCATGCAAAGATCCATTGACCTTGGGCAGGATTCTCTGGTTTTGGGGTGAGCGCGGCCAGAGAATCCCACCTCAGATCTTTGATTCTGATCTCCATGCAGCTTTCATCTGTTGGAGATGACAGCATTATGCAAACAAGAAGGCAGATTACTATCTGAATGGCTGTAAATTGGGAGGGGGCAGTGTGCATCGGGACCTGGGTGTCCTTGTGCACCAATCACTGAAGGTAAGGATGCAGCTGCAGCAGGTGGTCAAGAAGGCAAATAGTATTCATTGCGAGAGGTTTTGAGTACAGGAGCAGGGATGTGTTGTTGCAATTATACAGGACCTTGGTGAGGCCACACCTAGAGTATTGTGTGCAGTTTTGATCTCCTTTTCTGAGGAAGGGTGTTCTTGCCCTCAAGGGAGTGCAGCGAAGGTTTACCAAGCTGATTCCAGGGATGGCGGGACTGATGTATGAGAAGAAATTGACTAGGTTAGGATTGTGTTTTCACTGGAGTTCGGACGAATGATAGAACATAGAACAGTACAGCACAGAACAGGCCCTTCGGCCCACGATGTTGTGCCGAGCTTTATCTGAAACCAAGATCAAGCTATCCCACTCCCTATCATCCTGGTGTGCTCCATGTGCCTATCCAATAACCGCTTAAATGTTCCTAAAGTGTCTGACTCCACTATCACTGCAGGCAGTCCATTCCACACCCCAACCACTCTCTGCGTAAAGAACCTACCTCTGATATCCTTCCTATATCTCCCACCATGAACTCTATAGTTATGCCCCCTTGTAATAGCTCCATCACCCGAGGAAATAGTCTTTGAACGTTCACTCTATCTATCCCCTTCATCATTTTATAAACTTCTATTAAGTCTCCCCTCAGCCTCCTCCGCTCCAGAAAGAACAGCCCTAGCTCCCTCAACCTTTCCTCATAAGACCTACCCTCCAAACCAGGCAGCATCCTGGTAAATCTCCTCTGCACTCTTTCCAGCGCTTCCACATCCTCCTTATAGTGAGGTGACCAGAACTGCACACAATATTCCAAATGTAGTCTCACCAAGGTCCTGTACAGTTGCAGCATAACCCCACGGCTCTTAAACTCCAACCCCCTGTTAATAAAAGCTAACACACTATAGGCCTTCTTCACAGATCTATCCACTTGAGTGGCAACCTTTAGAGATCTGTGGATATGGACCCCAAGATCTCTCTGTTCCTCCACAGTCTTCAGAACCCTACCTTTGACCCTGTAATCCACATTTAAATTAGTCCTACCAAAATGAATCACCTCACATTTATCAGGGTTAAACTCCATTTGCTATTTTTCAGCCCAGCTTTGCATCCTATCTATGTCCCTTTGCAGCCTACAACAGCCCTCCACCTCATCCACTACTCCACCAATCTTGGTGTCATCAGCAAATTTACTGATCCACCCTTCAGCCCCCTCCTCTAAGTCATTAATAAAAATCACAAAGAGCAGAGGACCAAGCACTGATCCCTGTGGCACTCCGCTAACAACCTGCCTCCAATCCGAAAATTTTCCATCCACCACCACCCTCTGTCTTCGATCAGACATGATGTTCAACCGGGATATTGGGTTCCTGTCACACTATTTGTAACTCCCACAGTTGCGTGGACCTGCAGAGTTTCACTGGCTGTCTTGTCTGGAGACAATACACATCTTTTTAGCCTGTCTTGATGCTCTCTCCACTCACATTGTTTTGTTTCTTAAAGACTTGATTAGTTGTAAGTATTCGCATTCCAACCATTATTCGTGTAAATTGAGTCTGTGTCTTTATATGCTCTGTTTGTGAACAGAATTCCCACTCACCTGAAGAAGGGGCTTGCAGCTCCGAAAGATTGTGTGGCTTTTGCTACCAAATAAACCTGTTGGACTTTAACCTGGTGTTGTTAAACTTCTTACTTCGATCAGACAGCCAGTTACCTATCCAATCGGCCAACTTTCCCTCTATCCCACACCTCCTCACTTTCATCATAAGCCGACCATGGGGGACCTTATCAAACACCTTACTAAAATCCATGTATATGACATCAACTGCCCTACCTTCATCAACACACTTAGTTACCCCCTCAAAAAATTCAATCAAATTTGTGAGGCACGACTTGCCCTTCACGAATCCGTGCTGACTATCCCGGATTAATCCGCATCTTTCTAAATGGTCGTAAATCCCATCCCTAAGGACCTTTTCCATCAATTTACCAACCACCGAAGTAAGACTAACCGGTCTATAATTACCGGGATCATTTCTATTCCCTTTCTTAAACAGAGGAACAACATTCGCCATTCTCCAGTCCTCTGGCACTATCCCCGTGGACAGCGAGGACCCAAAGATCAAAGCCAAAGGCTCTGCAATCTCATCCCTTACCTCCCAAAGAATCCTAGGATATATTTCATCAGGCCCAGGGGACTTATCGACCTTCAGTTTATTAAAAACTGCCAGGACATCCTGATGGGGGAATCTCCTCGAGACTTATAAAATTCTAACAGGACACTGACAGGGTAGATGCAGGGAGGATGTTCCCGATGGTGGGGGAGTCCAGAACCAGGAGTCACAGTCTGAGGATACAGGGTAGACCATTTAGGACCTTCACCCAAAGAGTGGTGAGCCTGTGGAATTCATTACCACAGGAAGTAGTTGATGCCAAAACATTGAAGGTATTCAAGAGGTGGCTAGATATAGCACTTGGGGCGAAGGGGATCAAAGGTTATGGGGGAAAGCAGGATTAGGCTATTGAGTTGGACGATCAGCCATGACCTTAATGATTGGTGGAGCAGGCTCGAAGGGCCAAATGGCCTCCTCTTGCTCCTATAATCTGTGTTTCTATATTATCAAAAGAAAGTTGCAGTGCACTTGAGATTTTCCCCCCCCGTAGACTGATGGAAATTGCTTCTAAGTGTCAGGTTGCTTCAGTGGTAACAGTTGGGTCTGATTCCAAGTTATTGATTTCAAGTATCAACACAGCATGAGCCCATAATTTAGGCTGTTTCAACACAGTACTGAGGGATAAGTGAGTGCTGCTTTCTCTTTTGATGAAATGCTAAATCAAAGCTGCTTCATCTGATTCAGGTAAATATAAAAGATTCTATGAAACAATACTATCAATAACCTAGCCAACAGATATCAACCTACCAAGAAAAAAGATTAATTGGGCATTTATCTCACTTTCTGTTGGTGTTTGCAAATTGGCTGTCATGTGACTGCTAATTTGTTGGCTGGGAATATTCTGAGGACGGAAAACCCCTATATAAATGAAACTCTCCTACATATAACAGCAATGATAAGTATTCTAAGCAGTTTACTTTTTCTTGGTTAAGGAAAATCTAGCATCTGAGGTAATTGAGAAGGATAAGAATCTGCAAAAATGGCGAGAAGAACGGGACAACTTGGTAAAGGAGCTAGAAGTGAAACTTGGACATCTTATAACCAGCAATAAACAGAAAGATGAAGAAATAGAAAAACTCAAGGCTTCTGCAAAAGGGAGCCTAAGAGAGGTGAGAAGAGTGTGCACATGCATGGGCCTGCGCACGTGCTTCTGGCTGGCTTAGACAAGTCTTGCTTATAAAAAGAACACTAGATATAATAACACATGGAATTGGTGGGAGCGGCTTTTCATTCTGAAGGGATTAGACTAAATGGGCTGTTGCGTTGTGATGTCCAAAGCCAACATATATGAAATTAAATAGTGAATTAGTGGGGTGGCACGGTAGCATAGTGGTTAGCACTGCTGCTTCACGGCTCCAGGGACCTGGGTTTGGTTCCCGGCTCGGGTCACTGTGCGGAGTTTGCACATTTTCCCCGTGTCTGCGTGGGTTTCCTCCGGGTGCTCCGGTTTCCTCCCACAGTCCAAAGATGTGCAGGTTAGGTTGGCCAAACTAAATCGCCCCTTAGTGTCCTGGGATGCGTAGGTTAGAGGGATTAACGGGTAAAATATGTAGGGGTACGGGGATAGGGCCTGGGTGGGATTATTGTCGGTGCAGACTCGATGGGCCGAATGGCCTCTTTCTGCACTGTAGGGTTTCTATGGTTTCTATAGTTAATTAAAAATCACTGACAGTTGGATCTCATTACTATGGTGGTTGTCTTTACATTTGGAACTTGGGAATTAAAATATTTATTTTTAGCGTTTGGTAACAATTTGTTTTTGAATTTTATGTTTAGAATCATTATTTTAGCTCAGGAATGAATTAACTGTATGGAACTTTTTTTTTTTGTTTATAAAATGTTTTTGATCTGTTGACTAGTCGGAAACTGTCCTGGATTCTTCAGAGGTTTCAACGGAAAATGGAGAAAAAACAAGTCGGTTTCCAAAACCTCAATTGGAGATTCAGTTCACACCTCTTCAACCAAACAAAATGTCAGTGAAAGAATCAAGTGGTAATTTGATCACTGTAAAAATACCCAGATCCAACAGAAAAAGAAAAAGCTCTGCACTGGAAGAGGTAAAGAATCAGTGTAAAAATTATTTTAGCTTATCTTCACTCCGTCAATGTTTTTCCCTTTTTGGGGAAAGTGGGTGGAAGGAATTTTGAGTTGATTATCAGCCCATTGAACTGTGTAACGAATGCTCCTTCCATGGCCAACAAATCCTGGCTTTGGACTCAAACCTGAAGCTTTTGATTCGGTGGTAAGGGCACTACCACTGTGCTATAAGACCTGCTAAGTTATATTCCTACAATGCCTTTGATTTGATTCGGTGGTGGGGAAAAACAATAGCTTAAGTGCCTGAGAGCAAGGCCACGTGCTTAAATGGCTTTGCACAAGAGGTGGAGTCGATTGGCTAAGCATGAATGCTGGATTTCCTTTTTTGAGATGAGGGCAGCTGCTTAAGTAGTGTCTGCTTCACATCACTTGAAGCAGTTTTGCTTTAATTGTGTGTGCACGTATCCAAGCAGGTTGGTCTTGAGTAAGGAGCCATGGTATTTCCCAGGCTCCAGGTAGAATCATTATTTATGATCAGTGTCACAAGTAGACTTACATTAACACTGCAATGAAGTTGCCACGTCTGACGCCTGTTTGGGTACACTGAGGGAGAATGTAGCATGGCCAATGCACCTAACCACCACGTCTTTCGGACTGTGGGAGGAAACTGGAGCATCCGGAGGAAACTCTCTCAGACACGGGGAGAATGTGCAAACTCCACATAGACAGTGGCCCAAGCCGGGAATCAAACCTGGGTCCCTGACACTGTGTGAGAGACCGCAGTGCTAACGACTGTGTGAGGCCGCAGTGCTGAAGGAGGCCATTCCACCAATTCTCTGACAGTATCTTACAAGGTCCTCTCCCCCACCCTATCCCTGTAGCCCCATATATTCACTGCAGCTAATCCCCCTAACCTACACATCTTGACACACTAAGGAGTAATTTAGCATGGTGAATCCACCTAATCTGCACATCTTTGGACAGTGGGAGGAAACTGGAGCAGCCGGAGGAAACTCACCTAGACACTCAGAGAACATGCATTCTCCACTCAGTCACCCAAGGCCAGAATTGAACCCAGCTCCATGGGGTTGTGAGGCAGCAGTGCTAACCACTGTGCCATCCTGTCGCCCCCCTGTCAGTAGTATATGTTTACTGCTTCTGTTCGCAAATATCCCAAAGATGTTTTTATTCATGTGGTTGCTAGAATGCCGTGCTTCATCTTGCCAAAGTGAGGATTTTATTTGCTGAAGACACAATAGTTTTAAAGTCTATAGAAATGTATTTAATTTCATGCATTGATGTTTTAACCACTCTAAATAATGTAGCATTTGTTATAAGTTCTTGTATCCATTGAGACCTTCCACAAATTATACAGATTGCATTTTAAAATTGCCTGTTTGGTATTTTAAACATGGATTTTAAATAATGCACCAGATTTTGAATGTGGTTTTCCTTTCTACAGAACCATATTTTTGATAATTATGCTTTAATATACTTTTCCCCTCATTTCACAATTGCCCTTCAAGAGTGGTATGCTATCAGGCTGCTGGAAAAGCAATTCTACAAAGAAATCCTCAGCAGCTGGCACTTGTAAGGTACAAAATTATGTTGCTGAAGAAAGCAATAATATCTTCTGTGGAGTTTAATTCAAAGGAAATCAATATTTGAATTATAACTCATTAATTTGGGATTGTTGATTATCTATAATCCCAGTGTTCTATTTAAATAGAGGCACATGCCTGTTTAAGTCTAATTCTGATAACGTAATCAAATATGCAAAAATATTATCCATTTACTTTATTCCTAACAGAAAATTAATCTCCTAATAAAAATCTTCAAGGATAATGTGTTCCCTTTTTCTGCTCAGTGCATCAAATGGGGCCAATTAGTTGCAAAAGGATATAGAGACCTCGTTAGTCAAATAATTACATACGGAGTCCCGCTAAATCCACATGAAAGTGGAAGACAACTATAAAAACTTGGACAGGTTTAAAGAAACACCAATCAACAGTTATGTACAACTCATAGAATCCCTACAGGTGCAGGAGGAGGCCATTTGGCCCTTCGAGCCTGCACTGACAAGAATCCCATGCAGGCCCTACCCCTGTAACCCCATGTATTTACCCTGCTACTGCTGACACTATAAGGGGCAATTGAGCATGGTCAATCCACCTAACCTGCACATCTTTGGACTGGGAGGAAACCGGAGCACCCGGAGGAAACACACGCAGACACGGGGAGAACGTGCAAACTCCACACAGTCACCCGAGGCCTGATTTGAATCCAGTCCCTGGCGCTGAGGCAGCAGTATCACCATGCCGCAAACTCTAGTTTGCTGTGTCGTGTGTTTCATTTGAAAAATTTTCTTTTTTCCTGATGATGCTGATTGCTACTTGTGCAATGCACGGCTACTCGGCCTAAGTAGCTATGTGAAGCCAGAGTCATACCTGGCTATTCAACCATAAAGGGCACTTATCCAAGTCTGAGTCTTGTATGAAGTTCATAACTGCATAGGAATCAAAACTAGGAACCCTACTGGGTTTTTTTCTTAGTCACTCTGCCCTAACCATCGGTTAGAGGTAGAGTCTAATTGTAGTATCTCGATTACTTCTCCAGGGAGACGGGAATAGACTCAATTCCATGTTCCTGCCTTTACTCCAAAGTCTTTGATAGCTTTACCTATATTATTTTTTCAATCTCCATCTTTCACATTTTAATTTACTTGTTACAGCCTTTTGTGGAAAGAAAATTTCACTGTCCTTTTGTTTTGAGTTTCCTGATTTCACTTCCAATTAACCTAGCTCTAATTTTAAAATGGAGCCCTCTTGTCATGGATTACTCCACCAAAGAAAGTAATTTTGTGTCTAGTCAATATAATTCTTATCATTTTCGAGACCTCAATTAAATCAGCTCTATCCTTCTAAACCAAATGAACTACAAATCCACTTTATGTAATTTGTCCTCAAATTTAACCTTTTCCACCCTGATATTCTGGAAAATCTATGTTGTAGCATTGCCTTACAGTTCCAAAACAGATCCTTAGGATTATGATGCCATAAAGAATCGGTGAGAGATGAGGTATTTGGACTTTCTGGATAATTGCAAGTTGCACATAGAAAGTACATCAGTATGGCTATTTGGTTAAATTGAAAATGGTCATGGTACAGTTGTCTACCAGGCAGTCTTTTTTTTTATGGCCACCATAATAAAAGGCTGAGCTCCTTAGAAAATGTAATTATGGCCCTCTCAGGATTCAACTACAATTCTTGTGCATTAGTATGAAAGCATCAAATTTATTCAAACGTCCTGGTTAGCTCTAATTAAATAGAACACTATGTATTGTTTGGTTAAGGAATGTGACTGTTTCATCAAATATTCCTGTAATTCAAAGACTAAATTTAATCAGGAGAATAAACTGTGCTCAGAAAATAATTCTTGATATTTGGAGGCATAGTCACATTGTCCTGCAGTTGTTGCATTAACACAGTTTGTAGCTATTAAAGCATTAACAAAAGCCTTTAAGCACCTGTCATTCAGGTAGAATTTGGTCACTACTTTATTAAAAACTACCTTTTTTTCCCCCAACTATTTCAATTTACTTTTTCAACAAGCAGTTAAGCTTGAATGTGGACTTTTACATAATTTGAGTGTGTGGGGAGAGATAATAACTCAACATAATTTTATTGAATGTTTGATTCTTGTCAAGGGAGTCATAACAGTATCAAAGAAGGCCATTTGGCTCATAGAACTAACTGGAGCAGGCATGAGTTCAATTTTCCTACCCTGTCCCTGTGGCCCTCAAGTTTTTTTTCCCTTCAAGTGTCCATCCACTTTTCTTCTGAAATCATTCATTGTCTCTGCTTCATTCACCCTCTTAGGCAGCAAGTTCCAGATCATGGCCATTCACTGTGTGTAAAAAATATTCTTCCTTGCATTCCCTCTAATTTTCTGTAAATCTGTGCACTAGTTTTCGTACCATCAGCCAACAGGAACGCTTCCTTGTCTACCTTATCCAAACCTGTCATTGTTCATCTCTATCAAATCTCCCCATAACCACCTTATTTTAAAGAGAGCAACACCAATTTCTCCAATCTAGCCATGTAGCTAATCTAGTTTATCTAAAACATGCTGACAAAAAAACTCAATTCAGTACACTAGCTGTGACCTCAAAGTAGCCCCAGTGAGTATGATTCACGCTTTGAATCATCATATAACTGTTACATTAAACAAGTTACTGTCTGTATACATTGTGATTATATCTGTTAGAAGTTTTGCTCATGCTTTAAGCTTCCCCCACCTCTCTTAGGTACATGCTTTCCTGTAGTCCTTTTTTTCTCCAGGTAGTATCCTCAATTATTTGAGGATCACTGAACCAAGATTTGTGCCATGATTTTACAATGGCGAAGGGCAACCTTATTTCAGCCAGAACTGGAATCAAACTGCTGACATTACTTTGAAACATATGCTAGCATTCTAGCTAACTGGCCTCCCTCTTATAATTCATCCACTGAAAATAATCTAATCTTTCGAGTAATTCAAAAGCACTGAAGATTCAGGCTACTTCCTTTCCTCTCTTTATTTTAATTTATTCCTATAAATTATACTTCTAGTTTGATACTTTTGGTGAACGAAAGCAATTGAGAGGGATTGAAAACTGTTCATGTTGTGCAATATGACGAGAAGCAGAGGGGGAGTATGCAAGGAATGAGAAAAACCAATGTCTACCATAAGCCCTGAAAGTGACAATGACAAGTTAAGTGCTCTGAAGGGCAAAGATATGAGCAGAGACCTGACACTTTAAGGAAGATGCATAAGCAAGCCAGGCTTCTGGAGGAGTCAACCCTAATGCTAGACTCACGGGTTAGGATTCTTATGTGTTGAAAAATTCTAAAGCGATTTTTAAATACGTGGATTTTTTTGGTATTTAGATTATTTTCTTTATAAATGTGATAAGCTGTCTATCATGGAGCTGGTTCATAACCAAAATTACCACTCAAGATTTGAAGATGTTTGTTTTGACTGGTTTTGGCTGGGTTTTGTGATGGTTAATTCTTGGTGGCTTGGGTACAGCTTGAACAATATTTGGCACTGATTCCTGACTCGTCAGTGACGAGTGCATTAATGTTTTGCGATAATCACTTGGTTGCGATATGGTTCTCTCTCGATATGCCTTTCAATGGGTCTGATCTCAAAACACATTCATAGAGTTAATATCAGGCCAACATTTTTAACCACCTAGATAGGCATATGAAGTTTCCAGCATTAAAGAGCATTAAATGATTTTAATGCACAGGTGAAACAATGATTTCAAAGGACATTTAAATATTAATAACATCCTTTGAACAAAAATGGAAAATGCAGTTAGGATTTCAATTAAATGTAATAGTGTAAGGTTTCTGTTAAGTTAGTTTTACTAACACAGCAGTTAGTAATTTTTGTCATTCAGACTAAAGATTCTGGAGAACATTTTCTGCATGTGTTTCGCGGTGGTGGTACTGAAGAAATTTAAGGAATTCAATGAGTATTGCACAGCATTGACTTGTTTTTCAAACTGGAGGCCTGTGACCAGCGGTGTGCCTCAGGGATCAGTGCTGGGCCCACTGTTATTTGTCATTTATATTAATGATTTGGATGAGAATATAGGGGGCATGGTTCGTAAGTTTGCAGATGACACCAAGGTTGGTGGCATGGTGGGCAGTGAGGAAAGTTATCTCTAATTTCAGCGGGATCTTGATCAATTGGGCCAGTGGGCTGACGAATGGCAGATGGAGTTTAATTTAGACAAATGCGAGGTAATGCATTTTGGTAGATTGAACCAGGGCAGGACTTACTCAGTTAATGATAGGGCGTTGGGGAGAGTTACAGAATAAAGAGATCTAGGGGTACATGTTCATAGCTCCTTGAAAGTGGAGTCACAGGTGGACAGAGTGGTGAAGAAGGCATTTGGCATGCTTGGTTTCATAGGTCAGAACATTGAATTCAGGAGTTGGGACGTCTTGTTGAAGTTGTACAAGACATTGGTAAGGCCACACGTGGAATACAGTGTGCAATTCTGGTCACCCTATTATAGAAGAGTGCAGAAAAGATCTACTAGGATGCTACCGGGACTTGATGGATTGAGTTATAAAGAAAGGCTGAATAGACTGGGACTTTTTTCTCTGGAGCATAGGAGGCTGAGGGGTGACCTTATAGAGGTCTATAAAATAATGAGGGGCATAGACAAGGGAGATAGTCAATATCTTTTCCCAAAGGTAGGGGAGTCTAAAACTAGAGGGCATAGGTTTAAGGTGAGAAGGGAGAGATACAAAAGTGTCCAGAGGGGCAAATTTTTCACAGAGGGTGGTGAATGTCTGGAACAAGCTGCCAGAGGTAGTAGTAGAGGCGGATACAATTTTATCTTTTAAAAAGCATTTAGATAGTTACATGGGTACGATGGATACAGAGGGATATGGGTCAAATGTGGGCAATTGGGATTAGCTTAGGGGTTTAAAAAAAAAGGGCGGCATGGACAAGTTGGGCCGAAGGGCCTGTTTCCATGCTGTAAACCTCTATGACTCTATTAATGTTAATTGACTTAAGGTTGCTTTTTCCATTAAGCAAAATTGATTAGTGTTGAACGTTTTGCACAGTCCATGGACCCAGTTCAACCATTTTATAATGCTAGATCCCCTTCAGTGTTATGAAATATAGAAATTTACATTTTCAAAGAATAATTTAGTAGAGCAATTGCAATTCTTTAATTTCCATACTTCACCCCACACAAGTACTCTTGTAATTCTCTTGCATTGTTTTCTAATGCTGATGGCATGCTTCCCAATTAAATGGAATTCATGCTTATCAATATTTCCCCTAACTTTTTTCTTTTTTCTGCTCCTAGAATACTGATGTCTGTGAGAACTTGAAAAATGCAATTGTTTCTAGAATGGTATGCAACAATCCTCCAATGTTCCCTACACCCACCATGACCAGCGTTGCAGAAGAGGTTGGTTTTTCTATTAAATTTTAGCAAAAAATTCCAGAGCTTAATTTGTCATCGACTTTTAATAAGTCGTTTCATCCACTAATATGAAATGTTCTCTCTCTCTCTCCGCCCCCCCCCCCCCCCCCCCCCATGTCAAAATGGTAATGGGCATCTAAATTGAGTCAGCCTAAATATTTCTGTAGCCAATCAATGTAGTGCTCTTGGGAGGGCAGAAACAATGATTGCGTAACAATTTTAGAAGTAGGTATGCACTTTTGATATATAAAAATTGTTATGCCTGCAGAGGTCTTGTAAGCATGCTGCTCTATCCACCAGAAGTTTTAACTTTTAGCTCTATGGGTGCTGTCGAGCCACTATAGTTTCTGTTTGCATCAGAAGCAGCTGATCTAGTGAAATCATTACTTAACACAATCTTAACAGCTGATGTGATATTCCATTTTCAAATTTGGACTGAGTAGATTGAATTTGCATGTCACTTGCCAAAGACCAACTGTTCAGCTGCAAAATGTGCTGAGAGCTAAAATAATTTACAAGGCTTGGCATCAACTCACAGGTAAAGTGATTTTGAAAAACTTGCAATGTTTCTGAAAGTGCTTTGGAGTGTTTTTTGATTGTGTTGTGGTGAGTTCCTGTATTTGGCAGAAAGCTTTGCTGCATCTTTATAGGGAGGAAGAGGGTTTGGTGACTTCAAGCAAAGGCTGCAACAGGTGTGGGGTTGGATTTGCAGCGCCTATGGCATGTCAGAAACTGTATATATGAAAGCATGCACTCAACTGTACAAAATAAAAAGTCTAATAATTGGTCTACATGGCTTTTGAGCATGACTGAAGGTATAGACAACTTCAGTCTGAGTTTGATCTAATGTGATGTTTTTAATTACTCCAAAAATTAAAATAATTTTTTCAATGTCTAGTTTGAAATGTGATATTTACTTTTATATTTTGTATGATGCATTTTTCTTGCAGAATAAATTAAACATTACAATGTTTCAATACTTAATTGTTCTAATCTATATATTGACTATTACCTTGAATTTTAAAGGTTCCCTTGGATGAGTCTCTGGTTTATCTCAGCAATCATCTTCGACACTCAATTCTTTCTACTGATTGCTGATTCCATTTGGTTTTATAAAACTCATTTTAAGTTGCACTTTCCCAATATCATTATAGTCCAGACTCTTTCAGGCCTCATTTTCTCACATTCACAGCAAAAAGACAGTTCTTAATAGCAGTCCTATCCTTTTGTCTGATATGGGATAATGTGCCTCAGGATTGATTATGGCCATTTTTCATGCAGTATAATGCACCAGATACTACATAGGTTACCCAACTCTGTATATTCAATACTCAGAAAGGAAACTACTGTCCGAACATATAATTCAGGCTGAAACTAAAGGAAATTTATTTTCAAATTTGATGCAGAGATGCAATTTGAATAATTTTCATTGCAATACTTCAAATACAATACAGAATTTGAAATCTCTCTCTTTCAGAAACTAAATTTTCTAACAATTGTGGTAAAAAGCTAGTCAAAACTAGGAAATGAAAATTCCTGATTTGGTGTCCAAATATAATTGAAATGTCCATCATTTCTTAATAGTCAGGCAATCAAAATATTAATTTTTATCACTTATAGATGCAATTGTAAGTAGTTGTCTCTTTTTCTTATCTGTTGGGTTGTTTTCTTGGGTACCTGACTGCAGTAGACAATCAATTCCACGTGTCTGACATATTTGTCTGCATTTGAAAGACTTGGGGGCAATCTTACCTTCTTGCCCCACCAGTTGATGGGTCGGATGAGCTGGCAAGATCGCAAGAGAGCCCCAAAAAATCGGGTTCGTGCCCAATGTCTCACCTGTCTCGAACTAGAAATCATAGAATCCCTACAGTGCAGAAGGAGGCCATTCGGCCCATCGAGTCTGCACCGACCACAATCCCACCCCACATATTTTACCCGCTCATCCCTCTAACCTACGCATCCCAGGACTCTAAGGGGCAATTTTTAACCTGGCCAATCAACCTAACCCGCACATCTTTGGACTGTGGGAGGAAACCGGAGCACCCGGAGGAAACCCACGCAGACACGAGGAGAATGTGCAAACTCCACACAGACAGTGACCCGAGCCGGGAATCGAACCCGGGACCCTGGAGCTGTGAAGCAGCAGTGCTAACCACTGTGCTACCGTGCCGCCCAACTTACCAGCACCAGATATGCCTTTTCAGGCGCAAGGCTGAGTGTAACATTTAATTACATGTTGAATAGAATTTAAATATTACAAGTGAACACAGGACGCAATCGTCCGGGCTCACTTGCTTTAGCGGTGTCATCGGTGAAGGTCCTCACCAGTAAGAATCACGCATGGTCCCCATCAATGGGGACCTGTCATGATGGCCTGCCAGTAGGACTGGAGGCCATTGAGCCCAAAATATTGGTGTGATTCTCTCTCGTTTTCACGCTTGTTCGGTACTTAGAATTTTTTGGCTTGGACTAGAAAAGCAAACCTATTCAAAATTGTTTCTCGCTCTCTTTCGTTTAGTAGGGATGAAAACACTGAAGTGAAAAATATTATGCTAAGAGTTTGGCTTCACTAAATACTGTAAAATATAATTGTTCCTGCAATAAATTCTTTTCACATGGGTGAAATGTAGTTGAAGGAAAAGAAGTGCTGACAAATCTAGACATGCGACCTCCAGTGTAATCTTAAATTGCCAATTCAGTGAGTTTAGTTTATGGTACAACACTGTCTCAATTCAAGTTGTTTGTTTTAGAATGTAAAAGGTACAACTGCTCGCCTAAGAAAACAATCCTCTGTCTCAAGTGTTGGGTCATGCCAAAAGAAAGATAGGACACTGCAGAAAATTGGAGGCTTATTGCAAAGTTCCCCAACTATTCTACAGAAGAAAGGTTTGTCCACAATTTTGCATGCTAAGCTGTGGTAAAATTTGTAAGTGGAAACTGAATAAATATTGATTATCTATCTTTCGAATCTTGCTAATGACACTGCCTAATGTAATACATGGTGTTTGAGTTCTTGCCTTGGAGTCAGAATGTTCTGAATTTGAGTGCCACTCTAATGCAATATCGAAGGAGCACTGCATTTCCTAAGATCCTGTACTTCAAATGATGTTAAAATTGTGTTCTACCTACTGTATAATGTGGATGTTTAAACGTTTCATTTTAAAGAAGAGCAGTGTTCTGTTATGTCATAGCCAACATTTCTCCCTCATCCAGTACAGTAAAATCCTCACTTTAAGTTGAGTTTGCATTCCTGAAAATTGCAACTTCAATTGAAACAATTTTAGAAAATCATAAAAATCAATGTTAAATCTGAAGTTAGGTTCCTTCTGATATTTATCATCTAGAAAAAACTATGTACAGGTTGAAATTCTTTACTGTACATGTGTTCTACTGTGCATTCCTAGCTGAAATAACTTGCAAACTATACAAAATAAACAAAAGAAATAGCATAAATTCAAATTAGATCACCATTGCCAGTCTCTCCACTTAGACAGCCCCTCGAGTTTGGGGATGACTTGCTTCTACTCTGGTTTGATGGATTTTCAGATGGCTGATAAATCCAATGCAAGATCTGCAGACTGCTGCTGTACATGTGGGTCAGGTGTTGGAGGGTCAGTTAGATAGTCGGATGGATGTTTTTGCACTCTTCCCCACCTTGACTTTAACTCTGCATTTTCCTGACATAGTCTCTGTGTTTGGTGCCTTCCTGAATGAACCTTCTCCATTTTGGTCAGCTACCATAATGATGATTGACCATTTCAGGATTACTTTTGAGGACATCCGTAAAGTGTTTATGAAGTATTTTGAAGGATTAACACCTCGCTGTTGAGCATGTTGGCTTGCCACCTTCAGCAAATATCTCTCCCATCAACTTTAAAAAGGCTTCTCTGCCTCACCTGCTTCAAAGTTGAGCCAGGCTTGGGGATGCAGAATGAAGCAAAAGATTGCAGTCAGGATCCTTAAGGCTGAGCACTGGCATTGCAGGGCCATAGGAGAGAGCAAGGCTGACGAGCACTGGGGGAGGGGGGGGTCATGCCACCATAGCATATCGAAGGTTGTCAGGCTTCTGCTGTTCCTGAGTCATCTTTCGAGCAGCAGGTGACCCAATGAAATAACCGCTGCAGTCATAGCTGCTGTGGTCTGCCTAAATTGGGATCCACATTTTCAATGTCCTGCTACTTGACCACCAAACCCATCTCCAAGTAAATTATCAAAGCACGCCGATGAAACACTGGAGCCAGGTGCAGATTCAGGACCTGAAAATGGTGCTAATATCTGTTTTCCACCCTGGAAAGAAAATCCTATCCTATGATTCTTTTGTCTGGAATGTTGCCATGTATGAAATTGGTAACATGTTAAAAGTGCAGTTGCTCATTATATTGGTGCATTAATTTGTTGGCCTGGATTTTCATGGAGACTCCAGGGACTTTCCCAAATGACTGGCGGGACCTGCAAGTTCTACTCTGATATTCAATTTTGCTTTGGGTGGCATGTGAGCAGAGATGAGGTGCGACTCCCACATATGGGAAACCCAATCACAGCAGCGCTGTTTGAACTTTGTGCTAAGTTCAAACAGACACCATTTTTACTGGAGCAAGGGTCTTAATCGCGTGCCTTATGTGAGTTGCAAATCATTAGAAAAGGCGCTTGAAGGATGGATAAGGTCTGGAAAACTGTCAATATTAGCTGCCCTTATAGGGTTATGAATGCAAGTTTGTTTTGATACTGGATTAAGTACTTGATGGAATTTTAAAAGTTTCGAATGGGCTCTCATGAATGGGGAATTTTTGAATATTGTGAACTCTGAGGTATTTAGAACTTATTTCATCTCAGCATGACTCCTGAGCTGTGCCCATGCTGGATAGTGGGTGATTGGCATGGATGTTTTAAATGAAAAGGATAGGTAGGGGAATTATGACTTGGCACCAAATTGGCATGGGGCAATAAGGGCCGTGGAGATGGGTTGAGGGGGTTATGAGTTGGCATAGAGTATGATGGACCATTGGGGGTGGGTGACATGGGTTGGCATGTATGGACAAGGGGAGTAGTGGGGGGTGAGGGCTACAAGGCCTAATGTTTAAGAAAACAATTGGGATGAAGTCTCGGGACACTTGTGGCCACCTACAATCTACAATCTGTGTCTTGGGATGGTGGGTCCAACTCCATCCTGCCATATCGAGCACTCTTTGCTGTGGTGAGTATGCCAAGCTGCGAGATTTTCAGATGTGAGCTACCCGCTTTGGGAGCGAAAATCCAAGTCATTGGGTGCAAAAATTTGAATATTTAAGTTACTATATACATCGCAGTCTCTGTCTTTTGGCTAAGATCAAGTGTTTGATTAAGCCCAAGATCAGATGCAAGCTTGGATCTTGTATATCTCTCTTTTGGGGACCATGGATTGGATTCAATTTGAATTGGTTTTTGGAGCAAGCAAGGAAAGGGTTTGCCTGGTCCAGTCTGCACATTAACTTTAACTTTAAGAAAGGAATAAAACAATGGATACTGGACATTTAGCCCTGTTTTGGTGAATAAAAGTAGATAATTTTGGATCTCATTGCTACTTTTGGTTCCATTGAATGATAAATATTGCATTTGGTTTAATGGCGCAATGTTGGGGAGCAAAACGTTTACAAGTTACAGAACTTGAGCCATGAATTGTTACATCGTTTATTCTGATTACTGACCTTGCACTTTTACAAACCAAACAATTTACATTTTCTTTCAGCCAAAAAGCTGATGGAAACATTAAGTTCTCCCAAGCATCTAGAAGTGGAAGCGTCATGTAATAACGAAGCAAGGCCCAAAAGATCGAGAAGGAAACTGTATAAGCAAGATATATCATCACCTGTAAACTTTCCATCTCAACCAGTAAGTGCAAACAAGTCAATTTTTTTGTTTCTTTTTGAAGAAAAACAGCCTTTAATTTTTTTTAAAAAGTGGAGTATTAGGTGCATTGATCCGAACAGGCACTGGAATGTGGCGACTAGGGGAATTTCACAGCAACTTAATTGCAGTGTTAATGTAAGCGTTACTTGTGACTAATAGATAAAGTTTTATTAAATAGTGTTTTTGTAAGCTGGTGCTTGCACAAGAAATACAAAATTATAGTGAAGCTGGAGTACAATTTAGGACAATCGTGCTTTTTTAACTAGAAACAGAACTGTTAACTCATTATTTGAAAAGAACCTAAGAATACCAATATTAATTACAAACTGGTGGTATAACTGATTCAAAGCTGCAGTTCATATTCAGATCATCCTCTGACTCAACTGTTAAGTGTGAAACAATCTTGAAATGCTCTGGCACAAATGCAGTATATTTATTGATGGGGAAAGTTATATTATTCCAAAAAAATCCAAGAAACTAGTTTTAAAAAAATTTCATTGTTGGATCTTGTACTGAATGCAATAGTTGAATTTAACCAGGAACTTTTGAAATTTGCAGATAATAGAGATGAGTGAAAAGGAGAGTGATCATTCAATCATGAAGAGGCGATTACGTGCAAGAACAGCTAAAATGGCAAAGTGACCTTCATCTCTAGATATATAGAGTAGCATTATTTGTTTTTTTAAACTGCAATCATTGTGCTTGTACAGGAGACCTCTCGTCTGTGAGAAGGGTGTATAAAATATGTTCAGCTCTTTTGATTAAGATTTCATATGTACATATTGTAATTGCATGTAAATCAATAAACTCGCAGTAAATCATTTCTGACTATTAACACTTGATTTGAGGGACAATAAATACCTCAGTGATTTTAATAGAATTCAGATGATTTATGATTCTTTTAACTTTAAATGGCTCATTTGAAACTGATATTCTCTTTTTGAGGTTTTAAAAGTCGGTCATTATTTTCTCTGCCTCTTGGAAAGGCAACTTGGTGTGGCTCCTTCTGACCAAGGAGCTACTTCCAGATGGTCCCCTTCATACCAGCTGGCCATTCAACATCTAGGCCAAAAGAATCTGGATTAGATTGTGTTGAGGCACAGTCCAAAATGCAAACCACATAGAAAAATACTTTATTTTTGAAGAGTATCTTTGTTAACAATTTTTAAATTATGGTTCCAAATTATTTTGTCAAATGAATGCTATGTTACAGGAAATATTTAAAAGTTAGTCCTATTGTCAAAGTAGCATTTTCTGGGAATTGGACCATATATTGTCCAGACCAATTCTAGCTGAAACTGAAAAATAAAGCTGATGAACTAAAATATGCTGTGACTCAAGATAAGACTGGAGTGACACAGTGGTTAGCACTGCGGCCTCGAGCGCCAAGGACCTGGGTTCAATTTCAGCCTTGGATTACTGTCTGTGTGGAGTTTGTACATTCTCCCCGTGTCTGCGTGGGTTTCCTCCTACAGTCCAAAGATGTGCAGGTTAGGTGGATTGGCGTGGTAAATTGCCCCTTAGCATCCCAAAATGTGTAAGTTAGGAGGATTAGTGAGGTAAATGCATGGGGTTATGGGGATAGGCCATGGGGGGTGAGCCTGGATAAGATGCTCTGTTGGAGAGTCGGTGCAAACTTGATGGGCCGAATGGCCTCCTTCTGCACTGTAGGAATTCTACATTCAAAAATTTGTTTCCCCAGCAAATCTACTCATTAAGTTTGTGTGATGCATTCTGCATCTAGTCCATTTAGGGTCTAAATAAAAAGAGTAGTTAGTTCCCAGGATTGTCAAAAGTCTAGAAATCTTCAGCGTTTAAGCCTCAAATAATATGTCCAACTCTAATTTCAATCTGTTTGTGCTTCAGTTAGTACTTACGCACGTAAGTTGTCTATACAAGATATTTCATTTATTTTCAAGAACAGCAAACTTTTCGCAACAATTTATAAATTGTCTCACTCCTCCAGTATAAATCTGTCTGACTTGGACAGCTTCCCCTCCTCATCGTGGGTGAAGTCAGATGTAAGGTAACAATTTAACTGCAATTCCTTGTCTCCAGATTCAGTTTGACACTATAATTTTAAGGTCACTCAATACTTTTGTATCTTTTCTATATAGTTAGTAAGATGTGCTCATCAGTCTGTATTTTTGGCTTTGCTTTCTTTTGATCATACTTCATCCAGGCCTGCTGCCCACTGTATTTCTTTTACATTTTCAAAGCATTCAGCTCATCACTGTTACTAATTGTTCCACTTCAGGATTTTTGACTTTCTGGTCTAGAAATCATTTTTGATTTGTTTCATGAAATGGCTTTGTAACAAAGATGGAGGGGGTCGTGACAGTGCTATCAAGTGGCTCTTATTTAGCAATAACCTGCTCACTGGCAGTTTTTGTGTTCTGCCAGAGCCACTTGGTTCTTGACCTCATTCCAGCTTTAGTCCAAACATGGACAAAAGAGCTGAACTCAGGAGGTGTCCTTGACATCAAGGCAACATTTGACAGTGTGGCATCAAGGAGCCCTAGCACAGTGAGAATCAGGGAAGAATCAGTTGGAGTCATACCTACCAAAAGGAAGATGATTGTGGTTGTTGGATGTCAATCATCTGAGTCCCAGGACATCATTGCAGAAGTTTCTCAGATTAGTATCTTAGGCTCAACCAATTTCAATAGCTTCATAATGAACTTCCATCCAGTTCAAAAGTGGGGATGTTTACAAATTATTTTGCACAATGTTCAGCACCATTCACAACGTCTCAGATACTGAAGCAGCCCGTGCCATATGCAGTAATAGCTGGACAACATTCAGGTTTTGGCTGGTAAGTGGCAACTTAACATTTGAGTCACGGTATGTGCCAGTGTTCCATTATGTGCCATTAACCAGAAATTGAACTGTACCATCCATATAAACACTGGTTACAAAAACAGATCAAAGACTGGGACACCAGCGCAAGTAACTCGGCTCCTGACTCTTTTTCCCCCACATAAGAAGGTGGAAGAAAGTATGCCTGGGGCGTGTGGGGTCCTTGATTATGCTGGCTGCTGAAGCAATGGGAAGTGTAGACAGATTCAATGGATGGGAGGCTGGTTTGTGTGATGGACTGGGCTTCCTTCATGACCCTTAGTAGTTGTGGCTTTGGACAGAGCAGGAGGAGGCATACCAAGCTGTGATACAGCCAGAAAGGATGCTTTCTGTGATGCATCTGTAAAAGTTGGTGCGAGTCGCAGCAGACATGCTGAATTTCCTCAGGCTCCTGAGAAGGTAGAGGTATTGGTGGGCTTTCTGAACCATAGCGGCGTGTGGAGGGACCAGAACAGGTTGTTGGTGATCTGGACACCTAGAAACTTGAAGCTCTTGACCGTTTCCGCTTCATCCCCGTTGATATAGACAGGGGCATGTTCTTCACTACGCTTCTTGAAGTCGATGACTATCTCCTTCGTTTTACTGGTATTGAGGGAGAGATTATTTCCGTTGCACCAATTCACCAGATTTTCTCTCTCTCTTTCTGTACTTTGTCTCACCATTGTTTGAGATCCGACCCACTATGGTGATGTCATCAGCAAACTTGAAAATTGAGTTGGAGTGGAATTTGGTCACACAGTTATAGGTGTATAGGGGCTGAGGACACAGTCTTGTGTGACACCGGTGTTGAGGATAATCGTGGAGGAGGAGTTGTTGTCTATCCTTGCTGATTGTGGTGTGTGGGTTAGGGACTCTAGGGTCCAGTCGTAGAGAGGAACCGAGCCCTAGTCCACGGAGTTTAGAGATGAGTTTTGTAGGCAAAATGGTGTTGAAGGCTGAGCTGTAGTCAATAAATAGCAGTCTTAAGTATCTTTGTTATCCAGGTGTTGCAGGCTTAAGTGTAGGGCCAGGGATGTGGCATCTGCTGTGGACCAGTTGTGTGGCCATAGGCAAATTAGTGGATCCAGGCAATCTGGAAGTATTATGGGCTGCAGTGGTTCAAGTTGCCTCACCACTACCCCCAGGGCAACTGGCGATGGACAATAAAATGCTGGCCTCGCCCGTGGCATCTATGTCATGTGGAAATCTCTTATTGCAGCAAACTTAATTTTGGGATTCTGAGGCTCACTTACAAAGGTTCAGGCATGAGGCTCAAGTTACTGAAATCATTTGTGGACTAGATTTCTGAATATCCATCCTGAAAAAGTGAGCCAAATGTTGAAAAACGTAATCTCCATCAATAGGTGAATTGTTACCCAATTCAACTCTTCCAGATAGGTATGTTGTAAGTGGCTGCACCCATGCAAATAGAGTATGGGCTGTCTGCCTGAAATCCACTCCTGGAAAGGTGATGTATCTAGTTTCATTGGTAATCCTGAGCATGGAACATGAGTCGGGACTCAAGTTAAGCATTGATCTTTCTGTCCAGTTTTTTTAAAACTGCACATTGTCTGGGACAATTGGGTCCATGGTTTCTCTACCCACAATTATCCAAAAGTAACAATCTAAGCTGCTTCATCCTCAACCACCTATAAAAATTTCTGCTGGTTTCCACGCAACACACCTCGCACCCTCCCCGGCCTTTTCTCTCCATACTACCCTTCCAACTCTGCAGCATTCTTCAAAATGTCCACCACTTCCTTTCAAATAACGCTTAAAGAAACTAAAGTCAGCTAATTGAGACACTGACTAATTTGAATCATTTGATCTTTTCTTAGACTTGCATATCCAAACCATCACTGAATTCCCAACTGTTTTAAATATACAATTTAATTCCAAAGCATTTTCGATACATCAATAACCTAATGGTTCATTTGCAACTATGTGCCAAGTCTTAGCCAAATGTCCTTGGGTCAGTTATAATTAAATAATTACTATCAATGCTAATATAGCAAGTTACCCCAGAAAAAAATAGATGTTAGAAAAAATTGATTTATTTACAAACAGACTTTATTACTTTTGTTCCTATGGCTAAGCTGAAAAAGTGGATGACATGCCAAAATTGTGAAGTCCTGCCAGACAACTGGTTTTCAGGTATCCAAGCCTGGCACAGTGGTCAGCACTGCTGCCTCAGTGCCAGAGACCCAGGTTCAATTCCAGCCTTGGGTGACTGTGTGGAGTTTGCATGTTCTTCCCATGTCTGTGGGTTTCCTCCCACAGTCCAAAGAAGTGCAGATTAGGTGGACTGGCCATGTTAAATTGACGCTTAGTGTCCCAAGATGTGTAGATTAGGGGAATTATTGGGCTAAATATGTGGAGTTACGGGTATAAGGCCTGGGTAAGATGCTCTGTTGGAGAGTCGGTGCAAACTTGATGGACCGAATGGCCGCCTCCTGCACTGAAGGAATTTTATGATTCTTTAACCAGTAGATCATTGGGTTCTGTAGCGAATGTGCTCTGAAGTAGCCAGTAAGAATCCATCATCTTCAGAGAATAGCCAATGACGGATGAATTGAAATTGTTTGTTTTGTACTTTTATGGCCTGTTTCTTCATCCCACCCCATTAGGACAGACGCCTTCCTCGCATACTGGGGGAGCTGATACACAGAACAGATGGAACTAAGTTCCAACCTCCTCGCCACAGTCCATCTGGCATGTCAACAAGATTGAAACCCTGCCCACTATAATTGGCACTGTTACAATTAAAACTGTAACTCTTAGCATCTGTATGACGTGGGGCTAATGGGAGAGAGCCAACACAGCCATTTCCCCTCGCAATATAGTGATCCAAAAGATGAACTATTTTGAGAATGTTTCTATGGTTTGGAATGGTGCTGATGCAAACATGTTTCTAGTTTACAATGTTGATGACACAAATGCTATCTTGCATGATTCAACAATCCTTCCTGCACTCTTTACTCCCCCATAACTCCCACTTGATTGTTAAAGTAGCTTCATTGTTCAGACAGCTGCAGAACATTGTTTAAAATATAGAGCTTCAATCACCTTGTTGCACAAATCCTGTAGCAGCCAACTCCCCTTTTAATTGTCTACTAGGCCACGCTCTTTGTATTTTGCCCACAAACAAGTGACCTATTCTGCTGCTAACTAAGTGCAATAATCAGACTGCAAAAGCCAGGAGGCAGATGTACCCTTGTTAGAACTGACTGATTTCACAAGCTGTGCTGCCTCACTTTTTTTCCCTGCCCAAGATCTAAAAAAAGAATAAGTCTGAAGTGATACTGTTTTTAAAATGTTGACACTGGCAGGGAATATGGCTGGTACAAAGCCTTTGGAATCTTGAATGAGTATTCTAGCCTTCGAATGGTTCATTGATTGCTGGATTTTTACAGATCTTTGGATGCTGTGGAATAAAATTCCAGTAAGAGTTTTAATAACACCAGGTTAAAGTCCAACAGGTTTATTTGGTAGCAAATGCCATTAGCTTTCGGAGCGCTGCCCCTTCGTCAGATGGAGTGGATATCTGCTCTCAAACAGGACATACAGAAACACAAAATAAAGTTACAGAATACTGATTAGAATGTGAATCTCTACAGCCAGCCAACCATAGATCTTCCTGTGGTGGAGCACTTCAGCGGTCACGGGCATTCAGCTTCCGATCTTCGGGTAAGCGTTCTCCAAGGCGGCCCTCATGACACACGACAGCGCAGAGTCGCTGAGCAGAAACTGACAGCCAATTTCCGCACACGTGAGGACGGCCTAAACCAGGATCTTGGGTCCATGTCACACCATCAACAACCTCCACAGCTTGCCTCCTGGGCTTGCAGAAAAGTCCAGGAGGCAAGCTGTGGGGGTTGCTGATGGTATGACATGGACCCAAGATCCCGGTTTAGGCCGTCTTCACGTGTGCGGAACTTGGCTGTCAGTTTCTGCTCAGCGACTCTGCGCTGTCGTGAGGGCCGCCTTGGAGAACGCTTACCCGAAGATCGGAGGCTGAATGCCCGTGACTGCTGAAGTGCTCCCCCACAGGAAGATCTATGGTTGGCTGGCTGTAGAGATTCGCATTCTAATCTGTATTCTGTAACTTGATTTTGTGTCTCTGTATGCCCTGTTTGAGAGCAGATATCCACTCCATCTGACGAAGGGGCAGCGCTCCGAAAGCTAATGGCATTTGCTACCAAATAAAGCTGTTGGACTTTAACCTGGTGGTGTTAAAACTCTTACTGCGTTTACCCCAGTCCAACGCCGGCATCTCCACATCAATAGAATTCCATCCAGTCAGCAAGCTAATGACCTGCTGCACATTTTAAATCTGGTTCAAGACCAGATTTTCAAAATACCCGGGGTTGGGAAACAGTTCGGCGGGATTTAGAAATCCAATGTTGGAGGTTATTTCCGCATCCAGACATCTGGGACAGTTTGCAATTTTCAAAGGGCCAGTGGGGGAAGAGAGCGAGGAAATAAGTCATGATCAATTAATGGCCTCTTCAGCCCCTTGAGGAGCTGGGGTGTTCAGGGAGGCCATTGTGAAGTTGATTTTGGCAATCCCAAAAAATCTGGTATATATTACTGCCCAATTGTTGGGGTAGAACTGAGCGAAGAAAAGTTAATTTAATTGAAAGTTGAGGGGTTCACTAGCATTGTGCTTCAACTAGGGATGGACAGTAAATGCTGGCCTAGCCAATGATGCTCACCTCCAGTAAAATTGAATTAAAAAGAACTTGGCTTCCATGACCACTATGCTCTGTCTTAATCCTCCTGGTCCTTTTGTGAGTTATATGTTCTTCTCAGCAAGGCAGTGACAGCCTTAATTTGCCGGTGACTCCAGGCATACAGTTCTCTGCCCCAGGGAGAGGCTTGGCACCTCTTAATTTGGTGCCAAATTTCACTTCCTATCTAATAATGGCAATAGCAGTTGATTGAGGAGATTGTCAGTTCAGGCACTGACCCAGAATTCAAACAGGTGTTGAGTTTTTGACATCACATTCGAAATCAGGCCTTCGAATTAGTTGCTTAAATTATTATTCGCTGATTAACTAGGTTGGGCTTATCACCCAGGAGATAATTTTGGTATTTTATCCAAATGTGGGGATGGTTCTTCCATCACTTTCCTCCTTTTTGCCTTTGCATTATTGTTACTTATGTAAACTGCTCACCCTGTCATTAGTTCTGAATTCACTGGGAGATTTTGATTTCTGTCGTACTATTTTCCCCACATCTGCTCTGTGCTTCAGCCCCTTTCATTGTACTCGGGAGCTGTTCTACCCTCCTAGACCCTATTGTTGAGCCCAAAAATGCTGATGTTACCTTGACTTCTGGAGCCACAGCTGGTCAATGTTGCTGCCTTTTTCCAAGACCAAAACTGGACAGTGAACTTGACAGGTGAGATCATGGTTTGAATTCCAATTTAGTTTCAGCTGATGAAACCTGCATCGTATAATATTGATCCGAGAAATCATTTTCAAAAGTGAGGTTTAAAAAGTCTGAAATCATACTTAAAAGTCACCTTAATAAAAAAGTCATCAGACTTTAAAATGGTTTTTTAAAAATCAATTAACTTTTAAGAGATCCTTTTGGGTGTGGGTCACCTCATTAAGTATTTATAAATTGAGAGGAGGCTCATTATGCCTGAAAATGCAGTCCAAAATTGTAAAATGTATTTGTGATTATTGGGGAGTTGGCCTAAATTCATGCTGGTTCCATACTTTTGTCATTTGAAGTAGTAAACCCTCGGGATTAGTTTGTACAGAGTGGCTGGAATTTTACTGGCACACCCCCCTCGAATCTGGGGTGGGCGAGGCTCGCAGAACAGAATTCTCCGTTGGCCTTGGGTGGGATTTTGTGAGCCTCACCCGAGCAAGGTCGTAAAATACTGGCCTATTTGTCCCGTCAAAGTGGTAGGGCATCTCTGGCGTCCCCTAGCATCGAATGCTGAACGGGCTGCTATTACTGGCATTGCAAAATCCAGTGCTATTTGTTTGTTATCACTTTGCTGTTTGTGGAAGCTTGCTGTGCAGAAATTGGCTGCCACATTTCCTACATTACAGTAATTTCTGTAGTTTGCTGATTTGATTTATTATTGTCACATGTATTGGGATACAGTGAAAAGTATTGTTTCTGGCGTGCTATACAGACAGCATACCGTCCATAGAGTACAGAGGGGAGGAGAAAAGGATAGGATGCAAGAGTACTTCATTGGCTGTGAATTGCTTTGTGATGTCTTGAGTTTGTGAAAAGGCTATATAAATATAAGACGATACAGATATGGATGGGGAGATACGAGAGAGTAAAACAAAGTTAGAAAAGTAAGTAAAAGTGGAAGGCAGAGGAAATGAGACTAGTAGCAAATAGGGTGCAAAAAAGATGCAATCGGCCCCTCTGCCCTCCTCCACAATGCACACACACTCTATAACCAGTCCCTCTTCACCCTTTAGCACAGGTCAGCTGGCCAGTAGGAAGGTAGTAAGAAGTCTCACAACACCAGGTTAAAGTCCAACAGGTTTACTTGGTAGCAAAAGCCACACAAGCTTTCGGAGCTCCAAGCCCCTTGGAAGCCAGTAGGAAGGTGACAGCCTGAACTGTAGCCATTTTTAAATGGTCTTGAAAAGGGAAAAGAAATCCTGAGATTGAGAGTTAAGCACGGCAAATGCAGGACTGCATGCTGCCTGGGCCATCAATGCTAGTGTAAGGTGCAATCTCCGAGCAAGATGAGCTTGTGACGCCCTTCATTGTTTCTACAACCTCAACTGGAGGCTCAAGCCACAGTTTGGGAACCACTGCCTTTTCTTTTTGAACAAGAATATGCGTCATTTTCAATTTTCCAGTCCACTGACATCGCCCCTGTACCTAAAGAGGTTCGGAAGGTAACCAGTTCCTCTGTAATTTTCACCTTTACTTTTCTAGGTATCTTCACACACGTCTCATCTAGTCCAGCTGATTTATCAATGTTCAAGTGCAGCCAGCCTATTTCATACCTCCTCTTGAGCAGCTGTGGCTCAGTTCATAGCACTCTCACCTCCCAGTTATAAGGTTTCCGGTTCAAGATCCACTCCAGGGCTTGAGTGCAAACATTGAAGCTGACACTCCAGTGAGAACTCAGGCGGTTAGTGGTGCCTTTTTCAGGTGAGATGTTAAATCAAGATCCTCTCTGCCTGATCAAGTGGATGTAACAGATCCCACGGCATTATTTCGAAGGAGAGCAGAGGAATTGTATGTGGTGACTGACCCTGGTCAAAATTTATCCCTCAACTGACATCACAAAGTAGGTCACCTGGTTATCACATTGCAGTTTCTGGGAATTTGCCGTTGCTAAATTAGCTGCCACATTTTCTACATCATAGCAGTAACTATACTTCAAAAATACCTCATTGTAAAGTGCTCTTAAGATGACTAGTGGGTTTGAAAAGCACTATATAAATGCAAATCTTTTTTATGTCCATTTTTATCCCATCCAATGTCTTAACTATCACTTCTTTCATTATAACGTGGGTAGCGTTATCTTTGAAAACTGATGCAAAATAATCATTTAAAATCCCAGCTATGCCCCCTGCCTCCTTGGTAAATCTCCTTTTTAATTCTTTGTTGGCCCACTCCTCACTTTGCTCCCTTGGGCTCCCTTTTATGTTCACCGCTGTCTCTCATACTCCCACTTATGATTAAGAAATATGAATTTCCTAGTACATCCCGGGTTTTTTTTTATATCCATGAGCCAGCATTTAATTAGTCACATTTACAGGGTTAACGTTTTTGCCCATAAGAATGACAAGTGAATACGCTAAGGTGGTTTCAGCTAAGGGAATCTCGACAGATTGCAATCGCTTTTTTAATCAGGATGATTGGTAAAACCTTGGATGAAAACCAAGATGATGCATTAATTGACAATTCAGTATTGCTGTATGAACAGATTGTACTGTCTGACCCCAATAGTAAGAAGTCTCACAACACCAGGTTAAAGTCCAACAGGTTTATTTGGCAGCACTAGCTTTCGGAGTCTCAAGCTCCTTCATCAGGTGAGCGAGGACTTGTGTTCACAAACAGGGCATATAAAGACACAAACTCAATTTACAAGATAATGGTTGGAATGCGGCCTCAATCGGGATCTTAGGTTCATGTCACACTATCTGTAACCCCCACGACTTGCCCGGGCTTGCAAAATCTCACTAACTGTCCTGGCTGGAGACAATACACACCTCTTTAACCTGTGCTTGGTCCTCTCTCCACTCACATTGTCTGTACCTTTTAAGACTTGATTACCTGTAAAGACTCGCATTCCAACCATTATCTTGTAAATTGAGTTTGTGTCTTCATATGCCCTGTATGTGAACACAAGTCCTCACTCCCCTCCGGGTTTCCTCCAGGTGCTCCGGTTTCCTCCCACAGTCCAAAGATGCGCGGGTTAGGTTGATTGGCCATGCTAAAATTGCCCCTTAGTGTCCTGAGATGCGTAGGTTAGAGGGATTAGTGGGTAAATGTGTAGGGATATGGGGGTAGGGCCTGGGTGGGATTGCGGTTGGTGCAGACTCGATGGGCCAGATGGCCTCTTTCTGCACTGTAGGGTTTCTATGATTCTACCTGATGAAGGAGCTTGAGACTCCGAAAGCTAGTGCTGCCAAATAAACCTGTTGGACTTTAACTTGGTGTTGTGAGACTTCTTACTGTGCTTACCCCAGTCCAACGCCGGCATCTCCGCATCATGACCCCAATAGAGCAGAGGAGCCTTTTAAAAGTCAAACATTTGATGTGTAACCTGATCTTTCCTTCTAGTGATAACATGCTGCATATTACAGCAGGAAAAAAACTACTTGTAATGAATCTGGAATAAAGTGTTGATAATGTTTCATTTTATTGTGGTCGAATTTCTTTTCCTCAAATCTCCTCTTTCTCCTTCAGGAACCATCAGGCTGGCAAATTACTTTGCAGTTACTGTCCATGATCAGTGTGTATTTTGTGGATTTTTCATCTCAGGACTTCCTTCTTTAGATTGACCTCTTCAAGTTTCCCTACTGCGCTTCCTGAAGAAGTTGGTCCACAGTAAAATTTTTTTTAATTCATGTTACAGGACGTGTCGCTGGTTCAGCATTTATTGCTCGTCCCTAACTGTCCTCCATTTCAGAAGACATTTGAGAGTTTTCCTTTGTGTCTGGAGTCACATAAAGGCCAGACCAGGTTAGGATGGCAGATTTCCTTCCCTAAAGGACATGAGTGAACGAGATGGGTTTTTACGACAATCGACAATGGTTTCATGGTCATCATTAGACATGGTCATCATTTAATTCCAGATTTTTATTGAATTCAAATTTCACCATCTGCCTTAGCAGGATTTGAACCCGGGTCCCCAGATCTTGCTCTGGGTCTCTGGATTACGAGTCCAGTGATTATGGCTTGACGGGAATTATTTTGATGATGGCCGTAGAATTGAATTGTGATTTGAAATTATACAATTAGTGGAAGTAGAATGTTACTTTAGCAGGGGAAAACCATCTGCCGCTATTTTATAGTTTACAAATAAATCTGAAAATGCACAATTTGTTTTGCAATCCTTCTCACCATTTCCAATATTTTCCACCAGAACATTGAGACAGTTTGCGGCTGACCTTTTTGTAGCATTAATCCTAGAATTGTAGAAAAGGGAGTTGGGGTGGAGATGGGGGTCTGGATGGAAGGGGTAATTGGGTATGCCCTCCACAACTTTTCATGGATTATCAATCATTCAGTGATTCTGCTCTAATGTGATGAAAGAATGGCAGTAAATCGATTAGCTCAGTTGGTTGGATGGCTGCTAGTGATGCAGACTGACACCAACAGCCCGGGTTCGATTCCCATACCAGCTGAGGTTATCCATGAAGGTCCCGTCTGCTGAACCTTGCCCCTCGCCTGACCCTCAGGTTAAATCGCCAACAGTCTCTCAAAAGGAAGAGCAGCCACTAGGAAATAGCGGCTTTGAATTCATAAGCCAGTATAATGTCTATAGACATTTCACAATTCCATAATTGTGCATGCATTGAAGATTTAAATGATATATCAACTTATACAAGGTAGGTTATTTTATATGCTGAAATCTACAGAAAATGGCTTCTGACGTTTTTGGGTTCATAACCCAACAACCTAAGTCGAGAAAAGGATTATTTTGTGCCATTTCTGCCTCACCCCCTCCCTTTGACGGTGGCACAGTGGTTAGCACTGCAGTCTCACAGCACCAGGGACCTAGCTTCGATTCCTGACTTGGGTCACTGCCTGCGCGGAGTCTGCACGTTCTCCCCATGTCTGCGTGGGTTTCCCCTGGGTGCTCCTGTTTCCTCCCACAGTCTGAAAGACGTGCTGGTTAGGTGCATTGGCCAGGCTAAATTCTCCCTCAGTGTACCCAAACAAGCGCCAGAGTGTGGCGACTAAGGAATTTTCACAGTAACTTTACTGCAGTGTTAATGTAATTCTACTTGTGACACCAGTAAATAAACTAATAAATAAACTTTAAACTTTATGGTGTTGTATGTGATGCCATTGAAAAAGTATTTTTACAAGTTTAGACACTCTTCAGGGATCTGAATCTCGTTCCCAGCCTGGATTTGCAGATGGGGCCCCAGTTCTGCCCTTAGCTACATGATAGTGTCACCAGGCATATGTCCTGGTGGGATGCTGGGTCCCACTGATGGGCAACAGGTCACGAGAACTTCCAACTTGATGATTCCTGGTCTCCAGGTCTTTCTTATGTCAACGGCCATGTTTGAATTGTGGAAAGATAAATTGCCCAATAGAATATCATGGAATTGCTGACTGAAGGCCTGGGGCCTGCTGTACTCAGATCCTGGCCTAGTTCTTTAGGGGGAGCGTCTGGTGTTTCTCCACTGGGGTCACAGCAGGAATATACAGATTTACAGATCAGCTTTTATAACAAAGCCATGTTTAGCACGTTCTGCATCAAATTGCTTATCTCACTCAGTCTTGGCTGTATTTTAAAGTGTTTCAGTTCTTGGGGATCAGTCGCTGTTCATGTCAATGACAGCAAGCCCTCTCCTCTCCTCATTTGACTCCAGGGTGCTAAAGCAACCTCTACAGAATTTAACAGCCGGAGGTTCAATCCTCTGCTAATATTCCCCCCCATCAACCTACACAACAGGAGAACGTAGTACCTCTCTGGTGCAACTGTTCGCCTTGTGTCCAAATTTGTGACATGTCCCAGTTTCAGGCCAGAGGGCAACTGAAGTTCACTCAAGCAGCACGTTAATGTCAGCAACGCTTACAAAATTGATTATTCTTCAGTCTCTCATCTCTACCAGCTGAAACGTGTAACAGCTTGTTCCTTTGCATCATTATTGTAGCCGAATGGACATCTCACGGACTTCCAACAAATGGACTGAAACAAGAGAATTGCAAAGTGCTTACAGCGCAGAGAATGAACAGATGGCAGGTTATTTTAAAATGATTCAGATCTACCAGTGAATTATTATGCAAGGAGCATAATGCCAGTTTGTATTTTCTGTTCGCTTTGCATTTTATACAATATTGGGGTAAATTTTCCCACCTTGCCTGCTGCAGGAATTGTAGCGGGCAGGATGGAAAATTTGGCAGACCATTTAAAGGTTAGCTGACCTCGGGCGGGAACTTCTGGTCTTGGGGCGCAACACGGCTGGAAAATCCCGTCCATGGATTATTAACCTTTTCTTATTGATGTCCAAGTTTTTCTTCAAATGCCCTGATCTGTTTCGGATTGAAAAACTATGTACCAATGCAGTAAATAATTTAAAATGGAGCGTTTGATATAAAAGGCTAAACAATCTTAGCGCAAAGCAGCTTGCCTTGAAAGTACAGAATAAAAATAAACCTCAGTTTTTTTCTCATGGCAAGAGCATTTTCCATTTCAGCCAGTAATTTACTGTGGACTAAACAAATGAGTATTATTTACAGACAGTTTACCACAATACAGACGTACAAGACATGAACAATGGGTAGAATCTTGTGTCTTCCCCGAAGGGGGTTCGGTATCAGAAGGACATTTCATTGGGAGGGAAGGTGACAGGCCTCTAGAAGGCCTTCTCACTACCAAGTTAAGGTCCTTAAGTGGGTTATTGATGTCCACTTAAGGTCCTTATCCTGCTGCCACTGATATTAAACCACAGGTGGGCATGGGATAACCATACAGGGAACACAACAATAAAACCCTGGAGTGTTGCCATAGGCTCCTTTCTTATTATTCATTCATGAGACAGGGTCATCGCTGTCTGGCCAGCATTTATTATGTGGAGATGCCGGCGTTGGACTGGGGTAAACACAGTAAGAGTTTTAACAACACCAGGTTAAAGTCCAACAGGTTTATTTGGTAGCAAATGCCATTAGCTTTCGGAGCGCTGCGCTTTCGTCAGATGGAGTGGATATCTGCTCTCAAACAGGGCATACAGAGACACAAAATCAAGTTACAGAATACTGATTAGAATGCGAATCTTTACAGCTGATCAGGTCTTAAAGATACAGAAAATGTGAGTGGAGGGAGCATTAGGCACAGGTTAAAGAGACATGTATTGTCTCCAGACAGGACAGCCAGTGAGATTCTGCAAGTCCAGGAGGCAAGCTGTGGGGGTTACCGATAGTGTGACATGAACCCAAGATCCCGGTTTAGGCTGTCCTCATATGTGCGGAACTTGGCTATCAGTTTCTGCTCAGTGACTCTGCGCTGTCATATGTCGTGAAGGCCGCCTTGGAGAATGCTTACCCGAGGATCAGAGGCTGAATGCCCGTGACCGCTGAAGTGCTCCCCAACAGGAAGAGAACAATCTTGCCTGGTGATTGTCGAGCGGTGTTCATTCATCCATTGTCATAGCGTCTGCATGGTTTCCCCAATGTACCATGCCTCGGGACATCCTTTCCTGCAGCGTATCAGGTTGATAACGTTGGCCGAGTTGCAAGAGTAGGTACCGTGTACCTGGTGGATGGTGTTCTCACGTGAGATGATGGCATCCGTGTCGATGATCCGGCACATCTTGCAGAGGCTGCTGTGGCAGGGTTGTGTGGTGTCGTGGTCACTGTTCTCCTGAAGGCGTGGTTGTTTGAAGGCAAGGTGTGGGGGTGGCCTTGGCAAGATGTTCGTCTTCATCAATGACATGTTGAAGACTCCGGAGGAGATGCCGTAGCTTCTCCGCTCCGGGGAAGTACTGGACGACGAAGGGTACTCTGTCCACCGTGTCCCGTGTTTGTCTTCTGAGGAGGTCGGTGCGGTTTTTCGCTGTGGCGCGTCGGAACTGTCGATCGATGAGTCGAGCGCCATATCCTGTTCTTATGAGGGCATCTTTCAGCGTCTGGAGGTGTCTGTTGCGATCCTCCTCATCGAAGCAGATCCTGTGTATTCGGAGGGCTTGTCCGTAGGGGATGGCTTCTTTAATGTGTTTAGGGTGGGAAGTGGAGCATTGTGAGGTTATCCGTGGGTTTGCGGTACAGTGAGGTGCTAAGGTGACCGTCCTTAATGGAGATGCGTGTGTCCAAGAATGCAACCGATTCCGGAGAGTAGTCCATGGTGAGTCTGATGGTGGGATGGAACTTGTTGATGTCATCATATAGTTGTTTGTGATTGATCACAATGAGTCCAAAGGAAGAAAATGTCATCGATGTATCTAGTGTATAGCATCGGTTGAAGGTCCTGTGCGGTGAAGAAGTCTTGTTCGAACCTGTGCATGAAGATGTTGGCATATTGAGGTGTGAATTTGGTCCCCATGGCTGTTCCGTGTGTCTGGATGAAGAACTGGTTGTTGAAGGTGAAGACATTGTGGTCCAGGATGAAGCGGGTGAGTTGTAAAATTGCATCTGGAAACTGGCAGTTGTCGGCGTTGAGTACTGAGGCCGTTGCAGCAATGCCATCATCGTGGGGGATGCTGGTGTAGAGTGCTGAGACATCCATTGTGACGAGGAGTGCTCTTGGTTCAACTGCTCCATGTGTGCCGAGTTTCTGTAGGAAGTCCGTAGTGTCGCGACAAAAGCTGGGGTTCTTTGTACAATGGGTTTCAGGATGCCCTCGACATAGCCGGAGAGGTTCTCGCACAGGGTCCCATTGCCCAATACAATGGAACGGCCGGGTGTGTTTGCCTTGTGTATCTTCAGGAGGCAGTAGAGACCTCCAACGCGGGGAGTACGTGGGATGAGAGCACGGAGGGTGCTCTGAAGGTCCGGATCAAAGGTCTTGATCAGAGTGTTGAGTTGACGGGTGTGTTCTTCGGTCGGATCTGCGGGTAACTGTCTGTAGTGTTCCTCGTTGTTCAGTTGTCGGTACACTTCTTTGCAGTAATCCATTCTGTTCAGTATGACGATGGCCCCTCCTTTGTCTGCTGGCTTGATGACAATGTTGCGGTTGGTCTTGAGAGAGTGGATGGCGTTGTGTTGTGCTTGGGTGATGTTCGGGGCTGTCTTGTGAATGCGGCTGATGAATTTGGTGTTGACGCACCTCCTGATGGCTTGGGCATACATGTCAAGTCGAGGGCAGCGGCCTTCCGGAGGAGTCCAATTCGACTCTTCTTCGGTTGAACTGCGGATCTCTCTGTCGGCTGTTCCGGTTCATTGGCTGTCTCATTGTGTTCGCTGTTGGCCTCTTGGGGTTTGTGGAAGAACTCCCGCAGCCTCATTCGCCTGATGAATTCCTCTGTGTCTGCTGCGAGACTGATGGGGTCTATTTTGGTGGTGGGGCAAAAATTAAGCCCTCGGCTGAGAACTTCGATTTCATCTGGTTGAAGTGTGTAGTCCAACAAGTTGACAATGGACTTTCATGCAGTGGTACTGTTTTCTACTGTGATACCGGGGGAGGCTTGGTTGCTGCTGGTGGTGATGCCGAGTTTCTCAAGTTTCCTGTTCTTGGTGTGCATGTAGATGGTGTAGTTCCTTTGTCTCGTCTGCTTGGCAGAGTTTTGCAGCTGTTCTGCGTCCTGAGTGCAAGTTGAGAATATGGATTCTATCTTGGTTTCCAGGCTGCGGCGTTTGCTGTAGAGCTGGTGTATGAAGTGGTTGAGGAGCGTGAGAGAGGTGCGACGGCAAAGTCTCTCAGCGTTGCCTGTGTTATAGGTTGACCTGAATGGGTTCGTGATCTGTAGTCCTTTCGGTATCTTGTCTGCTTTCTTGCATCTTTGTAGAAACTTGATGTCTGTGTCGATATGCGCGATCTTCTTGGAGATCCTCTCCACTTGGAACCTGTTGAGAGCAGATATCCACTCCATCTGACGAAGGAGCAGCGCTCCGAAAGCTAATGGCTTTTGCTACCAAATAAACCTGTTGGACTTTAACCTGGTGTTGTTAAAACTCTTGCAGCATTTATTGCCCATCCCTAGTTGCCCGAGGGCAGTTGAGAGTCAACCACATTGCTGTGGCTACGGAGTCACATGTAGCCAGACCAGGGAAGGGCAGCAGATTTCCTTCCCTAAAGGGCATTAGTGAACCAGATGGGCTTTTCCGACAATTGACAATTGTTTCATGGTCGTCAATAGATTCTTATTTTCAGATATTTTTGAATTCAAATTCCACCATCTGCTGTGGCAGGATTTGAACCTGAGTCCCTGGAACATTAGCTGAGTTTCTGGATTAATAGTTTAGCGATAATACCACTAGGCCATTGCCTCCCCAGCAAGAGGGGGCTTTCTGATAGCCACCACTGCTCTAGTTGATGACTGCCCACCCTCTTCCCCCCCCCCCGCCCCCCCCCACCCCCTCCCCACCCAGCTCCCCTCACATCATACCTGTTCTTGTAAAGTAAAGTAAAGTTGTAAAGTTTATTTATTAGTCACAAGTAAGGCTTACATTAACACTGCAAAGAAGTTACTGTGAAATTCCCCTAGTGAAATTCCCTGTTCTTGCTGACCTACACTGGCTATTCATTCCCAATTCTCACTCTTTAGATTAATTCACCCCATGAACCTCATTTCTTGCTACATTTGTAACCTCCTCCAACCCTCCAACCTCTTTCCTTGACTCTCTGATCCAGGCCTCTTTCCCTTCACTTTGCCTTCAGCCTAAGGTTACCTCCCTAAATTGCTTTACTTCCCCACTTCCTCTAAGATGGTCCTTAATACTATTAAACCAATCCTTCATCCCAGTCCCAATCTCTCTTCCTTTGGCTCAGCATCTGTTTTCCTTTTCCTTGCATATCTCTAAAGTACCATGGGACATTTCTTCCACATTAAAAGGGCTACACAAATGCAAGCTGCTCTTCATATTGTTGCTTTATTTTTGAAGAAAAGGTTTGCATTTATATAGCCCCTTTCACAACCTAAAGGCATCCCAAATTGGTTAAATTGGTTAAAAGGCATCCCAAATTGGCGAACAATGCTATAGTAGACAAAATACTTTTGAAATGTAATCACTATTGTAATATCGCAAACATAGCAACCCAAGTACTCTCAGTGAGCTTCCACCTGTAGCAACAAGATGGTAATTTGTGTTAATACTGTTTACGAGAAAAGTGTTGGCTTGGATACCAAGGCCTAATGCTCTACTCCTCCTTGAAATCATGGCATTGATTCTTTTCCATCCACTTGAGAAGGCACAGATTTAGTATCTCATCCAAAAGCTGGCACCTCTGACAGTGCAGCACTCCCTCAGTGCAGTAATTCCCCACTTAAACTTGACTCAGTCAATATTGTTTCACTTTAATGTCATTCAGAAATTAGAGACTCTGCATCTGTTTAACATTGTGACGTTCACTATAAGGTTATTTGCAATAGACTTCCTGTTCTGTGACCTGTACATTGCACATGTGGACATGAAACTTTCCCCAGTGCTGTTGGGTCAGTGCATTGCTACCCTCCACTCCTGCCCTCTTTTTCCACCTGCCCCATCTCCCATTCCCACCTCCCATTCTCACCGTTAAAGTCTCCGGTGTCTGTTACCACCACTGGGGACTTTTTCAGCTCGATGCTCTGCCTAGTGTTGGTTGCCCCCACCTAGGATTTCTTCAGCTGACTCGTCTTCCCTCCGCTCACACTGAAATCCTGGGGCTTCTCCAGCTACTACCGGCACTGACCCACCTCTGTCACTAGATGGAGCATGGTCAATCCAAAATCACGTAGCTGATGAGTGTATTTTTTACATCGTCAGTTACCTCCCTAAATTACATGTCCATTGCATTTTTTTATATCAAATTTATTCTATTTCAAAAGTTATTTAATTTCTCGAATGTAGGCATTTAAGAATACAAAGCATTAGTTTTAATGTTTTTTTCTGCTCAAAGTATTTGAAATATCTAACCACAGTATTTCTTTTATATTTAGTGATTTACTTAATTTTATATATTATTTCAGCTAGGAATATACAATACAGCACATATGCAGTACAGTATTTCAACTGTACATTAGCTTGATGCAGTCAAGAATCTAACTTGTGTTTTAACATTGGTTCTTATGGAAACCTATGATTCACTTGGAGTTGCTTCACTTAAAGTTGCGATTTTCACAAATGCAACCACAATGTTAAGTGAGGAATTACCTCACTGCATTGAAACGTCCACCTGAACCTACAGCCCAAGTCTCTCACCTTTGACCCAGGCAAGAGTGTTACCATTGAGGAATGTTACCTTGAGGAAACATAACTGATTAACTTAATTAATGAGCTCCTGAGAACACTGTGATACTTCTGTAATGGGCAAATGTGCAACCCACAGAATCAATGTGTGGTACACTTTTTCCAAAATTTTAATTTATGTAGATTTGTGGTATATTTAGGCATCATATTTTTAAATGTATCGGTGTTATAGTAGATTTAAGATTTTTTTTTCTTTATTCTTTCATGGGATGTGAGAGTCATTAGCAAGACCAGCATTTCTTACCCATTCTAAATTGCCCTTAAACTGAGTGGCTTGTTAGACCACATCAGAGGGCAGCTAATAGTCAACCACATTGCTGTGGATTTGGAGTCACACATAGGCCAGACCAGATAAGGATGGCAGATTTCCTTCCTTTAAGGGCATTAGTGAACCAGATGGGTCTTTATGACAGTCAATAGTAGTTTCATGGTCACCGTTACTTGAGATGAATTTTATTATCCAGATTTATCAATTGAATTTAAATTCCAGCAGCTGCCACGGTGGGATTTGAACCCATGTCCCCAGATCATTAGCCTGGGTCACTGATTACATCCCTTGACAATACCTTTACACCACCATCTCCCCACTGATATGGTAGCATATTTAAGGGAGTATAGGTGTAGAGTACTGATTTAGTATATTTAAGGTGTCTAGGCCTATCTGGTTTGAGTTTCATTACCCTGCTCGACTCAGGTAAATAAAATCCCATGGTCTTTTCAGCAAACCTTAAACGGAAAAGAATATCGTAAAAACTCTAATTGCAAACTCTCATGAAAGAATTCTCTAGTTCTCCTGAGTTCAAAGCTTCCTCTAATTGGAATTAATGTATTTAGAAAAATTGACTTTACATTCAAAGAAATATATATTCTTTTGATATTGCCATTCCCCCAGAATTCCCTCATGTTGTTCCATTATTCACTATTCCATTATTCGGTGCAGACTCGATGGGCCGATTGGCCTCCTTCTGCACTGTAGGAATTCTATGATTCTATTCATGTCAATTCCTTCTTTCCTATCTTCAGTTTCACTTGGAACATTTTGGTTAGTTGCGCTTTATTTAGAAATATGGTTTCTTCACATTTGTTTTAACCTCTCCAGTATTTTTGAGAGTAATTGACCCTTTTGGTTCCACTAAATAACTAATGTCCCCAGGTCTTGCATCTCCTCTGTCAGAATTTCAAAGCAGAGCCAATACAACGTAGTTGCATTTTTGAACTTATTCTTGAACTGTTTGACTCAAACTTAATTCATAAATTGTGTGTGCAGTGATTGATTTGCCTTGCCTCTTGGAAGAATCTTTGCTTTCGCCGTCACGCCAGAATATTACCATTGCTGCTCTGAGGTGAGACTTTGACCTCCGAAGTCAGAAGCAAAGGAACAACTGCTGCACAGTGTCACCTGGAAGGAATAACTGGAAAACTCAGTGAAAATGGATACAAAGGTGGTCAAGATACTCTTGCAAGCAGGTGGGTATTTATTATATATCAGTCATAAGTAAGTCTTACATTAACACTGCAATGAAGTTACTGTGAAATTCCCCTCGCCGTCGCACTCCGGCGCCTGTTTGGGTCACTGTACCTAACAAGCATGTCTTTCAGACGGTGGGAGGAAACTGGAGCACCCAGAGGAAACCCATACAGACATGGGGAGAACGTACAAACTCCACCCAGACAGCGAGTGACCAAGGCAAGAATTGAATCTGGGTCGCTGGCGCTGTGAGGCAGCAGTGTTAATCACTGTGCCACCGTGCCGCCCCCATGTATGTAGTGAAACAGATGACAAAAACTGACATGGGGTCATCCAGACTGTTGGCTCTATTCTCTCTCCACAGATGCTGTCAGACCTGCTGAGTTTCTCCAGCATTTTCTGTTTTTGTTTCAGATTCCAGCATCTGCAGCATTTTGTCTTTATCGAGGTGACAGAAGCCACTTGACTCCCAAAAAGCTTCCATACATGAGCTACCAACTCAGCATCCAGAGTTGGACCTGTTGATGGGCAACATTGTGCCATTTCCCTTTTAAAGGCACTGCAAACAAAACACGCTAAATAAACTGCCCCAAAGAATCAGCAACTTCTGTAGCGAGGTCCAAGGTTCTGTACAAGGCCTACGCTGAATGAGCCGATGTCCAGTTTATCAGCAGTCCAGATATTCCATTTAGTCTCCGGGTTCTAGGTGTTGGAAAGATAAGTTGCTAAGTTTTCACAATGCTGGTGGCTTTCCTTGGCCCTTATGTGAGCACTTGTACGGACAATGGGCGAAGACAAGAGTCATAAATGAGGGAAAATACAGCCCATGGAACATTCTCGTTGAAAGAACTAGATGTCACGCAAGAACATATTTTTAAAAGGTTACATCTGATATTTTAAATCTGTGAATTTGATGCCTTGATAGTTCAGTGTTGAAGGACTGAGATATGGGATTAACAATAGCCCAAACAATTGCCATCAACCATTCACCTCCTCCTTCCAGAGAAACCTGTTATTACCTTGAGCCACTCGGCTCAAGGTATGAATTCCACTCGGGACAATAGATGTTGTGTTGGAACACACTGCCAGGTTTTTTTATACATGTTGAACTGTTTGTTTCTATCACATCCCTCTGTTAGGTAGATTTGTTGCTCCTTGATAGAGAGAATTTCTTAAAACATTATATGACTACCTTTTCACCGATTGTCCAGTGATTCGCGGAGATGACATCCCCCTACCCCCCTTCGTTCAGGGCAGCCTCTACACTTCCTGAATTAGATCATTAGCCTGGACAGTTTGTATTCATACATTTATATCTATATATTGTATACAATTTAGATCTATACATTTATATATTCATTTATATACAGTTTATGCCTATACATTCAGTCCGGGCCGTTTATATCTATACATTTTGCATTTGTATCCATATATTTGTACACAGCTTATGCCTATACATTTAGTCTGGGCAATATATGTCTATATTTATACATTTGTATCAGTATACTTATATACAGTTTTATATCTATACATTTAGTCTGGACGGTTTTGTATCTATTCATTTGGCCAGACATCAAATAATATATGATGGTAAATGGATATATGCACTGGAATTTTTCTGTTCTGCCCGTCATGGAAATCATAGGGGGGTGGGGGTGGGGTCATGCAAAGGTCCATTGACCTCAGGTGGGATTTTCCAGCTGGAAAATCCCTCCCATGCTGTCCACCCTCAGGTGCATGAATTCAACTACAATTAAATTCCGTGGAAGAATCATAATGGATCCGAAACGTTAACTCTGTTTCTCTCTCCACAGATGTTGTCGGATCCGATGAGCTTTTCCAGCAGTCTCTGTTTTTATTTCAGATTTCCGGCGTCCGCGGTATTTAGCATTTACGATTTGATTCAGTTGCAAACTGCAGCAAAATGTTTCGACCTGAAGTGATCTCACTTTGCTGTCGTCGTCAGTCGCTGTTCTCAGTATCACTATTTTCAGTTTGCAGCAGGGAAAATGACCTTGATGGTCTTATAGCTCCAGAGACAAATAATAGATGTGGCAAAACTGCCCCTACAAAGGCATTCATCACCGGCCACCAAACATTAACCGAATGCTAGATATATTTTGGATTTTAATGCAAAAAAAAAACCTCACAGGAGAGCAAATATTTAAATGCTTAGACTGGCCGCATCGATTTTTAACAACAGCATTAGACTTCCTGAATTCCATCTATACCTGTTCTTTCAGATCAAAGGCAAGATATTACTGAAAGGCTCAAAGAGGATAATTAAAACCTGCCTGTATGCAGTGAGCTAGCAGAATACAATAGTGCTGTCAAGTATCTATTCATGCTAGGAGATTTATGGTAATGAAAACCATGCTTGACCACTCAGGAGAAATATTATATAGCCCTCTTAATTGTTTAGAATGTAGAGCAGGGAATTTTGTGATTAAACATGGTACGCAATTATGCAGGAAGCCATCTCTGCTGAAACCAATAGCAAATTAGTTTTGTATCACAACTCTTAGTGACGCAGTATTTCACCCCTGAAAGAATGCCAAAAATCAACTGATTTAGTTGACGTTTTGTTCTATTAGCCTTTAGCTGCAAAGATAGGTGAGGTAACACACAATTGCGATCTGATCACTGTGGATTTTGAGTGACAAAGCAGTACATCAAACGATAAATCAACACCAAAGTGAGGGGATGACATAAAGTTGGCAGCTCACACACTTAAAAGATACTTCAGAGCAAAGGAAAGTACTGGAACTGAAGACAGCAATGATTAGGCGAACGTGATTTACTAAAAAAGGGAAAACAACAGATCTGTGTTTATATAGTGCTTTTTGTTACAAATATGAAGTTAATCAAATTGTTGCTTTGGGATTACTGCTTTAACTCCTGGTCGACAGGATGAATGAAGGGGTCATGTGATCTGTTCCAAATTCTGCCTGACAACAAGTCTGGGTGGTTTGTGTTCAGTAGGAGGTCTAATCTTGGACTAATAGGAAACTACGAGGTAACTAAGTGTAAACAAACAGGAACGGTTTATTCAACATCATGTCAGTCGGGCAGCCGGCACAAGACTGACCGAGCAAACTCCACCCAGGGTGGACCTTGTGCCCTGGATCACCTGACCCGTTCTCTCAAAGGGACATATGCCCAACCACATACATAATAGCTTGGTCGCAATGAGGATGGGATAACAAAACAAAAGAACAATACAGCACAGGAACAGGCCCTTCGGCCCTCCAAGCCCGCGCCGCTCCCTGGTCCCAACTAGACCATTCTTTTGTATCCCTCCATTCCCACTCCGTTCATGTGGCTATCTCGATAAGTCTTAAACGTTCCCAGTGTGTCTGCCTTCACCACCTTCACGTCCTTCAGGTACTGTGGCGACCAGAACTGGGCGCAGTATTCCAAATGCGGCCGAACCAACGTTCTATACAACTGCAAAATCAGACCCCAACTTTTATACTCTATGCCCCGTCCTATAAAGGCAAGCATGCCATATGCATTATTCACTACCTTCTCCACCTGTGACGTCACCTTCAAGGATCTGTGGACTTGCACACCCAGGTCCCTCTGCGTATCTACACCCTTTATGGTTCTGCCATTTATCGTATAGCTCCCCCCTACGTTAGTTCTACCAAAATGCATCACTTCGCATTTATCTGGATTGAACTCCATCTGCCATTTCTTTGCCCAAATTTCCAGCCTATCTATATCCTTCGGTAGCCTCTGACAATGTTCCTCACTATCTGCAAGTCCAGCCATTTTTGTGTCATCCGCAAACTTACTGATCACCCCAGTTACACCTTCTTCCAGATCGTTTATATAAATCACAAACAGCAGAGGTCCCAATACAGAGCCCTGCGGAACACCACTAGTCACAGGCCTCCAGCCGGAAAAAGACCCTTCCACTACCACCCTCTGTCTTCTGTGACCAAGCCAGTTCTCCACCCATCTAGCCACCTCCCCCTTTATCCCATGAGATCCAACCTTTTGCACCAACCTACCATGAGGGACTTTGTCAAACGCTTTACTAAAGTCCATATAGACGACATCCACGGCCCTTCTCGCGTCAACCATTCTAGTCACTTCTTCAAAAAACTCCACCAGGTTAGTGAGGCAGGACCTCCCTCTCACAAAACCATGCTGACTATCGTTAATGAGTTTATTCCTTTCTAAATGCGCATACATCCTATGGATGTGGGGGGCAGATTGACTTACTAGGAAGAACATATAAGATGTTCACATCTGCAAGCAATGGCAAGATCAGCTGTGCTGAGTGTGGGTAGGCTTTTAGTCTCCAAGTTTTGGGCTGAAAGGAGAGAGAGGGGTCTCACGGAGGCGAAAGACTACAATTAGTGTGTAGTCAGCAGAGACGAAGCTATGAATTTCCTGCAATTTACTGGACAGAATGAGGAAGGTACACAGTCTCTGGTTAAAGATATGTATCCTGTGGCCATTTGAGGAATCCACAAGACACGTCCTAGCTCATCCGAAAGGGGAAAGAATCGCTGACAAAGGCCTTATTGCTGTCAGCTTGGGAATTCTCCAGAAACTGGGAGAAACACCTTTTGGTCATCACTCGTTGTTACAATTTGGCAAATTGGGGAGTGACAAACCTATTCGAAGCTGAGGATGATGTTTGACTGTTTCTTATAAAAGGGAAATATAACTGATGTGGGCTTTTCAGTGATGTTATAAAGTTAAATGGGGAATATCCTTTCTGTAGAGTATAACTTGCGGACTAAATAGTGTTTAGTTAATGTTGCCTTTAGTTTGTTACCATAAAAATTTTTAAACTTAACATCTTGTTTAGCCTTTAATTTAAATTTTCAAAGTTATCTCTATGGGGGTCATTAAACGTTTATAACTTCAGGATCGTGTTTGGTGCTTTGTAATCAATTAAGTGGTTCTGAAGTGTAGTCACAAACATTATAAGACAAGGTTAGTTTATTCCACTGCCATCAAAACTGAAGAAACTTTCTAATAACGCATAACTGCAAGATACAAACTATTTACAGAAAATATTCCCCGCCAATCCTCCAGATGTCCGTCCTAATTTAGGGAAGCATGTTGGCACAGTGGTTAGCACTGCTGCCTCACAGCACCAGGGACCCTGGGTTCGATTCCCGGCTCAGGTCACTGCCTGTGTGGAGTTTGCACGTTCTCCCCGTGTCTGCGTGGGTTTCCTCTGGGTGCTCCAGTTTCCTCCCACAGTCCGAAAGACGTGCTAGTTAGGTGCATTGGCCATGCTAGATTCTCCCTCAGTGTACCCGAGCAGATGCTAGAGTGGTGACTAGGGGATTTTCACAGTAACTTCATTGCAGTGTTAATGTAAGCCTACTTGTGACATTAATAAAAAATAAAATAAAAGATAGCCTCCTGCACTGTGGAGATTCTATAATCAGCTCTTCAACTCAGCCACACACCAGGCTTGTCCTGCTCCCCAGCTCCTGGCTGTACTCCTGCTCTGTCTCTCTCTCTCTCTCTATGTCTCTCTCATGAGGCTTCTCAGACTCGGGGGTGCTGCCAGTGAGTCTGACTAGGTTTCCAATTCCCTCCCTGGCTCCTTAGCTGCCCTCAGGGGTTGCAAGCTGTCCTAACCTCCTGCCAACCCGCTTTAAGACCATAAGACATAGGAGCAGAATTAGGCCATTCGGCCCATCGAGTCTGCTCCGCCATTCAATCATGGCTGATATTTTTCTCATCCCCATTCTCCTGCCTTTTCCCCATAACCCCTGATCCCCTTATTAATAAGAACCTATCTATCTCTGTCTTAAAGATAATGACCTGACCTTCACAGCCTTCTGCGGCAAAGAGTTTCACAGATTCTTCTGGCTGAAGAAATTTCTCCTCATCTCTGTTTCAAAGGATCGTCTCTTTAGCCTGAGGTTGTGATCTCTGGTTCTAGTTTTTCCTACTAATGGAAACACCCTTTTCACATCCACTCTATCCAGGCCTCGCAGTATCCTGTACGTTTCAATAAGATCCCCCCTCATCCTTCTAAACTCCAACGAGTACAGACCCAGAGTCCTCAACTTTGGATTAATCCTTGCCGTTCTCTCCCTTGCCTCATGACCTCTGACCCTGCGCCTGCTCCTCAGCTTGTCAGAGACACTATTCGCTGCAGGGAGGGGCCACCAAGGCAGATATTTTGCCTGCAGCAAGTTTCCAAAGAATTTATAATGAGCAGATAATCTGATTTTCATGATGTTGGGTTTTGAGATCAAAATTTGTCATCACAACAGGACGAACTCCCCAGTTAATTTCCACAATCATGCAAAGGGATCAATTGTGTTCACCTAAAAGTTTAGACATCTGACAGAGAGAATGTCCAAGAGTGCAGCACTCCCTGACAGCTGAATGTTCATTTAAATTTAGTGCTCAGGTCTCTTTGAATTGGTAACCTTCTGATCTTGAGTCAAGAATGCTATCATTAAACCACAACAGACACCCCATTGCTCAGTTGCTTACTTCCTCAGATATCTCTCCAACTCATAGAATCTCTACAGTGCAGAAGGAGGCCATTCGACCTGTAGGCCGAAACTCTACCACCTCCCCCACCCCGGGATCTCTAAAGGTTTAGGGAAACCTTGACCAAGAAATATCCTCAATGTAGAATCTATCTTCTTCACTAAAGCATCCTTCAGGGTACAGGTCTTCTTACGACGCTTGGTCTCTTCCGACTTATCGCTGGCAAACAAAGGCTGCATATGTCTTTTATCCACAATCCTCCACTCGCTTCCAGAAGATTCTTTGTCATCCAGCCAATTGTGTAACCAGAAACTGATCACATAGCTCGAACATCCAGTGAAATTACTTGCGAATAACGCCCTTATGCTTAGATCAAACTGCAAGCTCCACACATAATAGCCATATAAATTGAAGCAACGCTGTCTGGGTTAATGTAAACCAACACAGGAAGCTTCAGATCACAGCCCCAGACAAGAGCCTTACCCAGAGCAACTTTACGACCTGCATCTGGTTTTAATCTATAAATTCATCAAAAAATCCCAGCATGCTTAACTCTCAGCCAGAAAAGCCATTTTAAAGCCACTGTTGCCATTATTGTTGTTAAATTATTGTTGCAGCCGTTCTCTCTCCATCCACACATGGCTATCACCAGAAGTGTGTACCACAGATACCATTTTGCTGCCAAAACAGTGCTTGTAGCCTGAAAAAATGGTTGCTAAGGATCTGAGTTTCATAATCCTCAAATATAAACACAGTTCTCTTTCTCATTTCTTAGTTTGAACTTGTGTCACCTGGATTCAGTTTGTGATGATTGCAAACATATTAAGGGGTTCGACTCATCTAATTGCTTATTAATCTTGAGTAATCTCTTGTCTGAACACCTTTTCTTCAGAGTAAACAATCTCTCCTTGCGGCTCAGATGCCTGGATGATTACTTCTATTAATGTGTTAAGTAAAAACAGTGCTGGAAGTACGCAGCAGCCTTGGCAGCAGGGCTGGGGCATCTCACCACAGATGCTACCAGACCAGCTGAGTGTTTCCAGCACTTCCTGTTTGATTTCAGATTTCCAGCATCCGCTGTATTTTATTTTCATTCCATTAACATATTATTTTTCTGTTGAAACATCTCAAGTGTTTCAAGCAGGCAATTATTTTTGCAAAGGTTATGTAGGCAAACACTGCTGCTTTTCTGCATCTGTAATGTTCCATAAAGCATAAAGATATGAGTACCAGTTAATTTGCTTTGCAGGTATTGTGTGGGGGTGGTGGGTTTGTGGGGGGATGTGGTACTATTAAACAAGACACCTCAGAGAACACTGAATAGTGCCATGGAATTTTCATGAACAGATATGAGCATGTGGAACTGCATTGCATTGGGGTATACCCTGCTCCTGTTGTGGCATAGTTGTCAGTGCAGTCCTGTGCCATCATGTCACTCTGGGAGGCAGTGTAGTGATATTGTTGCTGGACTAATAATCCAGAAACCCAGGGTAATGCTCTGGGGATCCGGATTCGAATCCCAGCATGGCAGATGGTGAAGTATGAATTCAATAAAAATCTGGAATTAAATGTCTAACGATGACCATGGAACCATTGTCAATTGTCATTAAAAAAACCCCATCTCGTTCACTAATGTCCTTTAGGGAAGGAAATCTGCCATTCTTACCTGGTCTGGCCTACATGTGACTCCAGATCAATAGCAATGTGGTTGACTCTTAACTGCCCTCAGGGATGGGCAATAAATGCTTCCAGCAATGCCTATAAGACCGTAAGATAGGCCATAAGATATAGGCACAGTTTTAGGCCATTCGGCCCATCGAGTCTGCCCCGCCATTCAATCATGGCTGATATGATTCTCATCCCCATCTCCTGCCTTCTTCCCATATCCCTTGATCTCACATCCCATGAACAAATAAACAAAAATGGTGACTGTATCTGCCACTGAAGGCAGGGACTTCAGAGTGACTCCAGCAATGGAGATCTCTTACCCTGATGCAGGTCAGCAACAGATGCAGTATCTCTGCTGTCCACCCTTTTGGCTGTGCATCTACCCACTTCTTCCTCAAATATAGGATGCACATGTAAACAAAACAGCAATGGGTAGCTGGCAAACACATTAAGTTGCTAAATAAACCTAATTCACTCTTTCAGTCTGTCATTCTCACATTATGCAGAAAATACTCCAACTGTTGTGAGACATGTGGCAGAATGCGCTCCTGGGCTGCCACATTCTTCCCCTCCTGTCCTTGTGGTGTAATTCTGTTTTGACGACTTTGCAGGCATCTTGTGTCTCAAACCACTTCCCGCTCTGAATCCTCAAAGCAAAAACTAGGCAAGGGGCACACGTTTTAGTCTCTCCTGATGTGATGCTATTTCACATTTATATCCACAAATACCCTTTCATTCTCATTAATGAATCAGGAATGTCCGACCCTCGAGGTTTCCGATTGCCTAATTAATTGAGTCTCATGATTACTATATATGTCATTCAATTAAACGACAAGTACAGCAAGCCAAGGGCTAAGTTGTAATAGGGATAGTATCAGAAGCAACATTTCTGATAGTATGTCGAGTGAGAATGTAAAACTAATTGAGCTGTAAGAATTTCCACCGTACATGCCAGGGCACTTGTTACACCTTCATTGTTCTGGTGACTGAGCAGTACTGGACATGTTATGCTCGGTTGCAAATGAAAGTAATTTAATGCCTGCTTGATATAGTACATTGGACTGATTTGCTCAGTTGTACAGAGACTTCACATAATGAAACTGTTCCATTGAATATACCCATTGATTCCCCTGGATGACTGAATCTGCCACTGAATGAATCCTGCTCCACATAAAACACTTTCTATCCCGTGGACTGGACTGAGGCTAATATTACATTATCTGTAACACTGGATGGAAAAATGTATCAGAAACACTGATTATAGTTTTAATTATATTGTTTATATTTGATTATAGTGTTTCGAGAATATTTCAAAGTTTAGTTTGCTTGTTAAACAAGAAGCAAGTAACATGTCATACCTGCTGGTGCTCCCAAGGGTGTTCCAAAGCTGTTAAATTACTTGTGAAGAGTAGTCACTGCCTTGGTGAAAAACTCAGCAGACACTTTATTGCTCAACAAGGTCCCACAAATAGCAACTGAATGCCCCGTCTGTGTTAACTGAAGTCTCTCTCCTTCTCTCTTCAGTAATGACAACTGCGCCTCCATTTCATCCAAACCAATAGACCCAGTAATCCCTCGGAACAGTGCTGAAAATTTAACCAGAGAAGGTTTTCAATTTCACCGCGGGGCTTGAACATGCAATGCCTGACTCTGAGGTAAAGACACAACCAACTAAACCGAGCTGACTCTTCGATAAGAGCAAAATACTGCAGATGTTGTAAATGTGAAATAAAAACAGAAAAACATTGGGAAAACGCAGCAAGTCCAGCAGCATCTAGGGCGGCACGGTAGCACTGTGGTTAGCACTGCTGCCTCACAGAGACAGGGACCCAGGTTCAATTCGGCCTGGGGTCACTGTCTGTGTGGAGTTAGCGCATCCTCCCGTGTCTTTCCTGGGGGTTTCCTCCGGGTGCTCCGGTTTCCTGCCACAGTCCAAACATGTGCGGGTAAGGTGGATTGGCCATGCTAAATTGACCCTAGTGTCAGGGGGATTAGCAGGGTAAATACATGAGATTATGGGGAAAGGGCCTGGGTGGGATTGTGGTCAGTACAGACTCGATGAGCTGAATGGCCTCCTTCTGCACTGTAGGGATTCTATGATCAGTGGAGAGAGGAGCAGAGTTAACGTTTTGAGTCCGAATGACTGTTCTTCAGAGCTGTGTTGACTCTTATGTTTGTTTATTTGCAAATGACAAACACCAACAAATCTGCAATTGTCGAATTGGTACTTGTGTTGTAAGGCAAGTGTGACACATAATTCTCTTTAAAAAGCCTCTCTTCATATGTTCTTGCGTCTTTTGCAGCTTATACAATGTATTTCTGACATCTCTGAATATTTTAAGACAAATTCATTGCGCAAATCCAGACCCACTCTCTACGGGACTCCTCTCATCCCCCAACACCCTAGGAGACCCCACCAACCCCTTCCACCTCTCACCCCTCGGCTACCCTGCCAATCTGTCAGGAGTCTCCCCAAAACTCTTGAACCCCAGGGGACTCCCCCATCCCCCCACACACTCTCACACTACCATCCCCCATGGAACTCCCCAAACACCCCTCCCCAACACTCCAGGAGACTCCACCAACTCTTCCCCTCCAACACCTCACCCCTCGACTACCCTGCCAATCTGTCAGGAGTCCCCCCCCCACAAAACCCTGGATCCCCCAGGGGACTCCTCCATTCCCCCCCACACATTCTCACACTATCACCCCATGGAACTCCTCAACCACCTCCACCCCCAACTCCCCAGGAGTCTCCCACCATTTCCAACCTACGGGGTTCCCCACGCCCGCGCAGGCCTCCTCCCCCCTTTCGTTTTCCATCACTGGGGCCAAATCTAACCCTGCCCCCCATCCACTGAAACACGACTCTCTCTGACTGGGCCCAAGGCTCCCTATCCTTGCTCCCAGGCTTTTGATCCCCCCGCATCTTGGCCTCTGACGCTCTGGCCTCTGCTTCCCTCCCTGACCTGATCTGACCCCAAGATCATGACTAACTCTTGTCACTGAGAAGTTGTCATAGAGTTGAGAACATCAGATTAGTCACATGTTCCTTAGCTTTAGACAAATAATTCTCAACAGAGGTTCATTAAGCCAGATAAAGTAAGCTGGATTCAGCCTAGATTTGGATACCTTCTCTCGGCTTACATTAACAAATCCCCTAGTTGCCACACTCCGGCACCTGTTCGGGTACACTGAAGGAGAATTTAGCATGGGCAATGCACCTAACCAGCACGTCTTTCGGACTGTGGAGTTCCATGATTGTTTTAATTGTTGGTGTTTTGTAGTGGGATTGTTAAAAGGTGACACACTGTACAATATTGGAGCAGTAAATGTTGATGGTTACTTAATTTCTAATCACATGCTGTTAATTTTATGGTTCTCATTAGTGTTGCTGGGGCTCATTTACTAAATAGTCCTGGTGAGTTACATTCCAGGGCTGTCATAACAGACCATCAGCTTGCATTGTGCTTTCCTTCCAGCTTGTGGTTTGTATGCTTTACCTTCTTATGGCCCACAAACCCAATTCCAATGAGTCCCTCACCTAGACTGAAGGAAGTGCAGCCTATTAATAATTCAAGCACTGAAGCTCAATGACCATATTTCATATGGCTGTAAATTGGGAGAGGGGAGTGCGCAGTGGGCCCTGGGTGTCCTTGTGCACCAGTCACTGGTAAGCATGCAGGTGCAGCAGGCGGTAAAGAAGGCAAATTGTATGTTGGCCTTCATTGCGAGAGGTTTCGAGTACAGGAGCAGGGATGTATTATTGCAATTGTACTGGGCCTTGGTGGGGCCACATCTAGAATATTGTGTACAGTTTTGGTCTCCTTTTCTGAGGAGGGATGTTCTTGCTCTCGAGGGAGTGCAGCGAAGGTTTACCAGGCTGATTCCAAGGATGGTGGGACTGATTTATGAGGAGAGATTGACGAGGTTAGGATTGTGTTTTCGCTGAAGTTCAGGTGAATGAGGGGGATCTCATAGAGACTTATGAAATTTTAACAGGACTCGACAGGGCAGATGCAGGGAGGATGTTCCCGATGATGGGGGAGCCCAGAACCAGGGGTCACAGTCCGAGGATTCAGAGTAAACTGTTTAGCATGGAGATGAGGAGACATTTCTTCACCCAAAGAGTGGTGAGCCTGTGGGAATTAATTACCACAGGAAGTAATTGATGTAAAAACATTGAATGTATTCAAGAGGCGGCTGGATATAGCACTTGGGGCGAATGGGATCAAAGGTTATGGGGAAAAAGCAGGATTAGGCTATTGAGTTGGACGATCAGCCATGATGGTGATGAATGGCGGAGCAGGCTCGAAGGGCCAAATGGCCTCCACCTGCTCCTATCTTCTATGTTTCTATGAACCCTTTAAGTTTCACTTGGAGAAATATGTATGCAATGTTCCTGCAGGCGTGTGTTAGGCAGACCAGTGAAGTGTTTCTGCAATGAAGATCAAACCCTGCTTTAATCCTTCTGCATTTGTTCTATAACATCTCTGTCATTTCCTTCAGCCCTACCATTCCCCAAGTTCCCTGCACTTCGGCAATCCCAATTTTAATCATTCCACCATTGGCAGACATGCCTCCAGCTGCCTGGGCCCTAAGCTCAAGGATTCCTGTTTTTTTTTTACCTCCACCTCTTTACGTCTTCCTCCTTTAAAAAAATCCTTTAAATCTAACCAAGTTTTGCAGTCTTATTACAATCTGAACCCCTTTTATTGGGGCCATTCTGGATCAGGCACACTTTCTGATTAACCCTCGTCAACCTCCAGTGGAGAGAGAGAGACAAAACCCAAGGACACTAACTAAGTCCGCATTATGTGAGGCGCCTCTCCCTAAAGCAAAAGCGTCAGTCGAGCTTATTAACCTTCTTCTTGAAAGCCTTTTATTTTTAATAAGTTTCGAGTCAGATTGTAATCTTCCCGGAGGCTCAGGGTGAAAATCCTCAGTCGATTATTTCCCCATCAGAAGAAAATAGGAGTTGGGTTCCTTGAGTTGTTGATGCAGGAAAGTAAGTGAGACAATTTAAAATTTACAACACGCAAAACGTTTATTACAATAAGCACATTTGCAATTCAATGTTCAGATGGAAAGCTTAAATCAAGAAAAAGAGCAGTGTAGTAATTCAGTCAGCTTCCCGTCACCATCACCCTTTATTGTGCACCCAGGGAAAGGGCCGTCAGGTAGCCTTCACCTCGGGATCTACAACACCAGGCTGGGTACAATAACAGGTTTGAAAACCTCCACTGACCCCCTTCTCATTGAGTGAACCTCCACTCACTCATTAAGGTGGCTCGTACTCTACGACGCACATGGGACGATCTATTGACATCCCCGCAGCCTGCGTGGCCATCATAACATCCCTCCTCCCTTAGGTCCGCATCTCTCCCAGCACCTCCACTGTGAGGAGGTCCTTTCCGTCGCTCGACGATTGGTTGGAGGTCCGTCGGTGGTGGGGCTGGGCCAGGTAAGCATAAACTGAACAAGAGACCTTCATTTCTGGAGGGAGAGTCGCAGGGTTACCGATGTGGGTTCTTCCTCGGGTTCTGCCTCAGACAGGAGGCCCGCTTCTTCAGCCTCCATCTCTGAGTCCATACCTTCACTCTCTGGAGGGCCTAACGCGGAGTTAGCTTTGAGTTGAGGGCTGGCACTGGCAGCAGCCATCTTCATGGCCGGTGCTAAAGCTTGATTGGGCTGGCACCCTCTGGCTCTGAGGTGGTCCAGGTGTTTCTTTAGGGTTTTACCCTGAACTTTGACCTCGTACGATATTGGTCTCATTTTCTCCATCCCAATCCAGGGTCCCATCCAAGACCATCCCTGAAGTTCCTCACATCACCTGGTGAGAAAGATCTTTCTGTCCTTGCAGAATCGTAATCTCTATTTTGGTTTTCTGGTTGGGACTCCACCCTCCCCACCAAGTTTAGGGATAATAAGCTCAATCTGAGGCAAAGCCACCGTCCCATTAACAGCTTCACTGGAGCAATACTTGTTGTTGTGTGTGGTGTGGTCCTGTAATCAAACAAAAATCGTGCCAGCTTAGTCTCCATGGATGCCGTCAGTTGTTTCTTCATGCCCTTTTTGAAGGTTTGATCTTCTGCCAGTCCATTTGATGACGGGTGATAGGATGCTGTTCAGATGGTTACCATCGGAGAGCATGAAGTTCTGGAAATCACCGCTAGTGAAGGCTGTATCGTTATCGGAAACCAGGACTTCTGGTATTGTGTGTGCACTGAAGCTTTGTCGTCATTTCTCGATCATAGCCTGGGACGTTGTGGAATTCATGTGGTGCACCTCCAGCCACTTGGAGCGTGCATCTACCATGACTGAAAACATGGAACCCAGAAAGGGACCTACAGAGTCCACATGTATATGCAGCCATGGTCTGCCAGGCCACCCCCACTGGGCAGCTGAGGGTGGGGGATTTGATTTTCCTGGCACAGGTCACATTGCTTTACCAAGTCTGTGATGTCAGAGTCAAGGCCAGGCCACCAGATGTAACTCCTGGCTCGCATTTTTGATATCCTGGGTGGCCATTGTGTAGTTCTGTTACCACAAGATATATGTTCCGAGATATTAAAGTAAGACTAACTTAATCCCCAAATGATTGGGACTGGTTAGGTACAAAATGAATCTAAATCTATATGCTTTAGGTTCGGATATTTATAGTAATCATATATTACATTTAATTAATTTTTATCTGTATATGTGCTTTATTAATTCATAATGAATGGCGGCACGGTAGCACAGTGGTTAGCACTGCTGCTTCACAGCTCCAGGGTCCCGGGTTCGATTCCCGGCTCGGGTCACTGTCTGTGTGGAGTTTGCACATTCTCCTCGTGTTTGCGTGGGTTTCCTCCGGGTGCTCCGGTTTCCTCCCACAGTCCAAAGATGGGCGGGTTAGGTTGATTGGCCAGGTTAAAAATTGCCCCTTAGAGTCCTGGGATGCATAGGTTAGAGGGATTAGTGGGTAAATATGTGGGGGTAGGGCCTGGGTGGGATTGTGGTCGGTGCAGACTCGATGGGCCGAATGGCCTCCTTCTGCACTGTAGGGTTTCTATGATTTCTATGAGACCACTCCTTTTAATTTCCCACCAAGTTATCCATTATAATCAACGTATTTGTTTAATTCTATGAAATGCTGTTTTGATTTGATTTATTATTGTCACATGTATTAGCATACAGTGATAAGTATTGTTTCTTGCGCGCTATACAGACAAAGCATACCGTTCATAGAGAAGGAAAGGAGAGAGTGCAGAATGTAGTGTTACAGTCATAGCTAGGGCGTAGAGAAAGATCAACTTAATGCAAGGTAGGTCCGTTCAAAAGTCTGATGGTAGCAGAGAAGAAGCTGTTCTTGAGTTGGTTGGTACATGTCTTCGGACTTTTGTATCTTTTTCCTGACGGGAGAAGGTGGAAGAGAGAATGTCCGGCATGCATGGGGTCCCTGATGATGCTGGCTGCTTTTCCGAAGCAGTGGGAAGTGTAGACAGAGTCAATGAGTGGGAGGCTGGGCTTCATTCACGACCCTTTGTAGTTTCTTGTGGTGTTGGACAGAGCAGGAGCCATACCAGGCTGTGGTACAACCAGAAAGAATGCTTTCTATGGTGCACCTGTAAAAGTTGGTGAGAGTCATAGTGGACATGCCAAATTTCCTTAGCCTCCTGAGAAAGTAGAGGCACTGGTGGGCTTTCTTAACTATAGTATCGATATGGGGGGACCAGGACAGCTTGGTGGTGATCTGGACACCTAGAAACTTGAAGGTCTGTTCTAGTTGGCCTATTCTTGGAAAGCTAGGCCTTGGATAGTAATTATGTTGGTCAATGTTTTTCCTTAGTCAGAGTGCAGCTTCAAGAGAGATATCAAAACTTGGGGCTTGATATCCGATTGTCTTCTAGTTATCAGCGCTGATTATCCATGCTAACAAACACCAGTTTAAGACATCTATCTGGCATAAAAGTGTGGGGCCCATATTGTAACCACATCCCTTGTACAGTTTTGTATTTATTGCCATACTAATGGTTGATGCCAAAAGATTAAAACAACAATGGTAAAGGTTCCAATTGGCTGCCAATGGCACTGTAGGATAGGAATTGTCAGGAAAGTTGTTGTTTACAAGCACATTAGGCATTTGTAAACATTATTGTCGTTGGCAGCATTTGTCTGATGATGGATATGCAGCAAGTTCATTGTGATGGGCTAGTTCCACATGATGCACTCTTGCTGATGGCATAACAGACCAATCTGTCAAAGGCAGTTTCTGCCACATGTAGTGTTGTGAGGTCTTGTTTTTGGCGTTGGGTCCTGTTGCCAAACTGCTGCTGTGCCATCTTCTGTTTTGTGTGATAGGAGGGCTCCAATCCCATAGGGTGAAGCATCACAAGTTAAGGTTATCTGTTTGTCTGGGACAAAGTGAACTAGTAATCAGATGATTGTAGAGACAGCTTAATCTTTCTGAAGGCCTGTTGTTGCGGGTCTCCCCAGTGCTAGTGCTGATATTTGTTTTAAGAGATGGTGCAGAGGCACTAACATTGATGCTGGGTTTGGCATAAAACGGCCGTAATAGTTGACCATACCCAGAAATTATTTTAATTCTCTGACATTTCTTGGTGCAGGAACCTATCTGATTTCTTTCAGCTGATCTTCTAGGCGGTGTAGGCGTTTGACGTCAACTTTAATCCCTAGATACATTACTTCACTGGCCTGAAAAGTGCACTTGTCCCTCTTCAGTCTTATACTAGCAGTTCTAAACCTCTTGAGGACTTTCTCCAGGTTGGTCAGATGCTCTTCCTGTGAAGTCTCTGTCACCAGGACGTTGTTCAAACGCACCATGGCTTTTGCGATTCCTTGTAGTAAATTCTCCATTATTCGTTGGAAAATTTGCACATGATATACCGAAAGGTAACTGTGTATATTGGAAAAGTCCCTTGTGTGTGTTGATAGTTGCATATGTTCTGGATTCTTCGGTTAGTTCAAGTCATAAGTAAACATATCTTAAATTTGTATATATGAGGCCCCCTGACAGCTTTGGGTAAATATCTTCTATCCTAGGTATCAGATACGTGTCAAGTTGGGCCGCTTGGCGTATGATGAGTTTGTAATCGCCACAGATCCTGACGGTATGGTCTGGTTTCAGCACAGGAACAATGGGGGTTGCCCACTTGGAGAACTGTACTGGCCTTATAACTCCTGATTCCTCCAAACGCTTCAATTCAGCATTGACTTTCTGATGTAGAGTGTATGGAATGGGCCGAGTTCTAAGCAATTTTGGTATGAATTGGGGTTCTCATATATTTTGGCCTTGACCCCTTTTATCTTATAGAATCCTACAGTGCAGAAGGAGGCCATTTGGCCCATCGAGTCTGCATCGGCCACAATCCCACCCAGTCCCTAACCCCATAACCCCATGCATTAATCCTAGCTAGTCCCCCTCACACTAAGGGGCAATTTAGCATGGCCAATCCACCTAACCCGCACATCTTTGGAGTGTGGGAGGAAACTGTTGCACCCAGAGGAAACCCACGCAGACATGGGCAGAATGTGCAGACTCCGCACAGACAGTGACCCAAGCCGGGCATTGAACCCGGGTCCCTGACGCTGTGAGGCAGCCGTGTCAACCACTGTGCCACCATGCTGCCCTAATGGAGCTTATTTTGAAAAATGTTCTTGTCCTTGCGTAAAATGTCTTGAATGGCGCCATTGGCAATTTAAAACGTTTCTTGCCAATTTAACTTTATCTGTCTTAATCAATCCTGCAGCATGAGTCTTGGCCTCTGAACTTTCATGACAATCATGGGTAATTGAGCTGACTGGCGTTGATATGGTGTAGTTACGGTGCCTAATATCTTTGGGGTTTCCCCTGTATAAGTGGCTATCTTGGCAACCATGCTGCTTAACTTTGGGGGCTGGACTCCTTGTAAGTACTTGCAGGTCTGTTTACCCACCACTGTGGCAGAAATGCCTGTGTCAACCTCCATAATCAACAGTTGCCCATTCACCATAAGGACTATTTCAATGGGAGCCGTCTTGCTCAACTTAACCATGTCTAATTTTTAGGTCTCGGATTCCTTTTCTGAATCTTTGTCTGCTTAATTCACTGGAATCAAACGCCGGAATTCTACCGCCATGCCTGCCACGGAATCGGAGCAGGTGAGGAGCAAATGGAAATTGACCTGGGGTGGGAAATTCCGGTCTCGCTCGAGCGAGGCCGTTAAATCCCGCTCAGGGTGTTTTATTTAAACTGGGTTTGCTCTGCCTGGCTCAGCACTGTGTTTGAATGTGGCCCTTCCTGTTACAATTAAAGTAAACAAAATCTTTGCAATTGCACTAGTCCTGGGGTTGGTCTCCCCCACATTTGTAGCACTCATCATAATTCCTGGGTTGTCAGCCCAATTTCTTCCCTTGTTTCTGTCCCCGATCTGACTCCTGGGATCTCTGTTCAACCACCTCTGTGCCTGTCACTTGAGGTCCTGGTCTCACAGCCGTTTCCCTCCAAAGTTGATTCACCTCCCTGATGCGCGATATAACACACGAGAGGCGTGATGTACTCAGGAAATAAAGGCTTTTATTGCCAACAATAACAGAGCTACCATATACAGTATTCGATCCCAGACTAAAGGGTCACCAGGCAGAGCAGTGACCTTTATACCTCTCCCAGGAGGCGGAGCCGACTGGGGTGTACCATAACAACTATATTAACAGGTAGAACAGCCCAACCCTAACCCAAACAGTAACATATCTACAGACTCATAGTACTGGCCAGATCATGGGTCAGCACTACCTGGTGGGAACCAACAATGGTTCACCACATTCACCCCTCCTTTGAAAACAAAGGCCGGCGGGGTACAAAACACAGAACAATTGTTCATCTGTCTATAAGTTCAAACGGTCTGGGGGACCGCACCGTCGCTGTGACCTCCTCAACACCGGCGATGACACCGGTTCAGGCAATCGCGGTGACGTTCTCTCCAAGGCGGTGTCCAGCGACTCCTCCAGTTCCTCACGGGCCGGTAGACCCCGAGGTGGTGACAATCCGCTGAACTCGGGCACGCCTTGAAGTGGCGACCATCTCCTGGACTCAGGCAAGCTGTACACGGGAGTAAGAGGGTTAAGTGGTGGTCCCGATACTGCCCGCGCCGTGTCAGGAGGGGAAATAATGGTTGGGGGGTCCCTAACAGGAGGTGTGGGAGCGACAGTCGTTTCCAAGCCCCCTGCTGGCGCCAGATCTCGAATCGAGACTGTGTCCTCTCGCCCGTCAGGATATGCCACGTAGGCATACTGAGGGCTGGCGTGGAGGAGATGGACCTGTTCAACCAAAGGGTTGGACTTGCGGGTCCTAACATGTCGCCGCAGGAGGACAGGTCCTGAGTACGTCAACCAAGACGGTAATGAGGTCCCCGAGGAAGACTTCCGAGGGAATGAAAACATTCTCTCATGAGGAGTAGCGTTGGTTGCCGTACACAGGAGTGAGCGTATGGAGTGGAGCGCATCAGGGAGTACCTCTTGCCAACGGGAGACTGGAAGACCTTTAGACCTCAACGCCAGTAAGACAGCCTTCCAGACTGTAGCATTCTCACGTTCGACCTGTCCATTACCCCTTGGGTTGTAGCTCGTGGTTCTACTAGAGGCAATCCCATATGAGAGCAGGTATTGCCTCAAGTCATCGCTCATGAACAACGAGCCCCTATCGCTGTGGATATAACAGGGGTAACCGAACAGAGTGAAAAGATCACGAAATGCCTTGGTAACCGTGGCAGCGGTCATATCAGAACAGGGAATGACAAAGGGGAATCGTGAGTACTCATCAACCACATTGAGGAAGTACACATTCCGATCTGTCGAGGGAAGGGGGCCCTTAAAGTCCACACTCAATCTTTCGAATGGACGAGTGGCCTTAACGAGTTGTGCCCTGTCAGGTCGGTAGAAGTGCGGTTTGCATTCCGCGCATACCCGGCAGCTTCTGGTTATGGACCTGACATCCTCCACCGAGTAGGGTAGATTCCGGGCTTTTATGAAGTGGAAGAGCCGAGTGACCCCTGGATGGCAGAGGTCATTGTGGAGAGCCTGCAATCGATTCTCCTGCATACTAACGCATGTTCCACGCGACAGGGCATCCGAGGGCTCGTTGAGCTTCCCTGGACGATACATGATATCATAATTGTAGGTGGAGAGTTCGATTCTCCACCTCAAGATCTTATCATTCTTGATCTTACCCCATAACGTGTTGTTGAACATGAACGTCACGGACCGCTGGTCCGTGAGCAGAGTGAACCGTTTTCCTGCCAAGTAATGGCGCCAATGCCGAACGGCCTCCACAATGGCCTAGGCCTCCTTTTCCACCGCCGAATGTCGAATTTCAGGGCCTTGGAGGGTGCGAGAGAAAAAGGCGACGGGCCTGCCCACCTGGTTAAGTGTGGCAGCCAGGGCGAAATCAGATGCATCACTCTCCACCTGGAAGGGGATGGACTCATCGATAGCATGCATCGTGGCTTTCGCGATGTCGGCTTTTATTCTTGCAAAGGCTAAGCGAGCCTCTGGTGCGAGGGGAAAAGAGGGAGACTTGATGATCGGACGGGCTTTGTCCGCGTAATTGGGAACCCACTGTGCGTAGTATGAGAAGAAGCCTAAGCATCTTCTCAGTGCTTTGACGCTAGTGGGCAGGGGATGTTCGAGGAGAGGACGCATACGGTCTGGATCAGGGCCAAGGACCCCGTTTTCCACCACGTATCCGAGGATAGCTAGGCGGCGCGTGCGAAAAACACACTTCTCCCTGTTGTAGGTCAGATTCAGGCGAGATGCAGTGCGTAAGAATCTAAGAAGGTTGGCATCGTGGTCCTGCTGGTCATGGCCGCAGATGGTGACGTTATCCAGGTACGGGAAGGTAGCCTGCAGTCCGTTCTGGTCCACCATTCGGTCCATAGCACGCTGGAGACCGAGACCCCATTCGTGACACCAAAAGGAACCCTTAAAAAATGGTACAGGCGACCATCCGCCTCAAAGGCCGTGTATTGTCGGTCCTCTGGGCGAATGGGGAGCTGGTGGTAAGCAGATTTTAAGTCGATGGTGGAGAACACCCGGTACTGCGCAATCTGGTTGACCATGTCAGATATGCGCGGGAGGGGATACGCATCCAGCTGCGTGTATCTGTTAATGGTCTGACTATAGTCTATGACCATCCGGGGTTTGTTCCCATTCTTAACCACCACGACTTGCGCTCTCCAAGGACTAGCGCTAGGTTGGATGATCCCTTCCTTGAGGAGCCGCTGAACTTCAGATCGAATGAAGATCCGATCCTCAGCGCTGTAACACCTGCTCTTTGTTGCGATGGGCTTGCAGCCTGGCACGAGATTCTGGAACAGGGAGGGTGTGGTAATCCTAAGCGTTGAGAGACTACATGTGGAGCGTGTTGGGCAATTTAGAGGCTGCGGGTCTCCCACTGAAAGCGGAGGGAGTGGCCCACCGTACTGCAGGGTTACACTCTTCAAGTGGACCATAAAATCTAGTCCTAGGAATATTGGCGCGCAAAGGTGTGGTAACACAAGGAGCTTGAAGTTCTTGTAAACCGTGCCCTGCACCGTCAGATTGACCACGCAACTCCCTAGCACGGTGACAGACCGGGACCTTGACGCCATCGAAATTGTCTGCTTGACAGTTCGAATCTGGAGACCACACCGCTTCACGGTGTCTGGGTAAATGAAGCTTTCCGTGCTCCCGCTGTCAAACAAACAATAAATCGGGCGTTTGTTTACCTGTATGTCCATCATGGACTTGTCGAGTCTGTGAGGCTTGGCCTGGTCCAGGATGATCGACGCCACCGTTGGTTCGTGGGCGCAACTGCAGGCAGCTGAGATGGTTGATGACGACCCCTGCTGGTCATTCGCGGTCGGTGCCGACCAAAATGGCTGCCCCCATAGGTCGCACGTGGACGATGGCGCCAGAACCTGCGGCCCCTGCAGGTCGCACGTGTCTTGCGACTCCGTCGTTCGGAATGGCGACGTCCTGGAGTCGCACGTGGTAGAAGACCTTGAAGATGCAGAAGACAAGGAGGCCGGCTCCGGGGAGTCACACGCCGCACTGCTGTTCTTGGATGGAAGTTTGGACCGACAGACCTTGGAATAGTGCCCCTTCTTGCCGCAGGCGGAGCACAACACTGCTTTTGCTGGACATCGCTGCCGAGGGTGTTTCACCCCCCCACAGAAGTAACACCGCGGGCCACCTGGAGCTGCTGCCGTCATCAGGTCCGAGGCTGGGAACGCAATCGCGCAGTTTTTCGGTCCCGCTGAATGAAGTGGGGTCTGTGACTGCCCCTGCCACGCTGTCTCCACGTGGTCGTCGGGGTACATCGCCAGACTTTTGGAGGCCGTTTCTAGAGCGTCAGCTAACTCTATGGATTTAGTGAGATCGAGGTTACCTTGCTCCAACAGCCGAAGGCGGATGTACGACGAGCCGATTCCCGCCACGAACGCATCTCGAGCTAGGTCGTTCATGTACTGGTCTGCCGACACTGACTTGCAGTTGCAGGCTCTGGCTAGCTACTGAAGCTCACACGCGTACTGTTCCGTCGTTTCGCCGGGCTGCCGCCGTCGAGTGGCTAGAAGGTATCGAGCATGGATCTCATTCGGCGGTTTGTTGTATCGCTTCTTGAGAAACTCGAGGGCCCCTTTGTAGTCGGTGGCCCCACGGATCGCTAGGTATACAGCGTCGCTTACCCTCGTGTGGAGAACCCGGAGTCTGTCGGCGTCGTCGGTGACCGCTGTGGAGGCGTCGAGGTAATCCTGGAAACACTTCAACCAGTGGTTGAAAGTGTTCGATGCTCCCGCCGCACGTGGGTCCAACGTAAGCCGTTCGGGTTTAAGCATTTGCTCCATGTTTTCTTTGTCGTTTTTTTTTCAAAACAAAAAAAAAGAATTTACTTGTTGGCAATAAAATTGATGCCCCATATAACACACGAGAGGCGTGATGTACTCGGGAAATAAAGGCTTTTATTGCCAACAATAACAGAGCTACCATATACAGTATTCGATCCCAGACTAAAGGGTCACCAGGCAGAGCAGTGACCTTTATACCTCTCCCAGGAGGCGGAGCCAACTGGGGTGTACCATAACAACTATATTAACAGGTAGAACAGCCCAACCCTAACCCCAACAGTAACATATCTACAGACTCATAGTACTGGCCAGATCATGGGTCAGCACTACCTGGTGGGAACCAACAATGGTTCACCACACTCCCCCTCTGGCCACACTGTAGTTCGAAGGCGTCCTTTTTGGTGCTTTCAGTGGCTTGAGCTCATTCTATTGCTCTGTCCAGGGATAGCTTTGTTTCTGCTAACAGCTTCCTTTGGATATTCAGGTTGTTAATGTCGCAAACCAATTAATTTCCCCGTGGCGTAACAGGAACCGGAAACGTTCAGCACTATACCCCCTCATTAAACCCCCTTCACCTCACTCCCACACCCCTTCAATAAAACCTCCACCTCACCCCCACACCCCCTCAATAAACCCTCTTCGCCTCACCCCCACACCCCCCTCAATAAACCCCCTTTGCTTCACCCCACACCCTCTCAATAAACCTCCTTCGCTTCACCCCCACACCCCCTGAATAAACCCCCTTTGTCTCACCCCCAAACCCCCTCAATAAACCCCCTTTGCTTCACCCCCTCAATAAACCCCCTTCACCTCACCCCTAAACCCCCTCAATAAACCCCCTTTGCCTCATCCCCACACCCTCTCAATAAACCTCCTTCGCTTCACCCCCACACCCCCTGAATAAACCCCCTTTGTCTCACCCCCAAACCCCCTCAATAAACCCCTTTGCCTCACCCCCACACCTCCTCAATAAACCCTCCTCCTTACCCCTAAATCCCCTCAATAAACCCCCTCCTCCCCCACATCTCCTCAATCAACCCCCTCCACCTCATCCCCAAATCCCCTCAATAAACCTCCTCTGCCTCAACACCAAACCCCTTCAATAAACCCTCCATCTTTTCCCTAAACCCCCTCAATAAACCCTCACCTCATCCCTAAACTCCCTCAATAAACCCACTTGCCTCATCCCTAAAGCCCCTCAATAAAAGCCCTCATCACTAAATCCCCACCTGCACTCTTAAACCCCTCACAATAACTAACCCGCTCAATAAAACCCCAAACAGCAACAAACCACCTTGCTGAAACCCCCAGCATATAGTGGTCCGCCATTTCCCCCTGCATTAGCCAGCTGAATCCCTCTGAGCACAGCCAGGGCTCCACGCTGCATCGTTCGAGTGAATCTTCATTAAAGGTGCAATAATTTTACACCGTGCAGCAGTGGAAAACTTCTTCAGTTCTGGAATAACATCACCCACAGGATTTGAGGGATCCATTTCTTGTTGGTCAGTCTTTTGCTTCCAAAAAGGGTGGCGTAACTCACCTTTTCTGTAAGTGCCAACTGATTTTTAAATAAATTGTCAAAACAGCATTATCAAGCAAAGTGAAATTGAATGTGCAATAAATCAGTTGATTGTTTAGCGAAGATGGAGATGGAAAATGATTTGGATGTAATTATTGCCTGTTGACTCAGAGCCGACTGTTCATAAAATCATGATGTGGAGATGCCGGCGTTGGACTGGGGTAGACACAGTAAGAAGTCTCACAACACCAGGTTAAAGTCCAACAGATTTATTTGGAATCACGAGCTTTCAGAGCACTGCTCCTTCATCAGATGAGTGGACGGTGATTTTATTCATCAGGTCCACTCACCTGATGAATAAAATCATAGAATAGTACAGTACAAAAGGAGGCTATTCAGCCCATTGTTGCTGTGCCAGTTCTTTGAAAGAGCTGCCATTTAGTACCCACTTCCTTGCTTTTTTCCCCATAGTACTGAAAGATTTTTCTTTTTTATTTACAGATCACTTCCGTTTTGAAAGTGAGTACTGAATCTGTTTTCAGACAGTGCAGCCATTGCATTTCAGAGGAAGAATGCCTCGTGGAGAGGGGAAAAGTTTAAAAGAAATGTAAGGGGCAAGTTTTTCACACAGAGGGTGGTGAATGCCTGGAACACACTGCCAGAGGAGGTGGTGGAAGCAGATTCTATAATAACGTTCAAGAGGCATCTGGATAGATACATAAATAGGCAGGGAATAGAGGAATATGGACCACATAGAGGCAAGAAAATATTAGATTAGTGAGGCATCTGTGTTGGCACAGATTTGGAGGGCCGAAGGGCCTGTTCCTGTGCTGTATTGTTCTTTTTTCTCTGTTCAGAGATGTCAGTATTTTGGAACGTCGTCGTGCTTTAATGGTGATGTTGTTCCCTTGACAGCAGTTACGTGAGACTGTTTGTTGTTATGATGCATTATTATTGGGCTCTGTTGTGTCATTTCCTGAGGTTAGCAAACCTGCTTCATATTGGCATAAATACCACCCACTGTATAATGGCTTTCCTGGTGATCTCTGCAATCCACCAATCTTGCTTGCTTTCACCCTGATGCCATGGGGGAAGGGGGTAGAAATGTAACAGAAATGGGTCCTGCTTCAAATTCCTCTCTCCTCCACCCTCCCTGATTTAATGCAAGGACTCCCTGAGCTGTTTTCATTTTAGAGTGTTCCATTAGATTTTTAAAAATTAATTTGTGGGACATGGGTATCGCTGGCGGGCCAGCATTTATTGCCCCATCCCTACTTGCCCAAGAGCAGTGAGGGTCACATTGCTGTGGCTCTGGAGTCACTTGTAGGCCAGACCAGGTGAGGACGGCAGATTTCCTTGCCTAAAGGATGTTAGTTAACCAGATGGGTTTTTCCGACAATTGACAATGGTCATCAGTAAATCCAGATTTTTTTATTGAATTCAAATTTCACCATCTGCCGTGGCGGGATTCGAACCCAGGTCCCCAGAACATTTGCTGGATTTCTGGTTAATAGTCTAGTGATAATACCACTAGGCCATCGCCTTCCCAGAGTGTGGGGGCTGACCATCCGATGTATCTGCCCCTTTTGCCTTGCCCAAAGAGCTTCAGAGCTTTCATCTGGCCCCATTGTTCTGGGACTCCGCTTGGCAGAGATATAAGCATAGTGATCTCACTGGTGACGGATCTTCCTCCCTGCACCTAATCTGCTCAGATCAGTCTGAGACACTCTGACGAAGGGTCATCACACTCGAAATTCTTGGTTCCATTCTCTCTCCACAGAAGCTGTCAGACCTGCTGAGATTTTCCAGCATTTTCTGTTTTTGCTTGATCAGTCGATGTGCGTGAGGCCTGCGTGTAAACCCGCGCCAGCAGGAAAGGCGCAATTTCAGTCCAGAGGCAACAAGGTGAACTCAGATGGAATATCTTTGAAGTTAGCAGCCATTATTTCTCCTGCAAATCCCAGCACTAGGCGAAATGAGGATGGAAAGTGGCTTGAACTGAGAAGCACAGGAGAATTAGAATCCTAGAACCTACAGTGCAGAAAGAGGCCATTTGGCCCATCGAGCCTGCACTGACAACAATCCCCAGGTCCTATCCCCGTAACCCCACGTATTTACCCTAGCTAATCTCCCTGAGACTAAGCGGCAATTTAGCATGGCCAATCAACCCAACCTGCACATCTTTGGATTGTGGGAGGAAACCGGAGCACCTAGAGGAAACCCACGCAGACACGGGGAGAACGTGCAAACTCCACACAGGCAGAGACCCGAGACCAGAATTGAAGCCAGATCCCTGGTGCTGTGAGGCAGCAGTGCTACCCACTGTGCTGCCGTGCCGCCTGTTGATGTCAGATCAAGAAGAAAGGCCTTCCAGGTACACTGTCCAACATGCACCCAGGTTTGAGGAGGGGGTGATGAACCAGGGCCCCTGAACTTTGGTGCTCTTTGAAATAGTCCAAGCTTACAAGGTAACCTCTTGTATATTTATTTGATAATATTTTAAAGAGGGAGTCAAACCATTAATGGCAACTTAAAAACTAATTTACATAACATTATGATTAACAGCGGTAACCTTCGCTTTTTGAATTTTAATTTAATTGAAGTGATGCTTTGTGAAATTGGCTGCAATCCTGAGACTGTGTTTCGGAGATATTATTATTTTAAACAGTTTCCCCGTACTAAATTAACATCAGTAAGTGCAGTCATAAAACAAGGTTTGTGATCTTCTAATCCCTTTGTGCATGTTTATACGGCTTAGTTCAAACAATTTGCAAAATCTACAGGAGCTAGTTAAATAAAATAAATATTGAGAAGACCACAGACTGGGAATAATCAAACATAACATTTTATGACCGCAATTAATTTTGTTTCCGTCTAATTTCTTTCAACTTTAACAGAATCAAGGTATAAAAATAGAAGAATTGCTTGCACTTAAGGTACAATAGGAGGCCAAATGGATAGAGGAATGGCCACTGCATACGCCATGCTGTAACACTCCCCAAAAGCCCTCCTCGGAGATTCTGCATAGGCTCCTAGGTGGGGTGGCACGGTGGCACAGTGGTTAGCACTGCTGCCTCACAGCTTCAGAGATCTGGGTTCGATTCCCGGCTTGGGTCACTGTCTGTGTGGAGTTTGCACATTCTCCCCATGTCTGCATGGGTTTCCTCCAGGTGTTCTGGTTTCCTCCCACAGTCCAAAGATGTGCGCGGGTTAGATGGATTGGCCATGCTAAATTGCCCCTTAGTGTCAGGGGATTAGCAGGCTCAATACGTTACGGGGTCAGAGCCTGGGTGGGATTGTTGTCAGTGCAGGCTTGATGGGCCGAATGGCCTCATTCTGCACTGGGATTCTATGATTCTATGAAATATTATGGAATAGAATATGGAAACTGTGTGCACAGAGGCAGGCACATGCCTGGTCAGCTTTGTCGGCGGGACTTTGAATTTGTAGCTATGGGACTTCTGCCATGACAGAAAGCATCTCGATCGTGGCAAAAATCCCAGCTATCGTTGAGAAAAGATTTAAATCTGTTTTGTTTCACGGACAGGAGAGAGATGCTCGAATGGTTTCCCCTTTTCCCACCTCTCGACTGTCCACAGCAAGATGTGTCTGAAATGTTTCAACCCCCTTGAGTGTTGCGGTTCTAGAACAGACACAAGATAGATTTTCTTGTAAGTTTAAACAAAGGAAGAATTAATGTTTATTTCTCAACGGTGGCGCAGTGGTTAGCACTGCTGCCTCACAACACCAGGGATCCGGGTTCGATTCCGGCCTGTCTGTGTGGAGTTTGCACATTCTCCCCGTGTCTGCGTGGGTTTCCTCCGGGTGCTCTGGTTTCCTCCCACAATCCAAAGATGTGCGGGTTAGGTTGATTGACCATGATAAATTGCCCCTTAGTGTCAGGGGGACTAGAAGGGTAAATATGTGGGGTTACGGGGTTAGGATCTGGGTGGGATTGTTGTCAGCGCAGGCTCGATGGACCAAATGGCCTCTTTCTGCACTGTAGATTCTATGATTCAGTAAGAAGTCTTGTGAGATTCAGTAAAATGTCTTACCCCAGTCCAACGCCGGCGCCTCCACATCGATTGTATGATTCAACAGCACCCACTCACACATGCACACAAAATCCACATGCTCAAGAAAAAGTGATTACAAAAGAGGTAGCATGCACTGAGGTTTTGAGGGAAAGTGTCCAAAAAGTCAGTATTATGCTTATCTTTTCAGATGGAGGCTGGAAACATTGAAAGCTTAATGATTTAATGTTTCACTGAAGAAAATAGATGTCAGGAACCTCTGGCGATTAATTTACAGTGGCTTACTCCTGGCAACTGGAAGTTTCTGACCTTGGTACAGTTGAAATTGTAAATGAGTCCTTGTGATGAAAATCTGGCTTGGTTCTGCAAATCAAAAGGATAACCCCACTTCTCTGCCTGTTAGGGGATTTGAGGCAGGCTCTTTCTTTGTAGAGTGGGATCTCTTCTCCCCAGTCTCTTTGTCTCCCAGGCTGGCTGACTGCTGCTCTCAAGGTGTGTGTTAATAAACATTTCTTATCAGAGGCTGATTTCTGTCAGATGACCATAGTATTGGTGTTACCACTGTCTGCATAAATGGTCCCAAATGACAGATACAGTAATTTTCCTTTGCACCCCTTCTGTGGCATTTCATTCTGCTGCCACGAACTCTGTGTGGCTGCATTGTACATCCATTTCTGCAGAAGTAGTTAGACAAGAGTAACTGTTAACTCCACAGGAGAGGTCTGTTGCATTTTCAATATGTTCAATGGAATGGACAATAGTAGATCATTTACATCTTAATATGTTGTCCAGACATTCAGGCTACTCCCAGTTTTGGGCAGTCTCATGGATATTTGCGGATAGTGGCGTCCTCTGATTTGTTATAATTCAGATTGTCCATTCTCCATGCTGTTTTTTAAAAAAAACTAAAGCGTTCATTTTTCCATAAATTCCCAGGCATAAATACACGGACAAGCTATTTGTTGTTAACTATTCTTGAAAGTTGAACTGATGGTCAGACTATTTATTAAATGTGGAAGCATCTGGAATCTTTGAAGGAGATAATAAGGTTAATGGTTGAAAGCTTTCCGGTGGATATTATACATGCAGATTTGTTCAGTGGGATTTATTATAATTCTAACGTTGTTGATGGGCCACAACGGTCCATTTCAAATTATATTGATAAGCCCGATGTCAACTGACCCTAATGTTTTTTTTTCCATTGCTTATTATATCTGTCATTGCCTATGATTGGTACCGTGATACATGTTAATAGCGATAAATTCATTCATAATTATGTTCGTTCCAAATGCAAAATTGCTGGGGTAAAAGAAGGATCAGCGAGTCTGCACTTCTGCAGTGAAGCCACATGATGACACCAAAGGATTCTATTTTCCAATAGGGATCGTGCACTTTGCAACAGCTCATTTATGCTCTCATAATCCTCACAAGATTTATTGGCCTCCTTTCTCTGCCGTTCTTCAATTTGTAAATTTTGCCGGCCCTGTCTTTGATCAGTACTTCACTCTTCACATCTCCTTCCTTGCAGTTCCCCCCTTCCCCTATTCTTCAGCTCCCTCCCTCGGTCCCTCTCTTTCTCAAGTCCCCCCACTCTGCTCTATCAGAATGCTGCTGGCTACTCGGCATTTTTCACCTACAGTGTCTTGGGAGATCAACTTTATCTTAAAGAAGAATAACACTCATGCAGCCAATAACATACCAGTCGTATTGTAAATAGCCTTAGCAATAGAAAGGAACAACAAATGGCAATAACAATGGTTAGCACTGCTGCCTCACAGCGCCAGGGACCCAGGTTCGGTTTCAGCCTCAGGTGACTGTGTGGAGTTTACACGTTCTCCCCATGTCTGCGTGGGTTTCTTCCGGGTGCTCTGGTTACCTTCCACAGTCCGAAGATGTGCGGATTAGGTTGATTGGCCATGTTAAATTGACCCTTAGTGTCGGGGGATTAGCAGGGTAAATATGTGGGGTTACGGGGATAGGGCCTGGGTGGGGTTGTTGTCAGTGCAGGCTCAATAGGCCAAATGGCCTCCTTCTGCACTGTATGGATTCTATCATTCTATGATTCTAACTCTGATACGAGGCTGTGAATGAAATGGAAGTTGTAAAGTTTGACCTGTAACAAGGAGAGATACTGATTACATTTATTTTCAGCTGGGTGAGTTCATTGAATAGGATTGTGTTGAATTGCTTGGTATTGACGATTAGGACCTGCCCTCCATTTCGGTCACTTTATGCAGCAGCATAAAAACATCTATTTTCCAATGTTTTGCATTTGAACCTGTTTCTTCACCAAAACTGAAGATCAAAAATATTAGAATCATGGAACTTTGCTGCACGTTTGATCCTGTGTTGGTTCTTTGAAAGAATTATCCACTTAGCTTAATTCCCATACCCTTTAAAAGTGTCTTTTTTTTTTCAATTATTTATCCATTACCATTTTAATAGCTATTATTAATTCATTGCTCTTGATAGGACATTCCTTATTCTAAACACCTTCCAAGTTGAAAAGAATCTTCTAACCTCTGCTCATTGATCGTAAATTTATGGGCTAGAATCTACCCCTCCTCCACAACTCCCTACATCTCCCCCTCTTTTAAAAACTTGGAATTCAAAAGGTGGTGTCAGTAAAACTGACTATAAAGGATTACTATTAAAAACCTAATTGGTTCACTAAATTTTTCAGGGGAGGACCCTGCTGCTTTACATATGGCTTCAGTCCCACATCAACATGATCGACTAGACTGCCCTCTGAAGTTGACTAGCAACCCACACAGTTGTTTCAAGCTACTGAACGCAGCAGTTCAAGAAGGAGGCCCAATATCATTATCGCAGGGCAATTAGGTATGGGTAATCAGGATTGCCTTTTCAGTGATGCTCATACCCAGAGAACAAATTCACAAGAGCTACTTTGTAGGTTAGAGATGAACCTCAAGAGGACATAGGAAGGGATGGACACATGCCAGATGCAATTTAATGATGGGAAATTTGAAGCGATTCTGTTACGGAAGGGCTGTAACGGAAGATTTAGTATGACTTTGAAAAGAGATGTGAGAAGCAGCTGACAGGTAAGGAAAGGCAGGACTTTGGAGAAAAGGTGGAGAGTGAGGCTAGCTAAGTTGCTCTTAATTGCGAAGAGTGGACATTAGCTTGAGAGGCTGACTAGCCCTCTGTGCTGTAATTATTCCGTGATTCTATTGGCACTGTGTCCATTTTTCTTCATTATATTTCAATGTAATGCTGGGGGACATTTTTCTACATTTAGGTCAATATTTTTCGAGGTTCCCAAAGAACAATTTCTAAATCAACGCTTTTCTTTCTTTGTAGGCTAATGAACAACATTTCCATTTGGAGAGAATGAAAGATACAGCTGGCCCTTATCTTCTGAGTTTATTGATTGGAGTTCAGTGTACCAGGAGCTGCAGTGAAATGTTTACAAACCAAAGCGATAACTGATGGGTGCTTAGATTCCAGTGGAGGTTGAGCTGCTAGGCATTCTTCAGCGTATAACTTCAGTCAATCTATTTTGAACAGATACTCTGACAAAGGGATTAGCTGCTTTCCTGCTGAAGTAACTGAGTAGTTATCAATGTCTTCAATGTTAATCTGAATTTACTTTCGAATGTTACATTTGATTTATACTGGTTCCTTTATCTTCCGCACCCTGTTGCATTTTATTCTCCATCATAAATGCCACTAAATTGATTCCACTTTTTCCCTGACATGCAAAGGCAGAAGAACCATACAGTATGTTTTGTAGCGAAGGCTGCAAAATATATAAACATTTAACATAATATCTTTTAGTTACCCATTTCCTTTTTTCAGCATGCATCTCTGCAACATTCCTTGGTGATCAAATTATCTGAGTGGATTGAGTTGAATTTGAAGCAGAACTTTATTGAAAAAGGTCAGCGATCCTATTCTCAGCTTTGCAATTTCCTCTAAAAGTAGGGGAATGAATAATTTCTTTCTATAGGCTGGGAGAGGTGGATGCCTTAAACTGGAGCAGGTACATCCACAGTGCTCTAGAGAAGGGAGTTCCAGGATTTTGACTCAGCGACAGTGAAGGAATGCCGATATAGTTCCAACTCAGGGTGGTGTGTGACTAGGAGCTTGCAGGTGATGGTGTTCCCATGCATCTACTGCCCTTGTCCTTTGTGGTGGTAGAGGTTGTGACTTTCAAAGGTGCTGTTGAAGGAGCCTTGGTACGTTGCAGCAGAGCACCTTGTAGATGGCATACACTTCTACCAATGTGGACTGATGGTGGAGAGAGTGGATGTTTAATGTTGTGTGTAGGGTGTGAATAAGCGGGGCTGCTTTGTCCTGGATTGAGCTTCTCGAGTGTTGTTGGAGCTGCACTCATCCAGGCAAGTGGAGAGTATTCCATCATAATCCTGACTTGTGTCTTGTAGATGGTGGTCAGCCTTTCGGATGTCAGGAAGTGAGTTACTCACCGCCAAATTCCCAGCCTCTGACCCACTGCCACAATATTTATATGGCTGGTCCAGCTAAGTTTCTGATTAGTGGCAATGTCCAGGATATCGATGGTGGGGGAATGGTAATGTCTCAGAATGTCAAGGGGAAAGGGTTAGATTCTCTCTTATTGATGATGGTCATTGCCTGGCATGTGTTTGGCAGAAATGGCACCTGCCACATATCAGCCCAAATGTTGAATGTTGTCCAAGTCTTGCTGCTTGCGGGTGTGGGCTGCTTCAATATCTGAGGAGTTGTGAATGGTACTGAACATTATGCAATCATCAACAAACATCCCCACTTCTGGCTGATAGTGGAGGGAAGGCCAATGATGAAGCAGCTGAAGATGATTGGTTCTAGGGCACTAACTGAAAATATTCTCAGAAATCAAACATTTTCTGGAATAGCCATGTTACCTTGTGATGCGCTATTCAAACACGAGGCTTGAAGCTCAGTAAATGAAAGGCTTTTATTTACTGTAACGAAGCTACCAGAACTTATATACACTATCCCAGACTGAAGGGGTCCCGGCCAGAGCAGGGACTCTTATACCTCTCCCAGGAGGCGGAGCCCAACTGGGATGTGCCACAACACTACAGTACAAAGGTGTAACAACCCCACCCTAACCCCAACAGCAACAATAGCACAACCCAACAGTAACATATGTACATCCTTGTAGTACTGGCCAGCCCCTGGCTCAGCACTATCCAGTGGGAACCAACGATGGTTCACCACATTCACCCCTCCTTTGAGAACAAAGGCCGGCGGGGTACAAAAAACAGAATAAAGTGTCAGCAGTCTATAAGTTCAGACGGTCAGGGGGACCGCACCGTCGTTGTGACCTCCTCAATACCAGCGGTAACACCGGAGTAGGCACTTGCGGTGGCGTTCTCCCCAAGGCAGCGTCCAGCTGTTCTTCCATGGACTCACAGGCCGGTTGACCCTGAGGTGACGGTAGTCCATGGGATCCTGACCCGCCCTGCGGTGGCGACCATCTTCTGGGCTCAGGCAAGCTGTACATGGGAGTAAAATGGTTAAGCAATGGTCCCGATGCTGCCTGCGCCGTGTCCGGGGAAGAAACAAGAGATAAAGGGTTTGTTACCGGGGGTATGGGAGTGACAGGGGTTGCTACGTCCCCTGCTGGCGCCAGGTCTCGGATCGAGACCGTGTCCTCTCGCCCGTCAGGGTATGCCACATAGGCATACTGAGGGTTGGCGTGGAGGAGATGGACCTGTTCGACCAACGGGTCGGACTTGCGGGCCCTTACATGTCGCCGCAGGAGGACGGGTCCTGAGTACGTCAACCAAGATGGTAATGAGGTCCCCGAGGAAGACTTCCGAGGGAATGAGAACATCCTCTCATGGGGAGTAGCATTGGTTGCCGTACACAGGAGGGAGCGAATAGAATGGAGCGCATCAGGGAGCACCTCTTGCTAACGGGAGACTGGAAGGCCTTTTGACTTCAACGACAGTAAGACAGCCTTCCAGACTGTAGCATTCTCACGTTCCACCTGTCCGTTACCCCTAGGGTTGTAGCTCGTGGTCCTACTAGAGGCAATCCCGTATGAGAGCAGGAATTGCCTCAAGTCATCGCTCATGAATGACGAGCCCCTGTCGCTATGGATGTAGCCGGGGTACCCGAACAGGGTAAAGAGATCACGGAATGCCTTGATAACCGTGGCAGCGGATGTATCAGAGCAGGGAACAACAAAAGGGAACCGAGAGTACTCGTCAATGATATTGAGGAAGTACACATTCCGATCTGTTGAGGGAAGGGGGCCCTTAAAATCGACACTCAGTCTCTCGAAGGGACGAGTGGCCTTGACTAAATGTGCCCGGTCAGGTTGGTAAAAGTGCGGTTTGCATTCCGCGCAAACCCGACAGCTCCTTGTTACTGACCTGACGTCCTCCACCGAGTAAGGCAGGTTGCGGGCTTTTATAAAGTGGTAGAGCCGAGTGACCCCAGGATGGCACAGGTCATTATGGAGGGCGTGCAAACGGTCCTCCTGTATACTAGCACATGTTCCACGCGAGAGGGCATCCGAGGGCTCATTGAGTTTCCCTGGACGGTACATGATGTCGTAGTTATAGGTGGAGAGTTAAATTCTCCACCGCAAGATCTTGTCATTCTTGATCTTGCCCCTCTGTGTGTTGTTAAACATGAACGCCACGGACCGCTGGTCAGTGATCAGGGTGAACCGTTTTCCCGCCAAGTAATGGCGCCAGTGCTTGACGGCCTCCACAATGGCCTGGGCCTCCTTTTCCACCGCTGAATGCCGAATTTCGGGGCCTTGGAGGGTGCGGGAAAAAAATGCGACGGGCCTGCCCGCCTGGTTAAGTGTGGCGGCCAGGGCGAAATCAGATGCATCGCTCTCCACCTGAAAGGGGATGGACTCGTCTACAGCGTGCATCGTAGCTTTCGTGATGTCGGCTTTCAATTTATCGAAGGCCAATCGGGCCTCTGGCGTTAAGGGAAAAGTCGTGGACTGAATGAGCTGACGGGCTTTATCTGCGTAGTTGGGAACCCACTGTGCATAATAAGAGAAGAAGCCTAAGCATCTTCTCAGTGCTTTTGCACTAGCAGGTAAAGGAAGTTCAGAAAGGGGGCGCATACGGTCTGGATCAGGGCCAATGACCCCGTTTTCCACCACGTATCCTAGGATGGCTAAACGGCGCGTACGAAACACACACTTCTCCCTGTTGTAGGTCAAGTTCAGGCGAGATGCAGTGCGTAGGAAGTTCAGGAGATTTGTGTCGTGGTCTTGCTGGTCATGGCCGCAAATGGTGACATTATCCAGGTACGGGAAGGTAGCCCGCAGCCCGTTCTGGTCCACCATTCGGTCCATAGCACGCTGGAAGACCGAGACCCCATTGGTGACACCAAAGGGAACCCTGAGAAAGTGATACAAGCGACCATCCGCCTCAAAAGCTGTGTATTGTCGGTCCTCTGGGCGAATGGGGAGTTGGTGGTAGGCAGACTTGAGGTCTATGGTGGAGAACACCCGATACTGCGCAATCTGATTGACCATATCAGATATGCGCGGGAGGGGATACGCATCCAGCTGCATATATCGGTTAATGGTCTGACTGTAGTCAATGACCATCCGGGGTTTGTTCCCGCTCTTGACCACCACGACCTGCGCTCTCCACGGACTAGCACTGGGTTGTATGATCCTTTCTTTGAGGAGCCGCTGAACCTCAGATCTAATGAAGATCCGATCCTCAGTGCTGTAACGCCTACTTTTAGTCGCGATGGGCTTGCAGCCTGGCACAAGATTCTGGAACAAGGAGGGTGTGGTGATCTTCAGCGTCGAGAGGCTGCAGGCTGCGTTGGGCAATTTGGAGGCTGCTGCTGTTTTCCCACTGCCAGTGAAGGGAGTGGCCCACCGTACTATAGGATTACACTCCTCAAGTGGACCATGAAATTTAGTCCGAGAAGTATTGGCGCGCAAAGATACGGCAACACAAGGAGCTTGAAACGCTCGTAAACTGTGCCTTGCACCTTCAAGGTTACCACGCAACTCCCTAGCACGGCAACAGACTGGGACCTTGATGCCATAGAGATTGTCTGTTTGGCAGGTTGAATCTGGAGTCCACGCCGCTTCACAGTGTCTGGGTGGATAAAGCTCTCAGTGCTCCCGCTATCAAACAGACAATAAATCACGTGGTCATTTACCTGGATATTCATCATAGATTTGTCAAGTCTATGAGGCTTGGCCTGGTCCAGGGTGATCGACGCCACCGTTGGTTCATGAGCGCCACTGCAGGCAGCTGAAGTCGATGAGGAGGACCCCTGCTGGTCGTTCGTGGTCAGTGTCGACCAACATGGCTGCCCCCATGAGTCGCACGTGGGTGAGGGCGCCAAACTCAGCGACCCCTGGTGGTCATACTCCTCCAACTCCGTCGACCGTAATGGCGTCGTCCTGATCTCGCATGTGGACGAACCCCGCGATGACTTCGACGATGAAGACCCGAGCTCTGAAGAATCGCAGGCCGCACTGCCGTTCCTGGGTTTAGATCGGCACACTTTTGAATAATGCCCTTTTTTACCGCATGCGGTGCACAACACAGCTTTAGCGGGACACTTTTGCCGAGTATGCTTCGCTCCTCCACAGAAATAGCACTGCGGGCCGCCCGGGGCTGCTGCCGTCGTCTGGCCCGAATGGGAGCACGCCATTACGCAGCATTTCGAACCCGAGGGACGAGGAGGGATTAGCGACTGCTCCTGCCACGTTGTCTCCACATGGTCCTCCGGATATAATACTAAGCTTTTGGAGGCCGTCTCGAGCATCTCTGCTAACTCGATGGCCTGGGTAAGATTAAGATTACCCTTCTCCAACAGTTTAAGTCGAATGTACGACGATCTGACCACAAACGCATCTCGGGCGAGGTCGTTCATGCTCTGCTCAGCCGACACAGCTTTGCAGTCACAGCCCCTGGCTAGCTGTAGGAGCTCGTTCGCATATTCCTCCATCGTTTCGCCAGACTGCCGTCGTCGAGTGGCTAGGAGGTAACGAGCGTGTATCTCATTAGGTGGTTTGGTATAGCGCTTCTTCAGAAGCTCGAGGGCCTTAGTATAATCGGTGGCCGCACGGATCGCGAGGTAGACAGTGTCACTTACCCTCCCATGGCGGACCCGGAGTCTGTCATCATCTGTGGTGACCGCTGCGGAGGCTGCCAGGTAGTCTTCGAAACACTTCAGCCAGTGGTCGAAGGTGTTAGAAGCGCCCACCGCACGTGGATCTAGCGTAAGGCGTTCCGGCTTCAGAATTTGCTCCATACTCTCTCTCTTTTTTTTCGACGAGAGTTTAACGACAGTAAATAAAATTGATGCGCTATTCAGACACGAGGCTTGAAGCTCAGTAAATGAAAGGCTTTTATTTACTGTTAACGAAGCTACCAGAACTTATATACACTATCCCAGACTGAAGGGGTCCCGGCCAGAGCAGGGACTCTTATACCTCTCCCAGGAGGCGGAGCCCGACTGGGATGTGCCACAACACTACAGTACAAAGGTGTAACAACCCCACCCTAACCCCAACAGCAACAATAGCACAACCCAACATATGTACATCCTTGTAGTACTGGCCAGCCCCTGGCTCAGCACTATCCAGTGGGAACCAACGATGGTTCACCACACCATGCAGATAAGATTTGATGAGGTGGGTTTTCAGGCTAAGTCATTGAGTGTGTTTAAGACAGAGATAGATAGGTTCTTGATTAATAAAGGGATCAAAGGTTACGGAGAAAAGGCGGGAGAACGGGGCTAAGAAATGTCTCACCCATGATTGACTGGTGGAGCAGACTCGATGGGCTGAATGGCCTAATTCTGCTCCTATATCTTTTGGTCTTATGTGGAGCATTAACAGCAGCACAGATCAATTGGTCCTAATTCTGTGCAATGCGGAAAAGCATCTTTGGACACTGCTCACTTGTTCAGCCTTCTGTGATATTCCAGCTTTTGTTTTATGTCTGGCAATAAATTCTTCCATTCCAATCTTCAACTTCTTGTAACTCTTCAGTGTTACAATTTGACAAGGATGACCAAGGACTGGCAACCCGCTGCTCTCCTTCCCTTTGGATGTAATTTCCGAGAGAAGTCTTTTTTTTAAGCCTTTTTATTTATTTAACGAGAGAATAGATGACTCACTCTGAAGCCCAAACTGCTGTAATTTTGTGATGATTTTGACTCTACTTCACACTGACAGTGAGCCGTACACACTATCTTGTCACTGATGTGACAAGAAAATAACAGCGTGCAACCTGAAATGTTAATGGAAGGGGTAGTGACAGTAAATGGAAAATGTGAATGAAAACGCAACAGTACTGGGTACAAATGTGGACTTGATGAAATGCCTGGGACTTGAGAAAAAAAAGATAGAAACATGTTGCAAGTGACATGAACAGTTAGAATCAAACAATTTAATCTTACTGATGCTTAATGATAGCTAAATAGATTTTGTAAATTGTGTCATATTAATGTAACGCATTATCTTTGCAACCTCTTTTATTCTAAATGAGGTGAATGAAACAAGTAGGTAGCAATATTTCACATCCCTATTGAATGGTAATGTGTGGGTTAGGTTGTTTGGCCATGCTAAAATTAACCCTAATGTCAGGGGGATTAGCAGCGTAAATGTGCGAGGTTACAGGAATAGGGCCTGGGTGGGATGTGGTCAGTGCAGACTCGATGGGCCGAATGGCCTCCTTCTGTACTGTAGGGATTCTATAGCTGAGGGCGTGCTGGATGGTGGGAGGTGCTGCTGACCTTCTGATGAAATGTCAAAACAAGATCTCATTTGCCCTCTCAGACCATAGTTGAAAGAAAGCCGGGGAAACACCCCGCCCCACCACCATCTAACATTTATCCTTGATCAAACACAACTAAAACAGATTATCTAGTCATTTCTTGCTGTCCTTTGTGTATGCAGTTTGACTGCCACCTTTACCTACTCTGCATCAGTGACTCCATTTCACAATTACCTAATTGGCTGTGAAGAGCTTTGAGATGGCCTGGCGAGATAAATGGTGCTAGTTAAATGCAGATTTCTCTTCTTTCTTTCCAATGCACAGGTTTAAGACAATAATTCGTAGATAATAATTGGACATATTTTCCACAAAAATACATATTTATTTAGCCATGATTTTGGAGCAAAACATGAATAATTGCAAGGTGTTAACCCTTTATTTTTAAGTCATAAGATGGTTATAGATCTCGATCATTCATCCAGAATAATCCCAAAGACTCCCTCTTTGCAGCATATAATCATCTCATAGCAGTTTCCAGAGCTTTACTGCTGCTATTCCTCCTGGAAGTCCCTCTACTGAGACACATAGAAATTTACAGCACAGAAGGAAGTTGGTTCGTTTATCGCATCTCTTAAGTTGGTTACTTTGTGTGAAGAAATATTTCCTGCTATCAGTGCTAAGTTTATTCATATTGTAAACCTATATCCTGCTTTCCTACTGGTTTTCTTGAAGTAATATTCCAGGCTACTATCATAGAAACCGTACAGTGCAGAAGGAGGCCATTCGGCCCATCGAGTCTGCACCGAAAACAATCCCACCCAAGCCCTATCCCTGCAACCCACCTATTTACCCCGCTAATCCCTCTAACCTACACATCTCGAGACACTAAGGGTCAATTTAGCGTGGCCAATGCACCTAACCAGCACACCTTTGGAGTGTGGGAGAAACCGGAGCACCTGGAGGAAACCCATGCAGACACGGGGAGAACGTGCAAACTCCACACAGACAGTGACCCAAGCCGGGGATCGAACCCAGGTCCCTGGCACTGTGAGGCAGCAGTGCTAACCACTGTGCCATCATGCCGGCTTTACCCTGTTCAATTCCCTGAACTACCTTAGGAACCTCCTATGAAATCACTTTACAGATGCCTCCTGTTAAGGCTGAAATGTTAGTTTCTCCAGTCTATCCTCATTACTCAGACAGTGAATCAGCTTCATTGCTTTTCTCTATGCCACCTAGAAGTGCTTGAATGCCTATTCTGCGTCTCTGTGACCTGGAGGTTGTACTTAGTGTGGTCTAAGCAGAACATTCATAGCTTGATGATGACTTCCCCTGGCTAAGGGGCTTGTATTCTCTTGCTCCGCCTATGCATTTCAATATTCCATTGGCAATGTTGTCCATTATTCTGAATTGGTTGGACATGTTACACTTTCCAAGACTTCGAAGTTGCATTTAGTTAGCCTGATTGTTAGACTTGACTATCATTCTGGCAGGGTGGGCTGCAGGTCATTGTGAGTTGGCATTACTGGGGACCAATCTGGGGAGGGAGGGGGTTGGTAGGGTGGGGAAATGGAGTCTGTGATCAATTATGAGGGAGACAGATCCTGGGTGGAGGTCCAGGGTGCAATGATCAGGTTTCAATCTGGGGGGAGGGACCTGAAAGCTCAGGAGATGGCAATATAGGGTGGAAGGAGCAGTGGGGGAGAGTGAGTTGGTGGGTTTGAAAGGTGGGGTGGTGATCAGAGGCTTGGGGGAAAGGTCAAATGTCTCAGGGAGGGGCGTGGGCGTTCTGAAGTCCGGAGAATCTTAGGCCTTAGAAAGAAGGGCTTGGGAAGGTGGCAAGAGTCGAGAAGGCTCTGGTCGGATCATGGGGGGAATTCCCCAGGCAGGTACTCTGGTTTCAGAATAGACACTTGCATCCTGGATCCGACAATGTTTACCTGAGTTTAGCTGTTGACTTTCCTCAGGGTCGTTCACAATTAAATTCATAATGTTGGATAATAATCACACTCGCTGACTCATTATAAAATTTAAAGTCCCAAACTGCCTGCTTGGACTGGGCTGGTCTCCTGGCCTATCCCAGTGTTGCTACCAGAAGTAAACCGGTTTTTGCCGAGATTCAGATTTTTAACACATTAACCTCCCCCTGACCCAGACCCGCCTGCTTTGTTGGGTTAACGTTCCTCCTGATCTATTTGGCTTTCTCCACAGTTTAATTGCAGGAATTCATTCAGGATTTCATGTTGGACAAGCCACCTGAAAGCACTGATACCGTGAAGAGATTGAGAGTGGTGGTGATGGGATGGAAATGGGTGTCGCTGATGCCCGTCTGGAGTTTGACTTTGTGAATTTGGATGACGTTGCCAAGAGGTAGCATGTGGAAGAGAAGCGGAAGGGGATGGATCCTGAGAGACTCTTGAGGTAACAGTGCGGGGGTTGGAAGAGGACCCTTTGCAGGACAGTTTCTGGCTACAACTGGATTGATTTGTTCTTAGCATGTACAGAAACTACCAAGCCAGGCAATAGCTTTTTCCGCAGTGGCTAAATGGAGCTCTGAATCCTCTGCTGAATTTTGTCAGGGGCAGTCTTCAGTAATGTGAATCATTGATTGGGGGGCACCACAACTGTAGTCTGGGTTCCCTGCAAGGTCCCACTTTGCCAATTTGCTGCACAAAGGTTTTGACCAGTGCGGAAACGGTTGAGAGTGCTCAATGTTGGCGTGGCAGGTTGTAGTTGGATGGGCAGGCTGTGGGATGTGTGATGAGGAAGTGGTTTTACTGCTGGTGCGTTGGTTCTATTCCTGCCACCATAGGGCTTCTGCTGTTATTCTTTGGACAGTAAGAAGTCTCACAACACCAGGTTAAAGTCCAACAGGATTATTTGGTAGCAAATACCATAAGCTTTCGGAGCGTGCTGCTCCTTCGTCAGATGGAGTGGTCTCTGTTCTCCAACAGTGCACAGACACAGAAATCAAGTTACAGAATACTAATTAGAATGCAAATCTCTACAGCCAGCCAGGTCTTAAAAGGTACAGATAATGTGGTTGGAGGGAACATTAAACACAGGTTAAAGAGATGTGTATTGTCTCCAGACAGAACAGCTGGTGAGATTATGCAAGACCAGGGGCAAGCTGTGGGGGTTACTGATAATGTGACATAAATCCAACATCCCGGTTTAGGCCGTCCTCATGTGTGCGGAACTTGGCTATCAGTTTCTGCTCAGCGACTCTGCGCTGTCGTGTGTCGTGAAGTCGCTGAGCAGAAACTGATAGCCAAGTTCCACACACATGAGGACGGCCTAAACCGGGATGTTGGATTTATGTCACATTATCAGTAACCCCCACAGCTTGCCCCTGGTCTTGCATAATCTCACCAGCTGTTCTGTCTGGAGACAATACACATCTCTTTAACCTGTGTTTAATGTTCCCTCCAACCACATTATCTGTACCTTTTAAGACCTGGCTGGCTGTAGAGACTTGCATTCTAATTAGTATTCTGTAACTTGATTTCTGTGTCTGTGCACTGTTGGAGAACAGAGACCACTCCATCTGACGAAGGAGCAGCACGCTCCGAAAGCTTATGGTATTTGCTACCAAATAAACCTGTTGGACTTTAACCTGGTGTTGTGAGACTTCTTACTGTGCTTACCCCAGTCCAATGCCGGCATTTCCACATCGTTATTCTTTGGCACAGTGATCTTAGCCATACAGGCTGGCGTGATGGGGGATAAACAGAAGGTGGGTTGGTAAGATCCTTGTGTAGTGGCAGGCTTGGGTTGATGCAAACCTTAGAATCATAGAATCCCTACAGTGCAGGAAAGGCCATTTGGCCCATCAAGCCTTCATGGACTCTCTGACAGAGAATCTTACCCAAGCTCTTTCCCCCGCCCTATCCCCGTAATTCTAAACATTTCCTATGGCTAATCCATCTAACCTATACATCCTGGGACAATAAGGGGCAATTTAGCATGGTCAATCCAACAAACCTGCACGTCTTTGGACTGTGGGAGGAAACCTGAAGGAAACCCACGCAGACACAGGGAGAACGTGCTAACTCCATGCAGACAGACATCCAAGGCTGAAATTGAACCTGGGTCCCTGGAGCTGTGAGGCATCAGTGCTAACCACTGTGCCACCATGTTCTCCAGGATCTTTCCTACTGCAATCTCCCTCCTTACGTGAGGGGGTGGGATGTTGCCCAGGACTGGGAGACAGGGGAGTTGAGTTGAAAGGAAGGTCATTCCTATTCAAGCTGGACACGAGAGGAGAGGTGATGGAGAATAGCAACTTGTGATTAAAACAACTGAAACAAAGATGAGGAAGAATCATGGCTACAGTTACAGAGAATGTCACTTACCTTTGATGAGGATTGAGACCTTATTGGATAAATTAGGATGTGAAGTTTGAGGAAAGAGAATAGGGAAGTACAGAGGCAATGGTAACTGTAATGTCCTTTTAGTGGTTATGGGTTTCAAACAAAAAAGAAAAGTGGTTTGCACATGTAGATTCAAACTAACAACAACCGGTTTATTGAGGGAGCTGTTGCCTTTACAGAGTTCAAACTGAAACTAAAAACAGGAGCCCCTGAAACACCTCAATGACATCACCATCAAGTAATGCGACCTGCTCTTAAAGCAATCATGCAACTATTTAAATATATAACAGTTACAGACCTGGATAATACAAAATGGGAGAGAATTCCCACTTTGGGCACAGTCGGTGATTCTGGTGCACATTTTGCCCAAGATAGAGCTGACTCAACTTGTCCATGTCCTTTTGAAGTTCTACACTGTCTTCTTCACAGTTTACAGTACTCCCAAGTTTTGTGTCATCCACAAACTTTGAAATTGTCCCCTGCACACCAATATTTAGATCATTAATATATATATATAAAAACAAGGGACCCAATACCGATCCCTGGGGATCACCAATATAAACCTTCCTCCAGCCCAAAAAATACCTATTGACTATTACTCTCTGCTTCCTATTATTAAGCCAATTTTGTATCCACGTTGCTACTGTCCCTTTTACTCTATGAGCTTTCGCTTTTCTCATGAGTCTGTTGTGCGGCACTTTATCAAATGTCTTTTGAAAGTCCATGTATCCCATATCAACTGCATCACCCTCATCAACCCTTTCTATTACATCATCAAAAAACTCCAGCATGTTAGTTAAACACAATTTCCTCTTTATAAATCCACATAGGCTCTTCCTAATGAACCCATATTTTTCCATGTGACTACTGATTTTATCCTGAATAATTGTTTCAAGAAGCTTGCCCACCACTGATGTGGAACTGGCTGGTTTGTAATTGCTGGGGCTATATATCTTTTTGAACACGGGCGTAACATTTGCAACTCTCCAGTCTTTTGGCATTTTCCTGCATCTAGAGAAGACTGCAGGATTTTGACCAGCACCCCTTCAATTTCCACTCTAACTTCCTTCAATATCCTTGGAAGCATCTCATCCGATCTCAGTGCTTTGTTAACTTTGAGTACTGAGAGGCTACTTAGCACTTCCACATCAATTTTGAACCTTTTTAGGGACAGAGTTTCCTTGTCTGTCGCCATGTCCGGGTGCTCCAGTTTCCTCCTGCACTCCAAAGATGCGCGGGTTAGGTTGATTGGCTATGCTGTTACGACGCAGAGGTTGTTCCCCTTTAAGACGTAACACCGAATCCCTCAAAGCGGAATACCTTGCCTCATAATCTGGTAAAAGTGCGTGGGAAGGTGTGAACTGTTCTTCAGTAACGTTTAGTGGGTAACTAACAGCAATATCCGACACTCACTTTAAAATGAACACTTAACAATTTATTTATTTAACTAACAGGGAACTTTAACTAAACAAGTGACATATCGAATAAAATAAGATTCGACTGGAATTTAGTTCAAATAAATACAACACTCATTCATTAACCAAAAATATAAGAATAGAATTCCGTCACTCTTTAAAAAATACAACCAGGTTTTATGGCTTTTGGAAACTTTTAGAGTCCTTCTGCGGATTCCCTCTGTCAGTGAGTTCCTTTTGATTTGGTACTGGTACGATGGTGCGTTCTCTCAAGAGATATATACAGCTGGCATGGTGGAGAGCTGCTCTCTCCCTCGCGACTTGAGAGGTGGCAGTTGCTAACCCCTGTTTTCCTCTTGCACTCTCTTTTATACCTGTGATGACCTATCAATTTTTCTACAACGGGATGAGTCTGATTTTCTTCGACATCATCAAATTCGAATTTTATAGGTTCTTGGTAGCTGAGTGCTTGCTTTAAATTGATTGGGCAAAATTCAAACATTCAAATGCCTCAAATTGCCCTGAAATACCAAGGCAGCCCTGTTGTCTGGCCTTTGATTTGGATACAAATGTTTCAGCTTGGACTTTGGATGTACTTTGCATTTTAAACCTCCAAGCACTGAAACAAAATACCAACTTTTAAAGGGACTGCGCAATGTTTTGTCCCTCTAGCATTTTCTTTACATTCTTTACATCTCTACAAACTCAACTTTGCCACAATGCTAAATTGCCCCTTAGTGTCAGGGGACAAGCAGGGTAAATATGTGGAGTTGCCGGGATCGGGCCTGGGTGGGGTTGTTTTTGCTTCAGGCTCGATGGGCTGAACGGCTTCCTTTTGCACTGTAGGGATTCTATGGTTCTATATCCTTGGTAGCATCTAGCTCCTTGATAAAGATGAATGAAAGTATTCATTCATAACCTCAGCCATGCCCTCAGCCTCTGTGTAAAAAACCCCCTCTAGGCATCTAATCGGCCCTACTCCTCCTTTTACCACCCTTTTAATATTCTATGTCTATAGATGACTTTGGATATCACCCGTTACATTTGCTGCCGGCCTTTTCTCATCATCCCTCTGCTTCTCTATTGTGTTTCTTTTCACCTTCAATCTAAACCTTCTGTATTCCTCTTGATTCTCAACTGTATTTTCTACCCGACACCTGTCATAAGCACACTTTCTTTCCCCCTTATCTTAAATTTCTATCTCCTTTTTGATCCGGGGAGCTCTGGATTTGTTTGTCCGACATTTCCCTTTAAGGGAATACACCTGAACTGTGTCAAGCTCTAAGATGTTGCTTACGTCAACCGGATCACATGACAAAATGGGTGGGTCAGATGTGTGAAGAGTCCTCCTGCAGGCACCAGGCTGTTCAGATGTTGCTTATTCAACACATTCAAGAGACGCAAAGGTCAATTAGCCTACTCATTTTCACCATATGGTTATACTGCCATTCAGTATCGCAGTGTTTCCCTGCACCTGATTGAGAGCTGACTGCTGCCATTGTAAAGGTTTTACTGTGATTCTCACAGAATCCTGCGCACTTGGAGGTGAATGGCATGGATGGCACTTGTTGCTACTTGGTCTTCAGACCACCCTTTTGGTGAATGATAACATGGCGGCTCCACTGTGGCAAGATTCGAGCCCCTCACATGCGCGTCAGTGAAAGTTGAAGTTCTCGCTTGTTGTCAATATGCACAGTAACATCATGAACCTCTCCTCCTTTATCCTGCAGACAATTGTAAAATCCAATTCTAGCTTTTATCCTGGATTCCTCTAGGGCTGTAACTAATGGCCTTTGGTGTGGAATTTTGCCAAATATTTGTGATTTAATGAGGTGATTCTAGTTTGATGCCATCTGGGAGAAAAAGTAATAGATATGATAAAGAAATAAATTCTGTGCAAAAGAACAGTCTGGCCTTCAGGAAGAAAAGGCCTACGCTATTACTGAAATGATGCATTTCCTCTCTCCCGACTCAAATCCATCAGTATCTTGCTCCCGTAAACTCTGTGTGACTCTCGACTCTGAGACTCAGCAGGTTATTTCACAATGGGGAAAGCAGGTATTATAGTCAGTGCCATCCCTGTCCTTGTCCAACATTGACCTGTCCACAATCTTCTGCAGGGATCCCAGGACGATAATCAAAAGCAGAAACCTGGCTATTATTTTCTCCTCTTCCCAATTGCAGCTCCCTGACTGAGATTAAAGATTGACCCAATGACGTTTGGTGAGCAGTATGGATCAGTATCACACTGGGAGAGGCATTTGCTCCCAACCTACATAGTCTTTAGGAAGTTGAGTTTTGATTTGGAGATTGAGAACTGTGGTGAGTAAGGATACTGCCTCCCTCTTTCTGGGAATGAAGTTACAGGTTGCTGAGTGTAAGGGTCTGATGGGCAGATGGGTGCAAGTGATCTCGATCCAGAGCGTGAGGGCCCGTGGCACAAAACTATTGATAATTCAGCTCTGACAAAGGGTCATCTAGACTTGAAATGTTGGCTCTATTCTCTCTCCACAGATGCTGTCAGACATGCTGAGATTTTCCAGCACTTTTCTGTTTTAGTACTGATAATTCTTCTCCTTTTCCATTCAGCTGGTTTGGGTTAAACAATGGCTTCACATTCTACATACATAAGCGAGTTGGTTTAGATTGAGAAAGTGTTATAAATCTGATTTTTGACACTGACCTGCCTTCATTACCCCGGTTTCTGGTTTTCATTGACAGGATCAAGGGCAGGAAGACATCTCACTCCGAGGAGGAGGAGTGCCACTGTAAATATGATCAGGAGGAGGCCTGCTTCATTGGTATGCATCCGTTTGAATTTAACTCTGGTTGGTGGGGCTTCCTGGCCCCAGAAATCCTGACAGCTAAAGCCCAGATGAGGATTATTGTCGGATCCAGGAAGTAAACGCCTTTCCACTCGCCTCCTGGAACTGACTGGACGTCCTCCTGCAATCGAGCACCCGTTCCCACCCGATCATTTTGATCTATCAAACATCCCCATGATGCCGTCAGTCACGGATCCCTTGTCGGCGCCTGACTATCCGACTTGAAGCCCCTACCCCTCTCCCTGCCGCCTCCTCTGAGCGCTCCCTACGGGCCTTGACCATTACCCCACATCCCCCTGACCTTCACTCGGCTGAGGCTTGTGACACCCCCTCATGGCCTCTGCAGCCTTTTCCTCCTGACTCCCTGGTTCCCCACACTGTCCCACCTTGGATTGGACCTCCTCCACCTGAACTCCAAAATTGGATCCCAAATCCAGAGACCACCCCCCACCAAACACATACACACACACACTGGACCCCAAAAGCACCTCTCCCCTCTCCTCAGGAAGCTGGGATCAAATCTCCCTCTCCCCAACCATGGAGCAGGCACCCTCCCCTGGACTTCCCTGTCTCGGCCTGTGGATCAGACTGGCTTCTGGGCAGGGAGTCCTGTCGGTGATATTACGTGCACTTTAAGTTAAAACTCCTCTGCTTGCAGCAGGACTCTCACCACTGCGTTCCCCACACTCTACTAATCCTCCCTATTCCTAGCAGACCTGGTAAGTTAAAATCCAAGCTAACCATTCAACAATGTCTGTCCACTGTCATCAAGACAAACTCTCCATTGAAAAGCATATATGTATCAGACCAATGACTGTGTTCTTCAGGAGAATTATCTGTCTGTCTGCAGTAGGTCAATTATCTTTAAACACTTGGGTCTGATTGCTTTTAATCTTGACTCAATTATTTTCCCCAGCGTATATTTAAAATTCTGCTCCTTAAAGAATTATCTTCAGCTTGAATTGAGGAGACTGTTTTTTTTCTAACATCAGTGACACATAATTATCTTCCTGCACAATTCTAAATTGTTGTGAGGTCAAATCTTTTGCATCGGAATTCAAATGAGTATATAACAAAGTTGTTGTGTTTTGACTGGATCGGAATTTCCATAGTGGATGGAAAACTTTGCTGTGTTTACTTTAATAGACTGGGCTGCAAAAGCAAAATGCACCATCCATCAAAGCACACAGTGGAAGTGAATATTAAACAAATCATTACCTAGAACGTAGAGCTCAGAAACAGACCATTTGGCCCATTTGGGCGGCACAGTGGTTAGCACTGCTGCCTCACAGCAACAGGGAGCCAGGTTCGATTCTCGGCTTGGGTCACTGTCTGTGCAGACTGTACGTTCTCCCCATGTCTGCATGGGTTTCCTCCCACAGTCTGAAAGACGTGCTGGTTAGGTGCATTGGCCGTGCTAAATTCTCCCTCAGTGTACCCGAACAGGCGCCGGAGTGTGGTGACTAGGGGATTTTCACAGTAACTTGATTGCGGTGTTAATATAAGCCTACTTGTGACTAATAAATAAACTTTACCTTTTTTAAAGTCTGTGCCAATGTTCAGGCTCTGCACAAGCCTGTTTTCATCCAACCTCTTCTCGAGCCAGTACCATATCTTTCTAGTTATGGGGAACATGCGACACTTTTAAAATTTCCATGATTAAGCTGCTGAAATAACTTCAAACATTGGTTGGAATTTTACTGGCATTGGGGCGGGCGAGGCTCACAGTACAGAAATCTCCCCGTTGGCCTCGGGCAGGATTGTCCGAGCGAGGTTGTAAAATCTCACCCTAATAATGCTTGTGGAGTCAGTCTGAGAGTGGGGATGAAGTTAGGGAAGTGATTGCCTGCGTGAAATACTGAGGATTACTGGACATGTGACAATGTCTGATTTCAGCATGAATGCTTCAATATCCTGTTACTTCTTGTCTCCCATGTGCACAAGCTGGAAGGATGCCTATCGACAAGAAGCTGAAATGGAGCGAGGAAGGGCAAAGGTTGCATCTCGGTTTAATGAGAAATTCCTGGATGTGCAATAGGGCCCAGGAGGAAGGTTCTGTTTCCCAGTTAGAGGGAATAGGGCTTTCCCTAATGGTGAAAGTGTGGGCGGAGGTGCTTGTGGAGGGAAGCAGCAGGGAGTTGTGTTCAGGACATGGATTTAGTGCAGGAAGCATTTTAATGAACTGCTATGTCAGGCAAGGTGAAGATGGTTGTAGATTTACCTATATTCTGTAGTACAGGGTTTCCCAAACTGTTCCACAGAACCCTGCAGTTTGGTTGGTCCCAGCCAAAGATTCCGCCGTAAGCCAGACGGATGTTTAACATTGGAAAAATGTTCTAAAGCTGCTCTTCCAATCAGAGGCTGGTTTCTTCTTGCATTGGCTGCTGATAGGCCCACTAGGGGAGGGGACCAAGGAGTGAGGGAGACACTGGGCCAGGGACCAGGATTGACAGTGGCCAAGGGTTGAGGGGTGTGTGTGTGTGTGAGAGAGAGGGAGGTTAAAGTGTGTGCATGTGAGAGTGTATTTGTGTATGTGTGTGAGAGAGAGATGAGGGGGCCGTGTAGGAGAGAGGGATGAGGGGGCCGCGTGCGAGAGAGGGATGAGGGGGCCGCGTGCAAGAGAGGGATGAGGGGGCCGTGTGTGAGAGAGGGATGAGTGTGGGTGTGTGCGAGAGAGGGAGAGTGTGGGTGTGTGCGAGAGAGGGATGAGTGTGGGTGTGTGTGAGAGAGGGAGAGTGGTGTGTGGGTGTGTGCGTGAGAATGATGAAGGTTAGATTGTGCCTGTGAGAGAGGGTGAGATGAGAGTGTGTGAAGAGATGATAGTGTGAGTGCCAATACACGTGTGCACATGCGTGAGAGAGACAGAGTGAGGTTACATTGTGCCTGTGGGTAAGAAAGAGAGTGAGGTGAGGGTGAGGTGAGAGTGTTCTGATATGAGAATCCAACTCTCCAGCAGCATTCCCAATATTCAACAATTCAGAGCAAGAAGCCCAGCATCACTGCTCCCATTAAAGATGACAGGCAGGTCAGTCTTTGTTTAATAAAATAACTTTTTCATTGTAATCAATGTATACATATAAGAAATAAAAAATACTTTTTTCAAATTGTTTTTGGATGTTTGTACCTATTACACTAAAACAATCATTTTTTTTGTGGTTTAACTCTTCAATATAACAATGTTTCTCAGGGTCAGTACTCTTGGGAGGTCAGAAGGATAGCGTGACTGGAAAAGTTTGGGAAACTCTGCTTTTGGGTTCCCTCACTCTGGATTGTCAAGCCATGCTCCATTCACATTACTCACCATTCACTCGCTCTGCACTTCCTCAACTCCCCCTTTCCCCATCCAACAATCTCACTCATCCCAAAGATCCTTATGTGATGTGATGGCACCTCTGGATTCTCAACATATGACCTTAAAGAGAACTGTCGGCACATCCTCCGATACATGCCAGTACCCACTTGTGGGACATCCATTGAATGTGCACATGCACCTTACTAACATTGGCCACTTTGGAGGAGAAAAGAGCACAAAAGAGAGTGGCATAGTGGTTAGCACGGCAGCCTCACAGCGCCAGGGACCCGGGTTCAATTCTGGCCTCAGGTGACTGTATGGAGTTTGCACATTCTCCCCGTGTCTGCGTGGGTTTCCTCCGGGTGGTCCGGTTTCCTCCCACAGTCCAAAGATGTGCGGGTTAGGTTGATTGGCCATGCTAAATTGCCCCTTAGTGTCGGGGGGTCTGCAGGGTAATACATGGGGTTACGGGAATGGGGGCTGGGTGGGATTGTTGTTGGTGCAGGCTCGATGGGCCAAATGGCCTCCTTCTGCACTTTAGGGATTCTATGAAAATCTTCGGGTGAAGGTGAGGATAGGAGATGGATCACTAACCACACTGTGGAAGTGTCAATCGCAGGGCCGGAGGGATTGAGGATATGAAGCATGCCAGCATCCCTGAGCAATGGAGATGGTGAGACTCAGACTTGAGTGCTGCACAGTGACAGCATTAAATACCACCAGCCCACATCTTCATTCCAGCACCGAATGAAATATGATCACAGTAATGATGTGAATAGTTATAGCCCCCATGACTAAATCCTCTCCATCTCTCCTCTCCTGCAGGGCCATCATGTGTGATGTGATGATGCCTCACCACAAGACACATGTGTGCAGCACCAGTGCACGTACCCGCATTTTGGTAGCTCCTGTTAGATGAGCTTTCCCTCGATTGATCGTACATCACAAGTGAATACGCGCAGAGAGTCGTGCTAGGGAAAGCTATGGAGAGCTCATGTCAGAGGGCCCAGTACTCTGCGAGTTCTGCTTAACCGGACAGAGTTATGGAACCCAGTGTGTCTCTATGTAATGGAGAATGATAGAGGGTCAGCAATAACTGGGTGCAGACGCACTGATCACATTGTTCCGGAGGATGGAGATCAACTCCAACATTTGCAGATTGATGTTGCAAGGCCCTGGTGAGGATCTCTTCCATGGATGCAGTGTCCTCCTCGGTGGAAGTTGAACTGCAGCAGTTTCTGCCATTCTGATGAAGGCTGTGCAAACTGTGGACATCTCTGTCGAGAATGACAGATACACTAGCTGTGGCCTTGCAAGGAGTTGCTGATTTGCCTCAAGTTGCCCTCCCACAGTGAAGTAGGGGAGGTGTGGCTGTTAGCCTTGGAGGCAGAGAATGACAAAAGGGGACAAGGATGTGGGAATTCCATTTAAAAAGCACTCAGGTCTTGTGTGTAACCCCCCCCCCCCCCCCCCCTCGCCCCCAGTGATCTACCCTGTGTGAACACCTCAGAGCCCTACAGGTAAGTCTCACGCCAAATATTGTCACCAAACCATATCCTAGCGGGAACTGAGAAAACAGCCGTGAACATAGAATCATACAGTGCAGAAGGAGGCCATTCGGCCCATCCAGTCTGCACCCATTACAATCCCACCCAGGCCCATAATCCCATGCATTTACCCTGCTAATTCCCCTGACACTAAGGGGCAATTTAGCATGGCCAATCCACCTAACCTGCACATCTTTGGAGATGAAGCTTTATCTGTACAGGCCACCTGACCTTTTAACCATTCCAATAAAGAACAGCTCAATCTCAGCTCCATTTTGCCACCAAGTTTCTTGAAGCCGTACATGAGAGATTGATATCAAATTGCTGGGAAAATCTAATCAAGGTGTCGTGATTCAGCCAAAAGCCAGTTTCCGTAAGACATAGGAGCAGAATTAGGCCACTCGGCCCATCGAGTCTGCTCCGCCATTCAATCATGGCTGATATTTTTCTCATCCCCATTCTCCTGCCTTTCCCCCATAACCCCTGATCCCCTTATTAATCAAGAACCTATCTATCTCTGTCTTAAAGACACTCAATGACCTGGCCTCCACAGCCTTCTGCGGCAAAGAGTTCCACAGATTCACCACTCTCTGGCTGAAGAAATTCCTCCTCATCTCTGTTTTAAAGGATTGTCCCTTTCGCCTGAGGTTGTGCCCTCTGGTTCTAGTTTTTCCTACTAGTGGAAACATCCTCTCCACTCTATCCAGTTTCCCGTCACCAAACACCCTTTATTGTTACCAAAGAGAAGGGCCGACCCTGCATCTTACAGCGAGACAGTCTACACCTCAGGATATACAATGGTGCTGTGGTGAAGCAGCAGGGTTGAGAAGCCCCCGCTACTCACTGGGCAAGTCTCTGCTCGCTCAATAAGGAAGCTCGTTGTCCACAAAGATCACTGCGAGGTCCACCCATAATCTCCCATTGACTCTGTGGCCACCGTAACACGAGGCACCCTCATTTCAATATCCTAATGATAGATCTGCCTCTCCAGGGCAGCTTTCTTTGATGATATCCACTGAAAGCAAGTCTGTTCACTATGGGAGGGGGAATGGGCTTCAAGTGACGATGTAACCCACCCCTCCCCATTTTTTTGCCTGCATGGGGAAGGTTAATATTGATCCCAATGGCTCGCCGTCACAATCTGATGCTGACTGGTTTTACCTACCTCGTTAAATCGCATTATCACCGATTCATTAACCGCAAGCAGTCTGCTGCCTGTTAATAGATTACACGTCTGTCGGAGTCATTTTTCTGCGCGCATTGCCATAAATCTTGAAAGAATTGTCCAACAGAGCTAAAGCCAAATGCACTGTAAAATTCTGAGATAACTAATGTTTTTTTTCCCGGGAGACATGTAGCCTATTTCCTTCACAGCGAAAGATGGAATGACGCGAGCAAGGAAATAGGTTTCATTGATTATAAAACAAACTCTGCTTCGGATGGTTCTTTCAGCACCAAGAAAAATTGACAGCTCTTATTCTAAACCAGTGACTGATCTCTGTTCAGGGCTAAAGCCAATGGGGTTAGAATAACACAGCTGAGATTGCATTCAAGAATGTGGATTAAAATGTCATTGTTCGCCCCGGTAAATAACTCGTTGGTTTGTGAAATGCGCAGAATTTTTGTTCAAAATGTAGCGAGTGATTTAATTATTAAATGCAGACATCAGCTTCATTAATTATTAAATATAGTCTGTAAATTAGGCACAGTTAATACATTGTACTTGGTGAGTAACTTGATAAGTCGTCGCAGTTTGACGGTAATTTAACAGTCAGTAATGCCAACACAAAATGGAGTGGAAAAGACTGCATGAGGTGCTGGTAGGTGGGGGGATCCAAGCTGCATCACCAGTCACACAGTTTTCCTGTTAAAGGTCAGCGCTGAACATTACGTAGTACATTATAAAGCTTACAAAACATGAACAATAAACATATCCTATTATGAGAAAGCTAAGTTGGGTCCTCACCAGACTGTGAAGTCTCGTCTCACTGAGGAGACTGGGTAAATAGTTGAGCTGCCTTTTCCTGCGGGAGGACCTTTATCAGGGCCATTCGAAGGGGTTTCTGAGTTGTTTACCACAGCTAACAATGAAATTTGGATTCACATTCTTTAATTCAGTTTCAATTCTGAGGGCTATTGCAGAGTCTTTGTTGTGTCCTTTGAAGGAATCTTTGCAGTGGGGCTTTTAAAGAATTATTCCAATTGTAGAATCCTTACGGTGCAGAAGGAGGACGTTCAGCCCATCCATTCTGCACAGACTCCCCGACAGAGCATCTTACCCACCCCTCTGCTCTATCCCCCCATAACCCCACATAATTAACCTTCTCATTCCCCAACCTACACATCTTGGGACACTAAGGGGCAATTTAGCATGGCCAATCCACCTAACCAGCACATTTTTGGACAATAGGAGGAAACCAAAGTACCCAGAGGAATCCCATGCAGACACAGGGAGAACGTGCAAACTTCAAACAGTCACCCGAGGCCAGAATTGAACCCGGGTCCCTGGCAGTGCTAATCTCTGTGCCACCGTGCTGCCAAACGGGTTATATGACCCTCTGAAACATTGCCCCTTAAAGGGGTTTGCTACTACAGTTAACTGCATTGTTAATTCCTCTCTTCACTCTTTGGAAAAATGCTCTCTGTAATGATCATCTTCATCAAAGATGGCCATTGCCTCTGGGTTGCTTCAAGTCTGTCTGAGGCTCATGCCCCATTCCCAAGATTGCCTGCACCCATCCGAGACCCAGATCTTGCAGGCTGAGCCTGGGAGTTACATGGGAACGTCCAGCGGGTTCAGGCATATAAACCATATTAACACGAAACAGCAACAATGTGATGTGAATGCAGGGTATTGATTGGAAAGCAATGTTAACACTAACTGTGTTGGGTGGTATGATGTTAAGCGAGATGTCCCTGGGTCCCTCTCTGGTCCCAATACTTTGTAGGTTTCTCCTCTCATGGGAGTTGTCTCTGAAGCACTATCAGGGTACGGGGCCTAAGTTGGACTTGGTAGGCTTGATCATGGGTAAAGGCATTGGCAGAATCATTAACTAGATGAAGTTTGGAACACACAACAATGTATGACAATCTGACTGAAATCTAGATTCACTTGTATTAACATTAATGTTGAATTTTGTTCTGCCATTAGTGTGGCTTCACCTTAATTATGAACAATTGACTTCAACGTGCGAACCTGTATTTTAAACCAATTGTAGACAAAATGATCTAACCCACAGTGTTTTGTGCTCGACAAGTATGTGAAAAGCATAAATAATGGAGCCAGAGTCAACATTTCTTGAACATGTTGAAAATGTTCGACGTTTCCAGGCAGCAAATAGAGTTTACTTTATAAAGGAATTTGTGTAGCCCCCAAAAAGAAACTTCAGATCATCACCCCACTCAAAATCTTGCTCAAGATTCAACATAATTATTAGTCATCCAAAATATCTGGAATGTTATTGAAAACCTTCTGCAACTTTATATAGTAGATGCAGCCATGACAAGTCTCTGCCCGGAGGCAGCACGGTGGTTAGCACTGCTGCCTCACAGCGCCAGGGACCGGGGTTCGAATCCAGCCTTGGGTGACTGTCCATATGGAGTCTGCACGTTCTCCCCGTGTCTGCGTGGGTTTCCTGCAGGTGCTCCGGTTTTCTCCTACAGTCCAAAGATGTGCTGGTTAGGTTGATCGGCCATGCTAAATTGTCCCTTAGTGTCAGGGGGATTAGCAGGGTAAATATGTAGGGTTACAGGGATAGGGTCGGGTGGGATTGTTGTTGGTGCATGCTTGATGGGCTGAATGGCCTCCTTCTGTACTGTAGGAATTCTATGAAGGTGCTCTTTGATTTAACATCAGCTGTCCATCTTATAAGCAGATCTTGCAACCCCTACAATCCCAAGTGCAACATTTTTGCCCCAGTACTTACTTCACAAGAAGGATTAATATGTACATATACAACTACTTCAATCTGACACGTGCTGCCATTTGTGTTCCCTCTGTCTTTAGGGACAGTAGAATGAAAAGCATGCTGGTGATTTGAGGTATATTGTAAACAGGATTATCTGGCATTAAATACATGACTGAACAGGACACAGTTTTCACAATGAGGCTAACTGATTTCTTCCAACATCCTTGTGGTGATTGTCTCTTCAAGGGCAACACAGCAGAGTAAGGATCACATAGCTTGCGTGACCAATCGGGACTCAGAGTGTGGAATCACGCCATGGTGAGAGAGGCTCCTAGGCAGGCATTTTGGGAGCTAGATACAGCCCATGCAAGTTACTGTACAATTCTTATTAATAAATACCTTTTGTGAATGAAGTCTTTGGAAGTGCACCTTTCCAACCCTGTACCATTAAAATGAATGTAGCACTGCCTCAGTGAACTCACTTCTGAGCTGGTTAATCTCAAAGCTAACTGTTCGGATCTTCTTCTTTTGCATTCAGAGCAAGAGAGAAAGCAAGACCCTTACCTCAAGGAAGGTAAAGTTATCACCTCGAAAGAAATGCGGTACTTTTTGATATGGAAGCTGATATGAATTTACTGTGTAATTCAGCCAATTGTCCTGCAGCGTGTACCAATTAAAAACAGTTCTAGTATGACGAAATTAATTCTCAGCACAAAATGCTGAGAATTAATCCTAACCTGCATTATTGTCATGAGATTAATTTTACATGAAAAAGGAAGGCTGATTTCCTCTGGGAACTATTCTATCATCAGTGGGCCAACTGTTTTGTAATCCGATAACTCATTGCTTCACAAGTAATATTTTAAATTGCTTGTGGCCGGTTTTATGATTAGCTTTATAGGTTAAGTCAAAAAGTATTAAATTTAAAGAGGATTATTATAAAGGAACAAAGTTTTGATAAAACTCAAAAATGTGAGAGTTGCCATGCATTAAATTAGGTAATCAATTAAATAGTTTAAGAATGTTAGTTGGGAAATTATTGCCAACTGTTCTGAATGGTGGTTGTGTTGATGAGATGGGCCCATACTGTACAGCAGTACAGCACAGGAAACAGGCCCTTCGGCCCTCCAAACCCATTGGGGTTTAGAAGAATTGGAGGTGTTCTTATTGAAATGTATAAGATTTTGAGGGGACTTGATAGGGTGGATACTGGGAAGATGTTTTTCCTTGTGAGAGAGACTAGGGGCGTAATTTTCCCGTCCCACCTGCCATGGGAACCATAGCGGGCGGGACACGGACCATGCAAAGGTTCCTGCTCCTATTCCCATTAAACTGATACTATATAATTCGCGTTGCCTTTATTCTTCCCACTAAAACATGCCACTTCACACTTGGGTCCCGAACCTCACTTCTCTGTCCTCTGAAGTCTGCTACTGTCCTCATTTTCTGCAGATGTTTTGAGAGAACCACCAGAGGAAAGTTAAGAAAAAATGTTGCATTAAGTGTATTTTGCATAGTACTGGCAGAAAAGCAGAACTGAGCACAAATGACTTGTAAATTTTATTTACAAAACTGGAGCATCACAAAAGTTTGCTTCTCGGCGGGATCTCGGCGTGATTTTTCGACCTTGGGGAGGCCGTGGCTGGAAAATCCCACCCTAGGAATTTGGGGACATTATTTAAGAATAAGAGATCTACCGTGTAAGATGGAGATGAGGGAAATATTTTCCTCCAAGCGTTAGTATGTGGAATTCTCTCCTGCAGAAAGCAATGGAGGCTGGGACATTGAATTTATTCAGGCAGAGTTAGACAGATTGTTGATAGTCAGGGGGAGTGAGGGGTTATGAGGGACAGACAGGAAAGTTGAGCTGAGACAAGCAGATCAACCATGATTTTAGCGAATGGCAGAGCAGGCTCGAAGGGCTGAATGGCCTATTCTGCTTCCTATGTTCCTATGTTTTTTTTCTATGGACAGAGGGGCTGGCTGGGAGAAAACGGTGAATTATAATCAGGCTGTAAGGGTGACCTGACCTATACAGATGAGGCCATAAGAGTTGTATGCATGCATAGACGCTGGAATAAGGGGTACTGGGGTGGGGTACAAAGAACTTGCATATCCATTCCACATGGGAAGAGATCCTGAAGGAAATCCCAGGAACATTTCTCAACTCTGGAAACGGAGCAACTTGAGGCTCCAGAGGGTGCCTTGGGAAGTCTGTGAAAGGCTAATTTATTGGAGATCTTGGCAAGTTGCCTCGGTTAAGTAGATCAGGGTTTATTTACAATTATTCAGAATTATTCACTTTTTAAAAAGTTTTAGTTGAATTCAGGGATACGTAGTGAAATGGACGAGGGACCAAAGGATGTTGAAAACATAGAACCCTAAAGTGCAGAAGAGCAAAACATAATTGCGGAGATTTGTTGCTTGCTTTCCTTCTGGTTCTCAGCTTCGTAATATGTTCTTTTAGAAAGCGATTCACAGGTTTACCTTGACATTACTCATGGTGAGTCAGAGATTACAATGTGTGGGTGTGTAGGATGACTGCACATTGTAAGTGAGAGGATACAATCTTGCGTGAGAGAGTGAAATTGGCACTGTTTGACTGGCAGCACAATTGTGAGCGGTGGCTGTAGATCGCCCTGTAGAAACTGGCCCAGCAATTCATCAGGCTCTTGGCTGAACTTTGTCCTGAGTGTAAAGATCGCAGTGTGGCCCAGGAAATGGCCACCATTCCCATTTGGTGTTAAAGAAGAACAAAGAACAATACAGCACAGGAACAGGCCCTTCGGCCCACCAGGTCGGTGCCAACACAGATGCCTCTCTAATATTTTCTTGCCTCTACGTGATCCATATCCCCCATTAAGCAATGCGCATACAAGAAATCTTTCAGCAATCACAATTAATGCAAGGTGTGGGGATTGTCCAAACCTGGGCCTTTGGCAGAAACTCAGGCAATGAATTTGGCATCAGTTGCCATGGCTGGTAGCCAGTGTTGTATCTAAAGGCCTGGCAGTTCCATGTTCACTGCTGCCTGAACAATGGGTCCATTCTGATGCTACCACTGCTGTCTCTTTGACTGCAGCCTTAACCAATCAAGGAGCTCAGCAGAAGGCTGCAGCCACAGGAATGGTGGATTGAAGATTCCGGATGGCCGTGCTTCCCTGTGGGTTCTCCTCCAGGCTGCAAGGGCAAGGAAAGAGGTCTCCTTCTCCAGGGATGAGGTGAGGGGAGGGTCTCGCCTGACCAATCTGGGTGGATATTGCACAGAAGAAAAGCAGTCATGAGGCCAACCATCCAGAACCTGCATCCAGTGCTGCAAGTGCATCAATGTCAACATCCTCAGGGTTACCATTGACCTGAAACTCAACTGGACTCACCACATAAACACAGTGGCTACAAGAGCAGGCCAGAGGCTAGGATTCCTGCGGCGAGCAACTTACCGCCTGACTCCCCAAAGCCTGTCCACCATCTACAAGGCACAAGTCATGAGTGTGATTAGATGGGTGCAGCTCCAACAACACTCAAGAAGCTTGACACCATCCTGGACAAAGCACCCTGCTTGATTGGCACCACATCTACAAACATTCAAACTCTTCACCACTGACACTCAGTAGCAGCAGTGTGTACTATCTACAAGATGCACCGCAGCAATTTACCGAACATCTCTAGACAGACCTTCCAAACCCACGACCACTTCCATCCAGAAGGACAAGGACAGCAGATAGATGGGAACACCACCATTTGCAAGTTCCCCTCCAAGCCACTCACCATCCTGACTTGGAAATATATTGCCGTTCCTTTGCAATCGCTGGGTCAAAATCCTGGAATTCCCTCCCTAACGGCATTGTGGGTCAACCTACAGAACATGGACTGCAGCGATTCAAGAAGGCAGCTCATCACCACCTTCTCAAGGGCAACCAACCATACAAGGCATTGGTGAGGCTGCACTTGGAGTATTGTCCCTTTATTTAAGGAAAGATGTAGTGACATTGGAGGCAGTTCAGAGGGAGGTTCACTAGATTGATTCCAGAGGTGTAGGGTTTGTCGTCTGAAGAGAGATTGAACAGTTTAGTCCTATGCTCTCTGGAATTTAGAAGAATGAGGGGAGATCAAATTGAGGTATACAAGATGATTAAAGGTATGGATAAAGTATACGTGGAGCAGATGCTTCCTCTTGTAGGGCATTCTTGGGCAAGAGTCATAACCTTAGGATAAGGGGTAGCAAATTTAAAACAGAGTTGAGGAGAAACTACTTCTCCCAGAGGGCTGTGAATCTGTGGAATTCACGACCCCAAAGTGCGGTGGATGCTGGGACAGTGAGTAAATTTAAGGAGGAGCTAGACAGATTTTTAAGTGGTAATGGGTTGAAGGGTTATGGGGAGAAGGCAGGAAAATGGGGGTGAGGGGCATATCAGCCATGTTTAAATGGCGGAGCGGACTTGATGGGCCAAATGGTCTAATTCTGCCCCTATATCTTATGAACCTATGAACTAGGGACGGACAATAAACGCTGGCCAGCCAGCAACACCCATGTCCCACGAATGAATAAAAAAAATGATGCCAATCATTTCACCATGGGGGAGTGCTCCATACCTCGCTTCCCTTGGGCCTCATAGATAGCAATGTGAAAGGGTATGTTTTGTAGGGAAGGAGTGACCTAGTCAATGGATAAGGGGGTTAGAAAGCAACAGCTCCTGTCAAAGGCATGGCTGCATCTTAATGAGAGGTGCCTGTCTGTTGTTGTTAAGTCTCTCAAAGAGAACAAAGAAAAGTACAGCACAGGGACAGGCCCTTTGACCTTCCAAGCTTGTGCCGACCATGACCCCCTGACAAAAAAAAACCTTCTGCCCTTACTTGGTCCATATCCTTCTACTCCCTCCCTATTCATGTACCCATCCAGATGCCTCTTAAATGTTGCTAATGTGCCTGCTTCCACTACATCCTCCGGCAGCGCATTCCAGTCACGCACCACTCTCTGCGTGAAAAACTTCCCCCGCACATCTCCCTTAAACTTTCCCCCTCACCTTGAACCTGTGCCCCCGTGTAATGGACACTTCCACCCTGGGAAAAAGCCTCTGACTATCCACCCTGTCTATGCCTCTCATAATTTTGTAGACCACTATCAGGTCTCCCCTTTCTTTCCAGGTCTTTCCAGTGAAAACAATCTTAGTTTTTATAGAGATGTGTTTCCAAGGGGAGGCAATGGCCCAGTGGTATTATTGCTAGGCTATTAATCCAGAAACTCGGCTAATGTTCTGGAGCCTCGGGTACAAATCCCGCCAGGGCAGATGGTGGAATTTGAATTCAATAAAAAATATCTGGAATTAAGAATCTAATGACGATCACGAAGCCATTGTCGGAAAAACCCATCTGGTTCACTAATGTCCTTTAGGGAAGGACATTTGCCGTCCTTACTTGGTCTGGTCTACATGTGACTCCAGAGCCACAACAATGTGGTTGACTCTCAATTGCCCTCAGATTTGGCCTAGCAAGCCACTCCGTTCAAGGGCAACTAGGGATGGGCAATTAATGCTGGCCAGCCATGTCCTGTGGATGAATAATAAGAAGGTGACCAAGGGTGGCAACTAAACATTGAGGGTTATTCAGTGTTTAGGAAGGACAGACAGAAAGAAAAAGGTGATGGATTTGCATTGTTGATTAAAGAAGATATTGAGGAAAGATATTAGCACAGACAGTATGGAATCTGTATAGGTCAAGTTCAGAAACACCAAGGGGCAAAAAATATTCTTGGGGGTGATATACATAGCACCAAACTGCAGTGGTAATTTTCAGAATAGCATTGGACAGGAAATCAGAGATACATGTGATAAAGGAACATCTGTGATTATGGGTGACTTTAATCTGCATTTAGGTTGGGTGAGTCAAATTAGTCACAATACAATGGAGGAGGAATTTCTGGAGTGTACATGGGATAGTTTTTTGGATCAATGCATAGAGGAACCAACTAGAGAACAGGCCATCTTGGACTAGGTATTGTGCAATGCAAAAGAATTAGTTGGCAATCTAGTTGTGAGACAACCCTTGGGATGAGTGACAATAAAATAGAATTCCTTATCAAGGTGGGTAGTGAGGTGGTTGATTCTGAGACTAGGGACCTGAATTTCAATAAAGGTGACAATGATGGTATGAGACATGAGTTGGTTATGATGGACTGGGAAACATTACGGAAGGGGAGGACAGTGGACAGGCAATGGCAGGCATTCAAGGTACAAATAGGTGAACTCAAAGTTGTTTATTATACTTGGCGTATGAGTGGAAAGGGAATTGGTGCCAAACCATGGCTTACAAGGGAAATTAGAGATAGTATTAGGTTCAAAGAAGAAGCACACAAATTGGCAAGAGAAAGCAATAGACCCAAGATTGGGAACAGTTTAAAATTCAGCAAAGGCAGCTCAAGGAATATAGAGTCTGAAAGTAAACTAGTGTGAAACATAAAAACTGACTGTAAAAGTTTCTATACGTATGTAAAGAGAAAAAGATTGACATAAGTGAATGTGGGCCCTGTAAAGTCAGAAACTGGAGAATTCATAATGGGGAACAAAGAAATGGCTGAGGAACTAAATTTGTACTTTGCTTCTGTCTTCATAAAGGAAGACATGAATAATGTATTGGAAGTTCTGAGAAGCGCAAGTTTTAGTGAGCTGAAGGAAATCAGCATTAGTAGAGGAATGGTTTTGGGAAAATTGATGGAATTGAAGGTGGATAAATCTCCAGGGCCTGATAATCTTCATCCCAGAGCACTTAAGGAAGTGGCCCTGGAAATAATAGATCCACTGGTGGTCTTTTTCCAAAATTCCTTGGACTCTGGACTGGTTCGTAGGGATTGGACAGTAGCTAAAGTAAGCCCGCTATTCAAAAAGAGATGTGGAGAAAAAGCAGGGAACTATAGACCAGTGAGCCTAATGTTGCTAGTAGGGAAGTTGCTAGAGTTCATTATCAAGGATTTCATTGTTCAGCATTTGGAAGGCAGTGGTATAATTAGGCAAAGTCAGCATGGACCTACGAAAGGGAAATCATGCTTGACGAATTTATTGGAATTCTTTGAGGATGTAACTAGTAAAGTTGACTGAGGAGAACCACTGGATGTGGTTTATTTAGACTTTCAGAAGGCTTTCGACAAGGTCTCACACAACAGATTACTACATAAAGTTAAAGCACATGGGATTGCAGGTACTGTCTTGAGATGGATTGAAAGCTGGTTAGCAGACAGGAAGCAAAGAGTTTGAATAAATTAGTTTTTTCTGATTAACAAGTGGGGTAGTGGGGTACCGCAGGGATCTTTGCTAGGACCCCAACTGTTCACATTATATATTAATGATTTGGAAGAGTGAACTAAACGTATTATCTCCAAATTTGCAGATGATACAAAGTTGAGTGGGAGGGTGAGCTCTGAGTAGGATGCAGAGATGCCTTAGTGTGATTTGGACAGGCTGAGTGAGACGGCATATGCATGGCAGATGCAGTATAATGTGGATAAATGTGAGATATCCACTTCGGTAGCAAAAATAGAAAGGCAGATTATTTGAATAGGTGTAAATTGAGAGAGGTGGATACTCAGCGAAATAGTATGTTGACCTTCATAGCGAGAAGATTTGGGTATAGGAATAGAGATGTTTTACTGCAATTGTATAGGGCGTTGATGAGGCCACACCTGGAGCATTGTGTGCAGTTTTGGAGTCCTTATCTGAGGAAGGATGTTCTTGCAAACTTAACATAAAATTTTATCATATTATACCTAAATGCTCCTTTACAACAAGATTATTAATTAACCCTTTCTCATTGCACAATGCTAGATCTACAATAACCCATTTTCTAGTTGGTTCCTCAACATGCTGTTCTAGAAAATCATCTTGCATTTATTTCCAGGGTTTTGTTCTCCTCCACATTGGCATTAGTTAGGTTTATCCAGTCTATATGTAGATTGATGTTCCAACATTTACTACATTATCCTTGTTCCATACACCTCTAATTTCCCAATTTGTACCAAATTACCACTACTGTTTAGTAGCCGACAAGCAACTCCCAACAATGTTTGCTGCCCCTTGCTCTTTTTTAGCTCTGCCAAAATTGATTCTACACCTTGATTTTCTGATCTAAGATCGTCTCTCACTAATGTACTGATCTCATCCTTTAATAACAATGCTACCCCACCTCCTTTTCCTTTTTGCTAATCCTTCCTAAAGGTCGAATACCCTTCAATATTCGGTTCCCAGCCTTGGTCAGCTTGAAGCCAAGTCTCTATCATTAGATCATACCTGTTCATTTCTATTTGTGCCGTCAGTTCATCTACCATGTAACGAATGCTGCATGCGTCCACACAGAGTGACTTTCATTTTGCCTTTTTAACATTTTTCCTGTATTTTAAAGTTTATCTACTGGTGTCACAGGTAGGCTGACATGAACACTGCAATGAAGTTATTGTGAAAATCCTCCAGTTGCCACACTCCAGAGCCTGTTCGGGTACACTGAGGGAGAATTTAGCTTGGCTAATGCAGCCAACCAGCATGTCTTTCAGACTGTGGGAGGAAACCGGAGCACCCAGAGGAAACCCACGCAGACACGGGGAGAAAGGGCGGCATGGTAGCACAGTGGTTAGCACTGCTGCTTCACAGCTCCAGGGACCTGGGTTCGATTCCCGGCTTGGGTCAGTGTCTGTGTGGAGTTTGCACATTCTCCTCGTGTCTGCGTGGGTTTCCTCCGGGTGCTCCGGTTTCCTCCCACAGTCCAAAGATGTGCGGGTTAGGTTGATTGGCCATGCTAAAATTGCCCCTTAGTGTCCTGGGATGCGTAGATTAGAGGGATTAGCAGGTAAAATATGTAGGGATATGGGGGTAGGGCCTGGGTGGGATTGTGGTCGGTGCAGACTCGATGGGCCGAATGGCCTCTTTCTGTACTGTAGGGTTTCTATGATTTCTATGAAAGTGCAAACTACGCACAGACAGTGACCCAAGTTGGGAATCGAACTCGGATCTCTGCTGCTGTGAGGCAGCAGTGCTAACCACTATGCCACCGTGCCACTCAAGCCTTTGGAGCCTATTTGGTACTGGCCTTTGTTTCCACTACAAAGGAGATGATTCACCACCATTAATGGCACTTAGGGATCGGCATTAAATGCTGGTCTTGTCAATGATTCCAACATTCCGTGAATGAATAAAAAGAGAATTCTAATTTATTATAGAACTATAGAATCCTACAGTGCAGAAGGAACCCATTTAGCCCATCGAGTCTGCACCGAACACAATCCCACCCAGGCCCTATCCCCATAACCACATACATTTACCCTAGCTAGTCCCCCTGACACTAAGGTGCAATTTAGCATGGCCAATCCACCTGACCCGCACATCTTTGAACTGTGGGAGGAAACTGGAGCACCCGGAAGAAACCCACACAGACACGGGGAGAATGTGCAAACTCCACAGACAGTCACCTGAGCTGGGAATTGAACCTGGGTCCCTGGTGCTGTAAGGCGGCAGTGCTAAACATTGTGCCACCGTGCCGGCCCGTGCAGCCCTCTAAGTTAAAGGACAATTCCAGCATCGTTAGCACACTGCTAATGGTATTTTAAATCAAGGCCATAGTATCTGCCTTGCTCAAATGCTGGTAGAAACTTAAACAAACTTGTTTTCCTCACAGAATGTGGTTACGTAAGTCAATGTCAGCATTAAATACAAGGCAGGACATGGTAGATACTATATAAATGCAATGTTTTTCCCCTTTACTCATGGTCTGAACAATCGTCATTTTTGAGTTCTGAGTATAAAGATAAAAGATGTAGTTGCCGTTACTAGAAATTAGAAAGACTTATGTTACCTCTTGAGTTTTATTTAAATTCACTAGTTGTTCCTCTTTCCAGATCTCTCATATTTGTCAGTTAAGGTAGATACAGCTTTGCTTTCAAAATCATCACAGAAAAAGTTGAAAAGTTCGCACATTCTGTTATTCTGATGTTTTTAACCAGAAACGAAACTGATGATGGTTACTTCAATTGCTCTAAAATGTGGTTTCCTTGGGGTTGGGTATTTCACTCTAAGGTCAAGGGGTACTGGGCAAGCTGAGGTCAGTGGGAGAGTGGGTGGGGGTCAAAGGAAAGTCCCTCCTGTGGTTGTCGTCATAAAGAGGGAGGGGGCTGTGGTTGTCAGAGGCCAGTCATTGCACCCCAGAACATCAAAAAGATCTCCTCGGGGACATCCATGTCCCAACCATCATTACCTGCTCCTTCCACAACTTTCTGTTCGTCAGGGGTGCAGCTGGTCACTAACAATTCCATCCTGTCTCAAATAAACTCATGCGTGGATGTAATGTCATATAATCATTGCGCATCTGTGAAATGAAGACCTGTTATTCGTTCATTTAAGAGCGTTTTCCTTTTCTTGCACTCAAAGATGGAGGCAGGTTCAGTTGAAGCATTCAAGACGGCGCTCGGACGTTGGTTGAGCTCCGTTGGCTGGACGGTTGGTTTGTAATGCAGAGTGGTGCCAGCCACTCTGGTTGGAGTGGTTCAATTCTCATCCCAGCTGAGGTTATTCATGAAGATCCTGCCTTCTCAATCTTGCCTGAGGTGTGGTGATTGTCTTGTTAAATCACCACCAATCAGCTCTCCCCCTCAAAGGGAAGAGCAACCTATAGTCATCTGGGACAAGTGAAAAAAATAATCTTGATTGTGTAAGTATTGATATGATTTCAAACTTTTTATCTTACTGGTGGCCGAAGTAAGATGTCAGCCTGGAAAATCTAATTTTCATATTAGCATTTTTATTGGTACTTTTTGGGGTAGCACAGTGGTTAGCACTGCTGCCTCACAGCACCAGGGACCCGGGTTCAATTCCGGCCTTGGGTCACTGTCTGTGTGGAGTTTGCACATTCTCCCCGTGTCTGCGTGGGTTTCCTCCGGGTGCTCCAGTTTCCTCCCACAGTCCAATGATGTGCGGGTTAGGTTGATTGGCCATGCTAAATTGACCCTAGTGTCAGGGGATTAGCAGGGTAATTATGTTGTGTTATGGGAATAGGGCCTGGGTAGGATTATGGTCAATGCAGACATGATGGGCCAAATGGCCTCCTTCTGCACTGTAGGGATTCTATGATTCTACTGTGTGACAACTAACCTCCAGTCTGAACTTAACTGTGTGATAGGCACAATTTAAACAAATCCTCTTCTGAGATATTGGGCTGGATTTTGTCCTCAGTGCTGAAGGAACAATGCTCTGCTTTGTACTCCTGACATTCTTTTGATAGTCCAGTGTTATGGGGGGTGGGTAGGCAGATTTTCCTGTTTAACTGGGCTTGCGTGTATTTCAGAAGTTGCTGTCAGATATCTCCCCATTTGGCTGTGAATACTAATAGCTATGTCTTGTCACACATTCCAGGCCAGTGAATCTTGGAGTCATTCATTTTGGAGTTTTCCATCACTGCTTTCACCTAAAAATGCATCTTGCTATGATATTGTGCAGAGCAAATCCCGGTCTCTTTAATCTCAATTGAAGAGGAGTCAGCACTCTCTGTTCATCAACTAAGATTGATTTACCCTGTTAGCGGAGCACAATTTCCTGCTGCTACAAGACTTCAAACCATTTTGGGGGATTAACACAAGAAGATGACTTTCACAAGTTCGAATGGTTGTAGCAGAAACTCAACAGTTGGTGAGTAGTTCATTGAGTTTGTGCCATTGGATGGAATGAATGATGATTACCTCCAGCACCTTAGTGCCGATTTGAGTGGGGTTTCAGGGCAGTAATTAGCCAGATTTTTCAGACCTCTCTCAACTATAAGCACTTTGGAAAAATTATCACATTTGCCCATGCATCAGAACACAGAAAAGTCAACCCCTAGATGCATAACCTTGTGTTCAATATATCTTCAATGCAGGGTTTTAATTTTCTTATCACAGTAAATATGTTTTATTTGCTCCATTTTGTACTGCGCTTACCAGATTTACTTTTCTTTACTGAATGCACATTCTTGAAGCTTGAATTAATTAGGGTGTATAACAGAGCAGCCCCCTACAGTCAAACAGAAAACTGGAAATAATGGCATTGAATTACTTTAACTTTAAAAGTGACAGGCATATCGCTCAGTGCACCAACCCAATTACAGCAAGCTCTGTCAAAGGTACTGATTGATGAAGGAAGGTCTGAGATCCACCCTGGAAGGAGATATATAGTGAGTTGTAAAACTATAGAGAGTGCAGCAGATAAAGAGGCTATTCTGCCTGTTGAATCTGTACTTTCAAAGAGCAATCTGGTTAGTCTCACACACCTGCACTGTCTTAATGTCCCCATCATTTGGTCATGTTCATCTAACTCTCTTTTGTAGGCTACAACTGAATTGATGCATAATGAGACTTGGCTGAGAACCCAGACAATCCTTGAATAACAGAACACCTGCCACCCAGTGTAAATATTGTTTGATTGACAGTTCAGGCTCTCTGATCTCTGCAGTCAATTTCACCATTTTTGTTTCCATACCTCAATTGGTTTCAAGTGAATCATAGACTCACACAGTGCAGAAGGAGGCCATTCGGCACATCGAGTCTGGACCGACCACAATCCCACCCAGACCCCCATCTCCATAATCCAATGCATTTACCCTAGCTAGCCCCCCCTGACACTAAGGGGCAATTTAGCATGGCCAATCCACCTAACCTGCACATCTTTGGACTATGGGAGGAAACCGGAGCACCCGGAGGAAACCCACGCAGACACTGGGAGAACCGTGCAAACTCTGCACACACAGTGACTCAATTCGGGAATCGAACCCAGGTCCCTGGCGCTGAGAGGCAGCAGTGCCAACCACTGTGTCACTGTGCCACCCAATTGCTTGTGGGACTTTTGAAATTTCAAAGGGCCTGCATGATTGACAGTGTGTTATTAACTTTCAATCCAGACCTTTGTTTCATGGGAGAATTATATCCATGATGTACATTTTTTCATAGTGTTTTTTTTACATGAACCACTGTACACTGTGATGTTCATTGACCCAGTGTACACTTACTGGAACCAATGGGCATAAAAGTGCCCAAACCTGGCAAGGGGGCATGAGAGGATTTAGAAGATGGATGGGGATGGAGTCTGGAATAAAGGGAATGAGGGGGCATGGGGGTGGGTGGAAGGACAGAGACTAGCTTGGGGGAACGAGGGGTCTGAGGGCATGGGGCACACATCCTGGCATAAGGGGCATGAGGGGATCATTTGAACTTACTCTTTGGAAGGTCTCCTTATGAAGACTAGGGTGCATGACTCCTTTAAAGGGTTGTAAATTGCAACTCTTTAAAAACCTGGCCTGACTCCATGAGCATTGCTGAAGAGTAGGGAATACTGATCTCCGCAATGGGGTTGGTTGGGGTGGGAGTGGTGGCGTGGACTTCTGATCAGGAAGAAATCCGCACCCTGTAAAAACATTCCCAAAAATCTCACAGCCTGGGAATGGGATCAGGAATCCTGGAATTGGGACCCACCCACCATTTTTAAAGGTTTTCTGAGTCAAGTAGACTTAGTGAAAATGCAGGCCCATAAATTTGCGGAATAAAATAAATTCAAAGTGTAGTATCATAGAAACCCTACAGTACAGAAGGAGGCCATTCGGCCCATCGAGTCTGCACTGACCACAATCACACCCAGGCCCTACCCCCATATTCCCCCACTGATCCCTCTAACCTACGCATCTCAGGACACTAGGGGCAATTTTAGCATGGCCAATCAACCTAACCCGCACATCTTTGGACTGTGGGAGGAAACCGGAGCACCCGGAGGAAACCCACACAGACACTGGGAGAATGTGCAAACTTCACACAGACAGTGACCCAGGCTGGGAATCGAACCCAGGTCCCTGGAGCTGTGAAGCAGCAGTGCTAACCACTGTGCTACCGTGCCGCCCAAAAGTAAGCAGTAAGGAGATGGTAACAGACTTCAGGAGGATATAGACAGAAATATGGCACTTGCAGTTTACCACAGCGAAATGTGAGTGATGCACTTTTGTAGGAAGAATGAGTAGACAATATAAACTAAATTTTCAAGGAGGTGCAGGAACAGAGAGACCTGCGGCTGTACTCTTGAATAAATCGAAAATCAATAAATTAAGTACAAATGAGAGGGGGTGACGGCCCCTGGTGGGGCACCCTAACTAAAACATAACAGCAAAAGGAAACTTAATAAATTAAATCAAAACATCATTCCTGGGGGTGATGACACAAGAGCGACCTAGCCCCCACCATGCCCACGGAAGGCCTGAAGTGTGCCAGCAGATACTGCTGGCTCCCTCTCCAAGGCCATCTGGCTGCAAATGTAGCCGCGTTAGAGGAGCAGGCAGTCGGGTTGGATAACCCCTTCAACCATCTGCTGCCTGGACCTGTTGACTTGAGGTTTGGATGTGTACAAATCTTTGAAGCACATGGCGGGACAAGTTGAAATGAGTGTTAAAACGTGTTTCAGATCCTTGAATTTATTAATAGAGGAACAGTGTATAAAATCAAGGACATTCCACTAAACCTTTATAGAAAAAAAGCCTTCAGCTGGAGTATTTCATTCAGCTTTGGGTACCACACTTTGGAAAGAAGGTCAAAACCTTCAGTTACATAAAGAGAAGCAGAGAAGGTTAAAGGTGATTTGATAGAAGTGTTCAAGCCTTAAACGGTTTGAATAGAGTAAGTAGGAGGGGATTGCTTAAAGTAGCAGAGTGGTTGGCCACAAATTTAAGCTGAAAGAACCCAGAGGCAACATGAGCAAACTTTCTTTTTGCACTGAGTTCTCATCCAGAGTTAGCTGCCTGAAAGGGGTGTGAAAACGGGTTCAGTAGTAACATTGAAAAGGATACAGTGGGGTAAAGGGCTAATAGAGTTACAGGGCTCTGAGAGAAAAACAGTACAGGAAGTCTACTAAAGAGCCAGCAAGGCAAGATGGGCTGAATGGCCTCCTCCTGTTCTATACACTTCTCTGATTCTCTGCCACTCTTGGGCATGCTGTGATAGGAAACAGTGAAAAACCTTTGGAGTCGGAATGACAGCCCACATCAAACAGAGGATCCCGCAGAGACAAAACCTTGAGAGCCGTCACAGTGGTCTCCATGACCTGCTGTGCTTTAAGGGGGATGGAGAGAAAAAGGTGTTGGAATGGAAGTGCCAATTTAAATAATAAGCATCATTTCTCAGTTATGTCACACACACCTCTCTCTCTTTCACTGTCTCACTCTCTCAACCTTTCCACACCCTGACGGTGCAGAGGTCAGACTTCCATCTGTTTCTGTAGCTAATTATTCCTGGAACAGGTCACTAGTCTGTCACCAGGGGTTTATAGCTTGAGGGGCACTACACCACAACAAGCATAACCACACACATACACAGACTAAGGGGCAATTGATCATGGCCAATCCACCTAACCTGCGCATCTGGGAAGCGGAGGAGGAAATCGGAGCATCCAGAGGAAATCCATGCTGACACAGGGAGCACGTGCAAACTCCACACAGTCAGTGACCCAGGGAATCGAACCCGGGTCCCTAGCATTGTGAGGCAGCAGTGCTAACGACTGTGTCACCGTGCCACCCACATGCATATCTGTAGCTGTCAATCATTTTATGGATATGAGTGAAATTATTTTATATCGATTGAAATCCATTTCCAAGGAGAGTGAAGGTATTCCTCTGTTTTAAAAATGTTAACCTAAATATAGTCAGTACAGTGTCCAGTGTAAACTGCAAGAGAGGTGACAAGGATAACTCTGAACTCTTATAGCAGTCTCAAAGTGCATTGCTGCTTGCTGGTAGGTGAGAGAAATTATTCAGATTCCTGATATGCAATTATTCACACTTTCCATCTCGGCTGAGAAGGCACTTGACATTTAATTCCACCAGATAATGGCACCATCTACATTGCTGTGCAGCCTTTGTGTCTCTCTGCAAGCTTGAGCAATGAAGGCAATAGTCTTTATGGGAACCAGCTTGTCAGGCCTAGTGATACAACAGAGAAAGCAAAACCCTTTATCTGAGCTAAGGGTGGCGACCCTGGAGCTGTAGGGGAATGCTGCAGTTTTTGGAGACACTAAGTGCTGTATATTGTAAAATGCATTAAAGGTGGTGAGGGGGCATGTCAGGAGAAGGGGTGGTGGAGGGCCACTCCTGTGTCAAGAAGCTATCGGGCAAGTTAAACAAAGCACATTCACTAGACTTTGCATTCTGTCCATTTGATCTGCAAAACGGAGGTTGAGAAGGCCTCGAGAGAAAAGCTATTGATTGCTTCCATTAGGAACACTGGCAGGGTCACCCCTCATCCTATTCCTGGGGCCCTGCCTCATTTATCTTTGATGAGTTTCTTTTGATGGCGGCATTATACAGCAATTGTTCTGGCATACTCGCTGTGGTTCGCACTGGAAGCCGTCGCCAGAGATGTACAAGTCTTCAGGAGGCTAAAGGTTTGCTCCATCATATTGTCGACTTCTGGATGCAGCGTTGCCGTGGACTCTTTTTACTGTGGGGATTTTGGATCCTGAAGAGATGCCACCAGCTATAAATGGGATGGGTAGCTTGTGCCACTTTGAGCCCATTCTGTGACCTTGAACACTTCACAGACATGGAGCACTTAATTTGCTTAGCTTGAGTTGATTGCCACCCACCACCTGAATAATAAGAGTTATAACCTTCGCTGCATCTGTTCAAATGACAAAAGAGTGGTACCTGCTGCTGTTAAACTGTCTGTACACCCAATATATGGGTGAAGAAAGCTGCTGCAATCTATAATATAGACTGGGTAGTAATAGTTTAATGTGACAGGAGGGTGGCACGGTGGCACAGTGGTTAGCACTGCTGCCTCACAGCGCCAGGGACCTGGGTTCAATTCCGGCCTTGGATCAGTGTCTGTGTGGAGTTTGCATGTTTTCCCCGTGTCTGCGTGGGTTTCCTCCGGGTGCTCCGGTTTCCTCCCACAGTCCAAAGATGTGCGGGTTAGGTTGATTGGCCGTGCTAAATTGCCCCTTAGTGTCAGGGGAATTAGGAGGGGTTACAGGGATAGGGCCTGGGTGGGATTGTGGTCAGTGCAGACTCGATGGGCTGAATGGCCTCCTTCTGCAGTGTGCGGATTCTATGGAGGAGGGGGGAAGGGTTTCTAAGGTCTGTTGATGATTTTCTGATCAGTATGCTTCCAGCCCAATAAGGAAGGAAGTATCACTGCATCTCAAGGGCAGTTAGGGATGGACAAGAAATGCTGGCCTAGCCAGTGATGCCCACATCCCATGAAAGAATGTTAAAAAAAAATCTGGTCCTGGGGAATTAGGTGGATCCAGGGTCAGTAGGGAAATATTTAGGATCTTAAAATTTGTGTTCGCTATGGAAAAAGAGAAGCAGCAGTCTGGATTAAAAATGTTTAATCGAGGTGAGCCAATTTCACTGGTAAGAAGGAATCCGTTCCAAGTAAATTCGAATCAAAGATTAGCAGGCAAGACGATAAAATAATTTCCCTTAAAGAGGAGGAAAAGCCAAGAGAAGATTTATAAAAGGTCTTCAAAATCATGAGAGGTTTGGGCAAAGGATACAGTGGCAAACTATTCTCATTGAAAGATGAACCTAGAAGACACCATCTTAAAATGACTGACAAAGCAGCCAATACAGGCATGAGGAAAAAGTCTTTTTTATGCAGCGAGGGGTTATGATTTGCAATACCCTGTCTGAAAAGGCAGAGACAGGTTCACTTGTGGCTTTCAAAAGAGAATTTGATAAGTACCAGAAGGAAAGGAAATGGTAACATTATTAGGAGAGGGTAGGGGAGTGTGACTAGCTACATTGGGGAGACTCAATGGGCCAAATGGTCTCCTCTGCACTGTAACCATTCTGTTTCCACAGCAGACAGCAGTGAAATGCATCTTGAGCGATCCAAATGGTATATCCTCTTTGTTTATTTATTAGTGTCACATTAACATTAGAAATGATGTTACACTAAAGTGCCTGTTCGGGTACACTGAGGGAGAATTTAGCAGCACGTCTTTTGGACTGTGGGAGGAAACCCACGCAGACACGTGGAGAACGTGCAGACTCTGCACAGCCAGTGACTCAAACTGGGAATCGATCCCCGGGTCCCTGGCGCTGTGAGGCAGCAGAGCTCACCACTGTGCCAGTGCCTGAAATTGTAACCTCGTGAAAGTGCAATCTCATTGGTCCTCACTGAGGTGGGTGACACATTTGGAATCTTCACCTGCCTGTGTTGTCACAGGTCCCGTGATTCTGCCTCTGATGGGTTTGAATTACCCAGCTTTGACCACTTTTGCCCCTTCCTCTCCCAAAGTATTCAGATTGAACCAACATCCATGCAAACAATCTAGCAAAACCTAGCAATGCACTTGCCTTCACACAACATCCCTGCACTCCTCATCATTGGAATTCAGTCAGCTTTGCTTTGCAATATTTTGGTCCGTGCATAGAATATTTTCTGACCTTTTATGTGTAGCTACTTCTTTAAAGAAGGCAAACATTTCCTGGTGATGTACATCCTCTTGTATTTCAAAGATTAGACAGTGCATAATTTTCCGCTGCTCAGAATAAAAGGCATTTATTAAATTCATGCACCATGTTAATAACTCTTCAAAGAAGGCTGACATAATTAAGTATTAAAGCATTCCAAATGCAAGGATTGCCTTTGCAAATTGACTTTATAAAGGTGATTAATCATATTAGATATTTATTGTATGAATACTTGCCACAGTGTCAAAAAAAAATTAAAATAGGCATCAAAACTGCTTTTATGGTTGATGATCAGAGAAGGAAATGTTGTTTAATCTTTGACATTAAAAAAAAATCATCATCTGCGATGCTGCTGATAATGGAAGGTTTCATTTATAAAGTCTGTTGCAGTCACCCTCCAGCAGTCTTGCTTGTTTTATAAAACTTGCAGTTTATTTTAGCTGAATTTATTTCTTTTGACTTGGCTTCATTTCCACAGATGGAAGTATGTCTTTAGGGCTCAAACACAAGTCTGCAACTTTCAGTTACGACTACAAAAATTGCTTCATTGGGGAACAATTCTATATTCGTTATTGAAAGGGCAATTTTTAACTATTGATTAAGGCAACAAATGAGATTATTGACCAGGGCAGGTGAGCCAGATCAAGGTGTTAGCATATATATTTGTGTGAAAGTTGAATTTCTGAGACCGATCTTTTTTGGACATATTTATGGGGTCAACTTTTACATGGGTAATGTTTTTGAGGGGCTAACAATTTACCGTGGGAAAGCTATGGCATAGTGGTATTATCACTGGACTAGGAATCCAGGTTCGAACCCCGCAGATGTGGAATTTGAATTCAATAAATAAAATTTCAAATTAAAAGTCTAATGATGACCATGAAACCATTGTCGATTGTTGTAAAATCCCATTACGTTCACTAACGGCCCTTAGGGGAGGAAATCTGCCATCCTTACCTAGTCTGGTCTACATGTGACTCCAGAGCCACAGCAAGATTGACTATTAAAATGCCCCAGCAAGTCATTCAGTTATAGGGCAATTAGGGATGGGCAGTAAATGCTGGCCAGCCAGAGACGCCCCATGCCATGAATGAATAAAAAAAACAACAATAGGAGAAGTTCTTGCTGAGATGAATGGAAACATCTGATCAGCATTCTCATCATTTGGGTACAGAACAGTCCTAAACCTGGTAACTTATCTTTGCTTCCAAACATGGCGCCAGGGCTTAATTGGTCCATGCAGAATCTTCTTAACAGTCTCATGAATTTTGTACTGGACATAGAGTTTCATAGAATTCTACAGTGCAGAACGAGGCCATTTGGCCCATCAAGTCTGCACCGACCACAATCCCACCCAGGCCCTATCCCCGTAAAACCATGCACTTTTACCCTAGCTTGTCCTCCTGACACTAAGGGGGAACTTAGCATGGGCATTCCACCTACCCTGCACATCTTTGAACTGTGGGAGGAAACCGGAGCACCCGGAGGAAACCCATGCAGACAAAAGCGTGCAGACTCCACACAGACAGTGTCCCAAACTGGGAATTGAACCTGAATCCCTAGTGCTGTGAAGCAGCAATGCTAACCACTGTGCTACCATGCCGCCATGGCACTCCTAGTCTGTCCGATAGCGTGGCACTTGGTACCAGATTGACCCACTTTTACCGCGCTCATTGGCTGTTAGGTGAGTGTGACCCGTCAACATGGTGATCCCCCCAAAATCCCAAAGGGGCATCGACTTGAGCCCTCTCCCTGATGGGGATTCATCAGGCTCCAGCTCGAGGAGTGCCACCCCAACCCTCAACATCTTGGGAAAGGAATGGATGTCAAGCTTCGGGCCTACAGTTTCAGTGCTGCTTGGGGGAATGTGGGTGAGGTTTAGAAGAAAGGAAGGAAAGGGAAGTGCAACACCATTGGAAGATTCATTGAATCCCTGCAGTTCAGAAAGAGGTAATTCGGCCCATCGGGTCTGCGCCAACTCTCCGAGAGAGCATCTTACTCAGTCCCACTCTCCGTCCTATCCCGGTCACCCCACACATTTACTCTGCTAATCCCCCTAACCTACACATCTTGGGACACTAAGGGGCAAATTACCATGGCCAATGCACCTAACCAGCACATCTTTGGACTGTGGGAGGAAACCGGAGCACCTGAGGAAACCCACGCAGACACAGGGAGAATGTGCAAACTCCACCCAGACAGTCACCCAAAACTGGAATCGAACCTGGGTCCCTGGTGCTGTGAGATATCATGCAAGTACTGTTTTATATAGTAATGAATTAAAGTATATGAAACATTAAGAATTTTTTAGGCCTAAAATAGTGGGGGCTCGGGTTTAGAGTACTATATCATTGCAAGCATCTTTCATCCATTCATTAGTGGTAGAGGGATCAGGACAGGGTAACTGACAAGTAAATGGGGCTAAAGGTAGACAAGTCTCCTGGTCCTGATGGAATGCATCCCAGGGTACTAAAAGATGGCGGGAGAAATAGCAAATGCACTAGTGGTAATTTACCAAAATTCGCTGGACTCTGGGGTGGTTCCCACAGATTGGAAAACAGCAAATGTGACGCCACTGTTTAAAAAAGGAGGTAGACAAAAGGCAGGTAACTATAGGCCAGTTAGCTTAACTTCTGTAGTAGGGGAAATGCTTGAATCTATCATCAAGGAAGAAATAGCGAGACATCTGGATACAAATTGCCCCATTGGTAAGACGCAGCATGGGTTCATGAAGGGAAGGTCATGTTTGACTAATTTGGTGGAATTCTTTGAGAACATTACTTGTGCAGTGGACAATGGGGCATCTGTGGATGTGGTTTATCTGGATTTCCAGAAGGCATTTGACAAGGTGCCGCACAAAAGACTGCTACATAAGATAAAGGTGCACAGTGTTACGGGTAATGTATTAGCATGGATAGAGGATTGGTTAACTAACAGAAAGCAAAGAGTGGGGGTAAATGGGTGTTTTTCTGGTTAGCGATCAGTGACTAGTGGTGTCCCCAGGGTCAGTGTTGGGACTGCAATTGTTTACGATTTACATAGATGATTTGGAGTTGGGACCAAGTATAGTGTGTCACAATTTGCAGATGACACTAAGATGGGTGGCAGAGCAAAGTGTGCAGAGGACGCTGAAAGTCTGCAAAGGAATATAAATAGTCTAAGTGAGTGGGCGAGGGTCTGGCAGATGGAGCACAATGTTGGTAAATGTGAGGTCATCCATTTTGGTAGGAATAACAGCAAAATGGACTATTATTTAAATGGTTAAAAAATTGCAGCATGCTGGGTGTCCTTGTGCAGGAATCTCAAGGAGTTGGTTTGCAGGTGCAGCAGGTAATTAAGAAGGCAAATGGAATTTTGTCCTTCATTGCTAGAGGGATGGAGTTTAAAAACAGCTGTATAAGGTGCTGGTGAGGCTACACCAGGAGTACTGTGTACAGTTTTGGTCTCCTTACTTGAGAAAGGATATACTGGCACTGGAGGGGTTGCAGAGAAGATTCACTAGGTTGATCCCGGAGCTGAGATGGTTGGCTTATGAGGAGAGACTGAGTAGACTGGGGCTATACTCATTGGAATTCAGAAGAATGAGGGGAGATCTTATAGAAACATACAAGATTATGAAGGGAACAGATAAGATAGAAGCAGGGAAGTTGTTTCCACTGGCAGGTGAAACTAGAACTAGGGGGCATAGCCTCAAAATAAGGGGAAGCAGATTTAGGACTGATTTGAGGAGGACTTTTTTCACACAAAGGGTTGTGAATCTGTGGAATTCCCTGCCCAGTGAAGCAATTGAGGCTATCTCATTGAATGTTTTTAAGGCAAGGATAGATAAATTTTTGAACAGTAAAGGAATTAAGGGTTATGGTGAGCGGGCAGGTAAGTGGAGCTGAGTCCACGAAAAGATCAGCCATGATCTTATTGAATGGCGGAGCAGGTTCGAGGGGCCAGATGGCCTACTCCTGCTCCTAGTTCTTATATTCTTATATCCTCAGTGCTGAAGGTTTAGCAGAGGTGATGTTTGCTGAGGGGACACCAGCTACTGGACAGAGGCTTGACATACTAAACTCCCTTTGCTAATTGGTTTGGGGTACAGTCATTACTGGGATCTGGTTTCAAAAGGGAATGTTCCAAACATGTTCCCTGAGCATCTGACTCGATACCTATTGTACACAAAATGATAATTGGGAACCCACAGTATGATTTACATGAAGACTTTACATGAGCGAGATAATTCCTCAAGTAAAAACGGTATACAATAATAACTGACTTCAGTAATGTCTATACTTGTCTACCTTTAGCCCCACTGATTTCTATGATTTTCTATGATTTCTATGATGATGTCATTCAGACAGTGTTTTATGCTGCATTAATTGTCTTTGTGCCACATATTCTAAGCTACTTTATATTGTAAATTTTTGGACAGTTTTTTATATTTCTTCAGAAGGCAGAATTGAGCACTCTTTTACATCCCTCATTGACTCTGGCTTCTGGACAAATTGGTAAAGATAAAAATAAGCGTTCCCGCCTTGTAATCTCATTGGCCAGAATCAACCCAATGGCAATTGAAACAAATGGAAAGTAAGGGAGAAAACAGAGGATGCAGGAGATTCTCAGCAGGTCATCAGTCTTTGTGGACAGGACAGAAAATGCAGGCCGGGCCGCTGCCCGGAACTGATCCTGATCCATCAGACACTCTTTCACCAGAAATGCAGCATGTATGAGCTTTCCCAGGCAGGCCCAGCACAGTAATGGAGTGGAAGCAACTCCAAGTACTCTCCAAGTCTCAGGCCTGGTTAATCTGACAGATAGAGATGGCTTAGAATGTGTCATAACAGCAACAGAAACAGTGATAACATAAGCATAACATGGGGAGGTGATGGCCTAGTGGTATCATCACTAGACTATTAATCCAGAAACTCAGCTAGTGTTCTGCGGACCTGGGTTCAAATTCTGCTATGGCAGCTGGTGGGATTTGAATTCAATAAAAAATATCTGGAATTAAGAATTTACTGATGGCCATGGAACCATTGTCGATTGTCACAAAAACCCATCTGGTTCGTTGATGTCGTTTGTGGAAGGAAATCTGCTGTTCTTACCTGGTCTGGCCTACATGCAACTCCAGAGCCACAGCAATGTGGTTGACTCTCAACTGCCCTCTGAATGGCCTAGTTACTCAGTTCAAGGGCGCCGAGGGATGGACAATAAATGCTGGCCAGCCAGCGACGCTCATGTCCCACGAATGAATAAATAAGAAGCTCAGAAGGCTGCTTTGACATTTTATTTTAATTGTCTCGGTGTTTGAGGGGGTAGTGACAGTGGTGGCACAGTAGCTAACACTGCAGATCTTTTCCCACCCATTCTTTAGTGATATAGATGAAGCAGTGCATATCCTTAGTGCTGAAGATTTAGTAAAGGTGATGGTTGTGGAGGGAACACCAGCTACTAAACAGAGGCCTGGCATACAAAACTCCATTTGCTAACTGTCTTAGGATACAGTCATTAGTGGGGTCTGTTTTCAATAGAGAATGTTCCCACACATGTTCACTGGGTATCTGACTTGTTATTTATTGCACGCAAAATTAGAATTAGGTATCTGCAGTGTGTTTGAACAATAGAGAGTGAGCAATATTATTGGAAACTATGATCGAGGCCACACAGGCAGTAATAAGACCATAACGCAGACTTTCTGTTCCTCCTGTGGGCTGCTTTCATTGTAACTGGGCTATTTTTAGACTCCTCAATAACCCTGGTGTCTCCTTCTAACCGTGTGAACTTTACCCCTGCTTCTGTTCTTGAAGGACAAGGTGGCACATGTCTGCAGAGAACAAACTTATACAAGGAAATGGCCATAAACTACCTTGTCGTTTTGAAGCCACGATAATTAGGCTACTTGAATGGAGGCTGTCGAGGGGCCTATTTTTATTTTTCCTGTTATGTACTCGTGCAGTATCACCAGTTAATGTCACTGAAGCGCGAGGAATTACATATTCTAATGAAGCTAATTGTCCATGTGATTTCTTCACTGTAACATACTTTAATTTCTTTCTTGAAATGTAAAACAGAAACAGTATTATCAGGTAAAGACCAAATACTTCAACCTGATGGAGTTGCGCATGAGATTTGCAGGTTGTTAATGAGTGACTGTGACAAAAGTGTATTGGTGGCTCACAATGTACAGGTGAATGTGTGGAATTCATTGTGAAGACAAAGGGGAAGCAGGGACCAAAGGGTCAACTTATATTGTCTTTCACAAATATCCTCTGCCTTTCCTTCATTTCCTTCATTGGCATTTGCTACCAAATAAACCTGTTGGACTTTAACCTGGTGTTGTTAAAACTCTTACTGTGTTTACCCCAGTCCAATGCCAGCATCTCCACATCATTTCCTTCATTAGCCATTTCCTAATTATTGGCCACATTATAAGTAGGATGCTTGGTTTTAAAAGTATTCTTATGCTATACTTTATTACAGACCTTTTGGAACTCCAGAGGCATTACATTAACTGGCTTCCCAGTCAACCTTGGCAGTATTGTGGACTGTGAGAAGGATAGTGATAGTTCTTGCTGCAATTGTGCAGGGCGTTGGTGAGGCTGCAACTGAAGTTGTGTGCAGTTTTGGTCAGCTTACTTAAAGAGGGATGTCATTGCAGTGGAGTAAGTTCAGCGAATGCTCACTTGGCTGATTCTTGGGATGAGGGTTTGTCTTATGAGAAAAGGTTGAGCAGGTTGGGCCCAGACTCATTGGAGTTGAGAAGAATGAAAGGTTCTGAGGGAGCTTGACATGGGAGAGTCTGAGAGGATGTTTTGCCTTGAGGGGAAATCTGGAACTGGGGACACAGTTTCAAATTAAAGGGTCTCTCATTTCAGATGAAGATGAAGAGGAATTTCTTCTCTCAGAAGATCCTCAGTCTTTTCAATTCTCTTCTACAGAGAGCAGTGTAGCCTGATCTACTGAATACATTCAAGGCTGAGTTAGACAAATCTTTGATCGGCAAGGGAGTGAAGAGTTATTGGGGGCAGACAGGAAACTGGAGTTAAGGCCGCAATCAGCCATGATCTTACTGAATGGTGGAGCAGGCTCGATGGGCCAAATGGCCTACCACTGCTACTGTTTCTTATCTTCTTGCGCTCACCACATTTCATGAAGGATGTGAAGGCATTGGTGAGGTTGCAATAAAGATTTATGGGAATGGATGAGGGACTTCAACGGTGAAAATAGATTAGACAAGTTGAGGGCTGCTTCTATGAGAGGAAAAACAGTTGAGAGGAGTTTTGATAGAGGTGCTTAAAACCAGAAATCTTCCAGACAGAGTGGATAGAGAGGAACCGTTCCCATTGGTGAAGCAATCAAGAACTGGCGGCCACCCAATTTATTGTGAATGGAAAAGAACCAGAGGTGAAATGAAGAAAGTTTAAGATCTGGAATGAATTGCCTGAGAGTGAGGTGAAGGCAAACTCAACTGTGGCTTTTTAAAGGGAAGATGATAATTATCTGAATAGAAAAAATGAGAAGGGAACAAAGACAGGGGAGTGGCACCAACTGATTTGCTCTTTCAGAGGACTGGCATAGACACAAAAGGCTTCCTTCCATTCTGTAACCATTTCATGATTTCAACCTAGAATGTCTCTTTCTCAAATATGAGAGTGTGAGATTTGTCAGGTAAGATATATCGCTTCCAAACCTCTGTTTGTTGTCTTTTAAGTTGATTTCATACTGATGCTTTTGCATTTTATTTTTGTTTATATGTTAGTTAGTTTTAGTTATAGTTAGTTTTCTAATTTTTAAGATGAAGCTAATGGTTCTGTAGTCATCAAATATAATTCTGTTCATGAATTGGGGAACTTCTGGAATTTGGACTGAATAAATTGGCTTTATAAGGCTGATATTCTCGGAAGTATGGGTATTCTTTGAGTACCAGAATGCCATTCATGACCCTTTTGTTTACTTCAGATGTGGCCCATGGAGACTGTCATGTTGTTCATGGTGTTAGTGCCATACTTGTGAGCTCCACAAGTAAGCAGAGTAGGTAGACTATGATGTCAATCTGTATCTAATGCTGATTTCATAGAATCCCTACAGTGCAGAAGGAGGCCATTCAGCCCATCGAGCCAATACTGCCCTTTTGACCTGTACCACCCTGATTAACGCTTTTCTTGAATAGGAAGAGCTGAACATGCATGCAGCAGGGCTACATTCCCAACTCCTGTCTGGCCATCTCCGCGCCCCTCCACCTCTGCCCCCTCCCCCACCTTTTACAATTATTTCAAGGCATCATCAACATCTTGCAGCTTAGTTGTTTAGGTGGGACCTTAGGTGCCAATCTGTCGCTCACTTCACCTTTCGGCCAACATGTGAACTGGAGGATGGCTGTTGGGGAGACAAAGGCTCTTCATCTGATTAATGAGTCCTCTCTGCAACTCAGCGACATGTGACCTACCTTCATATAGTGAGAACCATGCTTCCATGAGAAACATCATCAGTCAACCAATGGAGTGCTGAAGCAATTCTTCCACTACCTTAGGGCGGCGCGGTGGCACAGTGGTTAGTACTGCTGCCTCACAACGCAAGGGACCCAGATCCGATTCTGGCCTCAGGTCTATGTGGAGTTTGCACATTCTCCCCGTGTTCGCATGGGTTTCCTCTGGGTGTTCGGGTTTCCTCCAACAGTCCAAAGACATGCGGGTTAGGTTGATTGGCCATGCTAAATTGACCCTTAGTGTCAGGGGGATTGGCAGGGTAGATGTATGGGGTTACGGGTATAAGGGTGAGATTGTGGTCAGTACAGACTTGATGGGCTGAATGGCCTCCTCCTGTACTGTAGGGATTCTGTAAATAATCTCGAGGAGCCCTCCTGTTTTCACTGGAGAGTGTGGCTGGATCTGTGTGCTGCATCCTCCATAACTTGCCCATCATGACAGCACAGTCCTTACCACCAGGGGGCACCTCATGGGCGGAGGAGGAGGAAGAGGAAGGAGAGTGGAGGAGTTGGTTGCCACATCCACCTCTGGACCTGCTGTCTATGAACACACCATACTTTTCCAAAATCCCCTTTGGACAACAGTACCACATCTTATCATCCTTCTGAAATGGACCATCCCCAAAAAGTCCTTTCAGCCACAACCCTGAAATAAAAGGGGATGAGGGGTAAACCTTAGAAAGGTGAAGGGAGCGACAGATTGGCACCTAAGGTCCCACCTAAACAACTAAGCTAAGGGGAAGTGGCAGTGGTGGGAAGACGAGGACAGCAGGTTTATGCTCTGCGGGGAGGAGAAATTTCTTCACCCGGAGTGTGGTGAATGTGTGGAATTCACTACCACAGAAAGCAGTTGAGGCCAAAACGTTGTCTGATTTCACGAAGAAATTAGATATAGCTCTTGGAGCTAAAGGGATGAAGGGATATGGGGGGAAGGGGGGAATCAGGATAGTGAATTCGATGATCAGCCATGATCAAAATGAATGGCGGAACAGGCTCAAAGGGCCGAATGGCCCACTCCTGCTTCTAGTTTCTAAAAACCACCACAAATCAACTGTTCCATATCAACTTTATCCAACCAAATATTCAATATTCCATGCAATTTTCAACAAATTGCCAGCATGCTTTCTCTTAATGGCTGCCTTGTGGGTGTCTTTGCCTGTCCTAATTTGGTTTGGGGTGGCACGGTGGCTCAGTGGTTAGCACTGCTGCCTCACAGTGCCAGGGACCTGGGTTCGATTCTGACCTTGGCTGACTGTGTGAAGTTTTCTCCTTTTCCCCGTGTCTGTGTGGGTTTCCTCTGGGTGCTCAGATTTCCTCCCACACTCTAACGATATACAGGTCAGTTGGATTGGCCATATTAAATTGCCCCTTAGTGTCCAAAGATGTGTAGGTTAGGGGGATTAGCGGGGTAAATATGCGGGACTATGGAGATGGGGCCTGGGTGAGGTGCTCTTTTGGAGAGTCACTACAGACTTGATGGGCCAAATGGCCTCCTTCTGCACTGTAGGGATTCTCTGATTCTAATGTTCCTAAGTAGTGTTACACCCAGTGGATGTAGCATGTCTGATGGAGGACTATGTGAAGGAGACTGTAGATGGTCTTGCAAGATGCCTCCGAGCAACTCTGGCTTAAAAAGCCCAGCTTCAGACTAGACGTCTTCACAGAGGTGGCAGTGGTCTCAGCTAGCTGGCTGACAGGCCCCAGCAAGGACACTGGGGAAGTGGCAGTGGTGGGAAGATGAGGACAGCAGGTTTATGCTCTGCTGAGCCCCTGCCACTCCCTCAGTTTAAGTTTATATTTATCAGTGTCACAAGGATGCGTACATTAACACTGCAATGAAGTGACTGTCAAAATCCCCAAGTTACCACACTCCGGCGCCTGTTCGGGTACACCGAGGGAGAATTTAGCATGGCCAATGTACCTAACTTGCATGTCTTTCAGACTGTGGGAGGAAACTGGAGCACCTGGAGAAAACCCACGCAGACACGGGGAGAATGTGCAAACTCCACACAGACAGTGACCCAAGGCTGGAATTGAACCCGGGTCCCTGGCACTGTGAGGCAACAGTGCTAACCACTGTGCCATTAGGATTGCCTCACCCTGCTTAGTGAAAGAAGCTTTCCTAAATCTTTGTCGTGCCATTTTGGAATTACATGGTTTCATGAAAAAAAGGCTAATTATCAACACAGGTTAAGCTGCAATTTGACCGCTTGAGAAGTGTAAAAGGGACGTATTAAAGGGGTGTAGGGACTGAGCTTTGATTCATTGATTTCTGCTGCAGAATTAGTATTGCACAGAATCATCTGTGATGTTTTGATTTGGGTTTGATACATTCTACATTCGGGAAAATAACAAGGAACAATAGAACCCCAAGAGGCATCTGTGTCTACTGAGTAAGATGCAGTAATGGATGCTTACATCAGTAAGCTATTCTCTCCCTGGAAATAGCAGAATGTAATTGTTGCTGCATATTTAATGTGTGCAGTCAGATGCCTTATTTCTCTGGCATACTTTCAGTGCGGCTGATTATACACATTAACCTGTGCAAATATAGTTCGATTTCTTTTGTTTCCAGGGACAAAACAGAATATGACATTCTATCTAGGGGTGGCACAGTATCACAGTGGTTAGCACTGCTGCCTCACAGTGCCAGGGATATGGGTTCAATTCTGGCCTCGGGTCATTGTCTGTGTGGAGTTTGCACGCTCTCCTTGTGTTTGCATGGGTTTCCTCTGGGTGCTCTGGTTTCCTCCCACACTCCAAAGATGTGCAGGTTGGGTGGGTTGGCCACAGTAAATTGCCCCTTAGTGTCCAAAAATGTGCAGATTAGGGGGATTTGCAGGGTAAATCAGTGTGGCTAGGAGGATAGGGCCTGGGTAAGATACTTTTTCAGAGGGTCAGTGCAAACCTGATGGGCTGAATGGCCTCCTTTTACACTGTAGGGATTCTATTGGAGACTCACCTTGAAAGCAATAGAGCTTTGTTCATATTCACATGTCAATTTCATACAGAAAATATGTCCCTTATGAAATATGACTTAAATATTGACGTATTGAAATAGAATTTGAAGGAACCTCAACAACAAAGCTCGCAGAAAATGGCCATCGATCTGGATTGCTATCTGCGCCCAGCTGCAAACCATATTGAGATAACAAGACCTCGTGCATGTTAAAGGTTAAATACTCAAGCCATATGGCAACTTCTTTTCATTTTCCGGATATGGGCGACATCTACCACCCATCTGTTGTTGTTCCTGAGAGGATGCTAGCGAGCAGCCTTCCTGATCCACTGCATTGTGTGTATGTTGTTGCGCTGAAAGTCCTGTTATTCTTTGCAGCAATTTGATACAATTTAGGGGGCTTGCTTGGCCACTTCATGCATTGGTCAACCAAATATGGTGTGGGGCTTTTCTACTTCATCACTGTTGATCTAGACAGGGACATGTCCTTTACTACGCTTCCTGAAGTCGATGACTATCACCTTGTTTTTACTGACATTGAGAGAGAGATTATTGTCATTGTACCAGTTCGCCAGATTCACTATCTCTTCCCTGTACTCCGTCTTGTCATTGTTTGAGATGTTGTGAAAAGGACATAAGATTGCAACAGACATACATGGGTTGAGTGAGTTGGCCAAAATCTGGCAGATGGAGTATAATGTGTGAAGTCGCTCTCTTTGGCAGGAAGAATAAATTGGCAGGGTACTACTTAAATGGAGAATAGCTGCAGAATTGTAAGTTGCAGGGATAATCTTGGTGTGCTAGAGTCAAAAAACATTAGTATGCAGGGACAGTAAATAATTAAGAAGGCTAATAGAATTTATTGTTAGAGGAATTGAACATAAAATAAGGATGTTGTGCTTCAGTTATACAGGGGCATTGGTGAGACCACATCTCAAATATTGTGTGCTGTTTTGGTCTCCTTATTTAAGGAAGGATGATGTGTTGGAGATGGCTCAGAATTTTTTAAAAATTCATTCATGAGCATCACTGGCTGGGCCAGCATTTATTGCCCATCCCTAGTTGCCCTTGGAGGGCAGTTGAGAGTCAACCACATTGTTATGGCTCTGGAGTCACATGTAGGCCAGACTAGGTAAGGACGGCAGATTTCATTCTCTAAAGGACATTAGTGAACCAGATGGGTTTTTCTGACAATTGACAATGGTTTCATGGCCATCAGTAGATTCTTAATTCCAGATACTTTTTATTGAATTCAAATTCTACCATCTGCCGTGGCGGGATTCGAACCCAGGTTTCCAGAACATTAGCTGGATTTCTGGATTAATAGTCTGGCGATTATACCACTAGGCCATCACTTCTCCTCAAAGCAATGGTTGATACCTGGAATGAGTCTTATGAGGAAAGGGCTCGTTTCCAATGAGTTTAGAAAGGTGAGAGGAGATTCGATTGAAGTGTGTAAGATCCTGAACGGTCTGGACAAGGTGAACGTGGAAAGGATGTTTCCCCTTCCGGTCTAATCCAGAACTAGGGGGCACTGTTTTAAAATTAGGTGTTGCCCTTTCAGGGCAGAGATGAGGAGAATATTTTTCTCTGAGACTTGTGTGATTTTGGAACTCTTTGCCTCAGAAGGCAGTGGAAGCAGGGTCATTGAATATTTTTAAGGCAGCGGTAGATTCCTGTTACACACAAGAATCAAAGGTTAGAGGGAGTAGATGGGAATTGGAATTGGAAATACAAACAAATCAGCCATGATTTTACTGAATGGCATAGCAGGTTGGAGTGGCCGGATGGTATTTCCACTCCTATTGAGTATGTTTGAATGGTAGTTAAATTTGTTGATGACACAGAGATAGATAGGGAAGCAAGTTGTCAGAGGATGTAATGGGTAGGATTTTCTGGTCACGCTCGCCCCAAAACTGGAAAATCCTGCTTGAGGTCAATGAACCTTTGCATGGTCTGCCTCATGGTACAATGATGTGGAGATGCCGGCGTTGGACTGGGGTGAACACAGTAAGAAGTTTAACAACACCAGGTTAAAGTCCAACAGGTTTATTTGGTAGCAAAAGCCACACAAGCTTTCGGAGCTCCAAGCCGCTTCTTCAGGTGAGTGGGAATTCTGTTCACAAACAGGGCATATAAAGACACAGACTCAATTTACATGAACAATGGTTGGAATGCAAATACTTACAACTAATCAAGTCTTTAAGATACAAACAACGTGACTGGAGAGAGCATCAAGACAGGCTAAAAAGATGTATTGTCTCCAGACAAGACAGCCAGTGAAACTCTGCAGGTCCAGGCTGTGGGGGTTACAAATAGTGTGACATGAACACAATATCCCAGTTGAGGTCGTCCTCGTGCGTGCGGAACTTGGCTATCAGTTTCTGCTCAGCGACTCTGCGCTGTCGTGTGTCGTGAAGGCCGCCTTGGAGAACGCTTACCCGAATATCAGAGGCCGAATGCCCGTGACCGCTGGTACAATTCCATTGGAAGCTGTTCAGAGAAGTTTCAAGTGACCAATTCCTGAGATGAATGTATATTTTATGAGGGATGATGGTCAGGTTGGGCTTGTACCCATTAGAGTTTAGAAGAGTGAGAGATGATCTTATTGAAGCATGTAAGATCCTGAGAGGACTCGACAGAGTGAATGCTGAGGGGATATTGTTTAAATGTATTTGTTGATGAAATGCAGACGTCACTGGCTGAGCCAGCATTTATTGCCCATCTCCAATTGCTCTTGAGAAGGTGGTGGTGAGTTACCATTTTGAACTGCTCCAGATGTTTCCCCTTGTGGGAGAGTGTAGAACCAGGGGGCAGTGTTTAAAAAAAAAGGGGGGGTTTCCCATTTAAGGTTGCGATGGGGAGAAATCTTTCCTCTCAGAGGGTTTTTGGAATTCCCTTCCCCAGAGAGCAGTGGAAGATGGATCATTGAATATATTCAAGGCTGAGTTAATGAAGGGTTATGGGGGTAGGCTGACAAATGGAGGTGAGGCCACAGCCAGATCAGCCATGATCCTTTTGGATGGCTTACTCCTGCTCCTAATTTTTGGGAGTACTATAGATCTTCTCCTGAGTGATTCAGGCGGGGAAACCATTGCTTCAGAATATTGATCCACCATGTTTCTGGGTGCAGAATACCTTCCATTGCATGCCCATTGTCCTTGTGTAATAGATCATAGAATCCCTACAGTGCAGAAGGAAGCCATTTGGCCAATCGAGTCTGCACCGAAAACAATCCCACCCAGGCCCTATTCCCATAACCCCACATATATTTACCCTGCTAATCCCCCTGATACTCGGGTCAATTTAGCATGGCCAATCAACCTAACCTGCACATCTTTGAACTGTGGGAGGAAACCGGAGCACCGGGAGGAAACCCACACAGACACGGGGAGAACGTGCAAACTCCACACAGCCAGTAACCCGAAACCGGAATCAGACCTGGGTCCTTGGCGCTGTGAGACAGCAGTACTAACCACTGTGTCACCGTGCTGCAAAAGGGGGATGGCAAAGGGGGAGACATCAACCTTATGTAGAGGCTATCCCTTATATCCCTTATCTCCACATGGCCAGCTCTGGTTCTTCCTGGTGGCCCGAAGTTGGCAGTAAAGCCAGGCTTCCTCAGGATGAAAGTATCTCAATCTGCCAACCATATTGAGAAGATGGAGACCCTGTCAATGAGGAGAGGCAAGTTCATTGTTTGCTCGCTAATCGGAGAGAAGCAGAAGGAGCTGCTGCCAGGACGGCAATCATTCACTAACTTGATGGTGTGTGCATAGTTCCACGCCAACTACATGTTGATGGTGTGGAGCCCTTGATAGCTCCTGCTGCTTTGTTGCCCCTGTTGACAGATGGGGCAACAAAGCCATGTGAATGCAGTCAATCTTGCTAACCTGGCAAAGTCATTCTGCTCCTTCTGCTTCTCCCCGATTAGTGAGTAAACAACGAACTTGCCTCTCCTGGTCGTCAGGGCCTCCATCCCTCTCGGTATGGTCGGCAGATTGAGATGTGTTTGCAGCATTGTCTTCTCCCACCTAGAGGTATCCCACGATGTTGGGAAACGCAATGTTCTTGGCGGCCATTGGCAGCACAGTCCTCACTGCTGTGAGATTGCAGGCCCTGTTGAAGGAGATGGCACTACATCGTTAGTGTATCTCAGGCATCGCTCCTGGTTGAGACGGGAGTAGGAGAACTAGAACCTGAAGACCCCTTGGTGGGTCAGGTTTCTTTGGAGAGTTTGTTCAGCTGAGAGTGGATAACACAGACATTCTCTGGACCATAAAAACCCAAGACGTGCCGGATCATCGACACGGATGCCATCATCTCACGTGAGAACACCATCTACCAGGTACACGGTACCTACTCTTGCAACTCGGCCAACATTGTCTACGTGATACGCTGCAGGAAAGGATGTCCTGAGGCATGGTACATTGGGGAAACCATGCAGACGCTATGACAACGGATGTATGAACACCGCTCGACAATCACCAGGCAAGACTGTTCTCTCCCTGTTGGGGAGCACTTCAGCAGTCACGGGCATTCAGCCTTGGATCTTCAGGTAAGCATTCTCCAAGGCGGCCTTCACGACACACGACAGCGCAGAAACTGATAGCCAAGTTCCGCACACATGAGGACGGCCTAAACTGGGATGTTGGATTTATGTCACATTATCAGTAACCCCCACAGCTTGCCTCCTGGGCTTGCAGAATCTCACTAGCTGTTCTGTCTGGAGACAATACACATTTCTTTAACCTATGCTTAATGCTCCCTCCACCCACATTGTCTGTATCTTTAAGACCTGGCTGGTTGTAGGGATTCGCATTCTAATCAGTATTCTGCAACTTGATTTTGTGTCTGTTTGCACTGTTTGAGAGCACATTTCCACTCCATCTGACGAAGGAGCATTGCTCCGAAAGCTTATGGTATTTGCTACCAAATAAACCTGTTGGACTTTAACCTGGTGTTGTGAGACTTCTTACCATAAAAACCCAGCCATTTCATTTATGTCCTCTAAGGAAGGAAACCTGTCGGCTATGAAATCAGCTTCTGAAGCTCTGAGATGAAGGAAATGGTATGCACAGAGTTTCCAACCAATTCTTTTAGTCCAAGTTTCCATAAGGTTGGGAATGGCTGTTTGATGTCACCAACTACCCATGTGAAAGCTTCTGGTGTAAGCATGGTATGTCGATGCTTGTATCCCTCCCAGCATGCAAATGGCATACGCCACACCAGAATTGGCTGGAAACTCTGTGCATACAATTTCCTTCACCTCAGAGCTTCAGAGCCTGATTTCATAGCCGCCAGGTTTCCTTCCTGGCACAAAGGACACAAATGAACTGGCTGGGGTTTTTTAAAAAAACAATCAATCATTTTACTGATAACAGCATTTTATTTACAGCTGTGGCAAACTGACATCAAATTCAAATAGGATTTAAATCCATGCCTTTTTGAATTAGTCCAGTAAGATAACCACTATGCCATCTTACCCAAATGCAAACAGATCCAAAGCAAACTAATCCAGAATCTATAGATGTTCCCAATTGGCCTCTCTGAAGAACTATGTCCAAAGATGTGCGGGTTAGGTTGATTGGCCATGCTAAAATTGCCCTTAGTGTCCTGAGATGTGTAGGTTAAAGGGATTAGTGAGTAAAATATGTAGGGGTATGGGGTTAGGGCCTGGGTGGGATTGTGGTCGGTGCAGACTCGATGGGCCGAATGGCCTCTTTCTGTGCTGTAGGGTTTCTATGATTCTATGGTGTGAAATAAGTGTTTTCTGATTTCTTTTGATTTGATTTATTATTGTCACATGTATTTGGATACAGTGAAAAGTATTGGTTCTTGCGCACCATACAGACAAAACATACTGTTCATAGAGTACATAGGGGAGAAGGAAAGGAGAGGGTGCAGAATATAGTGTTACAGTCATAGCTAGGATGTAGAGAAAGATCAGCTTAATATATGGTAGATACATTCAAATGTCTGATGGCAGCAGGGAAGAAGCTGTTCTTGAGTTGGTTGGTTTGTGACCTCAGACTTTTGAATCTTTTCCCAGAAGGAAGAAGGTGGAAGAGAGTATGTCCAAGGTGCATGGGGTCCTTGATTATACTGGCTGCTTTTCCAAGACAGCGGGAAGTGTAGACAAAGTCAATGGATGGGAGGCAGGTTTGCGTGATGGACTGGGCTTCATTCACGACCCTTTGTAGTTTCTTGCATTCTTGGTCAGAGCAGGAGCCATACCAAGCTGTGTTGAAGCTCTCACTCTCCCCAAATGGTGTTCTAGCCATCCTTCCTCACAAAGTACAGTGACGCCACATGAAGTGATGCGAACCTATAGAAAAACAATGAAGGCACTGAGTGAGACAAAATGTAGTTGAAGTGACCGGAACAAACATTCACTGTAAAATTGTACAGTAATCTTTCTTCATCAAGTAGAAGATCAGATCCCCAGATAACCAGGGATGGGTTTTCAACTCACTGGCCATGCGGAGAACTGACAAGGATTGGCCATCACTAATAGAAATGGTGAGATTTTCGTAATTATTTTTATCAGATCACAGAAGTGTTGAGCTTATTAAAGTTTTTAATGAAGTAGCAAAGCCAATGGAGAATTTCTGAGTGTAACAGAATAAGCCAAGTTTCACAACGAATGTGATTTGATGCCAAGGGATAGGCCACTCTGAATCTTGTGACAGGATACTCCCATTTCAATGGGATACTGTTATATGAAAGTTTCTTCTTTGCTTGGTAGAAGATAATTAATAAGACAGTTTTATAAGATGCATCATACTCAACTTCAATGAATGTGGCATTCGACTCTGTCTTTCAAATTCAGATGAGAAGTTCCATCCATTTTCCAACAACTGTGGTTTGTTGCGCTTGTATTTTGCCTCTGAGTGTTTTTGCTGTATTTCTGGGCCTTTACTTTTATTTCTCTTTCTTTATGTGATGGCAGGTTGAAACATAATTTATGGCAATCTGAAATTCCAAATTGGCTGAGAATGGTGGTGGACAATGAACCAGAGCTTGTGTTAATGCTCCTTATGGTGGAAATGCGGCTGCTAACTCAGTGTGTGCCCGGTGCATTCAGTGCTGCTGTTACTCAGGCAGTCTATACACCTAAGCATAAAACATCTTCTCACAGGCATTAACAGGTGCACAGGCTATGGGCCCTTGTGTGCTCATTACTCACATTAAGGCACACTGAGTCATGCAGACACGTTGTAAGCCTTAGGCAACTGTGCCAAGTTTTACAGCAGTTGGCAGCAGCCATCATATTTTCAAGCCTCCTTTGTCCAGGCTTCAGGCTGAGAAGTTTCAATATTTGTCTACCTACAGTGGCACAGTGGTTAGCCTCTCAGTGCCAGGGACCCGGGTTTAATTCCTGCCTTGGGTGACTGTGTGCAGTTTGCACGTCCTCCCCGTGTCTTTTTCCTCCAGGTGCTCTGGTTTCCTCCCACACTCCAAAGATGTGCAGGGTAGGTGGATTGGCCATGCTAAATTGCCCCTTAGTGTCAGGGAGATTAGCAGGGTAAATGTGTGGGGTTACAGGGATAGGGCCTGGGTGGGATTGTTGGTGCAGACTCAATGGGTCAAATGGCCTCCTTCTGAACTGTAGGGATTCTATGATTCTATGATACCTGAAGAACTCCCTTGATCTCTCCCTATCTCCAGCTGTTCCTCAAAGTGAGGAAGATGCCTGCCATGGACTGCTTTGAGTGCAGGGAGGAGTTGGCGGGAAGAGGATCTGGAAGAGTCCACCCACCAGCATGACATTGTGGGTCATGCCCCTTCTATTTTGAAAATTTGGTAGGAAAAGCTGGAAAGGCAGCTCGTGGGCAGCCCCAACCCCCCTCCCCCCACCCCACACCAGCTTTTCCCTCTTGAGGAACCTTCTGCCCAACATTTCTTCCATGTTAATATTTGCAGTCACTGTAGAAATATCAGAAGGGGATTTTTTGATCGTGTGCAATGAATTTTTCTCGTTCTTCAGCCTTTGGAAAATCTGTCACCGACTCTGTCAATTAAAATACATGTTCATCAGAGTTTAGTTGGAACCAAGGCTATGGGATAATGTTACTGAAATGATGCAATACCTACTTGAAATTAGATTAACGATGTAGAAAAACAAAATAACTGAACGATTACATTTGCTACATTTTTTGATTTCCCAAGTATGTTTTTGTTCTTTTTTGAAGCAATGATTAGCTTTCTGTTGTAGTAAATCAGCTGGGGGCTATTTAGGGAGATGAAAAGTTCATCGATCTTTCCTCCCCTCAGCACACCAAATTCTCCTGCAATGTGACGCAAATTGTTGTAAGAGTTACTGCTGGGCAATTAATCTAGCAAATAAATTTGTGTCGTTGCAAGATTTAGTGTTTGCTCCCCAGCCCATGCTACCTTTCAAAGCTAGCCAAATAATGAAATTGCAAAGTTCTCAACCCAATTTTAACTCATGGTGGGAATCGTGGTGGGGATGGGGTGAGGTGTGAGCACTGGGCTGAAGTGGGTGGTGATCCAGGACGTGGAAAGTGAAAGTATTAGTGGTGTAATTGTATTCCTGCAATGCTGTTGAGGTTTGTCACTGGTAAGGAATTTTGGCCCTATTTAGAGAGCTAAACAGGAAATGGTGGGCATTATCAATATAAGAAAATCATTTCCTATTTGGGAGAAAGCGATTCTTGGTTGAAACACTCAAAAGTGTGACTACAGAAAGTTGCACAAACTGCCTGTTTCGAACATTTGTTTATGATTTCATAGAATCCTGACAAGTGCAGAAGGAGGCCATTTGGCCCATCGAGTCTGCAATGACAAAACAGAACATCTTAACCAAGCCCACACCCTGCCCTATCCCTGTAACTCCACCCATTTACCCGCTAATCCCCCTAACCTACACATTTTAGGACACTAAGGGGCAATTTAACACGGCTAATCCACCTAACCTACACATCTTTGGGCTGTGGGAGGAAACCGGAGCACCAGGAGGAAACCCACGCAGACACGGGGAGACCGCGCAAAATCCACACAGACAGTGATCTGAGGGCGGAATTGAACCCAGATCCCTGGAGCTGTGAGGCAGCAGTGCCACCCACTGTGCCCGATTTGATCATACATCATGGCAGTAATTAAAGAGATATTTAGGAAAATCAGCATTCACCTAAAAATTTGACTTGTTAGTCATTTCTGCACATCAGTTTATGTACTAAATATAGGAATTTCTTAATGCAGGAAAGCATATAAAATATGAATTCCTTTGAAATTAATTTGTTTTATCATCATTTGCTAGTGAGAATGTAATCTGATGACAGACTTACTGTGTAAGGTTTGCACTACTGATTAAACAGGAATTGCATCTGATTAATACCAACATTCCAAGGTGGTTAACCTACTGCAGTTGTTTTTCTCGTGTTATTTCAAATGACCTTTATTTGATTTGCTACAACCACAGCAGATGTTACTTGTTGAGCAAGCTAAATCTCAAGAGGGAACTTTTCTGTACTGATCATGAGCTTTTCTTTTGTACTTTGAAAATGAGGAGCAAAAACAACTGACCCCAGTAATATAGAATTCCAGCAGCACTTTTAGAAGTGAAAAGAAATGAACAAGAAGAAAAAGAAACTTAAACACACAAGATTAAAGTTACACAGTTAAGCCATCTTACAAATCATCCACCTGCGCTCCCTGTCCCCCGCATACAGAGGGTGGGATTCTCCGGCCGAGCTCGTCTGCAAACCGGAGATTCCCGCCCGACTTCAATGGACCTTTACATGGTCTGTCCCCCCACCCAATAGAATTCCAATGACGGGCGGGATAGGAGGATTCCAGTCAAAATACCCTTGGTTGGAAGACACAAGTAAACAACTTGGCAAAAGCTCCTGTATAGATTTTTAAACTGTAAAGATCCAAGGTAAAATCTGCTGTCACTTCAGTAAAATGTATGCAACACAACTCCTCAAACCATCCACTCTGCTGTGGAAATCCAAGAAAATTCAGAGACTAAAACTGCTTCCTAAAACAAAGACTTCTCTGGCCTGGCTGCATGGCTGTTTCAGATTGCAAACCTTCTCTCAGCACAGGGCTGGTCTGAGGACATCTTCCCACACATCTCCACCTAACTCAGCATGCCTTACCTTAAATGTGTGCTCTTCTCCTTTTATCTCGGCTTCCATTGTCCTTAGCACTTTGAATTCAGTTTCTCCAAACTATAACAAGACTTTCATGTTCTCCCATTTCAGGTTCAATAACATTTAATAATGTTTCCTGTTGACTTATGAAACCTCTTATGAGCTGTAAAAATCTCTTAAACTCACCTTTGAAATTTAACAGCTGAAAAATCAAGTCCCTACCTATCTCCTAATGCAAATTTTCAAAACCCAGTCTATTTACTGGTAAATCCTACTTCATCATAGCCTCTGATTACAAATGCATGCACCTGGCACTTTTAGCCTTTTAACTCTCAGCTTAATTAGTCATGGACACACACACGCACACACACACACACACACACACACATACACGCACACACAGCCGACTTTACAGAATAACACATTCACAAAATATTTTAAAAATCCATCTGCACAATATATTTGTCACAAGTAATTAGGAAACCGAATAGAATGTTACTGTTTATTGTGTGGAGAATCGATTGCAACAGTAGGGAGGTTGTGCTTCAGTTGTACAGGGCATTGGTAAGACCACACTGGAGAATTGTGTACAGTATTAATCTCCGTATTTAAGAAAAGACATAAATGCATGAGAAGCAGTTCAGAGAATGTTTACTAGACTAGTACCAGGAATGGGTGCATTGTCCTATGAGGAAAGGTTGGAGAGGTTAGGTTTGTATCATTAGAGTTTAGAAGAGGTGACTTGATCAAAACCTTTAAGATCTTGAGGGGTGTTGAGAGGGTGGATGTGGAGCAGATATTTCCTCTCCAGAACTAGGGGTGACTGTTTAAAAATAAGGGGTCACTCATTTAAAATGGAGATGATGAGAATGTTTTCCCTCAGAGGGTCATGTGTCTCAGGAACTTAATTCCACAAAAGGCAGTGGAAGCAAGATCTTTGAATATTTTTAAAGGCGGAGCTAGATAGATTCTTCGTAAACAAGGGGGTGAAAGGTTATCGGAGGTAGGCAGGAATGTGGGGTTGAGGTTGCAATCAGATCAGTTATGAACCTTTTGGGGTGGCACAGTGATTAGCACTGCTACCTCAGAGCGCCAGGAACCTGGGTTCGATTCCCGACTTGGGTTACTGTCTATACAGAGTTTGCACGTTCTCCCCGTGTCCATGTGGGTTTCCTCTGGGTGCTCTGGTTTCCTCCCATAGTCCAAAAGACATGCTTGCTAGATACATTGGACATGCTAAATTCTCCCTCAGTGTACCCGAACAGGCGCCGGAATGTGGCAACTTGGAGATTTTCACAGTAACTTCATTGCAGTGTTAATGTAAGCCTGCTTGTGACACTAATAAATAAATATTGAATGGTGGAGCAGGCCCAAGGGGCCTAATGGCTTCACTCCTGCTCTGAAACTAACTGGAAATAGACAAAGACAAGATTACAGCTGTGGAACTGCACTGTCTCAGAAGTCACTGACAAAAGTTGGGGGTGGCAGATTCGTGCTGGAAATGGATGCAGACAGAACGAGAACATGTAGGTTAAAAGGCCCGCCTCTGTTCCAAAACACTTTGAAGGGCTGAATGGCCTACTCCTGCTTCTATTTTCTATGTGTCTATATGATCTGGTTCTTCTAATGCAATCAGCGGATTATCTAATACAGCTGAATTTTCTGATCATTTTCAATCTCCCTCACCTCACTCCCTCATCCCACCTCCTCAACCACTCACCCATCATCCACTTTATGAATAGACCTCACAAACCCTCTTCTTCCAGTTGGAAGCCATTGAACAACCCACAAAACTCCAAAAATAAACCGAGTCTTCAATCCATCTGTAAACAATGTCAAGCACTTGCAGAATGATTAGCCAGATGGATTGCAATCAAGAACACAAAATTTTCCAAGTAAACAAGCAGACTTCATAACTGCTATCTCACCAATATCTAGACTGAATGCATAAAAGCAATGGGGAAAAAATTAAACATTTGCACATTGTTATCATATAGGCTCCCCTTTCAATAGTATAAAATGTGTTTTACCTTTTTAATCCATTAGATGAGCCTTTTTAATTCAGCTGAAGACTATTCCATATTTCCAGTATTAATTTTTCACTTAATAGTGTGCCAGTTGACAGAAGTAACAATCTGGCAAACACATTGTTTAAGGGTATGGTTGCATCTTCCAAACACAGCATGTTGTAACTCCCCTTACAGAACACAGATACAACTCGTGCCACAAAGGAGACAAAACCATTTTAATGACCTTTTAAACTCTCCCCACCTCCATTCCATGTTTTACACCTTCAAGTAACTGGTACAAAACATAACAGCTGCTAAAGTCTGGCCGCACCCATAAAAATTAAAAATAAAACCTGCGGTAGGCTGTCAATGAATCCACAATATTGTCAAGTTGCCTGCTTTATAGGAGTGACCCTATTCTGGGGTCTGCTCTCTCCACTGCCCTCGGGAAAATGATGTGGAGGTGGCAGTGTTGGACTGGGGTGGACAGAATAAGAAGTCTCACAATACCAGGCTAAAGTCCAACAGATTTTGGGCGGCACGGTGGCACAGTGGCTAGCACTGCTGCCTCATAGCGCCAGGGATCCAGGTTCGATTCCGGGTTTGGGTCACTGTCTATGCGGAGTCTGCACGTTCTCCCCGTGTCTGTGTGGGTTTCCTCCGGTGCTCCGGTTTCCTCCCACAGCCCAAAGATGGGCGGGTAAGGTTGATTAGCCATGCTAAATTGATCCTAGTGTCAGGGGGGATTCGTAGGGTAAATATGTGAGGTTACGGGAGTAGGGGCTGGGTGGGATCGCAGTCGGTGCAGACTCGATGGGCCGAATGGCCTCCTTCTGCATTGTAGGGATTCTATGATTCCATGATGATTTATTTGGTGTCGCAAGCTTTTGGAGCACTGCTCCTTCATCAGGTGAGCCCTCGGGAAAATGGCTGAGGGCGAAAACAGAGGCAAGTGACCACTTTCGGTCTTGTCTCAATTGGGATCATGAAAATCCGACACCCATTTTTCAAGATAACCTTTTGATCTGAGGACAAAGAAAACTTCTGACACTGAATCCAATATCCAAGACCTTTCATCATGGATCAACCTGATTCCTGTAGGCACACTGGGCTGCCTGTTATCCATGAATGTTTCCTTACCATAATACCATCTTTCTTACTTGCTTATTCTTTATTAGCATGGATTATTCTCTATGATAGGAAAATGCAGAATCATTTTGTGTGATGTGATACCTTCCTATGAACACTTTTAGCTGAAAATGTTCAATTAATATCACAGAATTAAAAGAATAAACAGAACTAAAATCAGAATCTTTTAATTTAAGAAGACATGGCTGTTTTCATTTCCTCCCCATTTATACACCGATGAATTATTCTGGCAGATAGATTGTGGCATTCTTGCCGAGGGGGCTGTGTGAAGTATGCTCTTTAATATGGAGGTGAATTCTGTGCAGTAGTTTGCATTTTATAATAGATTATTATTGAGAGCAAGAGCTTAGACAATCTGTCAGGAATACATTTTTTTTGGAGAATTTTGAGCTCTGGTTTACAGAGAATTTTCTGGAAAACAAAATGACAGGCAATTAATTACAGAATCAAAGGATAGGAGGCCATTTGGCCCATTGAGCCAGCACTAGCTCTTTCAAAATAAGAAGTCTCATAACACCAGGTTAAAGTCCAACAGATTTATTTGGAATCATGAACTTTCGGGGCACTGCTCCTTCCTCACATGAGTGAAAGGTGAGCCATTCACCTGAGGAAAAAGCAGCGCTCCGAAAGCTCGTGATTCCAAATAAACCTGTTGGACTTCAACCTGGTGTTGTGAGATTTTTTACTGTGCCCACCCCAGTCCAACGCCGGCATCTCCACATCACAGCGCTTTCAAAGAGCAAGCCAGTTAGTGGGGAAAAAGATACAAAAATCTGAGGGCACCGACCAACTCAAGAACAGCTTCTTCTCTGCCGCCATCAGACTTTTGAATGGACCTACCTCACATTAAGTTGATCTTTCTCTGCACCCTAGCTATGACTGTAACACTACATTCTGCACTCTCTCCTCTCCTTCTCAATGTACGGTACGTTTTGTCTGTATAGTGCGCAAGAAACAAGACTTTTCCCTGTATCCCAATACATGTGACAATAATAAATCAAATCAATTCACCAATCTTTGTCCCTATCTTTGCGATTTCTTTCTCCTTCAATGGTTTATTCAATTTCCTTTTGGAAGCTGCTATTGAATTTGTATACACCATCATTCTAGGCAATGCTTTCCAAATCCTATCCAATCGTTTCTCTTCATGTCACCTTTGGCTCTTCTGCCAATCACCTTAAATTTGTGCATCTTTGGTATCATCCCCTTCGATCATTGGAAACGGTCTCTCTCTATTTAATCCATCCAAATTGATCATGACCTGAAGTACCTTTATCAAATCCTCCGCTAGCTCTCTCTGTCTTAATAAAAACAACCCCAACTTCTCCAGTCTACACTTGTAACTATAATCTGCAAACCTGAAACCTTTCTAGTAACCATCCATTGCACTTTCTCCAAAGCCTACATGTTCCCCCTAAAGTGCATGTAGGCTTTGGAGAGAGTGTAAAGTGTGGCACTCCAGCCAGACCCACAACAACGTTTGCTTCCAGTTTAGCCTAACCTGCTGGCTTTTGTACTGTATGCCTCCATTTATAAAACCCAGGATCTCATATGCTTTATTAGACTTGATTAGTTTCCTTTCATCTGTGAGAGATGGTGGGAGTGCAGCCTTAAAACTTCACTGAGGCCCGATGAACTGATCTGCGGCACTTCTTTTGATGGCTGGGCCAAGCTAATTCTGAAGGCAAAGTCTGCCACAAATGTCACACCCGAAATTGTTCATTGTGATGGTGGTGAGGTGGATGGGAGGTGGGGTGATCTCTGTCACCGCCTTGTTTGCAGGGCCAGCATCTGTTTTGGAACTTCTGAAACCGCATATCGTTATCGTGGCGAATTCCTGCCCACAGTTGGTGTTGCCATTTGCATCGGTCATTAGCTAGAGTTTCCCACTTGTCACGATTGATGTAGAGGGTTTTCATGAAGTCCGAAAGAAGACAGCTTCATTGGTGACTCTGATGTTGAGGTTCCATCGAGGACACCTGAGATGAAAATTATTGAGTTTCTTTTCTTGGTAGAATCACAGATTCATAGAATTCTTACAGTGCAGAAGGAGGCCATTCAGCCCATCGAGTCTGCACTGACCACAATCCCACCCAGGCCCTACCCCCATAACCCCATGCATTTACCCTAGCTGGTCCCCCTGAAACTAAGTGACAATTTAGCATGGTCAATTAATCTAACCCGCACATCTTTGGACTGTGGGAGGAAACTGGAACACCCGGAGGAAACCAACGCAGACATGGAGAGAACGTGCAAACTCCACACAGACAGTGACCCAAGCCGGGAATCGAACCCGGGTAGCTGTAAGTGGTCCAGACTTTGCTGCCATATGGCAATGTACTGAGGATACAGGCCTTATGGTTAAGCATCTTTGGTCTTGTCGGTAGTTTGTTATTTTTCTATGCCTTTTTCTTAGTCGGCCAAAGTTAATAGCTGCCTTTCCAATGTGTGTGCTGAAGCAAGCTGTCTGTCTCCTAGATCCAAGGTAGCAGAATTTGCTGACTGCTCCAAGTGGTGTGTTGTTGTGTCTAATCAAAGGCAACGTGAAACACTGCCCAATAGCTCCAGTAGCTAGTTTACCACAGTTTGGAAGAGTGAGAGGGAATCTCATAGAAACTTATAAAATTCTAACAGGGTTAGACAGGGTAGATTCAGAAAGAATGTTTCCGATGATCGGGGAGTCCAGAACTAGAGGTCATAGTTTGAGGATAAGGGCTAAACCTTTTAGAACTGAGGTGAGGAGAAATTTCTTCACCCAGAGAGTGGTGTATGTGTGGAATTCACTACCACAGAAATTAGTTGAGGCCAAAATGTTGCCTTATTTCAAGAAGAAAGTAGATATAGCTCTTGGGACTAAAGGGATCAAAGGATATGTGGGAAAAGCAGGATCAGGATATTGAATTTGATGATCAGCCATGATCAAGATGAATGGCAGAGCAGGCTCGAAGGGCTGAATAGCCTACTCCTGCTTTTATTTTCTAGGTTTCTATGTTTTCTTGACATTGATCATCAGTGAGGACTTGAGATCCATGAGTCTTTGGAGCTGCTTTTCTGTCTGGGAAACTAATGTAGCATCATCAACATGCAGAAGTTGTCCAATCAGGCTTTGCTAGACCTTCTCTTGCCTTTGAGCCTTGATTGGTTGAGGAGTTTCCCATCTGGCCTTGTGTGGAGGTACATTCCATCCATGTCAACAAGGGAAGCATGGGTCAGTGATAAAGATACAGAACAGAGCAGGGGCTAAGATGCAGCCCATTTCACCTCATTCTTGATCTCAATACCGTCTGAAGTGTTGAACTGAATGGCGCTGTGCACATTACCATGGACAGACGATATGAGACTGCAGAGATTGGGAGGACAGCTGATTTTCTCTCATATCTGGCAGATGCTCATGGTGCCAGATGCTTTAGTGAGATGCACAAAGCAGGGTAGAGTAGTGTTTGCTGTTCTCTGCACTTCTCTTGAAACTGATAATGGGAAGACATCATGCTTATCATGGACCTGCCTGTCCGGTAGCTGCATTGTGCTTCCAGGATATCCTGCTGACTAGTCGATGGAGCCTCATTTGAATAACTCAGGCAAAGGTGTTCCTCGTGATGTGGAGGAGTGAGACACCTTGTTAGTTGCAACGTACCTCTGTATTCTTACAAATTGGTTAAAATGGACTACTTAATGCATCATCTTCCACTTTGAACGCCATCAGCCATGTGCCCACCCATTCCACCATTCTGTGTTCTCTTTATTTCTATCTTCCTCACTCTTTACTACACTTCTAAATTTTATGTTATCTGCAAATCTTGAAAATGTGCCTGCTACCCCTAATCCAAGTTATCAATGTCTATCAAAAGCAAGAGTGTTCTTAGCACTGAAGCCTGGGGAACACCACTGTATACTTTCCTCCAGTCAAAATAAACAGCCATTCGCCACATTCCTGTTTTCCATCCCCTGCCAACCTTATATCCAAGCTCCTACCCTTATATCTCATGGGTTTCAATACTGCCAACAAGCCTAATATGTAGCATCTTATGAGTCTTCCCTCAGTAGTGAACCCTCCCTCAGGGGAGGCGATGGCCTATAGGTATTATCGCTAGACTACTCATTCAAGAAACTCAGCTAATGTTCTGGGGACCCGGGTTCGAATCCCACCATGGCAGCTGGTTGGATTTGAATTCAATAAGAAAAAATATCTGGAATTAAGAATCTACTGATGACCATGAAACCATTGTCAACTGTTAGAAAAACCCATCTGATTCATTAATATCCTTTAGGAAAGGAAATCTGCCATGTTTACCTGGTCTGGCCTACATGTGGCTCCAGAGCCACAGTAATGTGGTTGATTCTCAACTGTCCTCTGAAATGGCCGAGCAAATCACTCAGATTCAAGGGCAGCCAGAGATGGGAAGTAAATGCTGGTCAGCCAGCAACACCCATGTCCCACGAATGAATTAAAAAAAACACCATTCAGCCCATCGACCATAATCCCACCCAGGCCCTATTCACATATTTACCCTTCTAATCCCCCTGACACTCGGGTCAATTTAGCATGGCCAATCAACCTAACCCGCACACCTTTGGACTGTTGGAGGAAACCAGAGCACCTGGAGGAATCCAACCCAAACATGGCGAGAACGTGAAAACTCCACATAGACAGTGGTGCAAGGCCGGGAATCGAACTCAGATCCCTGGCACTGTGAGGCAGCAGTGCTAACCACTGTGCCACCCAGGGATGGGCAACATCTTCACTATCTTCATTTACCATCCTTGTTACCTCATCAAAAACTCACTTAAGTTAGTCAAACACAATTTAAGTTAGTTAATCACTCAGCGGTCTGAGCAAAAGTCAATTTGTATTGATGCTACTTGCCAAAAAAAGGGAAGATGTTCAAGCAAGTGCATTATCTGAGTGAATTATTCCCTGAAATGTTATCTTAATCAGGTGTGCTGGTCTACAAAGTACATGAAATTAAATCTGCTGTGAGATAGCTCTTTATTTGAGAGCTCTGATTAAGCATTTGATGTATCTTTTGTTAAGACTTGCACATTGTTTATTGGATTTAGGGCATTATATGCACACATTTGCCAAGTGGACTTTGAAATGTTTTAAAAGATAAGTGTTTACAGTTTATCATCTGTAATTCTTTGGAGTTTTTCTCAACACATTCAACATGAGTTCAGAGCAGAAAAGCAATTTCCATAAACACATTCTGATACCAAACAAACAGCCTGACAGCATTGCATCAATGGAGGTGTTGAAAGAAGTGATTCTCTATCATGATCTGTCATGTCATCAAATATTTTTAATTTTAACCGGTTGACTTTAAGTTGGATCATCAGGGGGTAAAATATCTGGTTGTAACTTTGAACCTGCTCCCAATTGCTAAAGTATAGTAGAATCCTATAGCAGCTATAGCAGATCATTGAATCTCTATAGTGCAGAAGGAGGCCATTTGGACCATGCTCAGACTCTCCAGCAGTGCATTTTACCCAGTCCCATCCTCCCACTTTATCGCTGTAGCCCCACAAATTTACCCCACTAATTCCCCTAATCTACACATCTTTGGACACTAAGGGGCAATTTAGCGTGGCCAATCCACCTAACCTGCACATCTTTGGACTGTGGGAGGAAACTGGAGCACCCAGAGGAAACCCACGCAGACACGGGGAGAACGTGCAAACTCCACATAGACAGCCACTGTTCTGCCATGTATTGAGTAGTGGAATCATATTGCAATCATACAAGCAAGTTTCTCCAAGGTAATTTCGAGGATTTATGATGGCTGTTTCCAGGCAGCTTAAGTGGTGATAACCTTTTTTATTTTATTTTACACCTTGTTCCTTTCTGCAAAGTAATTCAACCATCAGTTCTCCTGACATCCTGGACAACATCCGTCCTGGGACCAACAACACAGAACGGCAGATTAGCTGGTTCAGTTATGAATTTGTTAAGTGCTAACTGGCTTCTGTGTTTGGTATGTAAGGACATTGGCTGCGCTTCAGAAATAATCCATTGGGAACATTCTGGAGGCATGAAAAGAATTATATATTTATATAACTGTCCTTCAAACCTGACTTTCAACTTTTATTGCGTGATTTGGTTGCTGTCTTGGGTAATAGTAGAATCCAAAGGCACTCCGACCTCAGTCATAGAGCTTTCAGTACGCAGATGATGCTTGTGTGGGTTCACTTACTCAGAATCTGAGCTCCGGGTCATTGTCGACTGCTTCTCTGAAGCACATGAAAAAATGGCCTTTCACTGAACATCTGGAAAACTAAGACCTTCTTCCAACAGCAAACACACCCCGCTACAGCACCACCCCACCGCCCCCCCCCCCCCCCCCCGCCCCCCCACCCCCATCGATTCTGGATCAGTGTTGAGACCCTGGAGAGTGTTACGTTTAAGTTTATTTATTAGTGTCAGAAGTAGGCTTACATTAACACTGCATTGAAGGCATTGTGAAAATCCCCTGCACACTCTGGCCATTTTCCGAATCTTGGGAGTCTCCTTTTGATGAAGGCAAACATGGGTGACGAAATTCATCATCGCCTCCAATGTGCCAACTCAACCTTCGGCCAACCGAGCAAAAGAGCAATAAGAACAGAAAGTGCTGGAAAAACTCAGCAGGTCTGGAAGCATTCTGTGGAGAGAGATACAAAGTTAATGTTTTAAGTCCAATATGACTCTTTTTCAGAACTGGAGAGAGGCAGGAATGTGATGGGTTTTTAAAAAAAAAGAGTATCTCAGCACCATAGAACATAGAACAGTACAGCACAGAACAGGCCCTTCGGCCTACGATGTTGTGCCGAGCTTTGTCTGAAACCCAGATCAAGCTATTTCCTCCCTATCATCCCGAAGTACTCCATGTGCCTATCCAATAGCTTCTTAAATGTTCCTAAAGTTTCTGACTCCACTATCCCTGCAGGCAGTCAATTCCACACCCCAACCACTCTCTGAGTAAAAAACCTACCTTGGACATCCTTCCTATATCTCCCACCATGAACCCTATAGTTATGCGCCCTAGTTACCGCTCCATTCACCCGAGGAAATAGTCTTTGAACGTTCACTCTATCTATCCCCCTCATCATCTTATAAACCTCTATCAAGTCTCCTCTCAACCTCCTCCGCTCTAAAGAGAAAAGCCCAAGTTCCCTCAACCTTTCCTCATAAGACCTACCGTCCAAACCAGGCAGCATCCTGGTAAATCTCCTTTGCACTCTTTCCAGTGTCTCCACACCCTTCTTATAGTGAGGTGACCAGAACTGCACACAATATTCCAAATGTGGTCTCACCAAGGTCCTATACAGTTGCAGCATAACCCCACGGCTCTTAAACTCAAACCCCCTGTTAATGAACGCCAACACACTATAGGCCTTCTTCACAGCTCTATCCACTTGAGTGGCAACCTTCAGAGATCTGTGGATATGAACCCCAAGATCTCTCTGTTCCTCCACATTCTTCAGAACCCTACCTTTGACCCTGTAATCCACATTCAAATTTGTCCTACCAAAATGAATCACCTCGCACTTATCAGGGTTAAATTCCATTTGCCATTTTTCAGCCCAGCTCTGCATCCTATCTATATCTCTTTGCAGCCTACAACAGCCCTCCACCTCATCCACTACTCCTCCAATTTTGGTATCATCAGCAAATTTACTGATCCACCCTTCAGCCCCCTCCTCCAAGTCATTTATAAAAATTACAAATAGCAGAGGACCAAGCACTGATCCCTGTGGCACTCCGCTGGTAACCGGTTTCCAGTCTGAAAATTTTCCATCCACCACCACCCTCTGTCTTCTGTTAGATATGATGTGGAGATGCCGGCGTTGGACTGGGGTGAACACAGTAAGAGTTTTAACAACACCAGGTTAAAGTCCAACAGGTTTATTTGGTAGCAAACACCATTAGCTTTCGGAGCGCTGCTCCTTCAACAGATGGAGTGGAAATGTGCCTATTCTATTCTGTTAGATAGCCAGTTACCTATCCAATCGGCCAAATTTCCCTCTATCCCACACATCCTTACTTTCTTCAAAAGCCGACCATGGGGGACTTTATCAAACGCCTTACTAAAATCCATGTATATGACATCAACTGCACTACCTTCATCAACACACTTAGTTACCTCCTCAAAAAATTCTATCAAATTTGTGAGGCAAGACTTGCCCTTCACGAATCCGTGCTGACTATCCCGGATTAAGCTGCATCTTTCTAAATGGTTGTAAATCCTATCCCTAAGGACCTTTTCCATCAACTTACCGACCACCAAAGTAAGACTAACCGGCCTATAATTACCAGGGTCATTTCTATTCCCTTTCTTAAACAGAGGAACAACATTCGCCACTCTCCAGTCCTCTGGCACCACCCCCGTGGACAGAGAGGACCCAAAGATCAATGCCAAAGGCTCTGCTATCTCATCCCTTACCTCCCAAAGAATCCTAGGGTATATTTCATCAGGCCCAGGGGACTTATCAACCTTCAGTTTATTCAAAATTGCTAGTACATCTTCCCTCCGAACATCTTCTTCCTCCAGCCTATCAGCCTGTGACACCCTCTCTTCCTCAAAAACATGGCCCCTCTCCTTGGTGAACACCGAAGAAAAGTATTCATTCATCACCTCTCCTATCTCTTCTGACTCCATGCACAAATTCCCACTGCTGTCCTTGACCGGCCCCAACCTCACCCTGGTCATTCTTTTATTCCTCATATAAGAGTAAAAAGCCTTGGGGTTTCCCTTGATCCGACCCGCCGAGGACTTCTCATGCCCCCTCCTAGCTCTCCTAAGCCCCTTTTTCAGCTCATTTCTTGCAAACTTGTAACCCTCAATCAAGCCATCTGAACTTTGTTTTCTCAACCTTACATATGCTTCCTTCTTCCTCTTGACAAGACATTCAACCTCTTTTGTGAACCATGGTTCCCTCACTCGGCCATTTCTTCCCTGCCTGACAGGGACATACCTATCAAGGACACTCAGTATTTGTTCCTTGAAAAAGTTCCACTATATCATTAGTGCCTTTCCCTGACAATTTCTGTTCCCATCCTGTGCTTCCTAATTCCTGCCTAATCTCATCATAATTACCTCTCCCCCAATTGTAAACTATGCCCTGCTGTATGGCCTTATCCCTCTCCATTGCAACAATGAAAGACACCGAATTGTGGTCACTATCTCCAAAGTGCTCTCCCACAACCAAATCCAACACTTGGCCCGGTTCATTTCCCAGTACCAAATCCAACGTGGCCCCACCTCTTGTCGGCTTATCCACATATTGTGTCAGGAAACCCTCCTGCTCACTCTGCACAAAAACTGCCCCATCCGAACTATTCGACCTATAAAGGTTCCAATCAATATTCGGAAAGTTAAAGATCCCCATGACAACTACCCTGTGACCTCCACACCTATCCATAATCTGCTTAGCACTTTCTTCCTCCACATCTCTATTACTATTTGGGGGCCTATAGTAAACTCCTAACAACGTGACCGCGCCTTTCCTATTCGTAACCTCAGCCCATATTACCTCTGTAGGCAGATCCCCTTCGAAATGCCTTTCTGCAGCCGTTAAACTCTCCTTGATTAACAATGCCACTCCTCCACCTCTTTTACCACCTACCCTACACTTACTGAAACATCTATACCCCGGAACTTCCAACAACCATTCCTGACCTTGTTCTACCCATGTCTCCATAATGGCCACAACATCGTAGTCCCAAGTACCTATCCACGCCCCAAGTTCATCTACCTTATTTCGGATGCTCCTTGCATTGAAGTAGACACACTTCAACCCACCTTCTTTTCTGCTGGTACCCACCTTTGACCTTGATACCCTTCCCAGTACCTCACTACACTCACTGACCTCCGGATTACAACTCCTTTTCCCATCCCCCTGACAAATTAGTTTAACCCCCCCCCCCCCCGAAGAGCCATAGCAAATTTCCCTCCCAGGATATTGGTGTCCCTCTGGTTCAGGTGCAACCCGTCCTGTTGGTACAGGTCCCACCTTCCCCAGAAAGTGTTCCAATTATCCACATAGCTGAAACCCTCCCTCCTATGCCATCCCTGCATCCACGTGTTTAACTGCACTCTCTCCCTGTTCCTCAACTCGCTATCTCGTGGCACCGGCAACATACCAGAGATGACAACATGGTTTGTCCTGGCTCTCAGCTTCCACCCTGAATTCCTGTTTTAAATCCCCGTCCCTCCTCTTACCAGGATCTTAAACCCAAGACCAAGGTCATGGTTCACCTGGGTAGCAGCAATCTCCGCACTCCTATCTGCTAGAGAGGTTTAGACAGCCTACAGCAGGTACCTCAAAGCACTGAAGAAGTGCAAACAGTTGTGGCAAGCTGTGGATCACACGTTGGACTTAGCCATTTCAGAACCCTTAACACTAGAGTGAAAGTAAGTTATCCTCAGTCCTAAGGGACTCTCTAAGATGAATGTGTTGACTAAAAGTAGAATTGTTGTAGATAGGAATTGACACAGGGTTACAATTAATAGAGAAAATAAGAACATAAGAACATAAGAAATAGGAGCAGGAGTAGGCCATCTAGCCCCTCGAGCCTGCCCCGCCATTCAATAAGATCATGGCTGATCTGACGTGGATCAGTACCACTTACCCGCCTGATCCCCATAACCCTTAATTCCCTTACCGATCAGGAATCCATCCATCCGCGCTTTAAACATATTCAGCGAGGTAGCCTCCACCACCTCAGTGGGCAGAGAATTCCAGAGATTCACCACCCTCTGGGAGAAGAAGTTCCTCCTCAACTCTGTCTTAAACCGACCCCCCTTTATTTTGAGGCTGTGTCCTCTAGTTTTAACTTCCTTACTAAGTGGAAAGAATCTCTCCGCCTCCACCCTATCCAGCCCCCGCATTATCTTATAAGTCTCCATAAGATCCCCCCTCATCCTTCTAAACTCCAACGAGTACAAACCCAATCTCCTCAGCCTCTCCTCATAATCCAAACCCCTCATCTCCAGTATCAACCTGGTGAACCTTCTCTGCACTCCCTCCAATGCCAATATATCCTTCCTCATATAAGGGGACCAATACTGCACACAGTATTCCAGCTGCGGCCTCACCAATGCCCTGTACAGGTGCATCAAGACATCCCTGCTTTTATATTCTATCCCCTTCGCAATATAGGCCAACATCCCATTTGCCTTCTTGATCACCTGTTGTACCTGCAGACTGGGCTTTTGCGTCTCATGCACAAGGACCCCCAGGTCCCTTTGCACGGTAGCATGTTTTAATTTGTTTCCATTGAGATAGTAATCCCATTTGTTATTATTTCCTCCAAAGTGTATAACCTCGCATTTCTCAATGTTATACTCCATTTGCCATATCCTCGCCCACTCACTCAGCCTGTCCAAATCTCTCTGCAGATCTTCTCCGTCCTCCACACGATTCACTTTTCCACTTATCTTTGTGTCGTCTGCAAACTTCGTTACCCTACACTCCGTCCCCTCCTCCAGATCATCTATATAAATGGTAAATAGTTGCGGCCCGAGTACCGATCCCTGCGGCACGCCACTAGTTACCTTCCTCCAACCGGAAAAACACCCATTTATTCCGACTCTTTGCTTCCTGTCGGATAGCCAGTCCCCAATCTACTTTAACACACTACCCCCAACTCCGTGTGCCCTAATCTTCTTCAGTAGCCTTTTATGGGGCACCTTATCAAACGCCTTTTGGAAATCCAAAAACACCGCATCCACCGGTTCTCCTCCATCAACCGCCCTAGTCACATCTTCATAAAAATCCAACATGTTCGTCAAGCACGACTTTCCCCTCATGAATCCATGCTGCGTCTGATTGATCGAACCATTTCTATCCAGATGCCCTGCTATCTCCTCTTTAATAATGGATTCCAGCATTTTCCCTACTACAGACGTTAAGCTGACCGGCCTATAGTTACCCGCCTTTTGTCTCCTTCCTTTTTTAAACAGCGGCGTAACATTAGCCGTTTTCCAATCAACCGGCACTACCCCAGAATGCAACGAGTTTTGATAAATAATCACTAACGCATCCACTATTACCTCTGACATTTCTTTCAATACCCTGGGATGCATTCCATCCGGACCCGGGGACTTATCCACCTTCAGTCCCATTAGTCTACCCAGCACTGCCTCTCTGGTAACATTAATTGTATTAAGTATTTCTCCTGCTGCCAACCCTCTATCGTTAATATTTGGCAAACTATTTGTGTCCTCCACCGTGAAGACCGACACAAAAAACTTATTTAAAGACTCAGCCATATCCTCATTTCCCACTATTAACTCCCCCCTCTTGTCCTCCAAGGGTCCAACATTCACTCTAGCCATTCTATTCCTTTTTATATATTTATAAAAACTTTTACTATCATTTTTTATATTAATTGCTAGTCTAGCTTCATAGTCTATCCTTCCTTTCTTTATCGCTTTCTTAGTCTCTCTTTGTTGTTTCTTAAATTTTTCCCAATCACTTGTTTCTCCACTATTTTTGGCCACTCTGTACGCAGCTGTTTTTATTTTAATACTCTCCTTTATTTCCTTCGTTATCCACGGCTGGTTCTCCCTTTTCTTACAATCCTTGTTTTTTGCTGGAATATATTTTTGCTGAGAACTGAAAAGGATCTCCTTCAAAATCCTCCACTGTTCCTCAGCTATCCTACCTGCCAGCCTGCTCTCCCAGTCTACCTTAGCCAATTCATCCCTCATCCTATCATATTTCCCTCTGTTCAAACAGAGGACACTGGTTTGGGACCAAACTTTCTCCTCTTCCATCTGAATCAGAAATTCGACCATATTGTGGTCACTAGACCCAAGAGGGTCCTTCACAATAAGATCCTTAATTCTACCTACCTCGTTACACAATACCAGATCCAAAATAGCTCGTTCCCTCGTCGGTTCCGTAACATGCTGTTCAAGGAAACTATCCCGACAGCATTCTAAGAACTCTTCCTCCATTCCACCCTTACCGACTTGAGTCTGCCAGTCAATGTGCATGTTGAAGTCCCCCATGATTATTGCCGTTCCGTTTTTACACGCATCCCTAATCTGCTTGTTTATAGCCCTCCCTACCTCAACATTATTATTTGGGGGCCTATATACCACACCTACTAGTGTCTTTCTCCCTCTACTATTCCTCATCTCTACCCATAATGATTCCACGTTTTGTTCCTCAGAGCCTATGTCATCCCTCAGTACTACCCTGATATTATCTCTTATTAATAGCGCGACCCCACCACCTTTTCCTTCCTGTCTATTCTTCCTAAACGCCTGATACCCCTGGATATTCATCTCCCAGTCCTGGTCACCTTTCAGCCACGTTTCTGTAATGGCCACTAGATCGTACCCACTCGTGCTGATTTGCACCATCAACTCATTTACCTTGTTCCGAATGCTTCGTGCATTCAGGCAAAGTGTCCTTATTCCAGCTTTTATCTGGACCCGCTTTGATGAGTCGCGAACACCCTCTCCCTCTACTCCCTTATCTAAATTACCGCCTTCATTCACTTGCACCCTCTCCTCTACCATTAATTTTGTAATTCCCCTTACCCCTGCATCCTCCACCCCATCAATTAGTTCCTTGATCCTAGTCAACTCTTCTAGCTCCCCTCCCCCCAACCTATCTAGTTTAAATTCTCCCCAGTAACCTTAGCCAACCTACCGGCCAGGATATTGGTCCCCGTGTGATTCACGTTCCACCCGTTTTTTGTATACAGATCACCCCTGCCCCTAAAGAGGTCCCAATGGTCCAGGAACCTGAATCCCTGCCCCCTGCACCAGTCCCTCAGCCACACATTCATCTTCCACCTCACTCCATTCCTGCCCTCACCTTCCCGTGGCACAGGCAGTAATCCTTTGCTTTCCTCTTTCTCAGCTGTCTCCCTAATTCCCTGTACTCCCTTTTCATGACCCCTTCTCCCTTCCTACCCACATCAGCGGTACCAATATGTACCGCTACCTCAGGCTCCTCTCCCTCCCACCTCAGGATTTCCAGGACGCGACTAGCGACATCCTGGATCCTGGCCCCAGGGAGGCAGACCACCATGCGAGAATCCCGCCTACCTCCGCAGAAACGCCTGTCTGTCCCCTTCACCATCGAGTCCCCGATTAATACCGCCTTCCTCCTCTTTTCCTTAGCCCTCTGAGTTACAGGGCTGGACTCCACTGCGGAGACACGGCCACTGCTGCTTCCCCCAGGCGGGCTGTCCCCCCCAGCAGTACTCAAGCAGGAGTACTTGTTGTGCAGGGGCAAATCCACCGGGGTGCTCTCAACCACCCTAGCCTTACCCTTCCTGGCCATCACCCACTTGGCCTCCTCCCGTTGCCCTGGTGTGACCACCTGATGATAGCTCTTGTCTATCACCTCCTCATTCTCCCTCATCAGCCTAAGATCCTCGAGCTGCAGTTCCAGCTCCCTAACACGGTCCCTCAGGAACCGCAGCTCGACACACCCCTCACAGATGTGGATGTCTGGGAGGCCAGATGCCTCCAGGACCTCCCACATCCTACACTGGGAACAACACACTGGTTTCACACTCATACTGGACACTTTATGTCAAGTAAGACAGTGAAAAGTTAATAAGAGTGTATGGAAACAAAAACTCACCCCTGCTCGTCCAAGCCCTGTGAGCCAAAGCCCTGACAGCTCACTCAACTTCCCACTCACTCTGTTGCCCGCTACGATGCTGCCCGCTGTATACTTTGGTGCGCTTTTAAACCCTCCAAAAACTTCCCCAGGCCTCTCTTGGCCCGACTTCCGGTTTTGAAAAAAACCTCCGATTTTAAACCCAAAATTAACTGAAAAAATAAATAATTAATTAAAGTCAGAAAACCCACTCTCTTACCCTCAGCCTGCTCCTGGGAACAAATCCCTGATATTAACAACTGATATTAAACCCAAACAACTGAGATTAAACCCAAACAACTGAGATTAAACCCAAACAACTGATATTAAACCCAGAACAACTGAGATTAAACCCAGAACAACTGAGATTAAACCCAAACAACTGATATTAAACCCAGAACAACTGAGATTAAACCCAGAACAACTGAGATTAAACCCAGAACAACTGAGATTAAACCCAAAACAACTGAGATTAAACCTAAACAACTGATATTAAACCCAAACAACTGAGATTAAACCCAGAACAACTGATATTAAACCCAAACAACTGATATTAAACCCAAACAACTGAGATTAAATCCAAACAACTGATATTAAACCCAAACAACTGAGATTAAACCCAAACAACTGATATTAAATCCAAACAACTGAGATTAAACCCAAACAACTGAGATTAAATCCAAACAACTGAGATTAAATCAAAACAACTGAGATTAAATCCAAACAACTGATATTAAACCCAAACCACTGAGATTAAACCCAAATAACGGAGAGTAAACCCAAACAACTGAGATTAAATCCAAACAACTGAGATTAAACCCACAACAACTGGGTTTAAACCCAAACAACTGAGATTAAATCCAAACAACTGAGATTAAACCCACAACAACTGGGATTAAACCCAAACAACTGAGATTCAATCCAAACAACTGTATTAAGAATTAATAAATAATTAATAAAATGTATTAAGAATTCACTATTTAATAGTTTGAAATGGTAATTTTTCACCATAATTACTGAGAGAGTCATTCAGTTTTTTTTGGTTCAGACATGTCATGCTTGATTGTTAGTTAAGAAGGTGTGACAGATTGCAATTCATGGATAAACACTTGTGGCTCAGTCCTCAATGATGGAAAAGCGCATGTGTTGATGCGTCTGGCATATATTTGATTACACCATGAGTTTTCTGGTGTTCATTAGATGTTGAAATGTTAAGAAGTTAAATGTTACAATTAAAGTTCTTTTATTAGTGTCACAAACAAGCTTACATTAACACTGCAATGAAGTTACTGTGAAAATCCCCTAGTCGCCACACTCCGGCGCCTGTTCGGGTGCACAGAGGGAGAATTTAGCATGGCCAATGCACCTAACCAGCACATCTTTCGGACTGTGGGAGGAAACTGGAGCACCCGGAGGAAACCCACGCAGACACACGGAGAATGTGCAGACTCTGCACAGACAGTGACCCAAGCCAAGAATCGAACTCAGGTCCCTGGCGCTGTGAGGCAGCAGTGCTAACCACTGTGCCACAATGCCATCCCATTTTAAGGCACTAAGTCAGCTACCTGATAGACACAATGAGTGGGATTTTATGGCTGCGCTTGGGCGAGACTGGGAATTCCCACCCGAGGTCAACGGAGATTTCCGTTGTCAGCCCCTTGCCCGTGCCAATTCTGTGGCGGGTGAGGTGGTAGAGTTCTGGCCAATATTGCTCTTTCTGTTTAGTCCTTTAAAAATTATTTGCAAAAATCTTTTTTGTAGTTGCAATCATAAGAACAGACTTGTATTTATATGATGCCTTTCACATCCTCAATCTAGTGTCTACATTGCATTCCTATACGGCAGGTGACACCTCTATCCCAAATCCCCATCCCATATCTCACATCCCCAAGCCCCAGTTGGCTGCCAAACTGGCCTACAACCAATTAGCAACCGACCTCAGGGAAAATTGCAAGCTGTGATGACGTACCTTCATGGTGCGGGGGTTGTGATCCGGAAATTGTTCTAACATTAGGTTACTGGCCCCACCTCCAGTATCTGTATGAAGGTCTTGTGATGCAGGAGGTAATATTTCTACCTCTGAACCAGAAGCTCCAGGTTCAAGTCCTGCTCCAGTATTAAGCTCCACCTCAGGAGTTGGCCAAGGAAGGTGTGTACATAATGTGGCCAATCAGGTTGAAGAACAAGGTATTGGATGTGTTAGTAGTCTTGAAGGTGAATAAATCTCCAGGTCTGGATGAATTCTGCCCCTAGGCTGCTGTGGGAGGCAACAGAGGAGATTGCAGGGGCCCTGACCCAAATTTTCAATTCCTCTCTAGCCACGAGGGAGGTGCCAGAAGACCGGAGAACAGCTAATTTGGTTTCGCTATTTAAGAAGGGTTGTAAAAATAAGTAAGAGTTTTAACAACACCAGGTTAAAGTCCAACAGGTTTATTTGATAGCAAATGCCATTAGCTTTTGGAGCGCTGCTCCTTCGTCAGATGGAGTGGATATCTGCTCTCAAACAAGGCACAGAGACACAACATCAAGTTACAGAATACTGATTAGAATGTGACTCTCTACAGCCAACCAGGTCTTAAAGATACAGACAATGTGAGTGGAGGGAGCTTTAAGCACAGGTTAAAGAGATGTGTATTGTCTCCAGACAGGACAGCCAGTGAGATTCTGTAAGTCCAGGAGGCAAGCTGTGGGGGTTACTGATAGTGTGACATAAACCCAAGATCCCGGTTTAGGCCGTCCTCATGTGTGCAGAACTTGGCTATCAGTTTCTGCTCAGCGACTCTGCGCTGTCGTGTTTCGTGAAGGCCGCCTTGGAGAACGCTTACCCGAAGATCAGAGGCTGAATGGGTTTAAGTCACACTATCAGTAAGCCCCACAGCTTGCCTCCTGGACTTGCAGAGTCTCACTGGCTGGCCTGTCTGGAGACAATACACATCTCTTTAACCTGTGCTTAATGTTCCCTCCACTCACATTGTCTGTATCTTTAAGACCTGGTTGGTTGTAGAGATTCGCATTCTAATCAGTATTCTGTAACTTGATTTTGTGTCTCTGTATGCCCTGTTTGAGAGCAGACATCCACTCCATCTGACGAAGGAGCAGCGCTCTGAAAGCTAATGGCATTTGCTACCAAATAAACCTGTTGGACTTTAACCTGGTGTTGTTAAAACTCTTACTGTGTTTACCCTAGTCCAACGCCGGCATCTCCACATTGTAAAAATAAACCAGGGAACTACAGACCAGTGAGTCTCGCGTCAGTGGTAGGGAAACAATTGGAGAAACTTCTGAAGGAGAGCATCTGTCTCCATTTGGAGAGGCAAAGCTTTATCAGGGACAGTCAGCATGGCTTCAACAGAGGGAGGTCGTGTCTAACAAGTTTGATTGTTTGAGGTGACCAGGTGTGCAGATGAGGGTAGTGCAGTCAATGTAGTTTATACGGATTTCAGCAAAGCCTTTGTTAAGGTCCCACATGGGAGGCTTGTAAAGAAGATAAATGCAAATGAGATACTGGGTTATTTGCTAAAGTGGGTTAAAAATTGGCTCAATTGTAGGAGACAAAGGATGATGACAGAAGGCTGCTTTAGTGACTGGAAGCCAGTGCCTAGTGGCGTACCACAGGGATCTGTGTTGGGTCCCTTATTATTCATCATTTATACAACTGACATTGATGACTATGTGGGGGGTAGAATTAGTAAGTTTGCAGATGACACAAAGGCTGGCTGTGTGGTTAACAGTGAGGCAGAGTGTCTTGGGCTGCAAGAAGATATAGACAGAATGATCAAATTGGCAGATAAGTGGCAGGTGGGATTTAACCTTGAAAAGTGTGAGGTGATACAATTTGGAAGGAGTAATTTGACAAGGAAGTATTCAATGAATGGAATGACACTAGGAAGTTCTGTGGAACAAAGGGATCTTGGTGTGTTTATCCATAGATCTCTGAAGGCGGAAGGGCATGTTAGTAGGGTGATGAAAAAGGCACTTTTTATGGGACGCTTACTTTTATCAAGCAAGGCATTGATTACAAAAGCAGGGAAGCCATGTTGGAGTTGTTTAGAACTTTGGTGAGGCCACAGCTAGAGTACTGTATGCAGTTCTGGTCACCACATTATAGGAAGGATGTGATTGCACTGGAGGGGGTGCAGAGGAGATTCACCAGGATGCTGCCTGGGGTGGAACATTTAAGTTAAGAGAGGTTAGATAGGCTTGGGTTGTTTTGAGTGGAGCAGAGAAGACTGAGGGGAGACCTGATCAAGGTGTACAAGATTATGAGGGACATGGACAGAGTGGTTAAGGAGCAGCTGTTCGCCTTAGTTGAAGGGGCAGTCACGAGGGGACAGAGGTTCAAGGTGAGGGGCAGGAGGTTTAGGGAGGATGTGAGGAAAAACCTTTTCACCCAAAGGGTGGTGATGGTGTGGAATGTGCTGCCCGGGAGGGTGGTAGAGGCAAGTTGCCTCACATCTTTTAAAAGATACCTGGATGAGCACTTGGCATGTCATAACATTCAAAGCAATGGACCAAGTGCTGATAAGTGGGATTAGGTGGGAGTTCAAATGTTTCTCGCCAGTTGGTGCAGACTCAATGGGCTGAAGGGCCTCTTCTGCAGTATATGATTCTAACTTGCAAATCCTTCCAACACACACCAGTGGCAGGCAGTGAGACTGTGAAATATTCCTGATCAACCATAAGATGGAAAGAAATTGGAGCTTTTATCACTATCGATAAGTCCAGGCTATTTTTTTTAATTCAATCGTTGGACATGGGCATCACTGGCTGGCCAGCATTTATTGCCCATCCCTAATTGCCCTTGAGAAGGTGGTGGTTGTGCTACGCAATGCACATATGTTGACACAGCAACGCGAAACCTCATGGGGGACTGGTTAGCTCAGTTAGCTGGATGGCTAGTGTGGATCAAATTGGTGCCAATAGCAAGGGGTTCGATCCCCACTCCAGCTGGGGTGGATTTGGAACCTACCTCCTTGCCTTAACCACATTGAGATTCTGGTAATGTGGGTTGGTCAACAGTGTGAATCTGCAAATTAAAGACAGCCAGTTGACTGATATCCATTGTCAGCTTATAGGGCTGATCGAATTTGGGTAGTTTGGAGCTTATATTCTCTGGGGTTCAGAAGAATGAGAGGTGATCTCATTGAAACATACAATATTCTGAAGGGGTTTGATAGGGTAAACGCTGAGAAAATCTCAGCAGATCTGGCAGCATCTGTAAGGATAAGGATCTGTAAGGATTCTCTCCTTACAGATACTGCCAGACCTGCTGAGATTTTCCAGCATTTTCTCTTTTGGTTTCAGACAGCTTTGACAAAGGGTCATCTGGACTCGAAACGTCTTTTCTCTCCTTACAGATGCTTCCAGACTGGCTGAGATTTTCCGGATTGTTTCCACTGGTTGGGCAGTCTAAACCATGTCGGCACAGTCTCAGGATTCGGGGCTGGACATTTGGGATTGAGGTGAGGAGAAATTACTTCACTCAAAGGGTTGTGAATCTTTGAAATTTGAGAGTGTTGTGGATGTTCCAAAACTGAATACATTTAAGGCTGGGGTGGAAAGATGTTTATTCTCTAAGGGATATGGGTTGTGGGCGAGAAAGTGGAGTTGAAGCCCACGATTAGCCATGATTGTGTTGAATGGTGGAGTAGACTCAATGGGACATTTGGTTTATTCCTGCTCCTATTTCTTGATTTCTAGTAAATAATTAGCAATGTTTTAATAGAGCACTGCTAGTTTAATTGTTCTGTGTTAGATCACTGGCCATCTTGTTGCTGTCCATTAGATCATTGACAGTTTCAATGCTTTTAACCTTCCTCATTGTTTCTGTTTTTGTTGCATGACGAACCCTAAAGAGAAAAAAAATTAAAAAGCTCACCTTAAATCGGTAGTCAGAGGCTGGAAATATCAGTTTCCAGTGGGTCTCGGGGTTTCTGCGTGTACAAGGCTACATTTGTTTATATGTTTTCTGTGCTTGCGCTGGCTACAATTACAAATGTAATGGACCCATTGAAGATACCTTTCCTTTCACAGAGTAGAAGAGTAAGGAAAATCCCATGTTCTTCTGTAGCAAAGTTGACAAAACCTAGGCAAAGGTAATTCGTGTCACATAATGTGACAGCTATGCGACCCTATTTAGATAAGGGAAGGCCACCAAGGTTATGGTTTGCAGTCACACCAGCAAGGTTGAACCCATTGTACAAAAATAGAAATACAAGCTGGTCAAGATACTGCAAAAGAAAACTGATCTTCATTACCTTTGGTTGACCATCAAAAGATTATGGCCAAAAACCATGGGCGGGATTCTCTGGCCGTGCTTACCCCGAAACCGGAAAATCCCACCCGAGGTCAATGGACCGTGTCCCGCCCGCTATGATTCCCATGGCAGGCGGGATGGAAAAATTCAGCCCCATATAATTGTTGATGTTCTAGCTGGGAGAAAAGGTAACGTTTGAGATATGATAATTCCAGGATGTATAAATTCTCATACTGTTACATTTATTTACATTTTGTTCTGGTTGAATCTTTATCATTTTATAATTATGATGTGTGGTTGTAAAATGAGATTAAGGTTTGTTTGTATAGCATTTAATAAGCTATTTGTTTGAAGTTTATGTTGTTAAGATCTTGGAGAGAAGGTGCAGGATTATTGTAAAGAAATTTTCACTGTAGTGAAGCTTTCTTTCTTTGGAGAGGATGAGTGTGAAGAACGCCCAAGAAAAATAGATGAAAGAAAGAAGAAACAAACTTAAACCGGGAGTTGGTAACTACAGTTCCCAGTGGATCTGGGGTTTTCTCTGCATGCACTGGCCACTGAATGGTCACACATACACAGTCTGAGGGTTTTTATTATTTTCATGTTTCTGCACATGTTCTGGTTGGAGAATGGCCATACATGTCCAAAGTCCAAAGATGTGCGGGTTAGGTTGATTGGCCATGCTATAGTTGCCCCTTAGTGTCCTGGGAGCCGTAGATTAGAGGGATTAGCGGGTAAAATATGTAGGGATATGGGGGTGGGGCCCGGGTGGGATTGTGGTCGGTGCAGACTCGATGGGCCGAATGGCCTCTTTCTGTACTGTAGGGTTTCTATGATTTCTATGATTCTATGATGTGCAGTTAGTGTATTCTCAAATCTTCGGGCAGGGAACCACCCCCACACACACATGCAGGAGAAGGAAAGCAAAGGTGAAACAACACAAAACTGAAGGTCAGGTGACCTGAAGAGATGAACCATTCGAAGGAGCAGGACACGGGAAGAGGACAGTGAGAAGGTCCCAAACTAGGGAATTGGAAAGAAAGAGGTCCCAGAAGGAAGTCCATGTTAAGGGACCAGGACAGGAATCTGAAACAGGTCCTGTTAAATAAAGTCAAAAGTAAGGAGAACAGAAATAGGTTCTGAGTTAAAGAGAGAAAGCTGTGGGGAGCAGACTGGAAGCAAAGTGGGCTTGAGAGAAGCCAAAAGATCTGAGGAGGCAGTTGAAGGTTGATGAGTCCTCATTGCGGGCCTTTGGAATATTGGTGTTCTGCTTGGCATGGCCAAAAATCTAAAAGTCTGCTTAAAAAGTGAGGCTTGAGCGTACGTGGAGATCCAGGAGAAAAGAATCTCAGAAGGCCAGGTTGAAATCCTGGAGATGGATACTTGTTGAAGACTTCCAAGTGGAAGTGTTGTTTGGGGGGAATTCTGAGGCGAGTTCTTCGACCATGGAGATTGGAAGCCCTTGAGTTTCAGTGAAACCAGTTGGCTCTCTCTGTGTAACGAATGCCTCAGGGGTGGAGGGTGTTGAGCAATCCATACAATCTGCTTTGGTCGTAACTGTCATTTACCTTGGAGTGTGCTGCATCTGACCACAGTTCACCTTTTAGCTCACATGCTTACCCTGAATATTAGAGTATAAGATCAATATTGTAAGTTGTGTTATTTTATCTATGAAGTTATAGTTGGCGTGAAGGCAAAATGTGATTTGAATCATTTATTGGTGTTAGTTTTGAAATCTTTCCAACCTTTTCGTTCTAGTGCAATATAGTTCATTTGTTCTTGTCTAATAAATGTTTAATTCCTTCTGTTAAAAGTACAGTAGCAGACTCCTGTGAATGTATTCAGTAACTGACTCCACGGTTTCTAACAAAATATAAGTTAGCATCTATTAAGCCAATTTCCACCCTGAGATCTGACTTGTCATAGAATCATAGAATACCTACTGTGTAGGAGGAAGCCATTCGGCCCATCGAGTCTGCACCAACAACAATCCCATCTAGGTCCTATCCCAATAATTTCATGTATTTACCCTGCTCGTCACTAAGGGGCAATTTAGCATGACCAATCAACCTTACCTGGATATCTTTGGACTGTGGGAGGAAACTGGAGCACCTGGGGGAAACCCTGGAGGAAACTCACACAGCCAGAGGGAGAATGTGCAGACTCTGCACAGTCACCCGAGGCTGGAATTGAACCCGGCTCCCTGGCGCTGTGAGGCAGCAGTGCTAACCATTGTGCCACTGTGCCACCCATGTCCAGTAATGACATCAGCTGGGATCGTAACGGATGATACTACGCCATAGCGTTCTCCATTGTTTCAACTCCTGTACCTTTCACCTCCTCTGTTTAGCACTCTGGATGAACAGTCCTGGGGCACAGCTCCAATAACCATAAGGAGCTTAGAGATGAGGAGCAGGTGTAGCAGCCATTTTAGATTGATGAAATGTGACTTCATCGACAACGATCCATTTGTACTCCCCTGAACATTGTTCAATGGGTGCATTAATGTGCCAAAACTACCTTGACCATTGAAATTAAACATCAACCTGGCTGATTCAGCCAACTTTTAATTGTGAATAAAGTTTGACACTTAATGGTAAGTTTAAAGTGACAAATGCAACAGGTATGTTAACAGCAACAATAACGTGTGTATACAAAGCACAGAAAAATTAGTAAAACATGCCAAGTCTCAATATGGAGCATTAGCAAACATAACCTGACACTGAGCCCCAGAAGGAGATATTAGGATAGATGATCGAAAGATTGGTCAAAGCGATAGGTTTTAAGGAGCATCCTCCACAAAGTGAGAGTGGCCCCAGGGTTAGGGAACAAATTGCGGAGTTTCGAACAAGCTCGAGGCACATCTGTCAATGTTAGAGTGATTAACATCAAGGATTTTCAAGGAGCAAGAAGTGGGAGAATGCAGATTTCTCTGAGTGCTGTGAGGCTGGCGGAGATTATCAAGATAGAGAGGGTTGAGAATGGAAGGATTTGAAAACAAGGATGAGAATTTTACAACTGAGGTGTTGCTCAGCCAGGAGCCATTGTAGGTCAGAGAGCACAGGGGCGATGGGTGAATGGACTTAGAGTTGGTACACGGGCGGTAGAGTTTTGGATGACCTTAAACTTACAGAGCATAAGATGTAGGAAGTTTGCCTGGAGGACATAGGAATAATCTAGTCCAGAGGTAACTTTAGTGCTGGTCCAGATAAATGATCAATCAGAAAGTCAATTTGGGTTGCAAGGAAATCACAATAGTATAGGATGGATGGAGATTACAGTGGTATAGGATGGATGGAGATTACAGTGGTATAGGATGGATGGAGATTACAGTGGGATAGGATGGATGGAGATTACGGTGGTATGGGGTGGATGGAGATTACAGTGGTATAGGATAGATGGAGATTACAGTGGTATAGGATGGATGGAGATTACGGTGGTATAGGATGGATGGAGATTACAGTGGTATAGGATAGATGGAGATTACGGTGGTATGGGGTGGATGGAGATTACAGTGGTATAGGATAGATGGAGATTACAGTGGTATAGGATGGATGGAGATTACGGTGGTATAGGGTGGATGGAGATTACAGTGGTATAGGATAGATGGAGATTACGGTGGTATAGGATGGATGGAGATTACAGTGGTATAGGATAGATGGAGATTACAGTGGTATAGGGTGGATGGAGATTACAGTGGTATAGGGTGGATGGAGATTACAGTGGTTAAGGATGGATGGAGATTACAGTGGTATAGGGTGGATGGGAATCGCAGTGGTATAGGGTGGATGGGAATCGCAGTGGTATAGGGTGGATGGGAATCATGGTGGTATAGGCTGCAAGGATATCACAATAGTACGGGACAGATGGAAAACTCAACTATAAAGTAATAAGATTTCTATAAAGTACCTGACTCATCATCGGGGACATGCTCCTCAGTCCTGGTCTGGACATCCTGATGAGGCCCAGAACTGCAAGATCTGCTGCTGTATCAGATTTCTTCAGGAGTTGAACTCATTGGTCCTGGTCCCTTCCCCCTGCCTACATCATTAGAATTGTGTGGGGCCAATTTAGACTCCACCCTCGACCAACCATCATGAATAGTTTGACATGAGGCAAAAACCTGGCATGTTTAAATCTCCACCTAATTCCTAACTTTCCCAGTGCACCCTTGTGGCAGATTTATTGCTTTAGTACAGCGTTATACATATGACACGCCCATCCACATTTCCCAGAAAGCATTCTAATCTGAAAATCAGGGTAGCAATGGGATTAGAGCTAACAGCAACATTTATTCCACCCATTCAGTTTTCTCATTGAAATTTCTGTCTTGGAGATAGAGGCAATCATGTCATTTGGCATTTAGTTTAATGGCTTTCAAATAGGAAGTTAAGCACAGATCAGTTTTCAAAGTCAAATTTTAAAAGGCAGTCAGACAAATAGAATACAGCTCATACTACAACAGGATCATTAGTCTTATCCAATGCACTGTAAAGGCTTGTCCCTGATTGATCTAACATGGGAAAATGTAGTGTTGCTATTCTGAAAATACACACATTAGGGTCAGCAGGCAATGATGCAAATTGTAGCTTCTATCAGCCATAAAAAATCTATCTACATCATAGAATCCACAGTGCAGGAGGCCATTCGGCCCATCAAGTCTGCACTGACTCTCCGAAAGAGGATCTCACCCAGGCCCTTTCCCTAACATTTTTACCCCACTAATTCCCCTAAACCGACACATGTAGGGACACAAAAGGGCACTTTAGCATGGCCAATCCATCTAACCTACACATTTTTGGACTGTGGGAGGAAACCAGAGCACCCGGAGGAAACCCACGCAGGCACGGGGATAACGTGCAAACTCCACACAGACAGTGACCCGAGGCCGGAATTGAACCCAGGTCCGTGGCGCTGTGAGGCAGGAGCTCTAACCACTGTGCCACCGTGGCGCCCTCGTCTAATAGAGTCACAGAGTCAAAGAGGTTTACAGCATGGAAACAGGCCCTTTGGCCCAACTTGTCCATGCCATCCTTTTTTTTAAACCCCTTAGCTAATCCCAATTGCCCGCTTTTAGCCCATGTGCCTCTATACCCATCTTACCCATGTAATTGTCTAAGCGCTTTTTAGAAGACAGAATTGTATCCACCTCTACTACTACATCTGGCAGCTTGTTCCAGACACTCACCATCCTCTGTGTGAAAAAATTGCCCCTCTGGACACTTTTGTATCTCTCCCCTCTGACCTTAAATCTATGCCCTCTAGTTTTAGACTCCCCTATCTTTGGGAAAAGATATTGACTGTCTAGCTGATCTGTGCCCTCATTATTTTATAGACCTCTATAAGATCACCCCTCAGCCTTCTATGCCCCAGAGAAAAAAGTCCCAGTCTATCCAACCTCTCTTTATAACTCAAACCATCAAGTCCCGGTAGCATCCTAGTAAATCTTTTCTGCACTCTTTCTAGTTTAATAATATCCTTTCTATAATAGGGTGACCAGTACTCCAAGTCTTACCAATGTCTTGTACAACTTCAGCAAGACATCCTAACTCCTGTATTCAATGTTCTGACCAATGAAACCAAGCATGCTGAATGCCTTCGTCACCACTCTGTCCACCTATGACTCCACTTTCACTGAGCCATGAACATGTACCCCTAGATCTCTTTGTTCTGTAACTCTTTCCAACGCCCTACCATTAACTGAGTAAGTCCTGCCTTGGTTCAATCTACCAAACTGCATCACCTTGCATTTATCTAAATTAAACTCCATCTGCCATTCGTCAGCCCACTGGCCCAATTGATCAAGATCCCATTGCAATCAGAGATAACTTTCTTCACTATCCACTACGCCACCAATCTTGGTGTCATCTGCAAGCTTACTAAACATGCCTCCTATATTCTCATCCAAATCATTAATATAAATGACAAACAACAGTGGACCCAGCACTGATCCCTGAGGCGCACTGCTGGTCATAGGCCTCCAGTTTGAAAAACAACCCTCTACAACCACGCTCTGGTTTCTGTCAAGAAGCCAATATTGTATCCATTTAGATACCTCACCCTGGATTCTGTGAGATTTAACCTTATCCAATAACCTACCATGTGGTACTTTGTCAAAGGCCTTGCTAAAGCCCATGTAGACAACATCAACTGCACTGCCCACATCTACCTTCTTGATTACCCCTTCAAAAAACTCAATCAAATTTGTGAGACATGATTTTCCACTCACAAAGCCATGCTACCTGTCCCTAATCAGCCCTTCCGTCTCTAAATGCCTGTAGATCCTGTCTCTCAAAATACCTCCCAACAACTTACCCTCTACAGATGTGAGGCTCACCAGCCTGTAGTTTCCAGGCTTTTCCCTGCAGCCCTTTTTAAACAAAGGCACAACATTTGCCACCCACCAGTCTTCAGGCACCTCACCCGTGACTATCGATGATTCAAATATCTCTGCTAGGGGACCCGCAATTTCCTCCCTAGCCTCCCACAATGTCCTGAGATACATTTCATCAGATCCCGGGGATTTATCTACCATGACGCACTTTAAGACTTCCAGCACCTTTTTCTCTGTAATATGTACACTCCTCAAGACATCACTATTTATTTCCCCAAGTTCCCTAAGATCCATACTTTTCCCCGCAGTGAATACTGATGAGAAATATTCATCCAGGATCTCACCCATCCCTTGTGGATCCGCACACAGATGACCTTGTTGATCCTTAAGAGGCCCTACTCCCTCCCTAGTTATCCTTTTGGTCTTTATGTATTAGTAGAAGCTCTTTGGATTCTCCTTTGCCTTATCTGCCAAAACAATCTCATGTCCCCTTTTTGCCCTCCTGATTTCTCCCTACTGCTACTTTTTTTCTTTAATTCACTTTATAAGCTGCAAATATTTAAATAATTAGGCTCACGTTATTTTAACATGTAGCATGTAACATTTTCATATTTAGTAGTAGACTAAGTGTCTGTTGTTGGGTTGGGCCAGGGTTGGACGTTGGAGGGTGGTGCGAGGGAGCTCCCCTGAGGTGTCGGGTGTGTGTGTGGGGTTGGGGGGGGGGGGGGGGGGGGAGGGGGGTGTCCTATGCAGGGCTTAGTCTGGGTCTTACTCTGAAATTAGAAGTGCTTGTTTTCCTTTTCCTTCTAACTCTTTCAGACTGACAATGAGGGTAAAACCGCCAGAACCATCCAATGTTAGTGATTTAAGTTTAAGTTTATTTATTAGTGTCACAAGTAGGCTTACTTAAAACTGTAATGAAGTTACTATGAAAATCCCCCAGCCGCCTCACTCTGGCGCCTGTTCGGGTACACTGAGGGAGAATTTAGCATGGCCAATGCACCCTAACCAGCACGTCTTTGGGACTGTGAGAGGAAACTGGAGCACCCGGAGGAAACCCACGCAGACACGGGGAGAACGTGCAGACTCCGCACAGACAGTGACCCAAGCTGGGAATTGAACCCTGGTCCCTGGCGCTGTGAGGCAGCAGTGCTAACCACTGTGCCACCGTGCTGGATGAACCCTAACCTGTGAATTTCCAAGAGGGATTCCCCAGCTCATCTTTGGTGTACTGCACAATGTGATGCTGGGGAGCCAGTTCTGTAATTGTGAAACATTCCAGTGATTAGTGGGTAAGCAATAATGAGCATGGGAAATAGAATGGGATTGACCTTGACTTTGCGTGACAATAGCAGCAAGGCAGCAGCTTCTTTTAAATCTCTCCCTGACTTCAGTGGAAATAAAAATAGAGAAAGATGTAAAACTACTGCTGACTCATCATCACCCACAACAACACAAAGTTAGGAGCTACCCCTGAATGTTGTGTATTTTTAGAATATTGGCCGCAATTCTCCCAAAGTTCTGGAACTCTCCGCATGCGCAGTGGTCCCGATCTGTCAAACTCCCCGTTTGCTGGCCAGCCTGGGACACCCACAGTGCTGCCCCCCGCACCCACACCTCCCCCCCCCCCCCCCCCCTCCCCCCCCACACAGCCCGATCACAGCCCTCAAGCAATTCCCGGGCCAGCCCTGACCGAAGCACTTCGATGTACAGCCCACTCCCCCCAGCGGTGGCGATCCCCCCATCCCCCTCACCCCAGCAGAAGCACCCCCCCCCCCCCCGCCTGCTGCTGACCCCCTGGGGTCAGGACCCCCCTGGAGGCAGCACCCACCGCCCCTCCTCCCCGGCAGACCACCCCCCAGCCTGCCCCAATCGCTGCCCTCCTTCCATCCCAGGCCGATCCTGTCTGCAGAGTGGCAGTGGGACCCCCCCCACCCCCACCAATCACCTCCAGGTCCCGCCCACAATAGGCCCCCCTTGGCACTGCCCGATGCCCAATGGGCATAGGCACATTGCCCCTTGGGCAGGGCCAGGGTCACAGGCTGGCACTGTCAGGGTGCCCATGTCCAGGTGGCACGATCCCTGCCATCCAACCCCCTGGGGGGTCCCGATTGCCCCCCCTTCATTCCGGCGGGGTCTCCTGCTAATTCCCCGAACATGGGGAGCTAGTCTGAATCCCGCCGGAATGAAGTACTCCTGGCGGGGTGGGAGATTCAATCAGGACCTGAAAGGTCCCGATAATGAGCTAATAAACATATTTCAAATACATGCAAAAACGATTTAAATGACTTACCTGCCTTCCCGCCGGTTTCCAGGTGGTCTGACTGGCTATTTTCTATTGTACTTCCGGCTTAGAGGTCGGCACTGTTGCCAGGCAGAGATGGAGCAGATGGAGAGATTCGGTAAGGGACGGCATGGGGAATACACACATTCATAAGGGTTTATATAGTTCACCGGCTCTGGGAGATGTGCATGTGTTCCCGACGCATGCGCAAATCCCGGTTCAAGACCGGAGACACGCGTCTCCCACCCCGACCCCACAGAAACATTGTGGGTCGCGATGGGAGAATCGCGGCCATTATTTCTCTTAGTCGCTTTGCAGAACGGAAAAATATTATTGGCTGGTTCCATGGATTCAAGGATATTCAAACTGACTTTCCATAAGTGTTTCTCAGCAGATGTCAAATTTGTCATTCTTTTACTAGTAGTTCACTTTCCAGAAGCTGGATTTTCCAGCCTTGGGGGTGAGTGCGACTGGAAAAGCCTGTCCAGAGTCTACAAATGGATGTCGATAGGTTAGATGATTGGGCAGAAGTATAGCAGAGTGAGTATAATGTGGGCAAAATGAGAGTTTGTTCACTTTGGCGTGAGGAATAGAAAATCAGAATATTCCAAAGATGGGCAGGTTGGATGGATTGGCCATGCTAAATTGCCCCTTAGTGTCCAAGATGGGCAGGTTAGATGGATTGGCCGTGCTAAATTGCCCCTTAGTGTCCCAAGATGGGCAGGTTAGGTGGATTGGCCATGCTAAATTGCCCCTTAGTGTCCCAAGATAGGCAGGTTAGGTGGATTGGCCATGCTAAATTGCTCCTTAGTGTTCCAAGATATGCAGGTTAGGGGGATTAACCATGGTAAATGCGTGGGGTTATGGGAATAGGGCAGGCGGTGGGATTGGGTAAATCAGAGGGTCAGTGCAGACTTGATGAGCCGAATGGCCTCCTGCACTGTAGGGATTCTATGGTTCTAGTGACATTTACAAATTCTCCATTCATTCTTTCTTCAGGTTAGCAATATCATGAGTCGATTATTATGTTCTAATATGTTCTATATTACTATTAATATCTATGCCAGGAATAATGAAGAGGTTTGTATCACATGCTGATCTATTGTGTCAGAAGCATTGCTCACCCATGGAATGAAATCTTATGATTTTCTTAAATGATCATTTATCCATTAAGTTTTGAGTCAAAATAGCAACACATATGCAAGAAGGAATAGTAACTAGCAGAGAGCTGTGAAGACAATTTCTTCAATATTTTGTTTCAAAGCCACATTTCACAGATGCACGTAAATGCCACAAAACCAACAGAATTGTCACCTGGTTTTGTTCCATTTTCTTTCTCCGCTCAGGTGAAACAGCACATTAAAACAAACACAGAACTATCAAAAAACAATTGCTAAACAGTAAAATTAGAAGCATAGGCCATGCGGTCCATCAAGCCTGCACTGACAACAATCCCATCCAGGCCATACCCCTGTAATTACCCTGCTGGTCCCCCTGACACTAAGAGGCAATTCAGCATGGCCAGTCAACTAATCCGCACATCTTTGGAGTGTGGGAGGAAACCCACGCAGACCCAGGAAGAACGTGCAGACTCCACACAGACAGTGACCCTAGGCTGGAATTGAACCTGGGTCTCTGGCACTGTGAGGCAGCAGGGCTAAGCACTGTGCCACCCATAATAAAATTGAAGATTTGATGTTACAAAGGCATGCAACCACCTTCTTCATTATCCCACAATCCCTGTCTGGGACCAAGTGATTGAGGTGGAAATTTCACCAGGATCTGAGTGCAAAGAATGGCCAGCTGCAGTGTCCCTGAGACTGACTGACAGACAGTGATCCGGAAAATCCAGAGTGCATTGGAACTGGGAAGCTCCAGTTGAGAAACAACCTTTGCAGCTTTCTTGACAGCATATTTTGAGTTGTTGAATAATAATTGCAGGCAGATTCTGTGTGTGTAAATTCTGGGGCTTTGACACTTGAATCAATTTTTGTTAAAAATGCATTAAAAGACAAAAACATACCATTTGAATCTAATCAAGCAAATTATCTAAATAAGCAGATTTCTCTACTATTCCTGTACTTACTAAATTACACAGAGACCTGTAGATAGTCAACATGTTTTCCCAAAGGTAAGGGAGTCTAAAACTAGAGGGCATAGGTTTAAGGTGAGAGGGGAGAGATACGAAAGGGTCCAGAGGAACATTTTTTTCACACAGAGGGTGGTGAGTGTCTGGAATGAGCTGCCAGAGGCAGTAGTAGAAACGGGTACAATTTTGTCTTTAAAAAACATTTAAACAGTTACATGGGTAAGATGGGTATAGAGGGACATGGGCCAAACGTGGGCAATTGGGACTAGCTTAGTGGTAAAAGCTGGGTGGCATGGACAAGTTAGGCCTGAGGGCCTGTTTCCATGCGGCAAACCTCTATGAATATATGATTAAATATTGCCTGACAAGTAATACTGGCTATAGATCTTTAAATCACTGGTGGACCCGTTAACCTCCAGTTTACGATGAGGCTGGTTCACTTGATGGAGAGAAACTATGGTAATGACTGAAGTAGAAAACAAATGAGATTGATGCCAGCCTTTGGAATGTAAACAGCTGAGAGAGTGAGAACTATCAATCAAAAAAGAGACATCAACTGTCATTTTCTTTTCCATATTGTAACAAGAGCCAGAACATGACAGATATTGAGATCCAACCTTTTAAAAAAGCAGCGATCTGAATCAATATCCAATTGTAGGTAGGGTCTAGTGCAGCTACTTGGGAAAAGCAGTGAAGATACCACTTGAAATTGAGACAGCCATTATGACACAGGGAAAGACACTTCAAGATGGCAGCCAGAACTGTCACATCTCTGATGTCCATCAATATATCATGAACTGGATGGCATGTAGGTCATCAACCCTTCCATCAGGCTGAAGATTTCTCACCTAACTGGAGAGAAACACTGCTGCTACAGAGACTAGAAGGCGTTATCCGAAAGCTGGGTATAAGATCATGCACAGATGTACCCTGGCCTCAGCACCCACCATAACTATAGAGACAAGCAGCTCCTGTCTCCACTTGCAACTGCTGGAACCATCATTTGATGCGATTCTTGAGCCAGCTAGGTCCATGGAACTTCACAACAATAAAGTAGCCTGAACCCTAGTGGGGTCTTGAAGTTTATTTTATTAGTATCACAAGTAGGCTTACATTAACACTGCAATGAAGTTTTTAAAATTCATTTGTGGGACATGGGTGACGCTGGCTGGGGCCAGCATTTATTGCCCATCATTTGTTGCCCTTAAACTGAATGGCTTGCTAGGCCATTTCACAGTCAACCACATTGCTGTGGCTCTGGAGTCACATGTAGGCCAGACCGGCTAAAGATGGCAGATTTCCTTCCCTAAAGGACATTAGTGAACCAGATGGGTTTTTCCAACAATCGACAATTGTTTCATGGGCATCTGTAGATTCTTAATTCTGGATATCTTTTATTGAATTTAAATTCCACCATCTGCCATGGCGGGATTCGATCCTAGGTCCCCAGAACATTGGCTGAGTTTCTGGATTAATAGTCTAGTGATAATACCACTAGGCCAAGGCCTCCCCAAGTTACTGTGAAAATCCCCTAGTCGCCACATTCCAGTGCCTGTTTGGGTACACTGAGGGAGAATTTAACATGGCCAATGCACCTAATCAGCATGTCTTTTAGACTGTGGGAGGAAACCGGAGCATCCAGAGAACGTGCAGACTCCGCACAGACAGTGACCCAAGCCAGGAATTGAACCTGGGTCTCCGGCACTGTGAGGCAGCAGTGCCAACCACTGTGCCACCGTAGATCTGCCATCAGAGGTTGGTTTTCTTCACACATAGCTGCAGTTAACCTTGCAAGTTATGCAGGGCAATGTCTACTGACAGGTTGTGTGCTTTTAAACTAACTGACTAAGTTCCAGCAATATACCTACGCACCTCTGGTGGTCCCTATCTTCACCAAAACCCTCCTGATTTGGTAAATAGGAGATTTCTGTGAGGGAAAAGTGCATATAAACTAACAACCAACAGAATTACTGAATAAATATTTTGTGATGTTATGTTGGAAGCATATTAAGTTGTGCCTGTCTGTTTGCTTCAGCTGCAGAATATTAATTAATTATAGCTCTGAGTTCTGGTAGCCCAGTTAAATAATTATAACAGTGGAAAATACTCAGGGGATATTAATTTGTTCCGTGCTTGTGACTGAATTATTAGCTGGTCCCATAGGCAAATTATACAAAGCTCAGTGGAATCCTACAGAGGAGAGTTGAACAATATATCAGAGATAGTTAAAGGGAGCTGTACAGTCTGTGATCGTTGTGCGCCCAAGAGTGAGTTCTGAAACAAAGCAACTTAGTCTGAAGCTCTGCTGTGTGGAATCCTCGTCCTTTGAGAAATTCCTAAACCGAGTGTGAGTTTCTACGCACTTAGAGAACTCTGAATCATCCTGCAAACTGTGGGTTTTATTATTCTACATCTGAAATGAAACATTAGTCACTGTCAGAAAGAATTAGCAGGCCTCTACATTCACTGCAACTGAGTAAATCTTTGCCCGCTTTGATTCACTAAATTGACAAAACGATAAACAGTAATTTTTTTTGGCACCCACTGCCTCCGATAATCATAATTGTTTAAAACACAGAAAATATTTCAAAACCCTTGGGTGGAACATTTGATTGCTTCCAGTTTCAGTTGCTGGGTCTTTGATTACTATTGCACACATCCTGTCCTTGTTGAGGCAGACAGCACACTGAATTCCTGCCGATTCCTCATTTGAAAGATTGTGGTGCGCATCCCAGTGCTAAACCTGTCCAGGTGTCCCAGCCGCGTACACAGCTCGCACATGTTTTGGTTGCCGTGCCCCTCTTAAAGGCAGCCTGCCCCTCTTAAAGGGAAGCTGCACTCACTGCAAGGAAGCAGCTGCTGCTTATTATCTGTCATGATGTGGAGATGCCGGTGTTGGACTGGGGTGAACACAGTAAGAAGTCTCACAACACCAGGTTAAAGTCCAACAGGTTTATTTGGTAGCAAATACCATAAGCTTTCGGAGCACTGCTCCTTCGTCAGATGGAGTGGAAATCTATTACTGTTTATCATTTCCACTCCATCTGATGAAGGAGCCGTGCTCCGAAAGCTTATGGTATTTGCTTATTATCTGACAGGTTTATTTGGTAGCACAAGCCACTAGCTTTCGGAGCGCTGCTACCAAATAAACCTGTTGGACCTTAACCTGGTGTTGTGAGACTTCTTACTGTGCCCAACCCAGTCCAACGCCGGCATCTCCACATCATGGCTTGTTATCAGCACAGAGGTTTGTTGAAAGGAGAAGCGGCCCAATGCGGCAACAGTGAAGAGAGGGGGCTCCTAGGCTTTCACATGCAGTGCTAGAGGCAGAAATGCATGAGATCTAAAAAGGAGAGGGATACCATGTTGGTGCATGTCACAAACCATGCTAATATTATCTGCGAGGGTGTCCCAACTTGAAACACTGCTTCATGGTGGTGTGTAGTTTTGTTTTTGGAATGGTGTGAGGAGTCACACGATGAGACTCTTCCCCCGCCCCCCTCATCCCCACCCCCATCCCAAGCGAGAATAACCAGCCCAGTCATTGTGTTACAATTACTAAAGACTATTTATTAAATTAAAGAAAAGACAAATACACTATTAATACAATTAAGACAATTACATATATGAATTACTAAACACACTCAGTTTATATAAAAATTGCCCCTTGGTCTAAGATAGATCTGTGATTCCTGAACTCCTCAAGACTTTCCCATTCCCAAACAACATCAAAATTAAGTAAATCTATCAGTTAAATCCAGCTTAAAGTTACCAGCCAATACAAGGTGGATGATCAAGTCTGGCAAACATCTTTTCCTGGTTCAGCAAATATATTTAAACTGCCTTTATGAAGGTTGCTGCACTGCCTTGGCTCAAAGACTTCTTAGATATTAAACTGGCCTCTTGACTCTTATTTGCTACAATACCTGTCTGCTTCTGAAGGTGCTGGCAATTATACCCTGGTTCTGACTTTCCCCTCTGTGTATTAGGGCTTTCTGCATCTCTCACAGTCCGGGACTCTCAAAAGTAGCATCTGTATTGCTTCCACTCATCTCTCAGTTGTCTAGTTAAGCTGTTTCCTGACGATATGGCTACTCGCACTTGATTCTGTCTAGGAGTCTGCTAATCTTGTTACTGGGAAAGGTCACATCTCATTGTCTCCTTTGAATGCTGGCTCCTGCTGTTGCTAGGCAGGTTTTTACCTGTTGCTGGGCAGAACATTTCCTGGCATTCTTTGTTAAATCCTTGTTCCTGCTTTCACTCGGAAGATCGATGACATGTCCCACCCTTTTTAAAAAAAATGAAAGCCTTAATTTGGAAGATGTTTCATTTCTCAACCCTTTTCGTACTAGTCCTAACTTACCAAACATTACAAAATTTAAGAGCATGCATTAATGCAGAACATACCCCAGAGACTTTACACCCATGGCGCCCAGAATTTGCTTTCTTACTCGCTTTCTTACTCGGGATAAAGCGTCCTCAATAACGTTTTCTCTCCCAGCCACGTGAAGTATTTTGAAGTGAAATGGTTGCAATAGCAAACTCCATCGGAAGAACCAGGTCTTCTGATCTTGAAATTTCTCCAGAAATTTCAGAGGATTGTGTTCTGTATATATCATTGTCTCTGCTGGATTGCTGGCAACATAAATCTCAAAATGTTGTAACGCCAGTAACAGGTTCCAAGTTTCTTTCTCTATGGTTGAACACTTCTGCTGGTGACAGTTTAATTTCCTTGAGAAATATCCCACCGGTTTCTCGAGGTCAAGTTTGTCTTCCGGCAGCAACACATTTGCTCCATCAATGTTCCTATCATCCACTGCCAGTTTAAACTGCTTGTCATAACTGGGTGGTGCTCACACTGGGTTCGCCATTGACACAGTTATTCATAGAATCATAGAATCCCTACAGTGCAGAAGGAGGCCATTCAGTCCATCGAGCCTGCATCGACAACAATCCCACCCAGGCCCTATTCCCCATAACCACACATATTTAACCTGCTAATCCCCCTGACATCCCCCTAACACTAAGGAGCATTTTAGCATGGCAAATCAACATAACCCACACATTTTTGGACTGTGGGAGGAAACTGGAACACCCGGAGGAAACCCACGCAGGCACGGGGAGAATATGCAAACTCCACACAAACAGTGACCCAAGCCGGGAATTGAACCCGGGTCCCTGGCGCTGTGAGGCAGCAGTGCTAACCACTGTGCCACCGTGCCACCCGTTAAATGGTTGAATGCTGTTTGACGGTCCTCCATCCAGTTAAAGTGCTTGTTTTTCTTTGAGAGTTCTGTGAGTGGTGCTACCACACTGTTGAAATCTGGCACGAACTTACGGTAGAATCTGCTCATAGATTTCACTCAAAATCTGTTTTCTGACGGTGGGTTCTGGGAAGTCCCAAATAGCCTGTCTTTTTGCATCACGTGGTTCCATTTGACCATGTCCCATGATGTGCCCCAGATTCCAAATTTTGGGCCTCAGCAAATTCACTTTTTGCTAACTTCATCATGAGATTAAGTTATTCTAAGTGCCAAACAATTCCCTGAGGTGGTGCAGATGCTCTTCCCAATTCTAGCTGAACACCACTAAGTCATCAATGTATACACGCAGTGACTCAGTCCTTGAATCACTCTTTTCGTCAGCCTTTGAAAGGTTGCGGGGGTGTTCTTAATCCCGAACAGATGACTTTGAATTAATAAAATCCTTGTGGTGTCACAAAAGTGGAGATCTCGTTTGCCCTCTCAGTCAAAGATCCTTGCCAATATCCCTTGAGCAAATCTATTTTGGCGATGAATTTTAATTGTCCAATACTTTTGATGCAGTCTTCCAAACGTGGAACAGAAAACAAGTCCCTCTTGGTTACATAGAAACATAGAAATTAGCAGGAGTAGGCCTTTTGGCCCTTCGAGCTGCTCCACCGTTCATTGTGATTATGGCTGATCATGAAATTCAATATCTTGATTCTGCCTTCCCCCCCACCAATACCCCTTGATCGCTTTAGCCCCAAGAGCTATAGCTAATTTTGTTTTGAACTCACGCAATCTTTTGGCCTCAACTACATTCTGTGGTAGTGCATTCCACACATCCACCACCCTCTGCGTGAAGAAATTTCTCCTCACCTCAGTCTTAAAATGTTTACCCCTTATCCACAAACTATGATCCCTGGTACTGGACTCCCCCACCATCAGGAACATTCTATCTGAATCTACCCTGTCTAACCCTGTTAGAATTTTGTAAGTTTCGATGAGATCCCCTCTCTTCTAAATTCCAGTGAATACAATCCTAACCGACTTAATCTGTCCTCATATGACAGACCTGCCATCCCAGGAATCCAGTAAGAAGTCTCACAACACCAGGTTAAAGTCCAACAGGTTTATTTGGTAGCAAATACCATTAGCTTTCGGAGCACTGCTCCTTCGTCAGATGGAGTGGAAATGTGCTCTCAAACAGTGCAAACAGACAAAATCAAGTTGCAGAATACTGATTAGAATGCGAATCCTACAGCCAACCAGGTCTTAAAGGTACAGACAATGTGGGTGGAGGGAACATTAAACATAGGTTAAAGAGATGTGTATTGTCTCCAGACAGAACAGCTAATGAGATTCTGCAAGCCCAGGAGGCAAGCTGTGGGGGTTACTGATAATGTGACATAAATCCAACATCCCGGTTTAGGCCGTCCTCATGTGTGCGGAACTTGGCTATCAGTTTCTGCTCAGCGACTCTGCGCTGGCGTGTGTCGTGAAGGCCGTCTTGGAGAACGCTTACCTGAAGATCCAAAGCTGAATGCCCGTGACTGCTGAAGTGCTCCCCCACAGGAAGAGAACAGTCTTGCCTGGTGATTGTCGAGCGGTGTTCATTCATCCGTTGTCGTAGCGTCTACATGGTTTCCCCAATGTACCATGCCTCGGGACATCCTTTCTTGCAGCGTATCAGGTAGACAATGTTGGCCGAGTTGCAAGAGTAGGTATCGTGTACCTGGTAGATGGTGTTCTCACGTGAGATGATGGCATCCGTGTCGATGATCCGGCACGTCTTGCAGAGGTTGCTGTGGCAGGGTTGTGTGGTGTCGTGGTCACTGTTCTCCTGAAGGCTGGGTAGTTTGCTGCGGACAATGGTCTGTTTGAGGTTGTGCGGTTGTTTGAAGGCAAGAAGTGGGGGTGTGGGGATGGCCTTGGCAAGATGTTCGTCTTCATCAATGACATGTTGAAGGCTCCGGAGGAGATGCCGTAGCTTCTCCGCTCCGGGAAAGCACTGGACACTGGTAGCACTGAGGATGATATGGGGTTCATCCCAGGAATCAGCATGGTTAGCCTTCACTGTATTCCTTCCATAGCAAGGACACCCTTCCTCAGATTAGGATACCAAAACTACACACAATACTCCAGGTGTGGCCTCACTAACACCCTGTACAATTGCAGCAAAACATCCCATCCATATATTCATTCACCCACCCGTGGTCCACCCACAATCTCTATGTTCCATCTGATTTGGGCACCATGATGATAGGGGAGCTCCAATCACTACAACTCAATTCAATCTGGAGAATATGCTCAATTTCCTTCTGTGCCTGCGATAACTTAGCTGAAACTAACCTATATGGATGTTGTTTGATTGGAACAGTGTCCCTCACATGTGTTGCATATGCATTCTACCTATTTATTCCAGCAAATACATTTATTATCTGCAGTAACTCTGTCAGATAGGCAGCCTGCATCACCTGAGTCCTTTGCAGGAGCCAGTGGTGACAGAGACTGTTATATCTGTCATTACCAAGAACATTCTGGATGATGTTCCTGCTTTATGCCCCTTCTCAAACCCAAACTCGCTCTGTTTCTGCTATCTGACATGAAGTGTAAGCCACGGATGTCGTGATCTTGGACCTCCATCACCCCAACCCTCCCGCTCTGCATTTCTGTTTTCAGATACCCAAGGAGTTGCCTAGTCTGCCACTGCAGCCTGCTGAGGAAGGACAAGAACTGGCCCAGTCCTCGGAGGAAGAAGTACCATCACTTGGTCTGATTATCACAGACTTTAGATACGAGTGCAGCACATACTTTAGTGGATAGCACAGAGTCGGGGTCTGTACGCAGTGAGTTTCCAGGCACCAATGGACTGCAGCTGGGCCAGGGGCAGAAGACATTTTGTGTGTCAGCTCCCTGGAGAGCGAGGTCACATAGTAGTCTGGCTGCAGAGGACTCAGATGGGGACCTTGATGGGTGGCACTCAGGGGAAAGCTGATGGACATGAACGGTGTGACGCTGGGTGCCTTGGCAGTCCTGCCAGACAGCTCCTGTCACTATCAGGGAGCTTGGAGGAACCTGGCTCCAACTTGACAGAGGATCTCTGCCTCTGGTCTATCTCCCTGTCACGCTGAAGAGCCCAAGGCATTGATACTGTAGCTTTTCTGTGGACAGGTCACTTATTCCGCTGTCCTCCCTGTCAGGATGCACTCCCTGTCAAATCCCAGAACACGCTACAACATCAGAAACACTCCACAGCGCTTTGAAAAAGTACAGGCTTTTCAGTAGCAACTGACCAGAAAGTGAGATGCCTGACCCTTTGAATAATATGGGGTTCATCTTGCAGTTTAATGTTTGCTCTTCACAGAGTGATACCCAAATTTGTTACTGGGACAGGAAATCCCACACTAGCTGTTAGGACTTTGAGACATTAGGTTAGTGTCCCACCATCTGTTTCCAGTGTATGTAGGTGACACCCACATGGGCGTCCTTCTCAAGTAGCCGTACTGTGTTAGCCACACTGGAAGCAGCTGGTGTCCCAGTGGGTGAGGATAGTGAGGTTGGCACAGTGTGTGAAGATAGTGAGGTGGCACAGTGCGTGAGGATAGTGAGGTTGGCACAGTGTGTGAGGATAGTGAGGTGGCACAGTGCGTGAGGATAGTGAGGTTGGCACAGTGTGTGAGGATAGTGAGGTTGGCACAGTGTGTGAGGATAGTGAGGTTGGCACAGTGTGTAAGGATAGTGAGGTTGGCACAGTGTGTGAGGATAGTAAGGTGGCACAGTGTGTGAGGATAGTGAGGTTGACACAGTGTGTGAGGATAGTGAGGGCAGCACAGTGTGTGAAGACAGTGAGGTTGGCACCGTGTGTGAGGATTGTGAGGTCGGTACAGTGTGTGAGGATAGTGAGGTTGGCACAGTGTGTGAGGATTGTGAGGTCGGTACAGTGTGTGAGGATAGTGAGGTTGGCACAGTGTGTGAGGATTGTGAGGTTGGCACAGTGTGTGAGGATAGTGAGGGCAGCACAGTGCGTGAAGACAGTGAGGTTGGCACAGTGTGTGAGGATAGTGATGTTGGCACAATGTGTGAAGATTGTGAGGTGGCACTTGTGCGCGAAATGTTTTCTCTCCTTTCTTGTCTGCTCATTGTAAACTGGACATATTTATTAATGAATGAAATCTATCCAGTGTGTTGTTTTGCTGAAGGGAGTGTAAAACAATATAGCAGCAATATAGATTCAAAAGCCTTGTGGAGTTAATTTGGCCAAAAGGCTGAAAACAGCCATTAGGTGGGTGTTGTGTTAATCAGAAATGCCTGTTTGAAAATCCAGATTTAATACACAGTTTTTTGGGTCATTTGATGATTATCATCATTTGAATGTATCTGGAAGTCTGCTGTAAAACACAACATATCTGTTGATCCAGGATATTCAATGAGCTTGCTCTTTGGTGTGAAAATGCATGTTTAGAACATAGAACATAGAAAGCCACAGCACAAACAGGCCCTTCGGCCCACAAGTTGCGCCGATCACATCCCCACCTCTAGGCCTATCTATAGCCCTCAATCCCATTAAATCCCATGTACTCATCCAGAAGTCTCTTAAAAGACCCCAACGAGTTTGCCTCCACCACCACCGACGTCAGCCGATTCCACTCACCCACCACCCTCTGAGTGAAAAACTTACCCCTGACATCCCCCCTGTACCTACCCCCCAGCACCTTAAACCTGTGTCCCCTCGTAGCAACCATTTCAGCCCTTGGAAATAGCCTCTGAGAGTCCACCCTATCCAGACCCCTCAACATCTTGTAAACCTCTATCAGGTCACCTCTCATCCTTCGTCTCTCCAGGGAGAAGAGACCAAGCTCCCTCAACCTATCCTCATAAGGCATGCCCCCCAATCCAGGCAACATCCTTGTAAATCTCCTCTGCACCCTTTCAATGGCTTCAACATCTTTCCTGTAATGAGGTGACCAGAACTGCGCGCAGTACTCCAAGTGGGGTCTAACCAGGGTCCTATAAAGCTGCAGTTTATGTCTGTATTCGGCATATAGACAGTTACCTCCCTCCCCCGCCATCCCCCACCCCGCTAACCCCCTCCATCCCCCACCAATGCCGCACCCAATTGGCCTCAATTTCTCACTCAGAAATATATGTTTAAGCTTATTCTCACCTGATAATTCAGTGCATGGAATCAAACAAGCTGGATGGACTGTGTTGCCAAGAAGATGCACGTGAGTTTAAGACGTGTCCACACAGAGCAGGCTATGCATGGCGATCAATGACCAGAACTGGGTTCTGCTGCAGAAAGAATGAAGTATGAATCTGGTCTCGGGCTCCAAGCTGTAACATTTGGTAACTCGTCAGATAACCACGCTGCCAGTGGGAATCGAGGCTAGTGATAAACTGGCCTGATAATGGAAGGGGAGGTATTCGCTGTCACGGACAGGAGGGGAGGGGATGGGGGCAATTTAAACAGTCCCGATTCCTCCTCTCATTCCCTGTCCATAAACAGAAAGGAAAGTTGATTCTAAAACTAAAAGTGTCACATCTGACCCAGAGTGGGATCCTTCCAGACTGCTGCTACATGAAAGTGACTTGGGATGAATTTGATGAACTCTTTGGGCCTGAACATCAGCAGAGTGGGAATCAGGATCAGATTTCTACCCTGCTCCTATCCCACCTCAAAATCCAGGCTCTCCATTCTCAGCCAAACGTTTGACTCAGCCTTGGAAAGTGAAGACAATGACTTTGATGCTTTTTAAAATGTTATGATTGTGATTCAAACTTGTAGAATTATTTCATTAACTAAAACATGATACTTTGAATTTGAATTATTATTTTTTTAACATTTCAAAATGGTGACCACCTACACCAACCCCAGGGGTTCACATTTTATACTCTGTGTATAAGCCGGCTCTTGCTCTTCGAAGAATTTTTTGAATCTTTAGAGGTCGACTTATATGCCACAATCTGCTGTAATCAGCAGTAAGCAGAAACCTGCAAGTTGAACACTCAAGTGTTGGTCCAATGCAATCCTCTTGGAATGGTGATGTGGCTCCTCATAACCCTTTCACTGAAGCTGTGAAATGTCCCTGTTGGCACAGTACAGTACTTTACAGCACTGCCCCCAGACCAAAGGAGAGGCTGTACAGGTTTGTGGATATGACACTAAAGGACCTGGTGGAGGAGGCTCGGAGGGGGTGGGGGAGGGGGGGCGGTGGGGAAGGTATGTTCCATACCCACAAGAGGAAAGGATCCACCTTTCAGAATGTTCTGGATTGGGGGCTGGTGGTTATACTTAACTTCTGTGTGGAGATAGGCCGAGGTGATCTGGTGGGCATGGACAAGGAAACTCAAAACTACTGAAAATCAACTGACGTTTCAAAAAGAGGACAGCTGCTTTAGGAGACATGGATTGAGAGAGAAAAAAGTAGCTACAGCTGTGAAGAGCAGGAAAATACTCTTTTTTTAGCATCAGCAACCAAGCAGGATGCTGGTGAGAGCTGGTTTTCTGTTTGAAAGATTTTGTAGATTTAAGGAGTAAGGAGTCACTGCGGTGGGCCTTGCTGGTGAAAGTTGAGTCTCAATTACTCAGGCTGAGTGGAATTATTTTAGTAGGACACTGGGAGTTTCAACCCCGGCATGGCAGGTAGAGGTGACGTTATTGCAAAGCTGAGAATAACTTGGGATTTAATCTTGTATCCAAAAGTACGAAGCACAGAAAACTAAGTTGCAAGACTTAGTGGCATTAATTGGTTAATGTGCAAGCATTCCGTTTTTACTTTGGTGTATTAGTTGCCAGTTAAGTAATGTTTGATTTCAGTGATTTTATATTTTTGTTACTGTCAAGTTCTTAAAACGTGAAATCTTGATCCTGGGTCATTTCTGCCAGTCACAGGAATTCATTTCTTTTAAAATATTTATTGGTCTCTATGGGGATTGTAACAGATGTACAAACACTTCCAGCTGAACTATCCACTCCCCTAAGCCTCACTGACCAATTTCATTTTATATTTTGACTTTGCTTCTTTTAAAATTATGCTGTTCCTCTGTTATTTCTGAAATCTACATAAAATACATAAAAAGCAACCGCTGAATGATACGGTATTGTGTGAAATGTTCTGTTTATAGACCTTGCTTTTGTTGTACTATAGTGCTGCGCTATGACAAAGAAACGCATTTATGTAGTGAAATATTGATGCAAGAATGAATATCAGCCAAAGCCCATAAAATTGGATCCATTGTACATTTTTTATTACTGCTCTGACATTTGAAGTAAAAAACAGTTATCAGCAACAATCAGGTAGCTGAAGCATTGTGCATGTTTCTTCATTCAGAGCAGTTGAATATATCCGTTCGATGTCTTTATCTCACATAGTCCATTATGAATATTATATACAAAATTTTGAGACATCTCTGGGACTACCTGGCTTATTCCATAAAAATAGTGGGTATTCCGTTTGATACCACTTTGATTTGGAACCACGTACTACTCAGAGGATGAAATTGACTGTGAGTGAGGTTGTTGTTGTTCATGTTGCTGCTTAGCATGCTCATATTCGATTATCCTGTCCAGTACTTTAACTCTTTACATTGATGCTTATTTGATATTACAGTACTTGGTATTACTGAAAAAGGAGGTTTTTTTGTCGAAGCTTTTCATCTTGCAATTTTGAGGATACTCGAAAGAATACAATGGGAGTATACTATTTATCCAGTATACTGTATGAGAAGACAGTTCTGATTGGTTGGCAAGTGGACTCTGGATGAGGTGTTGCCATGGAGAACGCACCAGTTGATAGTGTTTGACAGTTAACTGCCAAGTATTGTTTGAAATTTAAACCAGGTAGCTTGACTCTGATTAGTCAAAGAATTGTGCTGAGGAATGAACCAGCGAATGGCTGTCACTTATTTCTTTCAGCTGAAACAGGGACAATGACCGTAATTTTACCACCCCGCCCACCACGGGAATCGGAGTGGGCGAGGGGCAGACAATGGAAAGATCCGTTGACCTCGGGCGGGATTTTATGGTTTTGGGATGAGTGAGACCATTCTTTCTGTCTGCAAAGAACAGGGCCCCTGTGTGTTAATATTTGTAACTTCCAGCACACACAAATGCGCCAAATTGGGAGCCCAGCTGACAATATTAAATTGGTTATCAGCATAATTGTTAGCACGCTGAGGATTATTTAACAACTGTTTCCAATCTAATGTTGGACACTCTGTTGAGTTTTGCAAGCATGGGCTGGTTGTTCCTTGCCCGTTGAGAGCAGAGGAAGGGACATGTTGTTTGCACAGTGCGGCTCATTTGCGTGCACTTCCAGGCATTTTTTTCTGGGCTGGGTTTGCAGATATGGGAATCATCCAGACTTTGTAAAAAATCAGCTGATTGGTCAGTTTGTGTTCGATTTGTTTATAGATCAATGCTGAACATTCTTCCTCTGAGAGAAAGACACTCTAGTTTCTATTAGTAGCATACGGTTCTTGCAAATGTTCCACATATATTTATAAACTTCTGTTTCCTGAATAGCTTCCTGCGTGCGTTCCTCAGCACAGAGCCGACGTACTGGGCTGCTATATGTCAAAGGGGCCTTTTCTGAGCGTGCTCCATTGTTAGTATTACCTTTCCCGCAGTCAATTGCCAGTTAACTTTTAGTAAGTGGTGAGGATTTGCTGTACTTAAACAAACACTCGCAGGAAACTGAAGAACGAATTGGGGGGAAAAGCAATCGGCGACTGGTCTTAGAAACAGTATACCGATTTCATGGCATGGCACCGTTTTCAAGGTTTAACCGGATTTTGTGGCATTATTCAACCATTTGCGGTGAGGGCTGACGTAGAGGAATGAGTTCAGTTAATTGAAGATAAACATTTCTACTTCATGTGATAAATTGCCAAAAACTCCTTTCCCCCTTAAAGTTTCATGATGTGCCGAGGACTGACATTCTGGCTTTCTTTTCCATAATTATATTTCTCTCAATGTCTCTGGGATTTCGTCCAAGCTTTTGACATCTTATGTTCACAAATGTGATCCATCCAAATGTCAGAGACATGGATTATGAGAAAATGTTTCAGTAAAGAGAATTGGAAACAATTCCAAAGTTGATTGCGTCATTATGAATTGAACCAAAATAGTTACCATTGGTTTACTGCATTATGTTGTATTTATTTAGTCAATTACTAAAGACAGAATACATTCCTTTGTTCCTTTCCCTGTCCTCTGTACACCAGACAAATTAAATATACAACTATCAACCGGGGGAAATGAATATCCTCAACGTTCATCCCACCCGACCACTGTACCATTGCCTGAATCCCAATTCACCAGTCAGCAGGGGTGGTACTCATCTTTCATTGAAGTCGTACATAAGAAACCCTGAGCAAATTCAGCCCCCCCGGTGAAATCCTCATCATTTATTTTGTCTTCAACAAGGTTACGAGAGGCTCATGGTCAATTTTAGTTTGAAACTGCAGGCCCAGGCCAAGCTGTTGAACGGGCTACCTTTTCTATGACACACAGTGCTGTTCAGTCTCGGTTACGGATCTGTATGCATAGTCAACAGGCCTTCTTGTTCCGTCACTTTGGACCTGGAATTGGACTGCTCCCAGTCATGTTCCAGCTGCATCGCTGCTCCAATCGTTGGAAGTTCAGGATCGTCATGGGCTAGGACCTCTGAGGAAGTTAACATAATTTTGATTTGTTCAAATAATTGTCACTGATGCTCAGTCCAGCACTACACCTGGTCTTGTCTGAGGGTATTGTTTATCTAGGCAAAGTGAGGTAGCAATTTGCCTAGTTGGTTGACCATACACCTAAACCATTGAAGTTTGGTGATTTTTTGGGTTGTGGTAAGGTGGCACAGTGGTTGGCACTGCTGCCTCACAGCGCCGGGAACCTGGGTTCGATTACCAGCTTGGGAGACTGTCTGCATGGGTTTCTCCTCGTGTCTGCGTGGGTTTCCTCCGGGTGCTTCAGTTTCCTCCCACAGTCCAACGATGTGCAATTTAGATGGATTGGCCATGCTAAATTGCCCCTTAGTGTCAAAGGGACTAGCTAGGGCAAGGGATAGGGTATAGGGCCGGGTGGGATTGTGGTTGGTGCAGACTCGATGGGCCAAATTGCCTCCTTCTGCACTGTATGATTCTATGTGGGGTTTCTTTACAGCTTTCACTTTCTGTAGGTCTGCAGTGATTCCTTAATTATAACCCTGGAACTTTACCATTGGCCTAAAATTTTCACCTTTGCAATTGAGTGTCAAGCCAGCTTCTTGCAGCATCAATAAGACTTCTCTGACTCATTTGTCATGTTCTTCCTTCATTGAGCCATGGATCAGAACATCGTCCATTGCCCTCAAGTGTGTTGGACATTGTCCCTTAGAAAATATCTGGGGTGGACGTGATGGCTAATGGCAGATGTTCAAAACAATACATTCCAAAGGGCAGCACAAAAGTGGTTCAGAATTTTAACTCCTGATCCAGTGGTAGCTGCCAGAATCTACTACTGACATTGCATTTGGTGAAAATTGTACTGGCAAAGTTCTCAATGCCACTGAATATGGGATGTGATGCACAGTCTTCAATTTACCCTAGTCTTTGAAGAGTGCACGCAATTCCTTTTTAAATTCATTATCTTGTTCATTGTCTTCACCAACTTTAATGAACAGCTTCACTTCTCTGCTCAACAAAGGGGATTCTTGATTCTGAATAACGTACAATGTTTCAGAAATTTTCCTGTCTTTATAATTTAGTATCGCAGCAGCTTGACTGGTAACATTTAGCTCGATTCCTCCTAGATCTTGGAATCGAATAGACAAAGGTTGCAGAGTTATTCTGTTCATAGAATCCCTACAGTACAGAAGGAGACCATTCAGCCCATCGAGGCTGCACCGACAACAATCCCATCCTATCCCCGTAACCCCCCACATATTTACCCTGCTAATCCCCCTGAAACTAGGGTCAATTTAGCATGGCCAATCAACCTAACCCGGAGTGTGGGAGGAAACCAGAGCACCTGGAAGAAACCCACCCCGACACGGGGAGAACATGCAAACTCCGCACAGACAGTGACCCGAGCAGGGAATTGAACCCGGGTCCCTGGCACTGTGAGGCAGCAGTGCTAATCACTGTGCCACAGTGCTGCCCCAACCACGATAAAGCTGGGATTCCAGCTCCTGTGTCCAGTTTCAGTCCAGGACTTCAATGTTAGCACTCCAATATAAGTTTTTATTTGCCTTTATTTTCCTTAGGAAAGATGATTTCCTGATTGTCAGAGTGTTGAGTTTCTTCAATTGAGGTGCCTGAAACAGCTTTCTCCATCTGTCTTGTAAACACGGATTTTCTGGAATGGCAGTACTCTTTAAGATGACCTGGCCCATGGCATTGCTCAATTTAGATGCAGCATCCTTCTTCCCGCCGCCTTCCCGCCACAGCGGGGACATTGGAACATGGCGGTTGGCACCTGTTTAGTGAGCTTACCTGCTTGCTACCTTCCTATACTTTTGGTTTTACATCCCACAACTGAACAACTTCATTGGGTTGTTTCTGAGGGACTTCTCTTACAAAGACTCTGTCCTGCTTCTGCTCTTTCACCTGTCTGGCCAGTTGTACAGTTTTACTTAAAGTTAAATCTTCTGAGGTTGTAAAAAAGGCAGAGAGGTTTTTATCTAAGGCAACTATGCCTATTCTATCTCTGACCCAGTTATCTTTTAATGCTGCATACTCACAGGTTTCAGCTGGGTGGTATGATTCGTTGATGAATGAGTTGATCCCTCCACCCTGCTTTTGCCCCTTCGATCACAATATTCCAATGGAGAATGGAGTATGATTCAAAGTTTCCAATGACATCCTTGTTGAAGGCCTTGCCTTTCCTCATCCCTGTATGGCTAGCGCATCGTCTGCAATGCTCCCAACAGCATACATTAAGGTGCTAACTTGATCTTTGTTATTTTTACTCACAAGTCCTGAAGTGTTGTACTCCTGTGTGAAACACCTTTGCCAATTTTGTCACGGTCAGCCTGTCTGGGGCTCTCGATGTTTTGGAATGATTCTGGGTGAGGTAAGGTAGTAACCGTTTCTCATCCTGAGTCGAGGTTCCATTTCCCCGTGTTGCTTGTCTTGCTAGTCACTGGGCTGTCCTCATGTTTTTCCTGTCTGGCTTGATGGCTGGGTTGGTCGTGAGGTACTTTGCCCACTGCTTGCACTGATGCTGGGTTTCTCCACAGGATTTTCCCTCCATTTTCTCCTGTTTCTCTTTGGGTGGAGCCATTGCTTCACCGTCTGTTATTATGGGTTTGTCTCAGGATTCCTTGATTTCTAACTCCAGACATGATCTTGCTGGAGGCATCACTATTACTTACATCACTAACTATCTCCAAGGTTATAGAACATCAAGAAGAGCTCTCTGAGGTGCTTCTCCCTCATCCTCTCTCAGTAAGTGACATCACTATGATATAGCTCCTTATGCGCATGCTCAGTAGCTAGTATTAGAGTTAACCCTTTACTCCACAACTTCCTTCTCTAACTGTCCCTCCACCTTTTTCTGTAGCAAACGTGAGGAGCACAGGATTTCTTCCTCAGCAAGTTAGAGACCGTCAAATCCCCATCAAACCCTCACTGCACCAACCTGATCCCTGAAACAATGGGCACAATTTTACCACCTGTTTGCGCCACACTCCCGCTGCAGCAAGGTCGGAGAACTTGGCGGCCAGCATTGCAGCGGGATGAGAAAGTCCCGCCGGCATGAATGGTGATAAGATTCCGGCCTATACTTCTGTCTATCTCTCTCTCTTGGTGTCTGTTACCTCCTGTAGATCTACCTGGTCCCACTCTCAAACTCTTCCTCTAGCTCTTGGCCCCTGCTCTGTCTGCATCCCTTTCCCCCGCCCAACCTCTTTCCCTCCTTCACCATTGATTAACAATTGGACTTTCTACCTCTCAGCTTCACTCTCTCTGGGAATTCCATTCTAAAATCTCCAATTCCCACCTCTTCTTTAAGGCCAAGTTCTTTAACCAAGTTGTTGGTCGCCTCCTTCTGACTCCTGACAGAAGTCGATAGGATTATGAGGGGCATGGACAGAGTGGATAGTCAGAAGCTTTTTCCCAGGGTGGAAGAGTCAATTACCAGGGGGCATAGGTTTAAGGTGTGAGGGGCAAGGTTTAAAGGAGGTGTACAAGGCAGGTGTTTTACACAGAGGGTGGTGCATGCCTGGAACTTGCTGCCGGGGGAGGTAATGGAAGCAGATATGATAATGACTTTTAAGGGGTGTCTGGACAAATACGTGAATAGGATAGGAATAGAGGGATATGGTCCCCAGAAGGGTAGGGGGCTTTAGTTCAGTCGGGCAGCATGGTCAGTGCAGGCTTGGAGGGCTGAAGGGCCTGTTCCTGTGCTGTAATTTTCTTTGCTCTTTGTTCTTTGACTCAGAATTCATGTTTCTTACGACTCTTGTGACATTTTTCTTCATTTAAGGTGCTATATAAATATAGCCATTGCCGTTTTTCCCCATTGAGTTATTTCTCTGAGTGTGTCAATAGAAAGTTCTCCTTTAAGGGCGGCACGGTAGCACAGTGGTTAGCACAGCTGCTTCACAGCTCCAGGGACCTGGGTTCGATTCCCGGCTTGGGTCACTGTCTGTGTGGAGTTTGCACATTCTCCCCGTGTCTGCGTGGGTTTCCAGCGGGTGCTCTTGTTTCCTCCCACAGTCCAAAGATATGCGGGTTAGGTTGATTGGCCATGGTAAAATTGCCCCTTAGTGTCCTGAGATGCATAGGTTAGAGGGATTGGCAGGTAAATGTGTAGGGATATGGGGGTAGGGCCTGGGTGGGATTGTGGTCGGTGCAGACTCAATGGGCCAGATGGCCTTTTTCTGCACTGTAGGGTTTCTATATTCTATGCTGTATTGATAGACTGGTAAATAAAATTCAGTTTGGAGTGCTAACAATTTCATTAAATGGAGTAATCAATACATCCCTGAGACATATTTGAAGAACTTTACAGATGGCTAGACAACAGTGGGCATTCTTTGTCATGGAACAATTGCCATTGATTTTGTACAACTTGCTGAACTGCTCCTGAGTGTAAATGTTCACTGCAATACAGCTCGATTTTGCTGTGAATGCTCGCTACTGAAAATAATTTTATTCCTCTTCCGTTTGGTTTTGTTTTCGCTGTGGTTTGTTTGAGCAATTTTCTTGATTGCATCTTTGTCTTGTAGCTGCCAGATGATGGATTAGTTTATGGCAGTGCTATATTCAATTTGAACCAGGGTGTCTTCAAACTGCTAAAGTTCATTCATTTCAAATAGTTAAAAGCCCAATTTGACTTGGCTGATCAAGAACAACAAAGAACAAAGAACAATACAGCACAGGAACAGGCCCTTCGGCCCTCCAAGCCCGCGCCGCTCCCCGGTCCAGGATTGAATCCTGAATCCAGGATCCCCGCCCAATTTTCCAGCCTATCTACATCCTAATATCCTATCCACTGAGCTGTCCCTCACAGCTACGATGCTTTGTTCATCACAACCTATTAACTCAGCCCCAACCCCTCATTCCAGACCATGTGATCTCCAGGGAGAGGCGAAAACCCAGAGTGAAAACCCCAGGGCCAATATGGGGAAAAGAAATCTGGGAAATTCCTCTCCGACCCCCTGAGGCGATCGAAACGAGTCCAGGAGATCACACTGGCCCTGATCAGAAAATGCTTCCCAACCCTATTCATTTCCACTTCTGCTTTACGAACACCATCTGAATTCCCTGCCCCCGAGACAGGTTCCCAACTATCCGCAGTCTCGCTCTGTACTGGCACCAGCAAGATGATCATAGAATGAAGCCTTGAAACGAGAAACAAAGAACAATTAGCCCGCGCCGCTCCCTGGTCCAAACTAGACCACTCTTTTGTATCCCTCCATTCCCACTCCGTTCATATAGCTGTCTAGATAAGTCTTAAACGTTCCCAGTGTGTCCGCCTCCACCACCTTGCCCGGCAACACATTCCAGGCCCCCACGACCCTCTGTGTAAAATATGTCCTTCTGATATCTGTGTTAAACCTCCCCCCCTTCACCTTGAACCCATGACCCCTCGTGAACGTCACCACCGACCCGGGGAAAAGCTTCCCACCGTTCACCCTATCTATGCCTTTCATAATTTTATACACCTCTATTAAGTCTCCCCTCATCCTCCGTCTTTCCAAGGAGAACAACCCCAGTTTCCCCAATCTCTCCTCATAACCAAGCCCCTCCATACCAGGCAACATCCTGGTAAACCTCCTCTGTACTCTCTCCAAAGCCTCCACGTCCTTCTGGTAGTGTGGCGACCAGAACTGGACGCAGTACTCCAAATGCGGCCGAACCAACGTTCTATACATCTGCAACATCAGACCCCAACTTTTATACTCTATGCCCCGTCCTATAAAGGCAAGCATGCCATATGCCTTCTTCACCACCTTCTCCACCTGTGACGTCACCTTCAAAGATCTGTGGACTTGCACACCCAGGTCCCTCTGCGTCTCTACACCCTTTATGGTTCTTCCATTTATCGTGTAGCTCCTCCCTACATTATTCCCACCAAAATGCATCACTTCGCATTTATCAGGATTGAACTCCATCTGCCATTTCCTTGCCCAAATTTCCAGCCTATCTATATCCTTCTGTAGCCTCTGACAATGTTCCTCACTATCCGCAAGTCCTGCCAGTTTTGTGTCGTCCGCAAACTTACTGATCACCCCAGTGATCTTTGTCATTCATACAAAACATTTCCCTGTCTAGTTGAAGCAGCACGTGCTGGTTGTCGGAGTACAGCGCCTGATGAGGGAGATCCAGACTGTAGGGTTCCGTGACCTCTTTCAATGCTGTGTTCAATTAAGAATCTAGAACGGCAAAGAATTACGAATGTCAAGAAGAACAGACAAAAAAAACCCAGCTAATACCAGCAGCCTTGCCCCACATTCAAGAAAAACATGGGGTGGCACAATGACACAACGGTTAGCATTGCTGCCTCACAGCGCCAAGGACCCGGGTTCGATTCCCGGCGTGGTCACTATCTGTGTGGAGTTTGCACGTTCTGCCCGTGTCTGTGTGGGTTTCCTCCGGGTGCTCCGGTTTCCTCCCACAGTCCAAAGGTGTGCAGGTTAGGTGAACTGGCCTTGCTAAATTCTCCTTCAGTGTATCTGAACAGGCATTGGAGTGTGGCGACTAGGGGATTTTCACAGTAACTTCATTGCAGTGTTAATGCAAGCCCGCTTGTGACTAATAAATAATAAACTTTAAACTTTAAAACATTGAGGCTTTACACTTGCTGCAAACCTAGTAGTCATACTATAAACAAACAAAGAACAATACAGCACAGGAACAGGCCCTTTGGCCCACCAAACCTGCGCCAATGTGTAGTTTCTATCCCTCTGTTCACCTCCCGTTCATGTGTGTATCAAGATACATTTTGAACGTTGTTAACGTGCCTGCTTCCACCACCTCCAATGGCAGTGCGTTCCAGGCACCCACCACCCTCTGTGTGAAAAACTTTCCCTGCCCATCTCCCCTAAACTTGCCACCTCTCACCTTCAACCTGTGCCCTCTTGTAGTTGACACTTCCACCCTAGGAAAAAGCCTCTGACTATCCACCCTATCTATGCCTCTCATAATTTTGTAGACTTCTGGAAGTGGGGAAAAAAACCTCAGGATTAATAAAGGAAAAACAAAAATCCAGAAAATTCCTCTCTGGACCCTTCAAACCAGTCCAAAAGGTGAGCATTGCTCACACATGCATGAACTACTTATCTTTTATATGATGCAATGTTGCAGGACATGAGGATTCATATTTTGGGGATGTCCCCAGCTTCGTCCACTCTTGTTGATGGCAATCTTTGCCTACGGGGGCACAAAGATGATAGAGTGATGGGAAAATTCTGTCTTATTTGTATTACGTTTAACAACACCAGGTTAAAGTCCAACAGGTTTATTTGGTAGCAAAAGCCACAAAAGCTTTCGGAGCCTTAAGCTCCTTCTTCAGGTGAGTGGGAATTCTGTTCACAAACAGGGCATATAAAGGCACAAACTCAATTTACAGAATAATGGTTGGAATGCAAATACTTACAGCTAATCAAGTCTTAAAGGTACAAACAATGTGAGTGGAGAGAGCATTAGCACAGGTTAAAGAGATGTGTATTGTCTCCAGACAGGACAGCCAGCGAGACTCTGCAAGTCCAGGCAAGCTGTGGGGATTACAGATAGTGTGACATGAACCCAATATCCCAGTTGAGGCTGTCCTCGTGTGTGGAACTTGGCTATCAGTTTCTGCTCAGCGACCCTGCGGTATCGTGTGTCGTGAAGGCCGCCTTGGAAAACGCTTACCCGAATATCAGAGGCTGAATGCCCGTGACCGCTGAAGTGCTCCCCAACAGGAAGAGAACAGTCTTGCCTGGTGATTGTCGAGCGGTGTTCATTCATCCGTTGTCGTAGTGTCTGCATGTTTTCCCCAATGTACCATGCCTCGGGACATCCTTTCCTGCAGCGTATCAGGTAGACAACGTTGGCCGAGTTGCAAGAGTATGTACCGTGTACCTGGTGGTTGGTGTTCTCACGTGAGATGATGGCATCTGTGTCAATGATCCGGCACGTCTTGCAGAGGTTGCTGTGGCAAGACTTCTCTCTTCCTGTTGGGGAGGACTTCAGCGGTCACGGGCATTCGGCCTCTGATATTCAGGTAAGCGTTCTCCAAGGCGGCCTTCACGACACACGACGATGCAGAGTCGCTGAGCAGAAACTGATAGCCAAGTTCCGCACACATGAGGACGGCCTCAACTGGGATATTGGGTTCATGTCACACTATCTGTAATCCCCACAGCTTGCCTGGACTTGCAGAGTCTCACTGGCTGTCCTGTCTGGATACAATACACATCTTTTTAAACCTGTCGTAATGCTCTCTCCACTCACATTGTTTGTACCTTTAAGACTTGATTAGCTGTAAGTATTTGCATTCCAACTATTATTCTGTAAATTGAGTTTGTGTCTTTATATGCCCTGTTTGTGAACAGAATTCCCACTCACCTGAAGAAGGAGCTTAAGGCTCCGAAAGCTTGTGGCTTTTGCCACCAAATAAACCTGTTGGACTTTAACCTGGTGTTGTTAAACTTCTTACTGTGTTTACCCCAGTCCTACGCCGGCATCTCCACATCATTTGTATTAGTCATGACAGTTCAGCATCTGCCACATTATGAATCATCTAAAAAACAATCTGTCTGCAGCAGCAACCTTGAATTCCTTTAAAAAGAAAGACACCCACCTTGACTTAGGTAGTCATTTATCCTAGTTGAGCAGTCATTGAAATTTTAGCAGGCATTTTTGGGTGCAAGTGGTAGAAAATAGATCATAAGAAAACATCCTACTCTGTGTTTGACACCACCTCCAATAGAATACGCTATAAGTAGCATTTGGTGACTGGGAACCAGCAGAATATAACAAGTTGTAATATCAGCGGCAGAAAATAGCCCCTAACCTCTCCAGTACTCATGCTGAGTCAGGTACACATTTGCAAAGGAGGGAAACCTTTGGCGAATGGGAGTGGGAGACATAGCGTCAATGAAATCATTCAGAAAGAATTGCTTAATGCTTTCTGTCTGGAGACACAAAGCTGGCACCAAAGGAATTCTCCCAAGATTCCAGGGAAACAAGAAAGTCCGAAAAGAAGGGACAATCTGGCTCCGACAATAATAATTCCACATTGAAGTGTCCCAAGGCACTTTACTGAAATCTATTGACTTTTGCAAGTCACTGTTACCTTATTACTGGAAGTTGCATTAAAAGTGGCCCAATTAATGCATTTAAGAATTCACCAAGTACCGAATGAGGGATGGCATTCAAGACAGCTTACATCTGCTGCTCCAGCATTTCTGCTCTCACCTCTTTCTTCCTCCTCACACAATGATGAGAGGTTCTACTGGTTTCTTACTTTCTACTTCATTGGCCGCCGTATTCAGCAGACCATTTCTACAACCAACAACATGGTCCCGCCACCATATACATTGTAGCTTCACCTCCCCCCACCTCCCCCACATCCCCCCTCCCCCCCCATATCCCCCCCCCCCTCATCCCCCCTCCCGCTCCCCATTTCCCCCCTCCTCCCCCCCCCACTCCACAGGGACCATTCCCTCCACTACCCCTACATGCATTCTTCTACAACTCCAACCTCCAGCTGTTTTCTTCCCAGCAGCTTGCTGTGCAAATGCAGAAGGTTCAGCACCTGACCATCTATGTCTTCCTGTCCAGTTGCCTAGGAACCACCCCCCCCCCCCCCCCCCATGTAAATTGCTACCTCACATGTACTTCCTTTAATCTAGGATACCGTATCAATGTCCCCAACACTATCTCCGCCAATTGGGAAGCCAAATGCAGATTAGGTGAACACTTCAGATAGATAGTGAATTGGCATATTGATGAATCATCGTGGCAGTGGGTGCCAAATAAAGAAAGCAAATAAAACAAGCAAACATCATTCATACAATCGCTATGGACAATCATTAAAATAAAAATCAAGTACGAAATAATAAAAGGATTGCACAATTAGGAACATTCAGCTTTGCCGAATGCCTCTGTTTTGCCTATGTGTCCCTGAGCTACCTGTAGGTCAGCACTTTAATGTTCCTCTCCCACTTCCACTTCCCACTCTCATAGAGTCCTCCAACAAAATTGAGAGTGTACCACCTGAATCAAGGTGGAACTCTGCTCTCACGAGTGGCAGTAGAAGAAACAGACATGAGAGATCTGGATGAGAGATTGGATATCTGTTGCTGATCAAAAAATGAATCTATGTTAAGTTCCAACAAGTCCCTTTCGCAATGTGAAGCTGATGGATGTGGCTGTCCCCTGACCCTAGAAAGTGCGTCTGAAATATCAACGTGCCTTGCTTTTCTACCAAAGCTTTACATTACAGAAAGGTAGGGAACCACAAGACATTGTGGAGCCATTCAGTGAAAACCACTAATGGGCTATAAGAGGAAGTGCTGCATTAGGAGGAAACTAATCTTGAAGTCTGACTGAAGTTAGACTTTTGATGGATGTGGAGACCAAGTTAACATTATTTTATTGATAAATGCTGCGTTTTGCTCCATCTTTGTATCAAATGCTTAGTATTTTATATAATATAATAATACAATTGTCTAAAGGATAATGTATATCCATATTGCCCTCTCACTTTCTTCAGATTAAGGAGAATTCAGCGATTTACTGCACTCATATTGTAGGACTGTAAAATAAGTCTATTGAATCCATTTCTGACATGCTTGGCATACATGTAAATCCTGACCTTCCTTCAAAACCTAGCTCTCAGACGGAATGGGAGAATTTTGTTTACCTACCACATTGCAATAAGATTGCACAAGTGTTAACACCACTATTCACAGTTATTAACAGCCTTTAACAAGTACTTGAGTCTGCGATCAAAACATGATAATGAGAATAGCAGACAGAAAGTCTGTTACTGATTTTGCTAACTAGTTGAGTCAGTGTTTTTTTTCATTTCAATTAACATTACGGGGAAAAGTTGACCGAGTTGCATCTTTTTGGATACCATGAAGTCACTTCCCTTTGCAAATCTTTTATTTGGATATCCTTACCATATTCAGAGGACCCTGGAAATAGTTTACGAATGATCCATCCCTCCATTTCAGGAGCTTGGTCACAGAGACAATAATTCCTGAGATCTAATTTGATCTGCTACTGAAGTTTCATACATCTTTTTATGTACTTAATATGGCTTTTCGTTGCTATAGTGGTGATTGTTCATTGGTGAGATCCTGAGGCTTGCGAATCCAAATAGAAACTCTTCTATTGGTAGACTTTCACTATGTACAGTTCCAAATATGGTCTTGCATGGAACTTTTCCATACAGACTTGCTACTTTTCCATTTGTGTGACAATTTCAGCAATCTTATCCTTGCACATGGAATGGGATTTTGCAGCTGTGCTCGCCCCAAAGCTGGAAAATCCCACCCAAGGTTAACGGACTTTTGCCTGGGCTGTGTTCCGCCTGCTATGATTCCCATGGTGGGCGGGATGGGAAAATTCCACCCATAATCTCAGTTACTCTCTCTGTTTGAATTGATGATTCTGCTGTCAATTTCAAGATTTTTACCTCTTCAGTTAATTTCTTATTGTCAAGCTTCCTTCTTCAAGCTCTTATTCTCCCAATTCAATTCTTCACTGGACTAGTTCTTATTCTCTGTTTCTTTTATGGAGTTCTGGTTATTCCCCATTGGCTCATTAAGCTCTCCTTCTTCTTAACTCATTTTGTCAATTTTTGCAATTAGTTTTCAAGTTTGCTGCCAGTCATTTCATCTTGTTGTTTTAATGTCGTTTCTAGAGTTTGATTTCATTTTGCTGATTCTTCTTTATAGAACCATAGAACCATAGAAAATTACAGCTCAGAAACAGGCCTTTTGGCCCTTCTTGTCTGTGCCGAACCATTTTTTGCCTAGTCCCACTGACCTGCACTTGGACCATATCCCTCCACACCCCTCTCATCCATGAACCCGTCCAAGTTTTTCTTAAATGTTAAAAGTGACCCCGCATTTACCACTTTATCCAGCAGCTCATTCCACACTCCCATCACTCTCTGCGTGAAGAAGCCCCCCCTAATATTCCCTTTAAACTTTTCTCCTTTCACCCTTAACCCATGCCCTCTGGTTTTTTTCTCCCCTAGCCTCAGTGGAAAAAGCCTGCTTGCATTCACTCTATCTATACCCATCAAAATCTTATACACCTCTATCAAATCTCCCCTCAATCTTCTACGCTCCAGGGAATAAAGTCCCAACCTATTCAATCTCTCTCTGTAACTCAGCTTCTCAAGTCCCGGCAACATCCTTGTGAACCTTCTCTGCACTCTTTCAACCTTATTTACATCCTTCCTGTAACGAGGTGACCAAAACTGTACACAATACTCCAAATGTGGCCTCACCAATGCCTTATATAACCTTACCATAACACTCCAACTTTTATACTCGATACTCCGATTTATAAAGGCCAATGTACCAAAGGCACTCTTTACAACCCTATCCACCTGTGACGTCACTTTTAGGGAATTCTGTACCTGTATTCCCAGATCCCTCTGTTCAACTGCACTCTTCAGAGTCCTACCATTTACCCTGTACGTTCTTCTTTGGTTTGTCCTTCCAAAGTGCAATATCTCACACTTGTCTGCGTTAAATTCCATTTGCCATTTTTCAGCCCATTTTTCTAGTTGGTCCAAATCCCTCTGCAAGCTTTGAAAACCTTCCTCACTGTCCACTACACCTCCAATCTTTGTATCATCAGCAAACTTGCTGATCCAATTTACCACATTATCATCCAGATCATTGATATAGATGACAAACACCAATGGACCCAACACCGATCCCTGCGGCACACCACTAGTCACAGGCCTCCACTCAGAGAAGCAATCCTCCACAACCACTCTCTGGCTTCTTCCATTGAGCCAGTGTCTAATCCAATTTACTACTCCCCATGTATATCTAGCGACTGAACCTTCCTAACTATCCTCCCATGAGGAACCTTGTCAAAGGCCTTGCTGAAATCCAGGTAGACAGGTATGTTCAGTGGCTCCTAGTTTCTTTTGAAGTCTTTAATTTCTGTGTTTCCTACAAGATGAATCCACCATGTTCTAACTGGACATATGTTTCACAAGTGGAACCTTCATTTCTACTTGTTTTAACTTCAGCCAAACCCTTTTGGCTTCACTGTTGGTCGGGCCTGTCTCTGATGAAGTGTTGACCTCTCTCATTGTCCTTCATTTGGTCATAAAATGTCTTTCAGTGCCTTCCTTCGAGGGTCTTCTATCGCCTCTTCCTGAATTTCTTTGTTATTGTAATAAGTCTTTGGAGGCAGAAGTTCCTTCACCAGAATCCCTTTATTTACAATTCCAAAAGCAGTACACAAGCGCTACCAGTCAGCAGTCTACCTTTGGAGGTGCCAGAGGAATTTACGGCACGGTGGCACAGTGGTTAGCACTGCTACCTCACAGCACCAGGGTCCCAGGTTCAATTCCTGGCTTGGGTCACTGTCTGTGTGGAGTTTGCATGTTCTCCCTGTGTCTACGTGGGTTTCCTCTGGGTGCTCCGGTTTCCTCCCACAGTCTGAAAGACGTGCCGGTTAGGTGCATTGACCCGAATAGGCGGCGTAGTGTGGCGATTTAGGGAATTTCACAGTAACTTCATTGCAGTGTTAATGTAAGCCTTGCTTGTGACTAATAAATAAACTTAAAACTTAAACTTAAAACTTACACTCCCAATTAAATACAAGGAAAAGACTCCCTGATTGGCCCATCAATTGACTCCTGAATCAGGGAGCCCATATTCCAATAGGCCAACCTCAATGGCCTGATTGAAGTCATTACAGTAACTTATGGGCCGTTTTTGAGAGTTGTTCTGTGTCTGGGCGCTTCTCCAATTTTCCCGTTCATTGTTTCTTCTTGTGATGCTGCTTTAAATGCATTGCTGCATTAAATGTATTATCACTTTAAATGCATTACCTCTTTAAGACTGTCAACTTGTTTTTAGCTGCTGTCAGCAGCTGCTGCTTTTCTCTATGGGCTTTTCCCATGCTTTTGAAAGTTTGGTGGGAACCTGCTGTTCTTTCTTTGAACCTTTTTAAAACTTTTAAAACTTCACTTCCTTCTTACGAATGGAAAACACTCAGCAGCTTTCTTCCTTCCTTTGGCCATTTGAAGATGCAGTTTACCCTCTGCTTTTTGCTGTGCCCGTTTTTGTCGATTTCACTGAGACCCGGTCCAAAGAGCCATTGTAAAAACTTTTTTACTTCTTTTCTTTTAAACAGATGGAGTTCTTCCCTTCTTTTAAGGAGTTTGGGACCTCGCTGTCTGCAGTCTCTTAGTCTAAGGATCACAACCTGGACTCTCTGCCCCCGTGGCCCTGTTTGGATTGGGAGGTCGGCAATCTCAGCATCATCATTTTCCTGCACTCCTGGGACAGGTTCTGCAGCTCCTTTTGGCATTTTTGCCTTTTCACCCAAAACACTGTTCTGTGTTCTCTTCACTTTCTCTCTTCAAATACGTCTGAAACAACCACCTTTTCTTCCTTAAGAAAGGGGGGCAGGGGGTAGCACAGTGGTTAGCACTGCTGCCTCACAGTGCCAGGGACCTGGGTTCAATTCCGGCCTGTCTGTGTGGAGTCTGCACGTTCTCCGTGTTTCTGTGTGGGTTTCCTCCGGGTGCTCTGGTTTCCTCCCACAGTTCAAAGATGTGCGAGTTAGGTTGATTGGCAATGCTTAATAGTCCCTTAGTGTCAGGGGGACTAGCTAGGGTAAATAGATGGGGTTATGAGATAGGGCCTGGGTGGGATTGTGGTCGATGGGCTGAATGGCCTCCTTCGGCACTGTAAGGATTCTATGATTCTATCGTTCCAAGTTCCATTTTTCCTTAAATACATCATCACAGCTCTTGCTTCTGAGAGTAATATTCTCTTCATTTGTTTTCGATATATTTCCAAACTTTTCACTGTACCAGGCAATCCAGGCTCGTTCCACATCCACCTCTGAGAGCCTGGCAATGTTTCAACAGCGCACTGGGTCTATTCGCCCAAAGCCAGGTCAACCATTCGGGCAGTGGTGGACTTATACTTTGTGGGGCCCTGCGCTCATCTTCAAATCTCCTCCAATGACTTCATGCGCCTCTCCCCAATGATGTTATGCCTCTCGAGCCCACCCACCCTCACTACACAGAACGCAAAGGTGCAAACCACAAAAATACACAAGCTGATCACTACTTAACTGCTTCAGTTCTTTTTAACTTGTAAAAACATGCCTATAATTGCTGAATTGAAATGCAAGCTTACCTCTTGTCAGAATGATGGTAAAGTTGGTCAAAATTGCGATCTGTGCGGGTAATCTTACCAAATAAATTCTAAGGCCAAACGAGAATGAAAATGGGAGAGATCGAGCCCATTTTTTTGACAAGCTTTCGGACACGATCTTATGCCACTTAGTGCAAAAAAAGGGGCAAAGTGTGATTCATGCCGGTAGGGGGAGTGGACAGAGTCTATTCATGCTGAGAAGTCAGCTGCTTGCAGCTAGATGGCGCCTCTGTGCATGTGTCAATCTCTCAGTGTTCTGTGCAAAGTGTACATAAACACTGAAGGTCGGTCAGTCCCTCCAACCCACCCATCCCAAGTTATTGTTCCCCCTCCACCCCCCACCCAGGAAGGCTATTACTCCCTCACCCTCTCCAGATATCTCCCCACCACCACCCTGGACATTGCCTACATTCCCCTCCCAATCACTGGCCCATTGCTGGCCTCTTGACTGATTGCCACCCTGATACACCCACCACCAGCCAATTGTCGTCCTGATACCTCCAGCTGATTGCCCCCCGATACCCGCCCTGTCTCCCATCTTTCCTGTTCTAAAGGCAAAACCCTTAGGAACATTAACATACAGAGGAATCTATGCGTGCAGATCCACAGTTCCCTAAAAGTGGCAAAAGAGGTGGCCAATGTGATTAAGAAGGGATATGGCATGCTTGCCTTCATCGGCCGGGGCATTGGGTACAAGATTTGGCGAATCATGTTGCAGCTATATAAAACCTTGTTCAGGCTGCATTTGGAGTATTGCGTGCAGTTCTGGTCACCACCCTACCTTGACGTGGAAGCTTTGGAGAGAGTATAAAGAAGGTTCACAGGATGTTGCCTGGTCTCGTGGGTGTTGGCTATGAGGAGAGGTTGAATAAACTAGGATTATTTTCACTGGAAAGACAGAGGCTGAGGGGAGACCTGATAGAGGTCTACAAAATTATGAGAGGCATAGACAGGGTGGATAGTCAGGGGCATTTTCCCAGGGTGGAAGTGTCAATTACAAGGGGGCACAGGTTCAAGGTGAGGGGGAAAGGTTTAAGGGAGATGTGGGGGGGAAAGTTTTCATGCAGAGAGTGGTGGGTGACTGGAACACGCTGCCAGAGGAGATGATGGAAGCAGGCACATTAGAACATTTAAGAGGCACCTGGAAGGGACATGAATAGAGAGGGAATAGCGGGATACGGACTGAATAAGGGCAGAAGGTTTTTTATTAGTTTAAATAGGGCATCACAATTGGCACGGGCTTGGAAAGCCAAAGCGCTTGTTCCCGAGCTGCACTTTTCTTTGTTCTTTGTAATATTGAAGCGGGACAGATTTTTAAAGATTTTCTTGCTTCATCCCTTCTTAAGATAGTAATTTAGATAGCTTTTCTTCTATACTTTATCTTCACAAAATGGTCAAATACATCATTGTAGGTGAAATCTTGTAAGGACGCACTTTCACTTGCCAATATTGCTGAAGGTTTCAACTTTCCTGACTAATCATATTTTGAAAATAATTTTTAACTCTTTGCAATACAGGAAAAGAACGTTCAACGGGATCATTTGTGACAGGTATTGTTAAAAATATTTTCAGAATGGTCTCCACATTTGAAAAGGTTTCCTGCAAACCACCATGTACTTTCCTTCAGACTTTGATTAAAGCAGGATACACACACATCGGGCCACAGGCAGTGTTCTCAGAATCATTCCAATCCTTGTTGCCAATGTGATGATGCACGCCCACAGACTTTGTCAGGAACACACAATAAAAAAGCTTCTCTAGTGCCGCAACTCATATGGGCCAGCTAATTAAGTAAACCGGTTAGATCTGGTTCCTGAAGCAGGACAGGCCGGAGGTATATGAGCAAGGCCCTACAGTGTAAGCTCCAGAGTGAGACACTGGGGGTTGAGGTAAGTGTGGAAGTTTAAGAGAGTAAATCGTAATCTTTTGCCTTAAAAATTAACAAATTTCTGGTAATTGAAGGTTTTTTCAGGCCTGAAGAAAGTAAAAAAAAAACAAGCTCTTCTAGTTCATAGGGTCCAAGTAATTAGGTAAACCAGGGTTTGTCTTTCGGTCAGCATGGACAAGATGGGCGAATGGCCCCCTTGTGTGCTGTATCAGATCTATCGGCCGGTATTTACGACCTCACTTGGGCGGGGCTTGTAAAATCCCGCCTGAGGCCAACAGAGAATTCTGTTCTGCGAGCCTCACCTGCTCTGATTCCGGGGTGGGCGTGGCAATACAATTCCGGCCATGGTCTCTCCTGGAATATGAATGGGAGGTGGAATATTTTGCTTGCCAACTGAGCAGGGCCAAGTCAAAGTTGAATACATCACAGACTACATCACTAGCTTGAAATTGCGTCACATTCAAGTGGAAGGGGCAGACCATTTGGCATTGCTACATAGATTCCATGTTTTGACTTTGAAGGAACTTCAAGACTGTACCAAACTAACCCATTATCCTGTGAGTGGAACACCTGTGCCAGGGGAACAAAGATGGTCAGGAATTCCTGGAGGAAAAACTAACACTGAAGGAGCTATTGCTGCTCGTGGACAGCGTGGTGACACAGCGGTTAGCACTGTTGCCTCATAGTGCCAGGGATCGGGTTTGATTCCCGGCTTGGGAATCACTGTGTGGATTTTTCACGTTCTCCCCGTGTCTGCGTGGGTTTCCTCCAGTGTCCCTGTTTCCTCCCACGGTCCGAAAGACGTGCTGGTTAGGTGCATTGGCCATGTTAAATTCTCCTTCAGTGTACCCGAACGGGCACCAGAGTGTGGCGACTAGGGGATTTTCACAGTAACTTCATTGCAGTGTTATTGTAAGCCTACCTGTAAATAAATGTAAGCCTACTAATAAATAAACTTTAAACTTTACTCTTGAACCCACAGCAACAATACTGCAGTCCTCCATGTTAAAAGCCCTCAGATCACTCCAGGCCACAACAACCTTCTTCCCCAATCACGAACAGCCCTCTAATCGCACTCTGAGGCCTAATTATTACACTTCTGGAACCCTGAGATTTACCCAATCACTTACCTGAATATTGTTGTAATTGTGCAGGCTCCGACCACTAACTTAGCAACATGATGATGAGGAATGGGCCCAGCTCAGACCTCCCTGTTTGTGCACAACTGTGGATAAGGTACACAAAAATTAATGCTGAATTTCTAAGCCCTTGGTTAAATCACCCCTCAAAATTCCAAGGACTTGATGGCCAAGGAAGGTGCTTTCATAAAATAGCCAAACAGATCAATCTGCAAACCATTACAACACACGTCAATGGCAGGTGGTAAGTGTTGGAGAGATTCCTGGTCAGCTACGTGATGGAAAGAATGTTGGGGCCTCTAACATCACCATCCATAGCTCCAAACTATAACATGCATGTAACTGCTGCAACACAGACTCCCTGAGTGAACTGTAACGCACCATCACCATCATTCTGCTAAATCTGCACCGTGTACCATCTGATTCCTCCCTTTCTGGCTCGAACATCAATCTTTAGTGTTTTAAGAGTTACCTAATAGAAACATGGATAATTCATTGCATGGAAGGAAGCCACATGCATCTGTGCTGCCTGAATAGAGAATCCAGACTAACTCCACTTTGGGGTTTATGATCTGTTGCCCTATAGGTAACAGTACTTCCAGTGCATATCCAAGTACTGTTTAAATGCAGTGAGGGTTTTTGCTTGACCACACTTACAGGCAGTAAGTTCCAGACCCCACCCACATTGGGGAGGGTTTAGCCGCAAGTTCTGATGTGGGGTAAACTCTCTGTGGCTGATTTGGGGTGGAGATATTCGAAGCTGCTGTGAAGATTAAGGATTGTGGCAATGTGGTGATCCGGATGGATCGTGCATTTGTTGCTATCCAGCTGGTCAAATTTTACATAATGTAGATGTCACGCTATTTTGCTAATATCTCAGTATAAGCCAAGTGTTGCGTTACTTGTGGTTTTTTCTGTTGGAGTTTAAATCCTGGGCTCTAGAGTCCAGTTTGCTAAGATTAGGCATTCTGCCATGATTCCTAAATTAGCTCTGGGGAAAACAAAATCCCATTTTGCACAGCTGAATGACTTTGTACATTTATTCATGACATTATTTATATGGGAGTATATAAATAGACTTGTTTATTTGTTGCCCTTTCTAGGACCTTGGCACTATCTGCACGGTAAGACTGGTGTCTGGTTAAGGGGACGGCTATTTATTGATGTTAGTTTCTGGGTTCCGAGTTCCACTTTGTTTTAATAAAACCGACATACTGCAAATGCTGGGAATCTGAAATAAAAACAGAAAGTGCTGGAAAATCTCGGAAGGTCTGACAGAAGCTGTGGGGAGAGTTAGAGTTAACAATTGGACTTGAATATAACTTTTTTTTAGAATGAAGGAACATAGGAATGTGGTGGGTTTTATGCCATTGAAGGAAAAATGTTTCCTCTTGTGGGGCAACTAGAAGCCATCACTGTAAGATTGGCACCAAGAAATCAAATAGGGAATTCAGAAGAAACTTCTTCATCTAAAGAGTGGTGAGAATATGGAATGCGCTGCCACAGGGAGTGATTGAAGCAAAGGTGAAGAATATAAGGGAGAAGTGAACAGAGAATCACCGTGATAGATTTAGAACAAAGAAGAACAAAGATCAAAGAACAGTACAGCACAGGAACAGGCTCTTCGGCCCTCCAAGCCTGTGCCAATCATGATGCCCGAACCAAACTAAAAACCTTCTGCCCTTACTCGGTCCGTATCCCTCTATTCCGTCCATATTTATGTACCCATCCAGATGCCTCTTAAATGTTGCTAATGTGTCTGCTCCACCACCTCCTCTGGCAACGCGTTCCAGCCACCCACTACTCTCTGCATGAAAACCTTCCCCCGCACATCTCCCTTAAACTTTCCCCCTCTCACCTTGAACCTGTGCCCCCTTGTAATTGACACTTCCACCCTGGGAAAAAGCCCCTGACTACCCACCCTGTCTGCGCCTCTCATAATTTTGTAGACTTCTAACAGGTCCCCCCTCAGCCTCTGTCTTTCCAGTGACAACAATCCTAGTTTATTCAACCTCTCCTCATAGTCAACACCCTCGAGACCAGGCAACATCCTGCTGAACATTCTTTACACTCTCCAAAGCTTCCACATCCTTCTGGCAGTGTGGTCACCAGAACTGCACGTAATACTCCAAATGCAGCCTAGCCAGAGTTTTATATAGCTGCAACATGATTGGCCAACTCTTGCACTCAATGCCCTGGCTGATGAAGGCAAGTATGCCATATGCCTTCTTAATCACCTTGGCCACCCATGTTGCCATTTTTAGGGAACTGTGGACCTGCACACCCAGATCCCGCTATATGTTAATGTTCCTAAGGGTTCTGCCATTGAGAGGAAGAAAGATGGGAGAAGACTCAAGTGGAGCATAAACATCAACACGGATTGATTGAGCCACATAGCCTTTTCCTACAAACATAGGGCTAAGGAGTAGGAGTAGGCCATTCAGCGCTTTGAGTCTGCTCTGTCTTTCAATAAGATCATGGATGATCCAACCGTGATGTCAATTCCACTTTCCTGTCTGCCCCCCACACCCCCAATATACCCCCTGACTCCCTTGTCTATCAAAAATCTGACTAACTCTGCCTTCTCTAAATAAATTCCGTGACCCATCTTCTGAGGAAGAGAATTCCACAGATTAACAACCCTCTGAGAAAAGAAAATTCTGATCTCAGTGTTACGGACAGGAGGATTTCTCCGATCAGCAACTATCCAGAAACACAAAGGTGTGTTTTTGATTTTAATTTCCCCCTTCATAAAGGTGATGTGTTTCCTAACACCTCAACTTGCGCAATACCAGTGGGAGAGAGACTGCTGGAGTGAGATTTCAGCCAGAGTGAGGGTTTCGGAAATTTGGAGCTAAGTGGGTAAATATTGGTAAGTGTTTCTCTTTTTTCACTTTAAATTAAGTATTCTAGTTTAAAGGCCAATAAGCAACTGACCCAGTCAACCAAATGGCAGTTATCAGCCAATCAACTGGAGCCTGATTAAGGCCTCAATAGGTGTGAACACTTAGGTCCAACTGCAGCTACTGTTAGACCGCTTGACTGCTCCTGAGTTGCAGATGGATTCACTTTGGAGCATCCATGATGCTGAGGAACTTGTGGATAGCAAGTTCAGTGAGTTGGTCACACCGCAGGTAAAAATTACTGAGGAAGATAGGGAATGGGTGACCACCAGACAGAGGAAGAGTAGGAAGGCAGTGCAGTGGTCTCCTGTGGTCATCTCCCTCCAAAACAGATATACCATTTTGGATACTGTTGGAGGAGATGGCTCACCAGTGAAGGTCTCAGCAGCCAGATTCATGGCACCGTGGTTGGCTCTGCTGCACAGGAAGGCAGGAAAAAGAATGGAAGAGCTATAGTGATATAGTGATAGGGGATTCAATTATAAGAGGAATAGACAGGCATTTCTGTGGACGTAAATGAGACGTCAGGAATGTATGTTGCCTCCCTGGTGCAAGGGTCAAGGATGTCTTGGAGTGACTGCAGGGCATTCCAGAGGGGGAGGGTGAACAGCCAGCTGTCGTGGTGCATATAGGCACGAACGCTATAGGTAAAAAATGGGATGAGGTCCTACAAGCTGAATTTAGGGAGTTAAGAGTTAAACTATAAAGTAGGACTTCAAAGGTTGCAATCTCAGGATTGCTACCAGTGCCACGTGCTAGTCAGAGTAGGAATGTCAGGATAGCTAAGATGATTACGTGGCTTGAGAGATGGTGCAAGAGGGAGGGATTCAAATTCCTGAGACATTGGAACCAGTTCTGGGGGAGGTGGGATCAGTACAAAACAGATGATCTGCACCTGGGCAGAACTAGAACAATGTCCTAGGGGGAGTGTTTGCTAGTGCTGTTGGGGAGGGTTTAAACTAATGTGGCATGGGGTTGGGAACCGATGCAGGAAGTCAGAGGGAAGTAAAGTGGAGACAGAAACAAAGGTCAGTAAGGGGAAAAGTGGAAGGCAGAGAAGCCAAAGAGAAAAATCAAAAAGGGCCACAGTACAGAGTACAGAGACTGTGGAGAACTCAGTGAATGGGTCCAGTAGGACTAAGAGAAATAAAACATGGGGAAAGTGTACAAAACATGACAGGACAGATGGTTTGAGGTGTTTGCTGTAACACGAGGAGCATGACAGATAAGGCGGATGAGCTTAAAGCTTGGGTTATTACACGGAATTATGATGTTGTGGCAATTACAGAAATTTGGATGAAAGAAGGACAGGATTGGCATTTTAGCATTCCAGGATTTAGATGCTTCAGGTGAGATAGAGAGGGTGACAAAAGAGCTGGGAGTGTTGCTTTACTGATTAGAGAGAATGTCACTGCTAAACGGAGGGAGGATACCTTGATGGGATCATGCAGTGAGGCTGTATGTGTAGAACTCAGGAACAGGAGTGGTGCAATCACACTGTTGGGGTTCAGCCAGTGTGAAATGGAGGAACTGATATGTCAGCAGATCATGGGAAGATGTAAAAACAACAGGGTTGTTGTGATGGGTGAATTTAACCTCCCCAACATAGACTGGGATTCCTTTAGTGCCAGGGGCTTGGATGGGGCAGAGTTTGTTCAGTGTGTCCAAGAGTGCTTCTTGAGGCAATATGTAGACAGTCCAATTTGGGACCTGGTTCTGGGAAATGAGCCCATACAGGTGATTGATGTCTCAGTGGGGGACCATTTTGGGAACAGTGATCACAATTCTATAAGTTTCAAGATACTTGTAAAAAAGGATAGAAGTAGTCCTAGAGTGAAAGTACTAAACTGGGGAAGACTTCTTGCCAAGGATATTTCATGGCTCCTTTTTAAATACTGTCATGGCAGTATTAGGCAGGAGTTAGGGAATGTAGACTGGGGAGCAGCTATTTGAGGGTAAATCCACATTCAATACATGGGAGTCTTTTAAAGTCAGTTGTCAACAATTCAGGACAAGTATGTCCCTGTAAAAATGACGGGAAAAAATGGCAAGATTTGGGAATGCTGATGACAAGAGAGATTGTGAGCTTAGAAGAAGAAGGAGGCATATATACATTTCAGGAAATTGAGAACGCATAAGGCTCTTGAAGAATACAAAGATAGCAGGAAAGAGCTTAAACAGAGACTTAGGAAGGCCAAAAGGAGCCATGAAATGTCCTTGGCAGGCAGGATTAAGGAGAATCCCAAGGCTTTTTATATGTTTGTGAGGAGGAAGAGGGTAGCTAAGGAAAGAGTAGGTCCACTCAAGGACAGTGGAGGGAATTTATATGGGGAACCAGATGAGGTGGGTGAGGTCCTAAATGAGTATTCACAAAGGAGAAGGATGTGGTGGATGGTGAGTGTAGAAAGGAGGATGTTGACATGCTAGGACATGTTGAGATAAAAAGGGAGGAGGTATTGGAGGTTTTGAAAAACATTAAGGTGGACAAGTCCCCAGGGTCAGAGAGGGTCTTTCCCAGAATACTGAGAGAAAAAATTGCTGAGGCCTTGGCCAAAATCTTTGTATCCTCTTTAGCCACGGGAAAGGTACCAGAGGATTGGAGAGTAACTAACATTGTTCCTCTGTTTAAAAGGGCAGAAGAGACAATCTGGGAAATTACAGGCCTGTGAGCCTTACATCAGTGGTGGAGAAATTATTGGAGAAAATCCTTAGGGACAGGATGTACTCAAATGTGGAAGAGAATAGGCTTATTAGCGATAGGCAGCATGATTTTGCGAAGGGGAGGTCGTGTCTCACAAACTTGATTGAGTTCTTTGAGGAAGTGACAAGAAAAATTGACCAGGGCAGGGCAGTGGATGTTGTATACATGGACTTTAGTAAAGCCTTCGATAAGGTTCCTCATGGCAGGCTGATACAGAAGGTGAAGTCAGATGGGATCTGAGGTGAGCTGGTAAAATGGATACAAACCTGTCTTGGGCATAGAAAGCAGAGAGTAGCAGTGGAAGGGTACTTTTCTAACTGGAGGTCTGTGACAAGCAGTGTTCTACAAGGATCAGTGCTGGGGCCCTTGTCGTTTGTAATACATATAAATGATTTGGAGGAAAATGTACATAGACTGATTAGTAAATTTGCAGATGAAACAAAAATTGGGGGAGTAGCAGATAGTGAGGAGGATTGTCAGAGGATACGGCAGGATATAAATCGGCTGGAGACTCGAGCCGAAAGATGGCAGATGGAATTTTACCCGGACAAATATGAGGTGACGCGATTTGGAAGGTCTACTGCAGAAGGAAAGTTTACAGTAAATGGCAAAGCCCTTAGAAATATTAGCATACTGAGGGATCTAGGTGTACAGATCCATAGCCCCCTGAAGGTGACAACTGAGGTGGACAAGATGGTCAAAAAGGCATTTGGCATGCTGGCCTTCGGTTGGGGCATTGAGTATAGGAATTGGAAAATTATGTTGCAGCTATATGGGACTTTGGTTCGGTCGCATTTGGATTACAATTCTGGTCGCCACACTACCGGAAGGATGTTGATGCATTGCAGAAGAGATTTACCAGGATGTTGCTTCATTTGGAGTGTTATGAATTATGAAGAAAGGATGAACATACTTGGATTGTTTTCATTGGAGCGTTGGAGGATGAGGGGGATCTGATAGAGGTTTACAAGATTATGACAAGCTTGGATAGACTGGATAGTCAGGGTCTTTTTCCCAGGGTCAAAAGGGTATAGGTTGAGAGTGAGGGGGGAACATTTAAAAGATATAAGGGGCAAGTTTTCCACACAGAGGGTGGTGAATGCTTGGAACACGCTGCTGGAGGAGGTGGTGGTAGCAGATTCAGTAACAATGTTCAAGAGGCATCTGGATAGATACATGAATAGGCAGCGAATAGAGGGATATGGACCACGAAGAGGCAAGAAAATATTAGATTAGAGAGGCATTTGTGTCGGCACAGACCTGGTGGGATGAAGGGCCTGTTCCTGTGCTGTACTGTTCTAAAAAAAAATTTTGGTCTGATCAAATTTTTATTAATGACCCCACAGAAAACCTGAGATAGGGGCCGGGATTCTCTGATGTTGTTTGTCCACACTGCTGCCAGCGAGAGTGGAGAATTTGGCATTCAGCCAAACCTTCATTCACTGCAGCTGGATTGGAGAATCCCAGCCTTGGGTGGGGTCAGAGAATTCTGACCAAGGTAAACTCAGAGGGTTAGTTTATTTATTATTTATTTATTAGTGTCACAAATAGGCTTACATTAACACTGCAATGAAGTTACTGTAAGGATCCCCTAGTCGCCACACTCCAGCGCCTGTTCGGGTACAGAGGGAGAATTTAGCACGGCCAGTGCACCTAACCAGCACATCTTTCGGACTGTGGGAGGAAACCGGAGGACCCGGGGGAAACCCACGCAGACATGGGGAGAATGTGCAGACTCCGCACAGACAGTGACTCAAGGAATTGAACTTGGGTCCCTGGTGCTGCGAGGCAGCAGTGTTAGCGACTGTGCCACCGTGCCGCTCATTTGCTCACATTCAAATGCAAGAGTAGGGTCTTACGTAGCCTCCTTTTCATTCATACAAACAAAGAGGGGAGGATAGAGAAGGAAAGGTTTTACAGGGAAAGGCCACAGAGAAAAGAAGTATTGTTTTAGGTGAGCCCAGAATCTTAAGTCCAATAGTGTATTCCTTCACAGAGTTCAGCAGGTTCAAAATGGATGCTGGATAATTCACTTTGCCAGTAGAGATAACTTGCACGATGAGATACGCACACATAGATGAATTAGTCTTGGATGCAATGGTGTAGAAGTTCAGAAGTTCCAGTAGAAACAGTGTAGACGGGAGTCAGGCATTCAAACCTGGACAGATTCCTTTTTCTGTGTTGCTGCTTGGTAGGTGGAAGATGGAAGGATGATTTGCAGTACAGAAAGCGAGTACAGCTGATTCTCACAGTTGGGGGGTAGGGAGGTGGTCATGTCACATGACTCCAACATATCCACATTGTCGTTGTCTGGGTTTCTGAGATTGTTAATGTTCCAACCATGAAGAATTTGAAAGGAGTTTGCCGGGTCACCTGTCAGCTCTGGTGAAGAAGTTTAACAACACCAGGTTAAAGTCCAACAGGTTTATTTGGTAGCAAAAGTTAGGCCAGGCCAGCCTTATAAAATGTAGATGGCCTTTGTATAATTTCCTTTGAATTTGATCTCTGCAGCCCACAGCGTCTCTTCAGAGATAACGAGATATTGCCTTTCTGATACTGCAGGAAGTCACAGTGAACATGGCTTGGTCCAGTTTTTAAAATTTTAGAAATTAGCCATGAGGATATCTATATAGTTTATAAAAAATATAGCATGTGTGGTCCTAGCTCCCTGATATCAGTCTGAAGAGGAAGATGTCTTATTCTTAAATTGTGTCCTCTAGTTCTACCTCTCTCACAAGTGGAAACATCCTCCCAGTAGCTCCTTCTGCAATCCCCTCAGGATCGTATTCATTTCAATAAGATCAGATCACATGGACCCAACTTGTTCAAACTTTCTTCATAGGATAAGCCCCTCATCCCAGGAATGAGTCAAGTGAACCTTCCCTGAACTGCTTCAATTATATGCATTTTTTAAACAAGGAGACTAAAACTGTACACAGTGTTCCAGACATGGCCTCACTAATGTCCTGTACAGCTGCAGTAAAGCTTCTCAACTTTTATATTCCATTCCCCTTAAATGGCAACATGCCATTTGCCTTCCTGCTGTACTTGCTGTAGCTGTATCCTGATGTTTTCTGTGCTGTGTTTCCTATGAAATTCTGTGTAATGTTTCTGCCCTGCAACATATTATTATAATTGTTGAGGTAACAATGTGGGGGAGTGGTGGTAGCTTTAAACAACTGTGCAAACTGCCAGAAACTTCCAAAACTGCAGCATGAACCACTGGAATTAATTAGCAATTAATCTGAAAGTGGTTGACAATCGCTTATAAATATCACTGACAATGGAAGGTGGAGGGGCTGGGGAAGGAAGGGTTTTTCTCCTGCTGCTAAATATCTATTCAGCTATGCATGTTTGAGAGTGGACTGAAGCGATGGGCTCCAAATTGGCAGCTCTGGTGTCAAATCAGCGTTCCACATGACCCTTGCCTACCCTGCGTATTTCCGATGGATGCTCTTAGTCCCTACACCACAATGGCATCTGGGGTTTGCACTAGAAGTGGGTATTTGCACCATAAATGCCATTTTGGATCGCTAAGGCAAAATGAGAAAGTAGGTAGTATGGAGCCAAATTTCACTGGCCGTGTGTTTTTTAAAAAGATTATATGATTTACTGAGCTACAACAGAGCAGCTTGTTCTCTCTCCATCTCCCTTTCTCTCTCTGAAAGGCAGCAGCGCTGGTCTCTCGCCGGTTCTCAAGCCAGCAGGCCTGAACCCCAATGCTTCAACATGATTCTGCCCGTTAACTCTGTTTCTCTCTCCACAGATGCTGCCAGACCTGCTGAGCATTTCCAACACTTTCTGTTTTTGCTTTTAAACAGTTGAAAGGTGACCTACAGTTTTTAACTTCTGGGTATCTCAACTTACAAATCTTCCCCCAGCCCCTGAACTCCCTTTTTAAAAATTGTTTTTGCTCCATCCTTCAAGTTACAAAGCCGATTCTCAGAGTGGACCAGACAAACCCAAGTCCATTCCTTGCTTGCTCCAAAAACCAAATTTGAATTCCAATTGAATCCAAATCATGGTCCCCACAAGAGAAACAAACAAGGTCCAAGCCGACAAGATAAGGCATTGTACCCCAGCTTGGGCTTGTCCTGATGCTTAATCTTAGCTAAAAGCCCCTTGAACTCCCTGCACAGAACGTGCCTTTGAGTGTTGTCTGACTATTTGATCAGAAATGGCTTCATAGCCTGGCCTGTCACTTAAGCGTGTACTTTACACTCAGGGTGGCTAATGGTGATCGGTGTTTAGCAACAGATAGTCTGCTTGCCTGCACAAGGGATAATGAAGTCTCTGGCTGCGATTAGTTAACTAATTCAACACAGACACATGGGCCTTTTTTTTCGATTTCACCTTTACTAACTGAGTCATTGGGAGATGGTAAAAATCTAACACACAGTTAAAAATATTAACAATGACCTCCATGCTTTCTACAGATCTGTTGTAAATTGCACGGCTTATTATTGCCTTAATCAGCCCTTATGGGAGAGCCATTTAATTTATTTTGAGAGGGATCATCTCCTGCAATGAACAATTTAAAGATAGCAATGTTATGTCATGTTTCTTTACATTGAAGAAAATATTATAACCATCTGCTTGATTTTAAAATGCTTTAATGATATACTGACCAAAGAGGTTTTGTTTGCAGCATTTTGCAACTGATTAAATTAGAAAGTAACAAAACAGAAAACAGTTTATTGAGAAAAAACATTAGCAGATTTGATGGGCTCCGTGCTGTCGGAGACTCGGCTAAATGCCGCTCATCCCTATTTACAGTCAAGCAAACAGGGTGGCACGATGGCACAATGGTTAGCACTGCTGCCTCACAGTGCCAGGGACCTGCGTTTGATTCCCAGCTTGGGTCACTGTCTGTGTGGAGTCTGCATAGGTTTCCTCCAGGTGCTCCAGTTTCCTCTCTCAGTCTGAAAGACGTGCTGGTTAGGTGCATTGGCCGTGCTAAATTCTCCCTCAGCGTACCCGAACAAGCGCCGGAGTGTGGCAACTAGAGGATTTTCACAGTAACTTCATTGCAGTGTTAACGTAAGCTTATTTGTGACAATAATAAATAAACTTTTAACAAACTTCGTGGGCAGCACGGTGGCACAGTGGGTAGCACTGCTGCCTCGCAGTGCCAGAGCATTGGGCACTTGGGTTTGATTCCAGCCTTGGGTGACTGTCAGTGTGGAGTTTGTACATTCTCCCTGTATCTGTGTGGGTTTCCCCCAGGTGCTCCGGTTTCATACCACACTCCAACGATGTGTAGGTTAGGTGGCTTGGCCATGCTAAATTGCCCCTTTGCGTCCCAAGATGTGTAGGTTCAGGGGATTAGCAAGGTGAATGTGTGGGGTTGCAGAGATAGGGTGGGGGATGGGCTTGGGAAAGATGCTCTGTCAGAGAGTTGGTGCAGACCTGACAGCCCAAGCGGCCTCCTTCTGCACTGTAGGAATTCTATGATTCTGTGATAGTTGGTGGTTGCGTTCTCAGAAAACATAACACACTATATCATTGTTCAGATGTAGTAATTACAATTAACATTGTTGGAAATTATGTAATCAAGAAACATCAGTCTACAGTGAAGGCATGCCTGGTGCTACGGTAAAGCTGGGAGCCTTTTGATAGCAGGAGTCAGAGTTTATGCTGCACGGTTCAAACTGTCAATATGCGATGTACACAATTTAATGCATGGTACTTAAATGACAAAATGGAACTATCATTTCTAAATCCAACTAAATCACAACTAAATTCCACCCTTGAAGTAACAAAGCAAGGAATTTATTACGACACCTTTTAAATAATGGTTCATCCTCAACTAGAGTATGTAATCCAATTTGGATACCCCATGTTAGGAAGGAGGTAAAAGCTTTAGTAAGGGTGCAGGAAAGATTAAAATAATAGTTGTTCTCTTCGGAGTAGAGAAGGTTGAGAGGAGATTTGATAGAGATGTTCAAAATCTCTCTCTCTGTCTCTAGCAGTTCCTCAAAGTGAGGTCACAGCAAAAACTTGCATGTGGAGTCTTTTAACATGGGGAGGCTTTTGTGCTGTTCCTACCACACGATTGTGGCTCTCCTGCTCTTACAACCCACCACAGGCAGATCGGAAAGATCTACAGGTTGACAACCAACATACTTGGCCACACCACAAATTAAAGGATGATAAAAGAAAGAGTGAGGCTAATTAGGGATAAAAAGGAGACTTGTACAATGGAGGCAGGTGAAGTAGTGGAGCTATTAAATGAGTACTTTGCATGTGCCTTTACAAAGGAAGAGGATATTACTCAGGCTGAGGTGAGAGAGGAGGTAACTGGTACACTCGAAGAATTCACAGTTGAGAAGAAGGAGGTGTTAGAAAGGCAATCTTTACTTAATATTGATAAGACACCAGTACCGGATGAGATGCATCCAAGGATACTGAGGAGGTGAGAGTGGAAATTTCAGAGGCACCGGTGATAATCTTCCGATCTTCCTTAGACACAGAGGACTGGAAAATTGTGAATACTACACCTTTGTTCAAAAAGGGGTGCAAGAATAATGGGTAGTAACTATAGACCAGTCAGTTTGACTTTGGTGGTAGGAAAACTTCTGGAAACTATAATTCGGGACAAAATCAATCATCACTTAGACAGGTGCAGGATATTTAAGGAAAGCCAGCATTGGTTCATTAAGAGAAAATCAGCTTTAACTGACATGCATAGGCAGCTGCGATCAAGTGGATCCCTAGAAGACTTTAGAGAGTGTTGGAGTAGAGTTAAGAGAGAAATCAGGAAGGCACAAAGGGGACAGGAGATTGCTTTGGCAGATAAGGCAAAAGAGAATCCAAAGTTTCTACAAATACACAAAGGGCAAAAGAGTAACTAGGGAGAGAATGGGGCCTTTTAAGGATCAACAAGGTCATCTATGTGCGGATCCACAAGAGATGGGTGAGATCCAAAATGAATATTTGTCATCGGTGTTTACTGTTGAGAAAGGCATGGATGTTAGGGAACTTGGGGAGATAAATAGTGATGTCTTGAGGAGTGTACATATTACAGAGAAGGAGGAAGTCTTAAAGTGCATTAAGGTAGATAAATCCCCGGGACCTGATGAAGTGTATCCCAGGACATTGTGGGAGGCTAGGGAGGAAATTGCAGGTCCCCTAGCAGAAGCATTTGAATCATTGATAGCCACAGGAGAGGTGCCTGAAGCTTGGAGGGTGGCAAATGTTATGCCTTTGTTTAAGAAGGGCTGCAGGGAAAAGCCTGGGAACTACAGGCTGGTGAACCTCACATCCATAGTGGATAAGTTGTTAGAAGGTATCCTGAGAGATGGATAAGATGGGTATAGAGGGAAATGGGCCAAACGCAGGCAATTGGGAATAGCTTAAGTGGTAAAAACTGGGCGGCATGGACAAGTTGGGCCAAAGAGCCTGTTTCCATGTTATAAATCACTTTGACTCTATGACTAACTTGCTGGAGTTATTTAAGATGATAACAGCGAAGGTTGATAAGGGCAATGCTGTTAATGTGGTAGAAACATAGAAACATAGGAAAACTACAGCACAAAACAGGCCCTTCGACCTCACAAGTTGTGCAGAACATATCCCTACCTTCTAGGCCTACATATAACCCTCAATCCTATTAAGTCCCATGTACTCATCCAGGAGTCTCTTAAAAGACCCTATTGAGTTTGCCTCCACCACCACTGATGGCAACCGATTCCACTCGCCCACCACCCTCTGTGTGGAAAAACTTCCCCCTAACATTCCCCCTGTACCTACCCCCCAGCACCTTAAACCTGTGTCCTTTCGTAGCAGCCATTTCCACCCTGGGAAAAAGCCTCTGAGAGTCCACCCGATCTATGCCTCTCAACATCTTATATACCTCTATTAGGTCTCCTCTCATCCTACGTCTCTCCAAGGAGAAAAGGCCGAGCTCCCTCAGCCTATCCTCATAAGGCATGCCACTCAATCCAGGCAACATCCTTGTAAATCTCCTCTGCACCCTTTCAATCTTTTCCACATCCTTCCTGTAATGAGGCGACCAGAACTGAGCACAGTACTCCAAGTGGGGTCTGACGAGGGTCTTATATAGCTGCATCATTATCCCCGGACTCCTAAACTCAATCCCTCGATTGATAAAGGCCAGCACACCATACACCTTCTTAACCATCTCCTCCACCTGCGGGGCCGATTTTAGAGTCCTATGGACCCGGACCCCAAGGTCCTTCTGATCCTCTACAGTACTAAGAGTCTTTCCCTTTATATTGTACTCCTTCATCCCATTTGACCTGCCAAAATGGACCACTATGCATTTATCTGGGTTGAAGTCCATCTGCCACTTCTCCAACCAGTCTTGCATCCTATCTATGTCCCTCTGTAACTTCTGACATCCCTCCGGACTATCCACAACCCCACCAACCTTTGTGTCGTCGGCAAACTTACCAACCCATCCCTCCGCTTCCTCATCCAGGTCATTTATGAAAATGACAAACAGCAAGGGTCCCAGAACAGATCCCTGGGACACACCACTGGTGACCAACCTCCATTTAGAAAAAGACCCATCTATACCCACTCTCTGCCTCCTTTGGGTAAGCCAGTTCTGGATCCACAGGGCAGCAGCCCCTTGGATCCCATGCCCTCTCACCTCTTTCTAGAAGCCTTGCATGGGGGACCTTATCGAACGCCTTGCTAAAATCCATATAAACCACATCTACCGCTTTCCCTTCGTCAATGTGTTTAGTCACATTTTCAAAGAACTCCACCAGGCTCGTAAGGCACGATCTGCCTTTGACAAAGCCATGCTGAGTATTCTTGAGCATACTAAACCTCTCTAAATGTGGTATATATGGATTTTGAAAAGACATTTGATACAATGCCAAGCACAGATCTGTGAGCAAAATTCATAGAATAAAAAGGAATGTAGGTACGAGGATAAGAAATTGGCTGCGTGACAGGAAACAGATTAGTGATAAATATAGTTTTCAGATTACAAGAAAGTGTGTATTGGAGTTCCCCAGGGGTCAGTGTTGGAATCCTTGCCCTTCCTGATATATATTAATGAGCCAGACTGTGGTGGGCATAATTTCAAAATTTGTGGTCGATACGAAGGTTGGAAACATTGTCAACTGTGATGAGGATGGTCTTAAACTATAAAAGGACACAGGCATGTTGGTGGATTGGGCAGACAAGTAGCAGATTAAGTTCAATGCAGAGAAGTGTGAGGTGATTCATTTTGGCATGAAGAATATGGGGAGACAGCACAATATAGAGGGAGAAACTCTAAAGGAGATACGGGGACCGAGGAACCTCAGTGTATATGTACATATGTCATTGAAGATGGCAGGGCGTGTTGAGAGAGAAGTCAATAAAGTATATGGGTTTCCTAGGCTGTATTAATAGGAACATTGAGTACAAGAGAAAGGAGGTCATGTCGAACTTGTAGAAGACACTAGTTAGGCCTCACCTGGAGTATTGCATCCAGTTCTGGGCACCATACTTGAGGAAGGATGTGAAGGAATTGAAGAGATAATGGAGGAGATTCACAAGAATGAGTTGGGGGATAAACAGCTGTAGCTATGGGGATAGATTGGAGAGGTTGGGTCTATTTTGCTTGGATAAAAGAAGGCTGAGAGGAGGCTTGATGGAGGCATTCATGATCCTGAGGGGTATGGACAGGGTAAACATTGAGAGACTGTTTCCTCTCAGGAGTATATGAAGTACTAGAGGGGGTAGATTCAAAATAATGGACAAAGAGAGCAAAAGTGATGTGAGGAAATTTTTTTCACCCAGAGGGTGGTTGGAGTCTGTAAGAAACTTCCTGGGAGGGTGGTGGAGACAGGATCGATCAAGGTATTCAAAAGGGAATCGGACTGATATCTGAAAAGAAAGATTATGGGGAGAAGACAGGGGAGTAGGACTTTCAGCAAGCCAGTGCAGACTAAATGGGCCAAATGGCCTCATTCAGCACTGTAAACATTCTGTTGTTTTTTAATGCATCTTCATTTATTTTCTCTTTAAGGAATAGTGGGGAAATGGTGGAAGGATTCTTGAGCTGATTATCAGCCTGTTGAACCAGATTACAGGCACTCCCCCATGGCCAGCAGGTCTTGGTGTTGGACTTGAACCCAGCACTTCTGGTTCAGAGATCGGGGGCGCTACCACTATGCCACAAGACGTCCAATTGAAGGTGCTGTGACTCTGTGAAGGGCTGTCTAGCCACATTGAGGACTAGTCACTGTTATAATATAGGAAATACAGCAGGCAATGGTCACATAAATATCAATGAGATGTTAATCAAACCATTGGATTTAGTGATGTTGGTGAAGGGATTAATGTTGACCAGGACACCGGGGAAAATTCTCTCACTCTTCTTTGAATGTTGTGATGGGATATTTTACATTCACCCAAGAGGGATAAACACAAGGCCCCAGTTTATCCAGAAGACAGGACCTCGAGCATTGCAGCATTCCCTCAGATATACACTTGAATGCCAGCCAGATTATGTGATCAAATCCTTGATTCAGGTAATCGTGGTACCATTGAGTCATAGCTAACCCCCAGCTGAATAACTGCGTGACTAATGGTTTCTTTTTTGCTATTATCAACTATATTTTCTTCTTCACTGCAGTGCAGTCGGTGCTGTCACTGAACCTAGGTGTTTTTTACACTGTGAATGATTGTCCTCGGGTAAGGAATGCAGTAATGAACAGCACAGTACATTGAACAGTAATACTGCAATAACTGTGTGTAATCACTGTGAGGGCAACATAACACTTTTGGCTTTTAAAAATATATTCTCATTCATTCAGATTAGTTATTTATGTTAAGAAGATTAACCTCTTCCTGGTCCTGGTAAAAAGCCAGATGTCCACCATACCAGGATGATTTGATTTGATTTGATTTTATTATTGTCACATTATTAGTAGATAGTGAAAAGTATTGTTTCTTGCACACTATACAGACAAAGCAAATCGTTCATAGGGATGGAAACGAGACAAAGCAGAATGTAGTGTTACAGTCATAGCTAGAGTGTTGAGAAAGATCAACTTAGTGCGAGGTAGGTCCATTCAAAAGTCTAATGGCAGCAGGGAAGAAGTTGTTCTTGAGTCGGTTAGTACGTGACCTCAGACTTTTGTATCCTTTTTCTGACGGAAGAAGGTGGAATGGAGAATGCCCGGGATGCGTGGGGTCCTTAATTATGCTGGCTGCTTTTCCGAGGCAGCGGGAAGTGTAGACCGAGTCAATGGATGGGAGGCTGGTTTGCGTGATGTTGTATTTTGTTGACGTAATAGTCTGGCTTTAAATTTGCCTTGTAATTTGTGAGGAGGGGTGATTTGGATCTTCAGTCACCTGGGACCTAAACTGTGGAATTCCACCCAGACCTCTTAATAACTCTTTCTGCATTTTTACTTCTCTCTGTCTCAGTTTAGAACAAAGAACAAAGAACAGTACAGCACAGGAAACAGGCCCTTCGGCCCTCCAAACCTGTGCCGCTCATTGGTCCAACTAGACCAATCTAGTATCCCTCCATTTCCAGGCTACTCGTGTGACTATCCAGGTAAGTCTTTTGGAGGTTTAGGACCTCCAAAAGGCATTTCAGACTCTCCATCACCAAAGCTGCCTACTGTTGGGATATTCCTTTAAGGGAAAGCAGCCTGCCAACAGTAGCAGGGAAGTATGACATGTGATCCAGTCTCAGTTACACTTTGGCCAGTGAGCAGAACACAGCACATACGGCTCTGCTGTTGATGTGGTCAAGTCTTCTACCATTGTATAAATGTTCCCATGTGCCTAGTCTATATAAATGATTACACAATGTATTTGCACAATCTCTTATGAGTGATCGGTGCTTATATCACCATAAAAACACACCTTCTTCCACTTCCTTAATATTGCCATCTTCACAATTCCCTCAGCCCATCTGCTTCAGAAACCTTCACCCTTACCTTCATTTTCTTTAGCCTTGACTGTTCTGATTCACTCCTAGCCTGCCTCCCACATTCTACCCTCCATAAACATGGCCAACATGTCCTGCTCATGTCCTAATGCACACCAAGTTCGACTCACCCATCGATCTCTTTTTTTCCTTGGGCAGTCCCTTGATGATTTAATCCCTCATTGATTTGATGGGCTGAAATGGCTGAATAGTCCATTGCACGATCTGCAGACTCCACACCAAGTGGGGCAGGTGGTGCTGGAAGTGTCGAGTGAATGAGTTTGGAGATTTGACTGCTCCCTCCGATACCACAACTTCGCCTCTGCATTTTCCCAATAGAGTCCTGTGTCTTCCCGAATGAGCCATCTACGTTTTGGGCAGTCACAAGCCAGGGTCTCCTACTAGAGGACATTCCTAGAGCTGTCCTCATGGGAATCTCCTGCTGTGACTGCATTCCGAAAGGAAGAGTGGCTTCTGGAGTGTGGTGTCAAGTCGAGGAACAACATGTCCCACCCAGCGGAGCTGCTTTCGAGTGATTAGCACCTCAAAGCTGGGCAGGTTGGCTTGGGAAGGATGCTGCTGTTGGACAACCTTTCTTGCCACTGATACTTCTCCAGTGCTCTCAGGTGTCTCCTGTAGGATGTCCGAGGGGGAAGGTTCCCCAACCATTCACACCCTGCCGCCACTGCCAGCGAGGATGGAGAATTTGGCACTCAGCCAAATCTTCATTCACTGCAGCGGGACCAGAGAATCCTGCTGGCCTGAACGGCCGGAGAATCCCACCCCAAGTCTCTGAAGTATTTGGAGCATGGGGATCACCATTGCCCAGTAAACCAGGATCATAGTCTCATGATCTCCATCTTCAGCTCGAATATTCTTAACTCCATTCATCAATACCCAGTCTGGCCTCATCTCGGTACTACCCTCGATCCAGAGTGAAATTGCAAAAACCATTTGACTGCTGATAAACAGCAAAGCCTGCTGAAATTCGGGAACGCAGCAGAGATGCACCCCAGCATTGCTGCACAATCTCATATCCCTCTCCTGGGAAGAGCAGTGCTTGCTGGGGATCTCAGGGATGCTACGATCATGACTATGGTTAAAATTGGCGATAAGTCTGATTGCGGTAACTGCAGAGGAGTCTCTCTGCTGTCTGCCACATGGGATTATCAATGTAAGGATCTTGCTTAGCTACCTCCGCCCAGTGACAGAGGAACTCCTTCCAGAGTCACAATGTGGTTCACCCATTGAGACGGCACCACAGATATAATCTTCACTGCAAGGCAAACTCATGAAAAATGCAAGAAACAGCTGTTGTACATGGCATTTTTTGACCTCACAAATTAGAAGTTTGTGATGATCTTCTACCGACTGCATGATGAGATGCAAATGATTCTCACCAAGCAAGGCAGCACTGAACCTATCTCAGCAAAAACTGGGGTCAAACGAGGCTGTGTCATTGCACCAACTCTCTTTTCTGGGTTCCTCGGTGCAATGCTGTACCTCACCTCCAGCAAGTTACCCACCGCTGTGGAGACAATCAAGAGAACAGAGGGAAATTCCTCAACCTACACCTCCTGCAATCCAAAACCCAAGCCAGCCCAACCTCAGTCACCGAGCTTCAGTGTTCAAATGATGCTTGTGTGTGCGCTCGCTGAGGAACTCAGCTCCAGATCATTGCCGATCCAACCTCTGAAGCGTCTGAGAAAATGGGTCTCTCACCAAACACCTGGAAAACTAAGGTTCTTTTCCAACCAATTCCCACAGCAAAAAACACCTCCCTCATCGATTAAGGAGAATAGTAAAATCCTGGAAAACGCAGACCATTTTCTCTATCTTGGGAGGCTCCTCTCGATAAATGGGGACGTGGGTGATGAAATTGGCCATCGCCTACGATGTGCCAACTCAGCCGGCTCAGGAACAGAATGTTTGAGGACCAGGATCTCAAACCCGAGACCGGTCACCGATTCCAATTGATCAAAACTTTGATTTTAAAATTCTCACCCTTGTTCTAAAATTCCCCCATGGCCTCACTCAATCCTATCTCTTTGATCTCCTTCAGCCTCACACCCCTTGGAGAGCTCGGCGCTCCTCAAATTCTGGCTTGTTTTCCTTTGATCATTCCACCCGCCAATGGTTGCCCCTCCTTCTGGGAGGGTGAAGCAGACAATGACAGAAATTTGTGAGACAGCAAGAGAGAGCGGGAAAAATGTGTTGCGGTTTTATAATATTCTTCTTCATTGTGGAAGGCAGGAAGTGGTGAAGCCTATTTTTTAAGCCATTACAGTAAATACAAAAAGGTTTTTTAAAAAAATAAATGAACCCCATTGTGACACCAAACAATGACAGTGAATGAGTAATAATATCTTTAAAACATACGGAGGAGCAATGAATGTCCAAATTCATTGGCATTAGCTTAATTGATCAGCATTTTCTAAACCATTTGCTGTTTCGTTTTGTTCTTATTTCAATCACGAAGCGCATTAAATCAGACACAAACATTATCCTAATGCAGCACACCTTCAAATAATGATGTGACTGATTGTTACTTATAATAATAAACAGACAAACTCAGAACCTATTACAGTTCAGAAAATTAATTGAGCTCTGAAGGGAACGTTCTGTAAATGCGATTAAATTCAGGAGGAAATAAATTGGAACAAAATCGGAAGTTGCCGGAAATATTCAGCAGGCCGGACTGATCCGCGCAGAGGGAAACCACAGGTCACCTTCCAACTCGGTGACTGTTCATCAGAAGTTCTAAATGTGGCAGATTTAAACCAGTTCAGAGGCAGGGGGAAAAAAAGGGGGAAATGGGGTAAGAATGAAAGTGAAGGTTAGTAGTAGGGGGTGGAGGGTAGGCGATATTCAATGCTGGAAGGGGACGAGGCAAAAGACGATGGGTACGAGAAATGGACATGCAGTTTGAAGAAAGATACATAAAGGCATCTTCTAAAATAACAAACTGTCCGCCCTTATCAGGATATGTGAAATCAAACTGATTGCTATTGTGTAGCCAGAGATAAATAAATTGAGGAGCATGTTGCTTCAATCACTCCTTCTTTGTTAAATGCTGAAAAGGAGTTATTTGTAGTGATGAGAAGAAGCTGAGCCAGGATTGTAATGACAAACTATTTCCCAAGAATTAGAAGGGAACCATTTTTGAAATTGCACTGAATTATTGCAACAAATAAACCAGTTCAGCCAAACACCCATCTCTTTCAGTGCCGTGTACGACCTCAATAACTTGTTTATTGCTTCTACAAAACGTGACACAGCGCAGCAGAACATGGCATGAAATTGACTTACTGAAGCATTGAATCTTACAGCACAAAAGGAGGCCATTTGGCCCATCGTGCCTGTGCCCAGTTGATTGTAGGAGCTTTGCAATGAGTGTCATCATCTTGCTGGAGGGAGGGAGTGGGGGCAAGTGACCAAACGCAAATTGGGTGATGGCTTTGCTGAACTGCTCCTGTGAGCCTGAGAGTTCAGTCAATTCTCATTTTAACTCTCCAGCCCTGACCTCCCCATCATTGATTTCCTACATGAAACTCAATGTGAGCTTGAGGAACAGGGCCCATCTTTCGGCTAGTCATCTTACAGCCTCCTGGACTCCACAACAGACCACGGCAATGATTCTGATCTTCATTGAATCTCTTCTGCCTTCCAGCCTATCACAGTATTATAAATGCGAGGGTTATAAGGTTATATTTTGATACTGTGGCCAAAATGTCCTGGCTTTGGTCCTGCAGGCGGCAACTCGGCCCCTTCCCCCCCCTTCCCCCCCCACCCCGGTTCTCCAGCAGTGAGGAGTGTGATCGACAGGAGGACCCATTGACAGTAGTGGGGCAAGAAGATCCCACCACGGGTCAATGGTGGGCCGTCACAGCCACTGCAAAACATGCCACGTGGGGGGCTATTGAAAACAAAGGGGATGATTTGACCTGTTCTAAAATCTGCCTGACAGCAAGCAGTGGTGAAGGGTCTGTTAAACATTAAACAGGAGCCTGGGTTATTTTGCTGGAAAGAAGGTGTAAGGTATACATGTTTAGCGACAAGGGCAGGAGCATTTGTGATTATATTGTTCAGATTGCTAGTCTCCAAAGTCACAAAAAGGCATTGAGAATATAGGGTTGTAAACAATTATGCTTTAAATAGTCTATTTACTTGGAAGATAAAAGAGACTAGGGGGTCTTAATGATGGCTAATCAGCATTTCTGCTTGAACACAAGGCCCATGTGATTCATGTTGCCATGAAGATGGGCTTTGAGAGAAGAAGGGTTTCTAAGATATCCCTGAAACTCTCGGACACTGGCAGTCTGCCAGAATCCAGGAGAGAGAGAGCAGCTAGAGGCTATAAGTCTCCAGGGTTCACCATGCAGGAATGTGAGTGGGACCTCGCACTCAGATTGCCAAGACCAAATTCGTGAGGATTTGAAATGAGGCTGGAAGATTCACCTAGCTTACAGGCAGAATCACTAAGAGAACCCCTCACCATAAAAAGGCAGTTCTGGGGTTAAAGATTAGGAAAGGAAATGAAGTTGTAAACCCTTAGGGCATAATTCTCCAACCTGTGGGCTAAGTCCCATGGCGGAGGTAGGAACATGGAGCGTTTCTTGCTGTGAAGGCCAATGGGAAAACATGCTAATTCTTTTGGCCCTGACTGCATTAATGATGCAACCAGATGTTTTATGCCATATTCCATGGTGGCTCAGGTCTGGTGGCATGGAGTCCAGACACCATATTGAAAATGCGCCCAACATGACTGACCCACTATTGAAGAAAGAAGGTGGACCTCCTGAAAGCGAAGATCATCCCCAGTAATTGTAAAGTATGCCTGTGAAGTGGGTTTTTCAGTTGTGTTGAAGTAAAAGGGGGCTGTTCTGTTCCGTATTTAAAGTTGCCTAATACAATGGTGTTTAGTCAATCGTGCTTTTAGTCTGTTATTGTAGAAGGATTAAAATGTAAAATTTTGTTGTGTCATCCTTTCAGCTGGAAGGCTGAATTTCTTTTTAAAAGTTAATGGTCTACATGGAGATTTTAACAACAGACCTTTCATTTTGTTTCTCATTTCCCAGCCTCTACATTTGCTTCAAACCTATTACACCTGTAACGTTTTCCAGTCCTAACCAACGTAAAATGTTAAATCTGTTTTTGGCAGCACGGTGGCACAGTGGTTAGCACTGCTGCCTCACAGCGCCAGGGACCTGGGTTCAATTCTGGCCTCGGGTGACTGTCTGTGTGGCGTTTGCACGTTCTCCGCATGTCTGCATGGGTTTCCTCCACGTGCTCTGGTTTCCTCCCACACTCAAAGATGTGTGGGTTTGATGGGTTGGCCATGCTAAATTGCCCATTAATGTCAGGTAGATGAGCAGGGTAAATTCATGGGGTTGTGAAGATAGAGCTTGTGTGGGATTGTTGTTAGTGCAGTCTCGATGGGCCGAATGGTCTCCTTCTGCACTGTAGGGATTCTATGGTTCCATAGCTGCCTCCTGGTCTGCTGTGAATTTCCAGTGTTTCTATTTTTTTTTGTTCATATTTCCAGCATCCATAGCATTTTATCTTCTGTTCAGTAGTTTGTAGGATTGTCTTGATGGCAGCTGAGTTCATCACCGATCACATTGCTGGCTGTCGGTCCACTAAGCATCCCCTGGAATGATACCCTGAAAAAGAAGGACTGCTGCTGTGCACACACTCATAACATAAGAGGGCAACAGCGACAAGACTTGGCAGTCATCCTTTGTGACGAAGCCAGCATCATCCTCTGTTGGTTGATGTCTGCCAGCCGTCCTGGTCAGAAGGTAATGCCAGCCCAGCAAATCCATAAGGACAACCTCCGGATATGGAAAAAGCATTAAACTGACTTGGCATCTGACCACAGCAAGGATCCATCTGCACAGAGATTGGAAAGACTAATGGAGCGTGCTGCACAGACAAAGCTTTTAATGAACCAGTTTCATGGGAGGAAGTGCACTCCTACATTTAGGGCAGCTGGTATGGATTATATTCATGTCAAATTCTTAAAAGCTGCTCTAGATGAAAGGTAGGGGAATAATGGTGTTGGCAAACAGTGCCAGGTGCCAACAGTTCACCTTGAAGTTCTCCTTCTGAGTTACTGTAGTGGATTCAGTGAGGAACACATCCTGGTGTCCCACAGCTGTGGATTCTGTCGGCACGTAGGATGGGGATTGACAATTATGAAGGAGTCTCAGGAGATGTCAGTGATCGATTGTTTGTGTTTTGTCTGACATGTATCGGATGCCCCAGAGGCCTGCAAAGTAATCAAATGAACAGTCAGGATTTCACTCTCCCAAGGAGCACGCAGAGGAGGTTGAGAGATATTTGGAGCATTGTAAAGCTTGAGGGAAATGCATTTGCATTTCTTTTATTTTTTTCATCAGAATTTTGACCCCTGCACCTTGTGCTCCAAATAAACGATGGAAATATACGGCCGATTTTATCTATGAAGTGTGTTCCAGCTTCAACATTCATGCAAGGGTGGGTAAGAGGTTAACTGTACATAACTCTCCCGAAAGAGATTGAGGAAAGGTTGCCCACTGTCTTCATGTCTTCATCTGTGAGGGTTTGGAATGTCCAATGTTCGCACTTCTGAAAGTATTGTGGCATTGATTTTCTCTTTCACGTCTCGGGTGTCTTCGGTTACAATAGTGCATGAGGTACCAACATAGGAACATAGGAGCAGGAGTAAGCCATTCACCCCTCGAGCCTGCTCTGCCAATTAACTAGACCATGGCTGATCTTCCACCTCAACACCATCTTCACACTATAACCCATATCCCCTGATACCATTAGTATCTAGAAATCTATCGATCTCTGCTTTGAACTTACCGAATGACTTGATCTAGGAGCAACTGAGGCCGAGTTTGGTATGAAGGGCCAATGTCTGCAGGACAGGGGCGATCGAGTCTATTTTGTAAAGTCTCTAAAGTTGACATCAGCCTTACAGTGAGGATGTTTGGTTTATTTGTTCCTGGGATGTGGGCATTGCTGGCTAAGCCAACATTTATTGCCCCATCCCTAATTTCCCTTGAAGGTAGTGGTGAGCTGCCTTCTTGAACTGCTGCAGTCCTTGAGGTGTGGGTACACTCACGGTGCTGTTATGGAGGGAGTTCCAAGATTTTCACCCAGCGACAGTGTAGGAACAGTGATATATTTCCAAGTCAGTGGCTTGGAGGGGAACCTGGCAGATAGTGATAGTCCCATGCAACTGTTGCCCTTGTTTTAGGTGATGGAGGTCATGAGTTTGGGAGGTGCTGTTGATTGGTTGAAGGAACATTGGCGTGTTGTTGCAGTGCATCTTGTAGGTGGTACACATTACTGCCATTGTGCGCTGGTAGTGGAGAGAGTGAATGTTTGATATAGTGGTGGATCAGCTAACTTAGGGATCTAAACTGAAATCTAATTGCATATAAACAGGTTTATATACACTGGGATTGATGATGTTGATATAAAGATCACACTGGGATGTTTTAATCATTCGCATTCATCAGACTTTAGTTCAGTGCAATAGTGTTCAGCACTTATATTGAATATGTATGTGTTAGAGTAAGGGAGTGGAAAACTTAGTCATATGTCCAGTAGCAAAAATAGATCAGGTGTTACTCCTGTTCCTGCGAACATGGGGCACTATTTGTTGAGGCTTTTTACCTCATGTTCCCAAAAAAAATTCCAGTGGCAACAAAAACAGAAATTCCAAGGAAAACAACATTTTCCATTCCCGCAGAACGGGATTTGTTGCAAGCTGGATGGATGGATAATTTGATGGACCATTTAAAGGTCCATTGACCTCGGATGGTTTCGGGGCAGGCAGGACTGGAAAATCCTACCCATCTGAGGAAAGAGGAACAGAGTTAACAGATTTTAACTTTCCATCCTCAATGGGTGAGAGAGAGTTGGGATGGGTTAAAATATCTGATCATCAACATGCCCCCCCGCCCCCCATTGCTACCTATTTCAATTTTAAATTACATCATTCAATGTGTGCAAGGGAAAGTTCTTGCAAACAGTAGCCAGGTGTCTAATTATATCAAAGGTACGGCCTGTTAACAAAACGGGAGTTGCAACATCAATTCAGAAAGTAAAGAGGGAGCCTAAGCTTTGTGATTCCTAACCCTTGAGTTTACAACACTCCAATCCTGAAATCATAGAATCCCTACAGTACAGAAGGAGGCCTTTCAACCCGTTCGAGTCTGTACTGACCACAATCCCACCCAGGCCCATTCCCGTAACCCCACATATTTACTCCGCTAATCCCCTGACACTAGGGTCAATTTTAGCATGGCCAATCAACCTAACCCGCACATCTTTGGACGGTGGGAGGAAACCAGAGCAGCCGGAGGAAACCCACGCAGACACGGGGAGAACGTGCAAACTCCACACAGAGTGACCTGAGGCCGGAATTGAACCCGGGTCCCTGGCGCTGTGAGGCAGCAGTGTTGACCACTGTGCCACCGTGCTGCCCCTAGCTCCAGCCTCCCCCATCTCATCCCAGCCCTCCCAGTCACAGACCCCACTCCCTCCTGGATTGCCGACCAGAGCATTCTTCCTGCTGCTGGAGAACATCCTGAAGGGTTGTAGCTGGGACCTCCCACTGCCAGTCTTCTCTCTCACTGGCCTGTCAGGCCGTCTGGTTGACAAGCTCCTTGGTGGGAGGCAGCGCTGTTGTATATTAATGAGCTCCGACTGTTAAAATTATCAGAATTTCTACACCCCTGATTTTTGCTGGGTTCTTCGGTCATTTTCCATTTCCGTCACATCCTCCCCTTCTCTCCATTAATATTTGGGTCAATATTTCAGGTGGTAGTGGTCGAAGGGTCTTTATCTGGCTGGAGGTCTGTGATCAGTGGTGTTCCGCAGGGCTCTGTACTGGGACCTCTGCTATTTGTGATATATATAAATGATTTGGAAGAAGGTGTAACTGGTGTAATCAGCAAGTTTGCGGATGACACGAAGATGGCTGGACTTGCGGATAGCGAAGAGCATTGTCGGGCAATACAGCAGGATATAGATAGGCTGGAAAATTGGGCGGAGAGGTGGCAGATGGAGTTTAATCCGGATAAATGCGAAGTGATGCATTTTGGAAGAAATAATGTAGGGAGGAGTTGTACAATAAATGGCAGAGTCATCAGGAGTATAGAAACACAGAGGGACCGAGGTGTGCAAGTCCACAAATCTTTGAAGGTGGCAACACAGGTGGAGAAGGTGGTGAAGAAGGCATATGGTATGCTTGCCTTTATAGGACGGGGTATAGAGTATAAAAGCTGGAGTCTGATGATGCAGCTGTATAGAACGCTGGTTAGGCCAGTTCTGGTCGCCGCACTACCAGAAGGACGTGGAGGCGTTAGAGAGAGTGCAGAGAAGGTTTACCAGGATGTTGCCTGGTATGGAGGGTCTTAGCTATGAGGAGAGATTGGGTAAACTGGGGTTGTTCTCCCTGGAAAGACGGAGAATGAGGGGAGATCTAATAGAGGTGTACAAGATTATGAAGGGGATAGATAGGGTGAACGGTGGGAAGCTTTTTCCCAGATCAGAAGTGACGTTCACGAGGGGTCACGGGCTCAAGGTGAGAGGGGCGAGGTTTAACTCAGATATCAGAGGGACGTTTTTTACACAGAGGGTGGTGGGGGCCTGGAATGCGCTGCCAAGTAGGGTGGTGGAGGCAGGCACGCTGACATCGTTTAAGACTTACCTGGATAGTCACATGAGCAGCCTGGGAATGGAGGGATACAAACAATTGGTCTAGTTGGACCAATGAGCGGCACAGGCTTGGAGGGCCGAAGGGCCTGTTTCCTGTGCTGAACTGTTCTTTGTTCTTTGTTCTTTGTTCTTTGGATGCTGTCCATCAGTAATGACAGACCATGGTGGTAGCATGTTATTTAATTCATTTAATTACTGTGACCAAGGGCAGATTTAAGTGCTTTATTCCCATATGAAGCTACAGAGACATTGCAAAATCGTGATGCATTCGCTACAGCTTCCACATTCACTGTTGTTCCTCTGTTGCTACGTTGGAAATTAATTCCATTGTGAAATTTAGTGGCTTCTCCAACACCAAGGCTTGACTTTGAAGCGGTTTATAATAAACTTGGCATGAGCTCAGATAAGATTTATGGCAGGAATCCATTTAGCTATTTGTTATTTCACAGGAATCCTTTATCTATCTTTTCACAGTGCAAGGGTGATGATTGCAGCAGGGATGTTTTTTATTTCACAACTTCATGCAATGGATACAATTATGAAGATCTGTACACACATTCCTTTCAGCTCGTGACCCGGAATTGTGATTTGGGTGGGTGGGCGCAGGGTGGGTGGGGGTGGGGGGGCAGAAGGACAGAACAGTAAAACGGGGAAAAAAACTGGTCCCAACTGGTCTTGTATACTTTAAAATGAAACACCAGTAAACCAGGGAAATAAGACTACTGGTCCGAACTGGTCTTGTATACATTAAAATGGAATACCAGTAAACCAGGGAAATAAGAACTCTGGTCCAAACTGTTTTTTCCCTTCTGCAGTGTGATGGGGGGATGAGAGGGAGGTGGTTCTTCATGGATCTCACCTGCTATATTCTTGGAAAGTAACCATATCTTATCATTTGCAAAACCTGATGCAAATGAGCAGGTAAGATCTACACATTACCCAGATAATTGCAAACTCGACAAGATAAGCAGAAACATTGAATAGAGAGTGATTGTGAGGTTTACTACTTCCTAGATACCATGATCATCCCGACTGGAGGTTATTTGTTAGTCTTAATGTCTTCTGATTTGTATCGAAAATATTAGTAACTGCAGCTTTTACGATCTCAACTGGATTATGGAAAGATTCATTTCTGCCTCTTGGACTCTGACCCAAATTACATCTTGGCAATGGCTTCTCAGCACAACAACTCTACACCCAGGGTGCTCCTTGAAATTGAATTCGAGACCGCATTGTATTTTGGATTTATTGCCAGTAATCGATAATATCTGAAAGGAAGATGCCCTAATGGAACCTCTTAGTTATGTGCCAGGTCTTTGTTGAGATGCCAGAGAAGTAATTACGTCCGAATTCAGCTTCTAAAACTGCCTTTGAATTAATAAGTCGAGGATTTGCACAATCAATATATCAAATATAAATAACAGCTATCTGAGTAAATAACCTTATTTGCGTTTTGTATCGCAAGAATACAGATAAGGAAGAGGTGGCCTCTGTGTTTTTTCCCCTAAATATTCTGCTGCTTCATCTAATTGTGTGTATTTAAATAAAGGTTGCAAACTCTACCTCTGCAGAAATAAAAAATCATAGTTGATCACTGTCCCTTTGGCGAAAATGGGTATATTTAAAAGCCGCTTCTTTGTAAGCGTACAATGTCTTATTTACCGTTACGATTGTCTGTGCACTGAGACTCCAGAACTCAGAGGCAGCAATTGGGCAGAGAAATATGGAGCTTGTTATTAGCTTCAGCACACTGACAATTTATATTCAGCAGGGAACATAACTAGTAAAAGTCCATTCTCCTGACAGGATGCTGTGGATGTTGTTTACTTGCCTCAGTGTCAGCAAAAACTGAAATGTGATTTTTGTCAGTGTATTTAGTGGAGATCAAAAATGAAGATTGTCTGCAGTGTCTTCTTCATTTCCTACTAATAGTCGGGATTTTTCAGACCCCTGCCAGGCTGAAGTACCCACATTTGTAACAAAGTTTAGAATCATAGAATCCCTACAGTGCAGAAGGAGACCATTCGGTCCATCGAGTCTGCACCAACCACAATCCCACCGAGGCCCCATCTCAATAACCCCCATGCTACCCTAGCTAGTCCCCCTGACACTAAGGCGCAATTTAGCATGGCCAATCAACCTAACCCGCACATTTTTGAACTGTGAGAGGAAACCGGAGCACCAGGAGAAAACCCACGCAGACACAGGGAGAATGTGCAAACTCCACACTGACAGTGACCCGAGGCTGGAATTGAACCCGGGTCCCTGGTGCTGTGAGGCAGCAGTGCTAACCACTGTGCCAGCCCAGTCTTATCCCAGGTCTTAGCAAATTTCAGCTCATCTGATTTATTTTTCAGCTTCTGCTAGGAATTGTTTTGGACAATATACAGACCAATTCTCAAACTCCACACAGACAGTCACCCAAGGCCAGAATTGAACCTGGGTCCCTGGCGCTGTGAGGCAGCAGTGTTAATCACTGTTCCACTGTGCCAAATTGGAGCAAATTCCCATAAAAAAGCCCACAGGAATACCCGTCCTTCAATTTAAATGGAAGGGAAACAGGGTGACTCCCTTTCTAGGTGAATGCTCTGATCCACTTGGTTTCTCCTATCTGCTGCACCCGCTAATCCTGGGCAGAGACCCAGGGAAATCATTCCCTGAAAGCTTTGTCCGCATAGAAACTAACTCAATCCACTATCTCCACACCCAATCTTTTGTTTCAAGGATCTACAAAGCTTTCATGAGAAAAAGGAGATTTCACACAAACTGGAAATTCCCAAACTCAGAGTTTTATAAACAGTAGCTTGTCCACTATAGACTTTACATTTGTGTTTTTCAATATATATATCAATATATATATCAATATATACTTTCAATATATATATCATTTCTTGTCAACTTGAAATTCCTATGCCTGCATTTGTAATGGAAATTGCCTAGTGTAAGCTAGTCACATTGTAATTACACGCCCCTTGTCAGTGGCAAGGTTGCAATAGGCCGTTTTAATTATAAATGTCAACATGGGAATTTCTTTTGGAAATGGAAAAGTAAAGACAGAATGTGTGACTTTTAAATGGCAACTGAATTAGTTTGCATTCCTTGATCCAAAACCCCTCCTTCCCTCTTACTTCGCCTGTTAAGCCTACCTCATGAGTCCTGGCTGGTATGAACTGGGCACAGGTAATGTCCAATGTCGAATGGGGAGACCGGAGGCACACCTAATTTTCATCATCATCAAAGTGATGAACTTGCACGCTGACTCCCACTGGGTATCAAGAGGACCAGGCCATTGCAAAACCAGCAACAGCCCTCAGGCAAATCCTTGAGTATGTGACAATCAGGAGAAAGGGTAGTATTGATTATAAGGGAGGGTTAATTGGGGGAGGGAAGGTGGTGGTAGTGATTGGCTGGCAGCAGTCCACTGTTTCAATGTGGGATTGGTAGAATCAGTCCACGAAAGATTAATAAGTCTTTTCCTTTTACGCGGTGTTTCTCCTGGACTCTGACCATCGCAGGATTTTGAGATGAAACAGGTTTGTCCAGGATGTCCTGAAGCTGTTGCCAGAACTTAACTTTAGCAGCCTGAGCTGTGAGTCTGCAACTTTCACGTCATGACCATTAACGTAAAGTAAACCAATCAACTGAGAAGTTTATAAGCCATGTATAATGTTCCCCCATGTTTGTGTGGGTTTCCTATGGGTGCTCTGGTTTCTTCCCACAGTCCATAGATGTACAGATTAGGTGGGTTGGCCATGGTAAATATGCAGGGTTATGAGAATAGGGGTGGTGGTGGTGGTGGTGGGGGAGGCGGGGGGGGGGGGGGGGGGGGGTGGTGGTGGGTGAAGTTGGGCCTGGGCAAGATACTCTTTCGGAGAGTCGGTTCAGACTTGATGGGCTGAATGGCCTCCTTCTGCACTGTAGCGATTCTATGATTCTATGGTTCTGGAAATTCCTTTTACACTTTTCTCCAAGTTGGGTAGCACCTGTTTTAAAAGATTGCTTTATTAATCCAGTATTATGAGAGAATGGGCATGTTTCCTTCAAAATCTGTCAAAGCTATACATGTAATCATCGACGATTCATCCCCCCCCCCCCCCACCCTACCCAACAACCAACCTTTAAAGGAAATACTTAGATCTTCTGTCCTACTCACAGCTAGAGGTCCAATCTATCATATTTTAGCTTAGAAAGAGAAGTCAGTTCCATTTTAAATCTAGCCTTTTACGAGAGCTATTTAAAGTAAAGGCAGACATTTGCCCGCAGTCACACTGCAATAGCATTCTTTATGCTGAAAGGTTAACTCATGTCACTTGTTGCTATTTCTCCTGTTTCAGAAGGCTGTGAGAAGCAAAGCTCCCTCCAGGAGTGCGCACTCTCAAGAATGAGAGAAATCCAGGTTACTTTGTGAGAAGGGCCATTTTTCAGCTGAATTGTTCAACTGAGACCCTTCCATCCTATCATAGAATCACGGAAGCCCTAGAGTGCAGAAGAGGCCATTCAGCCCATCGAATCTGCACTAAACCTCTAACAGAGTATCTTACTCAGGCCCTCTCTCCCATCCTATTTCTGTAAACCTCACACATTTACCATGGCTAATCGCCTGAACCTACACATCTTGGGACACCAAGGGGCAATTTAGCATGGCCAATCCACCTAACTTACACATCTTTGGATACCAAGGGGCAATTTAGCATGGTCAACCCACCTAACCTACACATCTTTGGACTGTGGGAGGAAACCCACACAGGCACGGGGAGAACATGGAAAGTCCACACAGACAATCACCCAAGGCTGGAATCCGGGTCCCTGGAGGTATGAGACAGCAGTGCTAACCACTGTGCTAGCCACTGTACCACCGTGCCGTCCTGCTGGGAGAGTATTAAAGTTCCTGTTTATGCAGCCAGTGAAAAAATATAGTGATCTTTCCTACTGCTGTGGTCAATCTTTATTCATCAGCTGACACTACCAGAAGCAGATGATCTTGTCATTCAGCTCACCGCTGTTTTGAGACATGTTGCTGTGTGCAAATTCTCCATTGCATTTGCCTACAAAAGAGTGATAACACTGAATTACTGTGAAAGACCATGAATAAATGCATTTATCCTTTTTAAGCCCTATGCCTCTCAATTGTATTTCCATAGTTACCGTCCTCTGAATATTTTCCTGGCAGCGCCTTTCAGAGTCCCAATGGGAGGTTTGACGTAACAAACCATTAATTTCATATAATTCCGGACTAGATGATTAACAGAAACAACACAGAGAAACAGAATAGGATTTCCAAAGACTGCACACTTTCAATTTCTCATTGCGCAATGAGAGTAGAATTATTAATTATCTTGCGATATCAGGATTTGCTGTACTAAATAAACGTCCGTAACGCTGCAAAAATCCCAATGCTAAATAACAGAATCACACTGATGAATATGGGTATCACATTTAAGTGAAGAAGGGGAGCAATTTTAACCCCATCTGGACCCAGTGGTTAGCACTGCTGCCTCACAGCGCCAGGGACCCGGGTTCAATACCAGCCTCAGGTGACTGTCTGTTTGGAGTTTGCACGTTCTCCCTCGTGTCTGTGTGGGTTTCCTCCAGGTACTCCGGTTTCCTCCCACAGTCCAAGGTATGCGGGCTAGGTGGATTCGCCATGCTAAATTGACCCTTAGTGCCAGGAGGGGCCACTTGCAGGCCTTACCTTCCCTCCATGATGGGGCATCCCTTCCTCGAAAGGGGTTGCGACAGCTGGAATGCAGGCAGCACTTCCTGTGTCCTCATTCCCGGGTTCCTGTCCAGAGGGAGTGGGGTCTGGCAAAAGGGTGGGAGGGACATGGCATTGCCATTCTACAGGGATGAGACACTGGGTGAGCGTGGTGGTTCCCCCAAGCTTGGTGGCATGAACAGACAAGGTGGAGACTCTGTGGGTGAACAAAGTGAAATTTCTTGCCAAATATTCAAAACACAATGGTCACCTATCTACACTGGTGCCTATATTCACTTGTTCCTGATCCTCCCACCATCTAGGTGTCTCCCCAGGATCCACAGCTGTGGTTGAGGCAGCCTGCTGACTTCCACACCCTTTTGCCTCAGATGACCTTGGTGGGTGTCCCCTGTGGGACCAGGACCTTGAGGGTCCAGGCCTATTTTTGGGCAGCATGAATCTTTGACTTCCTCCCTCCTCGGTGTCAGAGACTGGAGGTGTGTCGCTTACAGGGAGGGGGTTGTCAGATGGCCTGGAGATGGGTCTCTGGCTGGAGGGCCCAGGGCTGTATTCCTGCTGACCCTCTTCCCTTGGGTTCCTGGGAGCCCCAGTGCTCCTCTATGGGATGGAGGGGCAGCTGGGGCGAGATCCACAAGCCCCGCCATCCTCTGGTGCTGACGCTCGTGGATTGCCACCAGTGCCTGCACCATGCAGTCGAACCCTGCAGCATGGTGTGGACATCTCCTGCCATGGAGTGCCCATCCTGCACCAAGGTCTCCACTGCCAACCTCACAGTGTTGGTCTCAGTGCGCTGCACTGACAGCACCATCTCCTCGGATAGAAGGCGATGGGGCTTCTCCAAACAGCCTCGCACTCCAAGGTGAGCTGCTTCATCCCTTCCTGATACTCACAACTCTGCCTTTGCAGCTCCAGCAGCTGTGGGACAACCGGACCCAGGGGCACATCATCAGCAAGGGGCCCAGCACAGTCAAAGAACAAAGAAAATTACAGCACAGGAACAGGCCCTTCGGCCCTCCACGCCTGCACCGACCATGCTGCCCGACTGACCTAAAACCCCCGGCCCTTCCAGGGACCATATCCCTCTATTCCCATCCTATTCATGTATTTGTCCAGATGCCCCTTAAAACTCACCATTGTACCTGCTTCCACTACCTCCCCCGGTACCGAGTTCCAGGCACCCTCCACCCTCTGCGTAAAAAACCTGCCTTGTGCATCTCCTTTAAACCTTGCCCCTTGCACCTTAAACCTCTGCCCCCTAGTAATTGACTCTTCCACCCTGGGAAAAAGCTTCTGACTATCCACTCTGTCCATGCCCCTCATAATCTTGTAGACTTCTATCAGGTCGTCCCTCAATCTCCGGCGTTCCAGTGAAAACAAACCAAGTTTCTCCAACCTCTCCTCATAGCTAATGCCCTCCATACCAGGCAACATCCTGGTAAATCTTTTCTGTACCCTCTCCAAAGCCTTCACATCCTTCTAGTAGTGTGGCGACCAGAATATATTCCAAGTGCGGCCTAACTAAGGTTCTATAAAGCTGCAACATGACTTGCCAATTTTTAAACTCAATGCCCCAGCCGATGAAGGCAAGCATGCCATATGCCTTCTTGACTACCTTCTCCACCTGTGTTGCCACTTTCAGTGACCTGTATACCTGTACACCAAGATCCCTCTGCCTATCAATACTTTTAAGGGTTCTGCCATTTACTATGTATTTCCTATCTGTATTAGACCTTCCAAAATGCATTACCTCACATTTGTCTGGATTAAACCTCATCTGCCATCTCTCCGCCCAAGCCTCCAACTGATCTATATCCTGTTGTATCCTCTGATGGTCCTCATTGCTATCTGCAAATCCACCAACCTTTGTATCGTCCGCAAACTTACTAATCAATCCAGTTACATTTTCCTCCAAATCATTTATATATATTACAAACAGCAAAGGTCCCAGCACTGATCCCTGAGGAACGCCACTTGTCACAGCCCTCCATTCAGAAACACATCTTTCCACTGCTACCCTCTGTCTCCTATGACCGAGCCAGTTCTGTATCCACCTTGTCAGCTCACCTCTGATCCCATGCCACCTCACCTTCTGCACCAGTCTGTCATGAGGGACCTTGTCAAAGGCCTTACTGAAGTCCATGTAGACAACGCTCATCAATCATCTTCACCACTTCCTCGAAAAACTCAATCAAGTTAGTGAGACACGACCTCCCCTTCACAAAACCATGTTGCCTCTTGCTAATATGTCCATTTATTTCTAAGTGAAAGTAAATCCTGTCTCAAAGTATCCTCTCCAATAATTTCCCTACCACTGATGTAAGGCTCACCGGCCTGTAATTACCTGGATTATTCTTGCTACCCTTCTTAAACAAAGGAACAACGATGGCTATTTTCCAATCCTCTGGGACCTCCCCTGTAGCCAGTGAGGATACAAAGATTTCTTTCAAGGCCCCAGCAATTTCCTCCCTTGCTCTCTCAGTATTCTGGGGTATATTCCATTAGGACCTGGGAACTTGTCTACCTTAATGTTTCTCAAGAACCCCAATACCTCCTCCTTTTTGATCTCAACATGATTCAAACTATCTACACATCCTTTCCCAGACTCATCATCCACCAAGCCCTTCTCTGGTGAATACTGACGCAAAGTACTCATTTAACACCTCGCCCATTTCCTCTGGCTCCACGCATAGATTCCCTCCCCTGTCCTTGAGTGGGCCAACCCTCTCCCTGGCTACCCTCTTGCTTTTTATATATGTATAAAAAGCCTCGGGATTTTCCTTGGTCCTGCTGGCCAATGATTTTCCATGACCCCTTTTAGTCCTCCTTACTCCTTGCTTAAGTTTCTTTCTACTTTCCTTGTATTCCACACTTGCTTCGTGTGTTCCCAGCCTCCTAGCTTTGACAAATGCTTCCTTTTTCTCTCTGACTAGGCTCACAATATCTCTTGTTATCCAAGGTTCCCAAAACTTGCCATACTTATCCTTCATCTTAGAGGAATGTACCGGTCCTGAATCCCTATCAACTTACACTTGAAAGCCTCCCACATGCCAGATGTTGATTTGCCCTCAAACATCTGCCCCCAATCTACATTCTTCAGTGTCTGCCTAATATTGTTGTAATTAGCCTTCCCCCAGTTTAGCACCTTAACTTGAGGACTACACTTTTCTTTATCCATCAGTAGCTTAAAGCTTACTGAATTGTGGTCATTGTTCCCAAACTGCTCCCTTACTGAAATGTCGACCACCTGGCCGGGCTCATTCCCCAATATTAGGTCCAGTATGGCCCCTCCCCTAGTTGGACTCTCCACATACATTTCAAGAAGCCCTCCTGGATGCTCCTTACAAACTTTGCCCCATCCACGCCCCTAGCACTAAGTGAGTCCCAGTCAATATAGGGGAAGTTAAAATCTCCCATCACAACAACTCTGTTACTTTTACACCTATTCATTTAATATTAAACTTACTTCTTAAAACAAGACATCAGAAAAAATGACAATAGAAAAAAAACTTAATTGGACATAAAATGTTTTAATTAAAAACTCAGGCCTTTGAATCTCTCGAAGATTATCTAGACAGCTATATGAATTATCTAGACAGCTATATGAACGGAGTGGGAATGGAGGGATACAAAAGAGTGGTCTAGTTTGGACCAGGGAGCGGCGCGGGCTAATTGTTCTTTGTTTCTCATTTCAAGGCTTCATTCTATGATCATCTTGCTGGTGCCAGTACAGAGCGAGACTGCGGATAGTTGGGAACCTGTCTCGGGGGCAGGGAATTCAGATGGTGTTCGTAAAGCAGAAGTGGAAATGAATAGGGTTGGGAAGCATTTTCTGATCAGGGCCAGTGTGATCTCCTGGACTCGTTTCGATCGCCTCAGGGGGTCGGAGAGGAATTTCCCAGATTTTTTTTCCCCATATTGGCCCTGGGGTTTTCACTCTGGGTTTTCGCCTCTCCCTGGAGATCACATGGTCTGGAATGGGGGGGTGGGGGTGAGTTAATAGGTTGTGATGAACAAAGCATCGTAGCTGTGAGGGACAGCTTGGTGGATAGGATATTAGGATGTAGATAGGCTGGAAAATTGGGCGGGGATCCTGGATTCAGGATTCAATCCTGGACCGGGGAGCGGCGCGGGCTTGGAGGGCCGAAGGGCCTGTTCCTGTGCTGTATTGTTCTTTGTTGTTCTTTGTTGTTGTTGAAGATCAATGAATAAATTAGCAGAATAGGAAAGGTTTGACAGACTTGAATATTTGGAGAAAATGCTGCATTGCTTGAAATAACCAATTGGAAATGTTTCTGTGACTTAAAATCAGAAGTTGGAATAGGCTACTTACACCTTCTTCTGCTGCTGATGCAAACTTTGTGGCCCGAACAGTAAAACTGCTCCAACCCGAATAAAGTGAAATCCTGGGCTCCGGCATCCCTCTGAGTGCTGGTTCTTTGGGATGTCCCTGCCTCCACCTGCTGTGGATCCTCAGCTGTGAGCTGCTCACTAGTGAGTGACCCAGAAGCTTTTCCACCGAGGTTTTGGTATCTGCGCTGGTGCCTGCTGCGGGTGACAGCTGGGTCGCCTCTTCAGTGGCTGGGTTGGAGAAGTCGCCCTCTGAGCTGCTGGAGTCCAGTGGGCCCAGAGGCTGCGAGGATGGACCGGCCTGTTCCACTGGCCAGTCTGCAAGAGAAGGGACATGACATCAGAGCATTACAGGGGATACAGAAGGGACATTGATTACTTACTTGAGACTTGAGGAATGGCAGCGTGTGTGTTGAGGATTTTCATGTTTCTCTGCTGCCCCTATATCACCCACAGCACAGGCCGCTCTTCCTCCTCCCCGGCCAGCTCGAGGGCTCATTCCTCAGCACCCTCTGATGCCTATTGTGTTCCAATTTGTCCTGCAATGACACAGATAGGGAGAGTGTAGGTGGGAGTGTGGACATTTAAGACGGTGATGAGGTGTGGCAGGCGTGAGGCTTGGGTGGGAGCTGGAGTGTGAGGAGCATGGCAGCTACTGGGGGAACATGGTGATTGTAGGAGGGAGGGGGGAAACCTGGTGCCTGGTGTTGGCAAAGGCCATGGTGGCTGAGTGAGAGAAAGGGTTGGGGGTGTGAGGGATGTGTGAGGGGGTCCTGTGGGAGATTGGGGCTGGTTCACTTACCCTGGCTGAGCGAAAAAAATCATTCATCTTCTTCTGACACTGGAGTGCGCTTGCACTGACCAGGGCTGCCACTGCATCCCAGGCGGGGTTGGCGACCATGCTGGAAGGCTGTCTCCTGGAGCGGGGGTAAAGTGTATCCTGCCTCTGCTCCACTCCATCCAGCATTGGCAGGGCTGTGGTGCTTCGAAAAGCATGGTGCTGCCTTCCTGCCTGCCATCCCCTGTAATCACTGCGGAACAAGTGCTGAGGAGCCATTTATATGGAGTTCCCCAGCGATTGCAGCAGTTAACTTGTTGCGGGATGAGCAAATCAGAGGGAACATGCTGAAGAAGCAGTGTGATTCCTGTGGGCATGACAATTATCACTAATCAGGCATAAGATTTGGCCCGAAAACACACTGGCGCCGTCAATGCAAAACGCTCTGTTTTATGAGCCGGAACCAACACTGTTGCCATTTTTTGGGACGATTTCGCCAAATGTTCCAACTGCTTTACCAGTTTGGGTAAAATGTCAAAAATCTAAAACTTATGGAAAAATGATCTAAATCATGCTCCTCTTTGTGTTTCCAGCTGTGACTTCAGTTGCCACCTGAGGAGATTAAATTCACTGGCAACTGGTGCATGGGTATTACAGGAACGGTGCCTTTTGGGTCCACTCTTGTACAAGATTTCCAGTCGCTCAAAACAACCGGTGAGAAAAGTGTGCGCACTGTGGGCTTGGAGTCTTCCATTTCTCATCCCTGCTGTCAATTGCTGTGGCTGTGTGCAGGGAACATTAGCCCTTCGATCACACATGCCAAACAGAGACAATGAGGTCAAGATGTTGGGCTTTACGATAAATAAACTATTCGTTTTGCATCCAACTGGCTCTTGTGTGCTGCCTGCCATCAATATCAACAAAATCCATATGTTCCTGCTTCATGCAGGAGCTGAGTGTTAAGGCCCAGGCCAGAAACTCCAAGGCGTTTTGTGGAGTCAGCCGACACCCTCAGTTTTACATTTGATTTTTGGTATTGGTGAGCAGAAGGTGCTTCACTCCAGGTAAGATTCAAGTGATCCACTCAGAAGTTTTAACAAACAAAGTTTATTTAAGAACGCAGTTGGAATATAACAAAAAGAATTAGCATAATTTTACCAATTACAAGACTTAAACATGACACAGTGTAACTTCTAACAGCTAGCTATCTCAATTGTTCCATGGAAAAGCAACATCCCACAGATATATACCCTTCATTAGACTTTGTGAGCAGGAAAACAACTATGCTCACGTGATGCTGGAGTTTCAGGTTTGTAATACCTATGGACAGAAATCCGATATAGCAGTTTTCAGAGAAGGATATATCTTCAAAACAGCCAAACGTCAGAAAGGTAAACTTAATCTTTGGCAGCTTAATCTCAGACACCAGAGAGGGGAAAACACTGTTGTTTCTCTCAGCTTCAAGCAGCTTCACAAAGCAGAACTAAAACTGGAATTCTCTGTCAAAAATAGTTGGCCCTGGCCACATGACCTGACTTGTCAATCACCCCCGACCAAGCTCTACTCTGCAATCCCAGGGGAACATTAAATCCACAGAATACTGTATTTGTTCAGATAAAAACAATCTTGACGTCCAGTATACTGCTTCAGTGACAATATAGGACACCGGCTACAGATAACACGATGCTGACAAAATCCCAGGGACTGCTAAAACATCCTGCACAGAAACATGATTAAAATGCATTTCTTAAAGGCATAATCTCTTCACACTGAGAGATCTGATGATATATAAATGTGCACAAATTGTTGCAAGTGGCAGGGCAGGATAAGTGGTCAATACGCCATACGGGATACTGGGCTTTTAGTTATAGAGCACATGGGTAAGAAAGTTCTGGCGAGTCATCATAAAACACTGGTTCAGCTTCAACCGGGGCATTATGTCCTATTCTGGGCACCACACTTTATGTGCAAGCATTAGAGAGGGTGCAGAATATTTACAAGAGTGCTTACCAGCGATGAGAGACTTCAGCTACGAGGCATAGATTGAAGAAGCTGAGGCTGTTCTCCTTAGGGGATAGAAGGTTGAGAGGAGATTTGATAGAGGTATTCAGAATCAGGAAGGGTCTGGGCAGAGTAGACAGGGGAAAATTGTTCCCACTGGCAAAAATATCAAGAGAGCTAGTGGCATTTGCTACCAAATAAACCTGTTGGACTTTAACCTGGTGTTGTTAGACTCCTTGCTGTGTTTACCCCAGTCCAACGCCAGCATTTCCACATCAAAAATATCAAGAGCCAGAGGGCACCGGTTTAAGGCAAAAGAACCAAAAGGAAGATGAAACAATTCTTTTTAACGCAGCGAGTGGTTGGGATATGGAATGCACTGACTGAGTGTCTGGTGGAGACTGATTCAATCATGGCTTTCGAAAGGGAATTAAGTAATTATCTGAAGACAAAACATCGGCATGGCTGTGCGGATAAGGTTTTAAGTTTAAAATTTATTTATTAGTGTCACAAGTAGGCTTACATTAACACTGCAATTAAGTTACTCTGAAAATCCCCTAATGGCCACAGTCTGGCGCCTGTTTGGGTACACTAAGGGAGAATTTAGCATGGCCAATGCATCCAACCAGCACATCTTTCAGACTGTGGGAGGAAACCCACACAGACACAGGGAGAACATGCAGACTTCACACAGATAGTGACCCAAGCCGGGAATCAAATTTCCGCACACATGAGGACGGCCTCAACCGGGATCTTGGGTTCCATGTCACACTATCTGTAACCCCCATGATTTGCCTGGGCTTGCAAAATCTCACTAACTGTCCTGGCTGGAGACAATACGCATCTCTTTAACCTGTGCTTAACCCTCTCTCCACTCACATTGTCTGTACCTTTAAGACTTCATTAGCTGTAAAGACTCGCATTCCAACCATTATTTTGTAAATTGAGTTTGTGTCTTTATATGCCCTGTTTGTGAACTGAAATCCCACTCACCTGACGAAGGAGCAGCGCTCTGAAAGCTAGTGGCTTTTGCTACCAAATAAACCTGTTGGACTTTAACCTGGTGTTGTGAGACTTCTTGCTGTGAGCCAGTAGTGCTAACCACTGTGCCAAGTGGGGAAGTGGAATTGGCAGAGCTGCTTTTGGAGAGAGAATTGATATAAGAGGCTGCCGAGCCTCCTGTGCTTATAACAATTCAGTGATGCTATTCCATGATTTGTAATTCAAAAGTCTTTGTTGACTCAACGATACAAACTTCCTAACAACTGTTCCACCAGCTGTAACTGTAAGATATTTTCCTGAATGAGAATAATACATATTTCGAGTACACGAGGCACTAGATCAGTAGAATATGAAAATTTGTGACAATGACTGAAATAAAGCTTGTCTTTTCTCCTTTATCGTCCCTGATAGATTTACAAAAAATCAATTACATTTCATTTTTAAATAGGGATTTAGCATCCCCAGTAAATGCAATCGCCTTTACACAGTAAAGATGACACAACTAAATCTGCTAAATTTTCAGGTTTAACATAACTTGAATTATCTTTATAGTGCGAGTGTGTGTGTAAAATTGATAAGGACACTGTATGAAGTGACCAGATCACAGCTATACACACACTTCATGAATATATAAACATACTTTCTCTTTCAAAAGGAATCACTCATATCGACCAGATTAAACCCCCACAAAGTTTGAGGGCTTTTGTGGAAAGATCTAAGTAAGTTGTGCCTGCAGTTTGGTGATATATGCAGGGTTGCCATTTGCGTAACTAAGCTTGTACCACCCCCGCTTGTCTGTTGTCTCTTATCTCGATGGACCAAATGCACTGTAGGGATTTTATGATTCTTTGGAAAACCAGGATTGAATCTGCCTCCGCCACACTCTTGGGCAATACTTTGCAGATGCTAACCATTCATTGCAGAGGAAAGCTTTTTCTCATGTTGCCGTTGGTGCTTTTGCCATTTTCTTTGAATTGTTGTCCTTGTTACATCGATACATAAAGTCATACAGTGCAGAAGGAGGCCATCCGACCCACTGAGTCTGCACTGACCACAATCCCATCCAGGCCCTACCCCCATAATCCCATGCATTTACCCTAGCTAGTCCCCCTGACACTAAGAGGCAATTTAGCATGGCCAATCCACCTAACCCGCACATCTTTGGACTGTGGGGGGAAACCGGAGCACCCAGAGGAAACCCACACAGACACGGGGAGAACGTGCAGATTTCACACAGACAGTGACCCAAGCTGGGAATCAAACCCGGGTGCCTGGCGCGGTGAAACAACAGTGCTAACCACTGTGCCACCACTCTCAACGCTTGTGCTATGGGAACAGTTTCTCTCCATTTACTCTGCCCAGGCCTCCACATTTTCCACATTTCTATCAAACCTCCTCTCAATTATCTCCTTTCCAAGGAGAACAGCCCCATCTTCTCCAGGCTAGCCATGGTTTCGAGGAGCCTCATTCCTGGAATTCACATTAATCTTACTTGTTGGCATCTAAACCAATAAGACTTTTTTTCTAAATTGCAAGTTATAGCAGCACCCACCTGTGCTTTAATTCAGTGTATGTTTGTTGTAACGTGGTGGTAAGAACAGCAGCATGTGTGTCCCATGGCAATTCACAGAGATTCATAGAATCATTGAATCTCTACAGTGTAAAAGAAGGCCATTCAGCCCATTGAATCCGCACCAAATCTCCAAAAAAGCATCTCATCCTGGCCCAGAGCCCCTAACTCTGTAACCCCACACACTTACCATGGTTTATCACTTCACCTACACATTTTTGGGCACTAAGTGGCAATTTAGCGCGGCCAATCCACCTAACCTGCACATCTTTGGACTGTGGGAGGAAAGTGGAGCACATAGAGGAAACCCACGCAGGCACGGGGAGAATGTGCAAACTCCACATAGAGAGTCCCTCAAGGCTGGAATTGAACCCAGGTCCCTGGCACCATGAGGCAGCAGTGCTAGCCACTGTGCCACTGTGCCTCTGGGACATAAAGTAAGACAGAAAAATCAATGTCAAGCCAAAGAAGATGTGGTAAAAGAGATAGAGACAGCTATGCGTGAAGGAAGCAGTGGGCAAGGGTTTCACTGGCAGGTCGGCTATGATAAGAGCAAAGATGGGCGACATTACAGAAGTAGGAGACGGGCATTTTTTTCTGACAAACAGGAGAAGGGGTCAGAAATTTAGGGGTCAGAAAGGAGACTAAGATTGGCAACAGTGTGGTTTAGCTTGAGACGGTGCCTGAGGAGGGGGATAATATGTGACAAGCGTTTTTACCGGGATGGGGAAAAACCTTTGATGAAAATGGCCTTGGTATTTCCATCATTTAACTGGAGGAAATCACAACTCATTTAAAACTGGATGTCAGACAACCAATCTGACAGCAAAGAGCTGAAGGGGTCAAGGGGGTGGTAATGAGGTACCATCAATGTATTTTAAGGATGTAAATGCATTGGAAACAGTGTGGAGAAGGTTTCCCAGGCTAATAGGTGGGTTGTCTTATGAGGAAAGGTTAGACAGACTGGGCTTGTATCCGCTGAAGTTCAGAAGAGTAATTAGTGACTTGATTGAAACGTTATAAAATCCTGAGGGGTGTTGACAGGGTGGATGTGGAGAGGATGTTTCCTCTTGTGGGAGAACCTAGAACTAGGGGGCACAGTTTAAAAATAAGGAGTCGCCCATTTAAAACGGAGATGAGGCGAAATTGTTTCACTCAGCGGGTCGTGAGTCTTTGGAACTCTCTTCCTGAAAAGGTGCTGGAAGCAGAGCCTTTGGGGGGAATCTTGTGCCCAGACTCTTTGTGTGAAGGATTGCCAGCAGGGGCGCAAAATCCAGACAGAACCGGAAATCACAAATCTCACTGGCAAGATCATGATTACCGATTTTTCCCATCCTTTGCTGGCGACGGAATCAGGTCCATGCCCAAAATGGGTGAGACCCTGATTTTAATAAATTTGAATCTAATTATCTAACCCCCTCACCGCATGGTGCTCCCCACCCCCACTCCACCCCCCCCCCCCCCCCCCCCCCCCCACCTCACTAAATGTTAATATCTCACATTGGTGAGGTTTACAACAGGTTTGGTCAGACGTAACCCTGCCGTAGGGATCCCTCCAGAGCCGGAGAGGTGAGTATAGCCCCTAAGGGAGAGGAATATAGCCGGGTAGTGCCCTGGACCCTGGAAATGGCTCCTAGCACTGTCTCTGGCACAGGGGTTGGCACTGCCATGGGTGGATCTTAATGGGAGTTGAATGGTGGTGGGGGTTCATTTATGTGTGGGAGGGTGGGAGAGCAGTCACCGAGGGGTTTGAAATGCCAGCGATGATTGTCCGGTGGGGGGAAACCTTGGGGAGATGCTGGTGATGATTGTCGGGGATGGGGGGATGGGAATGTTGGTGATAATTGCGTGGGAGGACAGGAGAGTTCCCAATACCGTCCTGGTGGGAATGGGAGGGGGAGTTTAGTTTTATTTTTGACCCTTTAAAGATGGCACCCTGATCTCTGTGGAAGTTGTTGCAGCTATAAGAGTCCCCACCCCCGCTGGAGTAATGGCATAAAGCATGTCCACTTGTTTTTTTTCTTTTAAGAAGCTCAAAACCTGGAGAGAAAACTGATCTGTGCAATTGGCGAGTTACAAGCTGCAAGCTTGAGGTTACCAGTTTGAGGTTACTGTCAGATATCACTGTCTGTGCAGAGTCTGCAAGTTCTCCCGTGTGTCTGTGTGGGTTTCCTCCGGGTGCTCCAGTTTCCTCTCACAGTCCGAAAGATGTGCTGGTTAGGTAGATTGGCCATGCTAAATTTCTCCTCATTGTACCCAAACAGGCACCAGAGTGTGGCAACTAGGGGATTTTCACAGTAACTTCATTGCAGTGTTAATATAAGCCTAATTGTGACAATAATAAATAAACTTCAAAACTTAAACCACGAGCTTATTAAATGGTGGAGCAGGCTCGAGGGGCTGAATGGCCTTCTCCTGCTCCTTGTTCGTATACATAAGAAATAGGAGCAGGAGTAGGCCATCTAGTCCCTCGAGCCTGCCCCGCCATTCAATAAGATGGCTGATCTGAAGTGAATCAGTTCCACTTACCCGCCTGCTCCCCATGACCCTTAATTCCCTTACCGATCAGAAATCCACCTATCCGTGACTTAAACATATTCAACGAGGTAGCCTCCACCACTTCAGTGGGCAGAGAATTCCAGAGATTCACCACCCTCTGAGAGAAGAAGTTCCTCCTCAACTCTGTCCTAAACTGACCCCCCCTTTATTTTGAGGCTGTGCCCTCTAGTTCTGGTTTCCTTTCTAAGTGGAAAGAATCTCTCCACTTCTACCCTATCCAGCCCCTTCATTATCTTATATGCCTCTATAAGATCACCCTTCAGCCTTCTAAACTCCAGCGAGTACAAACCTAATCTGCTCAATCTCTCCTCATAATCTACACCCCTCATCTCCGGTATCAACCTGGTGAACCTTCTCTGCACTCCCTCCAAGACCAATATATCCTTTCACAAATAAGGGGACCAAAACTGCACACAGTATTCCAGCTGCAGCCTCAACAATGCCTTGTACAGATGCAGCAAGACTTCTCTGCTTTTATATTCTATCCCCCTCGCGATAAATGCCAACATCCCATTTGCCTTCTTGATCACCTGTTGTACTTGCAGACTGAGTTTTTGCGACTCATGCACAAGGACCCCCAGGTCCCTTTGCACAGTAGCATGTTGTAATTTTTTTCCATTTAAATAATACTCCAATTTGCTATTATTTCTTCCAAAGTGAATAACCTCGCATTTGCCAACGTTATACTCCATCTGCCAGATCATCGCCCAGTCACTCAGCCTATTCAAATCTCTCTGCAGACCTTCCGCTTCCTCCACGCAATTCACTTTCCCACTTATCTTCTTGTCATCAGTATATGTGGAATCCTGACATTGTGGGTGGAATTTTCCTGTCCCATGGGATTTGTAGCAGGTGGGACAGGACCATGCAAAGGTCTGTTGACCTTGGGCGGGATTTTCTGGTCTTGGGGCAAATGCAGCTGGAAAATCCCGCCCTTTACCTCCGGATGTCACCAATCAGCAGCATGTAGATGAAGAGCAAAGTGCCAATGTTGGATCTTTGGAATGCTCCAGAGTTAATGGTCATAGGTGTTACCATTGGGAGGTAGCTTTGGCTATATAATTAGAGCAATTAAATTAAGAACCATTGATGGTCATTTGATGAAGCTGACTGCAGGGGAGGATTTGGAGGAGAATGGAGCTTGACCAATCACTCAGAAAAGCAACCCCTGAATCTTGTTCTAATCAAGTTGTGGTGTTGCTAAATAATAATTACCATTTAACAATTTATTTTCGTCAGAGGGAAAACTAGTTGTAGCTCCATTTTTTTCACTTGCTAAATGTTTTAATTTGGCCGTACATTCTATTTGTGTAATTAAATTCTCTATGCTATTGAAAGAGCTGGTACACTATTGTCAAACATGTAATTTGATAGAGGTGTATAAATTAATTATAAGATAATTAAAGCACTGGATAATATGCCTATTGGTACATATCTCCAGTTTAATAGATGGAAGATGATCAGGGGACATAAAGTTAAATTATACAAGAATGGAAGAGATAGTTGTTAGGTTCCTTTTCCCCAGAGAGCACAATAAATGTTGACTCTCTTCTGCCTGCAGAAGGAACTGGGGTGAAGAAGCATCTAGTCATAAAACTTCAACTATCATGAGTATGGGGAGGCGATGGCCTAGTGATATTATTGCTCGACTATTAATCAGAAACTCAATGAATGTTCTGGGGACCCAGGTTCCGAATCCTGCAAAGGCAGACGGTGGAATTTAAATTCAATAAAAAACATCTGGAATTAAGAATCTATTGATGACTATGAAACCATTGTTGGAAAAAACCCATCTGGTTCACTAATGTTCTTTCGGGAAGGAAATCTTCCGTCCTTACCTGGTCTGGCCTATATGTGACTCCAGAGCTGCACCAATGTGGTTGACTTTCAATTGCATTCCAAGGGCAACTAAGAATGGGCAATAAAAGTTGGCCTAGCCCATGTTCCATGAATGAATTAGTAAAAAAAGAAGTATAGGCAAACTTGATGGACCAGCTGGCCTTTTCCTGCCTGTCATTATCATTTTTATGTAAGTTCTTGATATGCTGAATGTAATTTTTCAAATGACTTTACATCCTTGCTGGGGTACAACCATACAAGCATCAATCGCCTCTGGTACCGATCACCAAATGGCCATTAATCATTGTATGTATTAATCACTGTAGGCATCGGACAGTCACTGGATATTCAACCCAATCCTGTCCTCATACAGTAACTGTATGTGTGCACTTCTGGCAGCAATCACTGCATAGCAATTTGGAATGAGAGACATGGCAGTTATTTATACCTTCTTAACCCTTAATCCAGCTGCCTTCCATCTACCAGGAGATCAGCTGAGGTGGGGAAACTCAGCGCAGACAAGGAATCAGAACTAAACAGAAAATGTTGGAAAATTTCAGCAGGTCTAACAGCGTCTGTGGAGGGAGAATAAAGCCAACGTTTTGAAACTGGATGACCCGTCAGAGCTCAACCGTTTCTCGTTAAGGCATTGGATGAGACGAAGAATGCAATGAAACTGGGGACAAGGACAGCTTTGAGATAGGATGTGTCAGAGCTGCTGGAGAGAGGTATCGAGGCTGTGCATATGGCGATGCATGGCACTCAGTGTGGATCTCAGGCTGCGGCGAGAACACCATGTGTCCCGGAGATACCAGTAATCCTGGGTGGATTCGAAAGACGAGGGATGGAATTTTAGCTGGAATCCACGTGGGGTGAGTCGGAGACGGAGACAGTTGCTGAGGAAGGAAATATGGCTGTGAAAGCGAGTTTTGGTAAACACCATGTCAAACACCAGAAGGGAAATGGAAGCAATCCTAGAATTCCTACAGTGCAGAAGGAGGCCATTTGGCCAATCGAGCCTGCACCGACAACAATCCCACCCAGGCCCCATCTCCGTAACCCCATGTACTTAATCCCCCTGACACTAGGGGGCAATTTAGCATGGCCAATCAACCTCACCTGCACACTTTTGGAATGTGGGAGGAAACCAGAGCACCCGGAGGAAACCCACGCAGACACGGGGTTGGCTGCAGAGATTCGCGTTCTAATCAGTATTCTGTAACTTGATTTTGTATCTCTGTGCCCTGTTTGAGAGCAGATTTCCACTCCATCTGACGAAGGAGCAGCGCTCTGAAAGCTAGTGGCGTTTGCTACCAAATAAACCTGTTGGACTTTAACCTGGTGTTGTTAGGCTCCTTGCTGTGTAACACTAGCTGCCAACACTGGGAACTCACCACACCACCTCTGACAACACTGTGCTGGACTTCCAGACACTCTGCATTTTCAGAAGTTCTTAAAAATGACTGAGTGCGAGGTGAGTGCCTGGCCTTATAAATGATGTTAATGTTGGGCCCCCTTTACAGCTGAATGTTCTGTTGAATGGCATGAACATTGGTACAATGGGCCGGTGTGGTCCACATTTGGGCATTGGGCATCACATCAGCTCACGGAGCTGTCACTTCAGGATAGCATTAAACCAGCTGCTTCTGACTAATGTAGAACCTGCCCCACCCCCCCCCCCCCCCACCGCCCCCCGTGCAGGCTCCATTCTCCACATGGTGCACTGTGTGGGCCACACCAGTATAACTGCCAGCGCGGCACATACCCACTGGGCAAATCCATCCTCTCCTGCTGGAGGGGGATCTGTTACTTCACTGGAGGAGAATCCACTCCCTTACTGGAGGTGGTGGATCCACTTCCTCACTGGAGGAGAATCCACTCCCTTACTGGAGGTGGTGGATCCACTTGTTCACTGGAGGGGAATCCACTCCCTCACTGGAGGGAAATCCACCCCCCCACTAGAGGGGAATCCATGTCCCAATTGAGCAGGATCTTCTCAACGCTGGAGAGAGGTCCACACACCCCTGGAGTGGGATCTACACATCCACCTGCTGGAAGAGGGGTCTACGCAAACACTACAACTCCCTCCACAATCACTACAGGAATGACATTTGTGCACCTGGAATGAGAACGTTCTGGTTGATATCTCTGCCACCTCACTGTGTGCAGTAATCCTGTTATTATGACAAACCAATATTTGTTTAAAAATGATTTTTTTCCTCTTCCTCACTATGTGCTGTGTATCTTGGGCTGGAAGATATTCACATTCCCTATCCCTCCTTTTAGGGTACCAGCTCAACTCAGATTGTTTGGTTAAGATCCAGGACTTTCCATGTGGAAAGCATGTCCTGAACCCCTGTGCCACCTCCCCATGCAGTAAGAAGTCTCACAACACCAGGTTAAAGTCCAACAGGTTTATCTGGAATCACAAGCTTTCAGAAAGATGTGCTCGTTAGGTGCATTGACCCGAACAGGCGCCGGAGTGTGGCCTTACTTGTGAGTAATAAATAAACTTTTACTTTACTTTACTTCATCAGGTGAGTGGACCTTGCAGCAAAACTTGTCGGCCTTCACAGTGTGAATCCCCAGTTGGTGACCGACCGGTTTTTGTGATCCTTGGGATAGTCCGTGCAGTAACCTGAGGTCAAAAATCAAAACAGATAACCCAGACCTCCCCGTAGAGTGAAAACATGAGAAGATTATGGGCAGGACAAGATGAAACTGTAATGCAAGGTAATGTATGATCTGTAAATATTGTTGCCGGTTTGAACAAGTGAGTGGCAATAAATCGGAATACTGCGCCAGGTGTAATTGAATAGTATACTTACTGCGGTGAGTGAGACATTGAACTCCTTCCGAAGAATTGAGTCACAAGTTGACTAAGATTTCTTTCACAAATGGAATCATTGCTCTGTCCACCCGCACTGCATTTTGCTCCTACAATATCTCTGCTCCAGTTTTGTGTTACTTTGCAAAAATATTGAAAAGAACTGAGTGTTTAACCTGGCCTTTTTGTGCTGGGATTATGATGCTTCTTTCTGGCGTGCCATGGAGTACTACGAAGTAGTACCGTGGTTGCCATGGTGATAGGTGGGTTGCACACAGATGCCAGCAGCCTGAGGGAGCTCGATTGCTACGTTGGGTTCATCTGGTAGCAGAAGGGCGCCTTTTTGGGGTACTGATGTCACAGGAAGCTGTTATTCGGTGTGAGTTGCCATGGTTACAGTTGGCACTCGCTGTCTCTGAATACCATATTACAGTTGTGTGAACGTTTTCCAAATGCCAGTAATTCATAAGAAGCTCCATTTGCATTATTATCTCTTATGTCGTGCGCTCAATTCACTGTGGACTTTACATCTCTGTGAGATTATAGCTATTTACCACATGGCATTTTTCTATACAGACATAAATGATCCGCAGCTGTAAAGCGACAGGGCTTATCTACAGGAAAGGACTGAAGAGTTAAGATTGAGATATGAATTTGTAGCACTGATAAGAGGGAGTTACCTGCAAATGAAAGCAGCACAGTGGCACAATGGTTAGCACTGCTGCCTCACAGCACCAGGGACTTGGATTCGATTCCTGGCTTGGGTCACTGTCTGTGTGGAGTTTACACGTTCTCCCCATGTCTCCATGGGTTTCCTCAGGGTGCTCCAGTTTCCTCCCACAGTCCAAAAAACGTGCTGGTTAGGTGCATTGACCATGCTAAATTCTCCCTCAGTGTACCCGAACAGGCGCTGGAGTGTGGCGACTAGGGGATTTTCACAGTAACTTCATTGCCGTGTTAATGTAAGCCTACTTGTGATGCTAATAAATAAACTTTTTTAAAAATTGGCAGGAAGGGGCTGGGACAGGGGCACAGCAAAGAAGAGGGTCACTGGGGGGGGTAATTTTGTCACCACAGTACCACTGCATGGATACCCAACTGTTGTACTGTTCTATTATTCATAAAGAGCTAGAACTAATTGTTACGAGACTGTACCTCCAGAGTGCCACATACACTGTGGAACTGCAGCCACGTGCTGAGTAACACTGTTTGAGTCTATCAGTCCACCAGCCCCATGAGGAGCTGAGGGAAGTACACACGATGAAACTCCAGCGTTTCGAGCCTAAAGTGTGATTATTAAGGGAACCAGAAGACGTAACACCGGCTCTGCTTTGGGATGGGCCGCTCCACCAGCTGCTTCCGGCATGTTCTGTGACCCCGATGTATGATCGTGTGGGGACCCTCCCCCCAAATGTGAACTCGGTGTGGAGGAGAGCTACCCAATGTCACACAGCCTAACCTGTCGATGCCACGCCAGGGTAACAGGCTTGAATCATGTCGACTGAGGAAATGAATTTGCACAGCAATCTGCAGGCAACATGCACTAAACTGCAAAATGAGGCCACAGCACTCAGGTTACTTAGAAGGGATAGGCACTCAAAGTGCAGGGAAAGGTCAGGTTTAGGAACCTGTGTTATTGTTATTTGTCTGGAAGTATGCTGCATTGTTTCTGGAAAGTTGTGCTGAGTGATTAGCCAGAGGGTGTTGCTGTATTCTCACAGGGAGAGCAGAGGAGTAGGTGATCTGTCCACACAAACGCTGCAACAGGTACAGGGGCGACAGTGGCAATGCCTTTTGATCTGCAACACGACAGGGAGATGGTGCAGAGGATGCAGAGAGGCACTTTCTGTTCCTTTTCCCTCCATTCTTCAAGTTACAAAGTCAATGCTCAGAGTGGACCAGGCAGACCTGAACCCATCTCCTTGCTGGCTCCGAAAACCAAATTCAAATTGTATCCAATTCATGGCCCCCACAAGAGAGCCATACAAAATCCAAGCTTATCTTGCTCTTGATCTGATGATTGACTTAGCCAAAAGGCTGAGGAGCTCACTCTGGCCGTTAGGTCAAGGTCACACCCCTGCCAGGCGGAGAGGCACCTTCTGCCAAGTTGGATCTAGACTCCTCCATCCTCCCTCACAGTGACAGGAGGCTGTCCAGCAGGCCTGGCAATGCACCCAGCATCTTGGCGCGTGTGCCCATTAGCATTCCTTTGTGTGTAGTCCCCTTGATGTCCTCATCTAAGTCCTCTGCAACAGAATTTGTCTGTGGCCTCACTCTCCAAGCAGCTGGCCAATTTACCGTCCTTTACCCCTGCAGCCCACTCATGCCTGCAAGATTTGTCCCGTGCTGATCACACTCTCTACCAGCCCCTAAAGGTAGTTGCAGTGGCAGTACTTGAGCCGCTGGCTGTGAGTGTTGGCCAGATCGATTGTAAGGGCTTTTTCAGTTCTGTGCTGCTGTTCCCTCTCTTCCTCTTTGGGCTGGTGCAACTGGGCAGTTCCTAGTGTCTGAAAGCCGGAACTCAGAAGGGGAGGGTTGGTATAATGAAAAGGGGAGGGGGTTGGGAAGCAAGAGGACAATGGTCACACCAATAGCAGCTAGAAGGATGAGGGTTATGCTGGGAGTTGACTGGGGCATGAGGCAGGAACATACCATCATACTCAATATTCTCAGTGACGTTGCATGCCACAGGCTCTGTTGTCATCTCCTTTGTCATGCTCAGGAGATGCAGGCTTCCTTGTCCCCTATCTATTTTGCTCTACACCTTAATACAACCTGTCCAGAGAGAGGCAGAATGTCACCAATTGAGTAGCATTGATAATGGGTGAAGTGTCTGCCATAGCTGAGGAGCCAAAGCTATGTGAAGGCAGTGAGCGATGGGTGTGAGGCTGGCAGCATTGGTAGCTGTGTCAATGTTAGGCTATGATGTGAGTCCTGAGTTCCAGAGAATACTGTTCAGTGTGTAATGAGGGTGTGGTGCAACATGAAAGGTTAGCAGTGTAAACAGTGTTATAAAACTATGTTTTATCTGAAAATGTCAATTTATTGAGTGGGATGACACCACCGGGAAAGATTAAAAAGACTGAATAATAGAATTTTTAATGACTTAAATAGCCATTCCTAAAGTGGCTAAACATTTACACAGCTGTAGCCTACAAATTACAAATAACCCATCAGAGACAATCAATTTAGACTCGTGTGAATGACCCATACTCTGAACAATTCACAAAACATCCAGATATGACCTATGTATCTAGCTGGGTGTGGATCAAACCATTAGACTCAATCGCGTGGAACAATGGACCCTGGCTGAGAAGAGATCTCCACTATCCATAGTCTAATTATTTTTAAACAATTAACCTGGAATCAACTTTCTATGCCCATTTTTGGGTAATTGGCCAGTTTGTGAGAGGAGACAATGTGACCAACAACTCTTTATGGTTTAAAAGATTGCTTTTTTCCAGGCCAGTCAAAGTGAGCTCTGACAGTGAGAACAGAAAGACCCCGAGTGGGTCTCTCTCTCTCTCCAGCCATCCTGCCAGCTTGTGCCCTGCCTGTGTTTGACCAGCCACACACCACAGGCAGCTGCTTGATGATCAACCCAGTAGCTGGTGACTCCAGGAGAAAGGACAGAAATTGTCTGTGAACATTTGTAAATCATCATGATGCAGAATCAGGAAAGACTTTTGAGTCTAGTTTTGAACTATTCAAGTCATCAGGCAACAAGATCCATATATAATTGACTTTTCTGGACTCTTAAATAATTTACTCTACCTCCTACTTTGTAACTTAATTCTGTGTGTATGTGTCTGTGTGTGAACTCTCAAATGCATGTGTGAGTGAGAGTTGAGACATTTTTACTATTAATAGTTGCTTGGTAGTACAGGACTTGATTAATGTTGAAAAGCGTTTCAATGCTACCAAATCTTTTCATCAGAATGGCAAGAATGCCAAATCTCAAAGGGAACAATAGTTTATACTACATTAGAAGAGAGTACTGATTGGTTGGCAAGTAGACTCTGATTGGTAGAGGTGTTGTAATGGGTAATGCACCAGGGAACAGTTAACTGTGTAGCGGGATCCCTCTTTTTAACTCCACTGGGCTTATTTTAGGTTTGGTTCTCCGTCACCCAAACCCCACCAATGCCCGAGTGATTCTCTCTCTCGCCGATGGAACAATGGCCACCTTGCATCTACTTTACTAGAGTAGCGCTCCCAAGAGAGAGAAAAGGAAACTGCTGCCTATCCACTACCTGGCAGCCTTTCCTGAGTGGGCGGTTTCGAAGCGCCCAGGGTACCCTCAGTTCTAGACTCTGGAATTATGATAAGGAATATTTATATTGTGACTTAGTCAGAGATCATTGGTGAGAAATTGAAAAGATCAAAACGGACTCCAACGGAAGTCAAAGATATATATATATATATTAAAACATCAAGGTCAAAGGTCACCAAACACCAGGAAAACAACACACACTGCCTTATGCTCTATAAGACTATAGCTATGGAAGGAATACTAAAACGGACACCACGGAATTCTTACTTTATACAAGTTTATCACGTCTTAAACTATGAAAGGTGCATGCAAAAGCCCCCCCCCTTTCCCCAAAGCCTCATCCACTATGATGATCTCGGGAACTTCGCGAATTACCAGGGGATACTCATGATCCTAGTTTAAATTGCTCAGTGGGCTTCGGGCTGCGTGCTGGAGACGAACGAGAGGCAGGAAACAGGAGAGGAGTGCTGTCATGCTGGTCCGAAGAGAAAAGGGGAAGAAATGGCCGGCCTGACCATCCTTTTATATTGTAAAACTTGAATTCTTTTCCTGCCAACTCCGCCCCCCTTCCAACCGGCAGTTCCACAGACAAAGGCTTGCTAATGTTACCTGCAGCTGTGATCTTACAGTCCATAGAGACCAGATGGTCCCATCCCAGGTGATAGGTCTCATGCTGTCCTTTATTGTTCCATCGGAGATCGTTTAATTGTTTTCTCATTATGGAAATGGGCTTCTCCTCGCTCTGGGACAAGGCCATTATCACCTGTATTGAGTCCAGACCAGGTGCATTGTCTTGCTGCCGGCCTAGTCTGGTGAGGTCGTCAGGTCCTTTTTGTGCTGCTGATAACCTAATCAGCAGTCTGTCTGGTTTCTGGCTGCTTGCAATTTTTGGACTGGGCCCCTTCACACACACACACACACACACACACAGGCTGGCTGGGCTCCCTGGGACATTTTTGGTCAAGTCCTGCAGCCAAGTGTGGCCACTTTCACAGTTCTTTAGGGTTCAAGTCCTTTTCCCAGCTCATAAAAAAGGCCTGAGTTGCCCGAAAAACTTACAACTGCCAAGCTTTTGTTTTAAAGGTTAATGGGTTGATTGTTCAAGGCATTGTCATGGAGAATGAAACAGGGAATGGCTATCCCCAGGTTTTTATTTGGTCGAAAAAAAGGCACACTATATGGACATGTTGGGCGAAATTCTCCAGCCTCCCAGCCATGTGTTTCCTGCTAGTGAGAGGTGGCATGTTGGTGGGATTCTCTGGTCCCGCCGCTGTCAATGGGAATTCCCATTGAAGTTTCCATGCCAACAGGAAACCCACAGACGGGGGTTGCATTGCCAGCAGGACTGGAGAATATCGGCCTTTCTTTATGTGAATATATGTAGCTTCTTGACCACGTAAGTGAGCCACACTATGAGCCCAACTGATAACCTTGAATTAATTGTAGTGCAATTCTTAGCAAAATCAGGATTGTTTAGTAAAGCATTGTTCAATCGCTGAATCACATCTAATGTTGGGCACTGTGTTCTGAGTTCTGTAAGCATGAGCTGGTTAAGTACATTCGGTACTTTGCCTCCTACGATTAGTTGAATGGATGTGCTGTTTGATACAATCCACCAGTTATTGGGACATACAACCTACATACCTGGCATCACACCGACAATGCAACTAGTAATTAATCAATCAAGTTATTTATTTATGTATATTTAGATCAGGGGTTAAGTGCAATAAAAACTATTCTTGTTTCTTTAACTTACAAGAAAAACTGGGTGTGTCTTTTACAGTCACTAAGCTCACTAAATTGGCAAGCAAATTCTTTAATAAATCTTGATTGTGGTCAGCTGAGGGATGGAAAGAGATAAGAACCATTCTACCGCTGACTGTGACAAGTAGGAGATGTCATGTGAAAACACACTTACTGACTATGACCACAACATTGGTCATTAGTCATTCGTATTCCTGTGGCACTGCTTCTAGGTCCTGAGGTCCAGGAGCAAGTCATGATATCTCTGATTCCGTGACCTCACTCCTTTTTGAGGGTGATCTTTGAGGGTCACCTGGCCCCCTGTGAATCAGAGAATCTCTTCTCCTGCGCATCTCCTCCACCAGTGCCTCTGGCGCCATATCCAACCACATAGAATCCTCTCTCTGCCTCATTCTTCCATTTTCCATGTTTTGAATTCCAGCAATGTTATTCAGTGTAGCTTCCCTTTAAGAGGCCTTTTAGAAGAGCAGGCTGGGGTTGCACTCTGTGCCTGAGCACAGAACCTTTGAGGAACTTGCTTAGTCGTATGCTGCAATTATGGTGGGAGCATCATATTTACACACTGACTACCTGTAATGGATCATAGAACTAGTACAGGTAGGTCATGAAACCATGGCCCAGTGCTCAAAGCTGGAATTTTCAACCAGGGTGCATAGAAAATTAGAAAGGGCAAACAGAAACAGAACAAAGAATAGTGTAGAAAGAGTGAACATTAGATAGAAGGTTAAAAATCCAACTGGCATAGTGTTGGAATGCCTGCACATGAGTAGTACAAATTAAATTGACAAGTTTCAAGCACAAGTTGCTGTTAGAATATATCTTTAAGAGTTAGCAGCTTGCCATCACTAGAGGGGAAATGTGTCATGTGATCCTGTCTCAGTTTCACTTTGAGCAGATTGCAGTCTACACAGCTCTACTGCTGATGTGTTTAAGCTTTCTAACTTTGTACAAATGCTCTCATGTGCCTGTTTGGCACGGTGGCACAGTGTTAGCACTGCTGCCTCACAGCACCATTAAGAGCCATTAACAATTAACTCCTCCAGAGAATGTGGCAGATGTGAGCCACCACATCCTTTGGCATGTGTAGGAGCTTATAGCACTGTCTCTTGCTCATCTGGAGGCATGAGTGGCACCTTCTGTACACCCTTGGTCTTGTCAGATTCTTATGGACAATGCCTCTGACAGCCTCTACTGGGTTTTGAGTAGGTCCCAGTGGCCCTAGACCATCAGGGTGAGTGAGGATCCTGCCTTTCTCCTGCCTGTCAGCAATGGGCCCTTCTCCTTCTCCTTTGTTGCCTGATTGCCCAGATGAACACCACATTTATTGTTCCACCCATCACGCCTTCATGCTCCTCTCTACAGAAGCAATGAACAGAAACATGAATTAATGTCCGCCTGAAATAGTCACCTTACATTCACCAACCAGGAAGTCTGTGCAAGCCAAGGGTTGCATGGTCGCACAGTGGTTAGCACTGGTGCCTCACATCACCAGGGACCCGGGTTCAATTCCTGGCTCGGGTCACTGTCTGTGCGGAGTCTGCACGTTCTTCCCGTGTCTGTGTGGGTTTCCTCCGGGTGCTCCAGTTTCCTCCCACAGTCTGTAAGACGTGCTGGTTAGGTGCATTGACCTGAACAGGTGCCAGAGTGTGGCAACTAGGGGAATTTCACAGTAACTTCATTGCAGTGTTAATGTAAGTCTTATTTGTGACTAATAAATAAACTAATAAACTAATCATTGCAGCCATTACATCCCCACTTAGTCCCTTTGTAGTGTTATTACAGTCTTCTGAATCACTACTAATGCACCCATGTCCCTCCATGCCCCCCAAAACGATATGCGTTTGACAGTGCTTTGACACAGGGGCTTGGATGTCAATGAGTTTACAGTGCCTCACTCAGGGCACGATCAGACTGCATCCTTCGGATTACACAGCAGTCCAAATTTGCAATCATGTATGATAGTTTTGGGGGTTATGGGGTGTTGGGGGAGGGGGAGAATCACAAACTGTACTTGCCAGCTGCAAGGTTTAGAGGTCTTATGGCCATTAGGCAAATGCATTTTGGCCCCTGGCTCCTTTTTAATTTGTTCCCTCTGACTCTCGGGACTTTCCACAAGAGGGACAAGGAGTCTTTGCAAACCAGTTCTTCAATGGCCCAAATCGGGATGATACCTGAATGGGTGCAAGAGTGAAGCCTCCACTTTTCCTTCGTTGGCTTTTGACTGTTATTAACATGTCTCAGCTGTGCCTCCCTCTCAGTTTGGAAAATCAGGAATTATTTGGGAACCCCTTCAATCAGCTATTAAGTGCAGTGGCCGACTCCGACCACAGGCCCTGAGAACCTTACCTTGGTGCTTTTCAGCCGCATCATTGGATCAGCTCGGAAAATGGTGATGCTGAGATTTTACTGCCAGACCAGCTGTGATACCAGCTCCCCCCCCCCCCCCCCCTCCACCCCGCCCCCCACTCCCAAGACCATCAAGACCCCTCCCAGTGTTGGCAGAGCATCGTGGAAACATAGAAACATAGAAAAACTACAGCACAAAACAGGCCCTTCGGCCCCACAAATTGTGCCGAACATATCCCTACCTTTTAGGCCTACCTATAACCCTCCATCCTATTAAGTCCCATGTACTCATCCAGGAGTCTCTTAAAAGACCCTATTGAGTTTGCCTCCACCACCACTGACGGCAGCTGATTCCACTTGCCCACCACCCTCTGTGTGAAAAACTTCCCCCTAACATTTCCCCTGTACCTACCCCCCAGCAGCTTAAACCTATGTCCTCTCATAGCAGTCATTTCCACCCTGGGAAAAAGCCTCTGAGAGTCCACCCGATCTATGCCTCTCAACATCTTATATACCTCTATTAGGTCTCCTCTCATCCAACGTCTCTCCAAGGAGAAAAGACCGAGCTCCCTCAGCCTATCCTCATAAGGCATGCCACTCAATCCAGGCAACATCCTTGTAAATCGCCTCTGCACCCTTTCAATCTTTTCCACATCCTTCCTGTAATGAGGCGACCAGATCATGTGTATGTTTCCCTCCATCCAGTCACCTTCCACCCTCCCCCTCTCATTTTTGATCCCTTTCTGAGTGTGGTTGATATTCCTGTCCACGCCCTGAACTGTTTGATGTTGATGCCCCCATGGCTCACGTTGACCTTACCCATCCCGACCTTGAGGCCTTTTGTACTTATCGAGCGCCCATACTAACGTTACCTCTTCCCCATCTGCAGGCTGCAGATGCCCCCCCCTGACTGTGCCATCTTCGGGCCAGTATGAAGCCAAAGACCCCCCAGACCCAGGGAATGACCACACCCTGCACACCATGCTGGGTACGATTGACAAAGAACTGACAGACCCTACCCCTCCCTGGCCTCGTCAAGCACAGCCCTTTAAATTGTGGTGCAGATCCACAGGACTGCCTAAGCTTTCTGGCCCTGACTGCATTAAACTCCTCCACGTAACCACCTCCCCTCCCCTCCCACCACGACCTCCACCACCCACTCCCACCATGATGTGTCTGTATATACTGATCCCCCCCCCCCCACCTCCCCTGTAGTCAAACCTTTACCTTTCAGCCCCTTCCCTCGCTTCCCCACTCCCACCGCTTCCCTCCACCGACAATGGTAGTCTCAGAGACCCCCATGTCTCCCCTCAGATCTTGCCTGCACAGCCTGGTAGAGTCAGAGCTGCCATGAGTGCAGTGCACTGAAAGGTGGACAAAGAAACCTCAAGGTCAGATATGAAGCGGTGCTTGCCTGGAATGGGCTGTTTATATCTGGTCATGAATCATGGCAGTCGATTTTGCCACCAGTATGGCCCTATGCTCGAGAATGGGGGGTGTGATTCAGGCCAGCTGCCTTTATATTGAGCATTTATGATACTTAAATGCGGTTCCCAACATGGCAACGGTGGGCCGTCCAATCCACCGTGTAAGTACGAAGTGGAAAATCGCAAACCTTTTATGTTGGCGGGTAACCGACTTCTGGCCCTCTGCTGCATTTTCCAGTCCCGCCTACCTTTGATTTGATTTGATTTGATTTAATTTGATTTAATTTGATTTGATTTATTATTGTCACGTATTATCATACAGTGAAAAGTATTGTTTCTTGCGCGCTATACAGACAGAGCATACCGTTCATAGAGAAGGAAACGAAAGAGTGCAGAATGTAGTGTTACAGTTATAGCTAGGGTTTAGAGAAAGAAAAGAGTTAGAATGAATTATTAGAAGTACAGAATGAGAGTAAAAGATAGAATTAGAAGGAATGCTGGGCACAGCTTGCACGAAGTCGCCTCACTCCGGTGCCATCTTGGATAACATGCCATGACGCCAGCCACTGATGGAACTGGAAGACCCCACCCTATGAGAAAATATTGAAGCTGGCTCTGGACTGCGGAGCGTTACTGGCATCAAACCAGCATTTCCAGTGCCAATGCCTATAATGCAGAGCCTCCGGCGTCTGGTTAATAAATACCCTTTGTGTTCACTAACGCAATCTGTGAGAGTGCATCTTAACAAGCGGAGAGGTGGGGTTGCTGCACAACTAAGCCTTAATCATGATGCTGGTCAGGGAATTGCTTGACTGACATCTAATTGTATCAGGCCTCCTCAATGGAAGCGATGCCTCCTTCCATACCCCCCCCCCCCCCCACCCCCCCACCCCGTTCTCCCATTGGCAGAGGGAGCCCACATCACTGGAACAAAATGCAGCTCAAAATTGATTCTTAATGGAGAAGCAAGGGTTAAAGAGAGATAAGCAGCACAGTTAATTTAGGTAAATAGGAGCACACGGTATTAAAGGGGTGGCGTCAACTTGGCTACTAAAATGACTAAAGGATGGGAGTTGGAGGGCCCATGGTGAACTAATATTTTTTGCTTGGAGGACAGTGTGCAGTGACATCCCCCATGGGTCAATATTGGAAACATTGTTTTCCTTCTTTGCATCAATGATCTGAACTTGGCTACAGGGAACACAATATCAAGGTTGTGGACAATACAAAACCTGGCAACATAGTAAGTCACAAACAGCTGAGTTTGGGAGGGCATAGACCAACGAGTGACATGAATGGACACATGGCAGATGCAGTTTAATGTGGACAAGTGTGGAGGAATGTACCTCAGGAGGAACATTGAATCGGGAGAAGGGAAATCATATTAAATGTCCTTAACAGATTTCTGGTTAGTCCTCAGCAGGTGTGTTGTGTACATTTCTGGGCGTCATACTTTAAGAAGGGTGTCAACATGCCAGAGAGGATACAAAGGAGGTTTACTAAGATGATTCCAAAATGAGGGTGCTCAATTATGTGGAGAGATTGGAGAAGTTGAGATTGTTCCCCTTAGAGCAGAGGCTAAGAGATGACCCAATGGAGGTATTCAAAATGATAGGAAACAGGTAGAGCAAGCAGGGAGAATCGATTTCTTCTGGTAAGTGAGTCAGCAAACAGAGATTGTAGTTGTAAAATAACTGACAGAAGAACTAGAGGGTAAATGAGGAGAAATGTCTTCACACTGAGGGCTATTAAGAGCTGGAAGAAACTGCCTGAAAGCGCAGTGGAATTTTATCCCAGAGGAACCCTGAAAAGGTAATCGGACGGGTACGTGAAGAGGACTAAGTTGCAGAGAAGAAACTTGAGAATAGAACCTAACCAAGATAGATATTTTAAACAGCTGGCACAGAGAAATGGACAAAACAGACTCCTCCTATTCTGTAGATTTCAATGATTCTATAAGTAGGGATTCTGTGATAATTAGAATTGATGGATCACATCAGGGTAATAGGTATTAAATATTGATTGTACATAACCTTGCCTTTGCCCATTGAATTTTTAGCGTGGCACGGTGGCACAGTGATTAGCACTGTTGCCTCACAGCACTAGGGACCTGGGTTCGATTCCGGCCTTGGGTGGTCGTCTGTGTTGAGTTTGCACATTCTCCCTGTGTCAGGGTGGGTTTAATTAGGATGCTCCGGTTTCCTCCCACAGTCCACAGATGCGTAGATTAGATGGATTGGCCATGCTAAATTGCCCCTTAAGTGTCCCAAGATGTGTTGGTTAGGGGAATTAGCAGGGTAGGTCTGTGGGGTTACAGGGATAGGGCAAGGGGTGGGTCTGAGAAAGATGCTCTGTCGGTGAGTCAGTGCAGATTTGATGGGCCAAATGGCCTCCTACTGCACTGTAGGGATTCTAGGATTCTAAATCTATGATTCTAACTTGAGCCCAGTTAGCACACAAATCCAATTCTGGGATGCAGAGCACCCACAAATGTAAGGATAATTAATTAGACATTACACATGGTGTACAAAACATTGCAGGATTCATCGTCGCATGCCTAGGTTTTGACACCTAGAATCCTACAGTACAGGAGGCCATTCGACCCTTTGAGCCTGCACCGGCAACAATCTCACCCAGGCGCTATTCCCATAATCCACATATTTACCCTAGCTAGTTCCCCTGACACTGAGGGGCAATTTAGCATGACCAATCAACCTAACCCATACATCTTTGGAGTGTGGGAGGAAACCGGAGCACCCAGAGGAAACCCACGCAGACACGGGGAGAACATGCAAACTCCACACTGACATGATACCGGATGCAACAGTTACAATGTTGGCCTAAATCAAACCATCCTGAAGAATATGAATTGAACGGATATTCTATGATATATATATAGTCTATGATATGATATTATGATTAACAATGGTTGGAAACTATTCAACAGTTAACTAACCAGAAATTAAAACATGAACAGCAATACAACAAGTACTGAACATTCCTTTATTTGTTTTAGTGTGCAAAGATGTGTTTCTGGAATGATCATCACAAGAAGCACTGTAACCTGGCTTCAGAGTCAAGACTGCACAACTCTAACAAGTTTCAAATGAATATGGCACAATCACAACCTTAATATGACAGCATCACAATCCTGCCCAGTTCAGCTTCATACATTCTGGGACTACACTATGTGTAGCATTCCTTCTCCATTCTGTGTATACCAGAATAGCCAACAGCAAGTGTGTGCTTCCCATTCAAATCTATGACTTACAACCTAATTGCTCTGTAAATGGATTGATTATACCAAATAAAATTTTCTTTTTGTGGCAATTTACTTCTGAACCTGCAGGCTGAGGAATCTAGGTTATCCTTCAAATTGTCCGGCATTCTCTCCCCCTTTGAACTGCTGCTAAATTAATTGCCATGGAATCGAATCTCTCTGAAATTGACTGGGAATTTCTTTCCTCTGTACAAATTTCTTTTTTTAAGCTTCTGAAAGAGTCGATTTCCTTTATTGGCTCCTTTCCAATATTTCTGGTCTTTCTGAGTCCACTTATGTCTGCGTATGACTTCAGGAGACATATAGACCACTCCTGACAATAGTTGGAAAGCTCCATTAATCTTTGCGGTTTGGACCTTACAGTCTGGACTTTCCGACCTTCGATTTCAGAGTGGCATTTTGGAGGGCGAGAGCGGAAAATGAAGCAAAGATCTGTTTTCCTGATCTCCTTCCTTTTCTCTGTCTGCCACATTGTTTGATGGAATTTCCAGGTAATGGCTGAAATTCTCATTCTATTTTAAATAAGGCAACAGGGTCACCTCATCCCTTCCGTTTCCCACCTCTTGCATTGAGAACTCATCAGATCCACAGTAACGTAAGCAGCTACCATAGTAAAGTGTTGCAAGGTGACAAGTCAAATAGATTTAGAGACAGGAGACAGCTGCAAAAGGATTTATTGGAAGCTTATTTAGCATCTGATTTAGATCTTTTCCTTGCAATTGCCTCACATGTGGTTGGCACTGCTGCCTCACATTACCAGGGACCTGGGTTTGATTCCGGCCTTGGGTGACTGTCTGTGGGGAGTTTGCATGTTCACCCGCGTCTGCATGGGTTTCCTCCGGGTGCTTTAGTTTCCTCCACAGTCCAAAGATGTGAAGGTTAGGTGGATTGGCCATGATCAATGCGCGGGGTTACGGGCTAGGGTGGGGGTTTGGACCTAGGTTGGATGCTCTTTCGGAGGGTCAGTGCAGACTCGATGAATCGAATGGCCTCTTCTGCACTGTAGGGATTCTATGTATCTTTATACCTTTTACTGTGGAGCTGAGTGTTCTCCCAATCCCCTTTCTAAAGAAGCTACAATCAGTTTTCCCACTGGGTCTTCCCCTGTACTTCTTAGGAGGATTAATGGAGATGAGAGGCTGGTCAGTGGTTGATTGGTGTCCTTATTCCAGAATAGGTGGACTGAGGTAATCCACCTCCCATCTCGGCAGCTGGCAAAATCTACATTTAATTAACAAAATCTGTAATATGAAGCTAATCGCAGAGCATGGCAACTAAATCGATTGTTGTTTAAAAAAACCCATCTGGCTCACTAATGTCCTCCAGGGAAGGAAATCTGCCATCCATACCCGATTTGGCCTACATGTGATTCCAGACCCAGAGTGGATGACTCTTAACTGCCCTTTCAAGCAGCCTAGCAAGCCAATCACTACAAAGGCAATTGGGGATGGGCTGGAAATACTGGCTGTTTTTTCAGTCTACATTTTAAACACCAAAAATGTGCAATCCTTCTCAAATTTCAAGCACAATGGAGTTTATTATCATAAAATCGCTACAAGTGTAAGCAGAAATCTCTATTTTTAGTCCTCACTGTGCCTTTAGTAACTGGTAAAACAGCAGGGGCATGAGATATTTTGTGTACCTCCCTCTTCCCTGCACAGTACGTTAACAAATATAAAGCACTGTATAGAGTTCCTTTATTAATGCAAATACAATATTCCTGACCTCAGGAGCTGAGTGATTACTCTGGTATTGCGCTTATCTGCTGTGACCAGATATACCTACTCTCATCCGTTTGTTCAAATTTTGAAAAATAAATTGGAGGAAATACAATTGGACACATACAATGAAACAATACATTTCAAGCATGTAGAAATACCACTGAAAGAAAGCTCCAAAAATATTAAAAAGTGCAAAAACAGAACATGACCACTTAATGACGTACATCAGTAAACTGGGAGCCATCTGAAATATCGGAGTAAAATTATGAAACATAAAAAACATTATTATCGTATAAAGAGAATAATGCATGAGCTTGAAATCAGTTTTGAAATCTATGGTCCTAGTGGAATGTAACATATTTTGTCACTTATTATTGTTTAAGTTTACTCTTATAAGGGCATTCCCTCTATGGATTCTATAATGTGCCTCCTGCTGTAACATGTTTTTTGGATGGTTAGGCTCAAAATGGGATGTTAAAATATTAATGCCCTGAATCCTGGTCCCAACCAGCTTTCAACTCACCCACTGCAATGGGATGGGAGATGGGGACCAGCAACCAAGCTGTTTGGAGAATGTGGCAGGGTAAACAGTATGGTGAGGCTATGTGCTTCCTGTTCATCGATCGTTTTAACGTGAATCTCCATTGGCAGTATTTCCTTTGAATCCTTTGGAGGCAAGGACTGCTGGATACAGGAGGCGGGTGCTTTTCCTCTTACCTGCTGCATCAGGTATACCTACTTTATCAAGCTCCATGACCAAACCTTCCAATCTGCTCCTCGTGTTTCCGACCTCAATTTTCCTTCCCTCAGCATTGTGATCTCCCATCCCAACCTTTCCGATCTCCACCATGCAAGCCTCCCGTCTCTCCCCTGACCCCAAACTCTGATCAGCCGCCACACGCCAATCTACCCACAGTCCTGAAGTTGCAACGCTGCACAACCTGATCATTCCCAGCAATGTCTCCTCATTCCTCCACAGCAAAGGACTTGTGCACCCTCCCGTCCCCGCTCCCCCACCCAATCTCTCCCTCCCTCCTCAATGCTCCCCGGTTGTGATCTGGTGGCAAAGGCCTAGCCTCCTGACAACCTTTCAATCCCGCTGTCAGGAATGGAGACAAAAATGGTTAATCAGATCCAGCCCTGAATTCGGAAGGCGTTTGGGAACCTTTATCCTTGTGGGTTTCCTGACTTCAAAACAGCAACCAAATCCTTCCCGCCTCTAATTTCACATCCACCCCAATCACAAGAATGAAAGAAAGTGTGGTGACTAGGGGATTTTCACAGTAACTTCATTGCAGTGTTAATATTAGCCTACTTGTGACACTAATAAATAAACAAACAGGAAACACTTAAAATAAACCATATAAGTGATGACACATGTTGTCAGGTGTGTCTAATTGCTCTAATCTGCACACTTTCTTTAATATTACAATCAGATCTATTTCGAATGCTTACAGACTTTTAATGGGTGCACCTTTTGACAGCAATCAATATGAACAAACCAGGTAAATTTAGCATTTAACCAGTTTCTTTTTCCCTCTAATTCCTTTTCTGTCCAGGATTTTAATTTTTCTGTGCATTTACAAAAAGAGAAATATCACAAGACCAGCAGTCAGAAATGGGTATTAATCCTCCCAGCTCATGTCGTCCTGCTGATCCAGCCTCTGGAACCAACCTGACAGTGCCAGACTGGTTCCATAAACACAGCGATGGTGTTACTACTCAGATCCGGGTATCTTGTTCAAATACACGGGTACCTGAGGAGCAAACTTTTCTTTTACAGTTTTAAAGATAAATGGCCAGTTTTAGCTTCAGAGCTTCAGAGCATGGTGGCACAGTGGCACAGTGGTTGGCAATGCTGCCTCACAGCACCAGGGACCCGGGTTCAATTCCTGGCTTGGATCACTGTCTGTGCGGAGTTTGTATGTTCTCCCCGTATCTGCATGGGTTTCCTCCGGGTGCTTCAGTTTCCTCCCACAGTCAGAAAGATGTGCTGGTTAGGTGCATTGGCCCTCAGTGTCCCTGAACAAGCGCCAGAGTGTGGCGACTTGGGGATTTCACAGTAACTTCATTGCAGTGTTAATGTAAGCCTACTTGTGACACTAATAAATAAACTTTAAAGGAGTTTTGTCTGGATTAATCATTGGCAGCGTAACAAGAAGAATCTTTTCTTGCAAAAGGCGATTACTTCTAGGGAAAAATACCTCACATAAACTGCAATTTCAAACACCAACTATTCCCATGTAAATACAATTAATAGCAAAGAGAGTCGTGAACAACAAGTAATTATGGTTTGCTGTCATTAGGTCTAATGGGAGGAACCTGTCAAAAAGTATGGAAAGATATTTGTTTGAAATTTGCTGTCACATGAAGAAATGATCCCCTCTAAACGTTCCCCGTTGTGAACAGCATGTTTAATGTGTGGTACCTTTAAATTTTTCCTGCCGCTGCCCACAGAATATCTTAAAGGAGACAATTAGGGCACAGCCTGCGCAATGTTTTTCACAATCACCGTGCGGCCATGCAGCTTAGAGGGATTGTTGGCAAAGAGTAATACTTTTCAATGTGCCTATTCTCCACGTCCACAAACCATATCCAAAATAAGGGGGGTTTTTTCTTGTGTGTTCATTCAGTTCCATTCAATACAATTTGATGTTGGTGGCTATTCAGTCTTGAATCTAGAAGAATTTCTCCATCTATAAATTGCATTGCAGTATGTGATATATATATTAAACATTGATCAGCAAAGACAAAACCCTACATTTACGCATATTCTGCAATCATTTTGATGCTCACATTTCATACAACGTACACTACGGGAAGGACAGCATAAAGCCGGTGCAAAACAACTTAGTATATTGAATAGTCATCCGCTTTTAGATGATAAATTGGCTAGCTTGTGGGGTTTCCTGCATTCTTTGAATGATAGACATCCATCACATATTCTAGTAGCTTCCACAAGCTTGATTGTGTCTGAAGAATGGAGATTCTTCAGAAAGCCCGTCACACAGCATTATGTGATCATGGGATCTCCTACTACCTCATTGGGTAAAGCCCAAGCAACTATACAGTCGCACCAGTTTGATTCGTCATGAAACTAACAAGCACTGGCAACGATAATCATTGTCAATTCAAATCAACTCTATCGGGGTTTGGCAGGGTGGGATTAAAGTTTGGGAAGGATGTCTGTCATTTGATGAATGAAGAGTCCCTACAAAGACCAGAATCCATCACACAGAAGAGGGACCAAAGTAGTGGTAGAGAATATGGAGGCCTGAACTGGAAAACTCTAAACCCTATTGTCAGAACAGATTTACCAGTATCATCATCCGTGCACTCGTCAGGATTCAGAGCTGTACTTGGTATGTGTGTCAACAGTATTTCATGGAGTTGCTTCCAACACTGAATCCTGATTAAGCAATGCCTAAGAATAGGCCGCAGAATAGGATCTTTACCTGGACTGTTTCTCAGGTAGATGGCAGCAGTGAATAACATACCCTACCAGCTACCTGTTGCCCAACTATCAAATGTCGGGTAAATTGTTTATGGAGTATACGCAAGTTTTTTTTTACATTTACTGAACGCTCAGGCATTGAAGGGAAACATCTTTGTGAGTATCTGCACATCAAAACCGGATTGATAAATGAAATGAGGAATGACTCTTGAAATTGGGAAACAATCTGGGGAGAAACCTGGGTGAGTCCTAAAAGCTATTGGAGCCACATGTCAAGTCAAGAAAGGTTGAACCCAGCCTCTGGTGGCTTTTTACAAACATTGCCAGTCTAATTTAACAATGGCTAGTAGCTCTTTCAGAGACAGGGTAGAAGGGTCTTCTTCCGTGCTAAAAAAAATCCGTGTTACTAATAAATCAGAAGCTTTAAGTTACATGTTTTAAGAGGCTTGAATGGCAGGTCCCATTAGTTTGCAAGGGACTATGTCCAGGTCACAATTGAAAACTATAGAGGCCTGCTTAACTGTAACTGACATCCCACATGAAGTGAGGCACCATAGGATCTGATTCACCAGGCTCAAAATCAAAGGCCAAAATAGCAGCAACATACAAGTGAAAAAAATTGTATTTTAGTTCAAATTTACATTGCATCTATTCTCATAGAATGTAACCCATAAGCTTTAATTAGTTGACTGGGAAACATTGTCAGTCTATGAATTTATGCCATTTAGTATTCTAAGCTCTATTAGCATATGTGTTATAGGGATAAATCAAGTTGCTAACTGCACTCAGTTAAGAATTTGATCTTCACAGTTATCAGCATCCAATTACCACATCCTGTTTTTTGTTTAGAAACAGTTGGAATGAAGAGCAATTTCTATCCCAGCGTATTTGCCGCTCCCTCTTTCCGAAGTTGAATAGGAAGCTAGAAACTTGACCTTTGACTCTTGATTTAATTCCAATCAAATCAAGTGCTATTCTTCTTCTTGGAATTCCTCAAAAACTGCCTCCTGAAATCTGAAAATGAATAGAGGGTAATAACAAAATCAGCCTACGTGCTCCTGGTGAAGCTTTAATTGTTTTCCATTCTCTTTGTCTAAAGTGGTTGTGTGAAGTGCCACTACACAATTAGCTTTAATCCACATCTCCCAGTTCTTGGTTGTCTAATAATTATAATCTCTCGACAGTTACATTCAGTTTAATTGAATGGAATGGTGTAATATTAATTATACAAAGGCTCTTCTGACATAACCAGAAATCCCAAGTCTGACACCAAGACTGGAATTAAAGACAGGGATAGAAATTTTAGATTTTGAGGTGTAGGGGGACGAGGAATCAATGTTATTATCTAAAATAAGAAAGCGTGTGAGTGTTATGGGCAATTTTTGTGACATTACCTATTCTCACAGTTTAAGGAATTGATGTACTTCACGCCATGTCTCTCTGTTGCTCCACACCCTTGAGCCACTTTGCCAATGTAGAAAAGGTGTTCAAACCTAATGACCCACATTTCCGATCAGACAAAAAAACTACCTATTCATTTTCCTCCAATTTTTCTGGTCAAAAGTCCAGTGGAGACTCCCTCAAAATTCCCTCAGTGCAGGAAACCCCGGAGAAATCAGCGAAGAGAATCTGCACAGAAGGTAGACCTCTTTTTTAAGGCAATAGTTGCCATATTCTGATAAGTAAAAGTTTAAATATCCCAAAGCTTCTTTGAAGAGCTATTGAGAGACTATATACTAAAGCACACATGTTCATCTTTGCAATCCATTTGAGCACTCCCGTTAAAGAGCTACCATTTTGTTTGGTACAAATAAAACTGGGCACTAATTCTCGTTTAATTTATTCACAACAAAAGAAAACATATTCTTATTTTTCTCAGCACATGATCTGTTTTTACTTTTGACTGTGCTGAGCAATATCCAGGGTCCACTGGAATACAAGTTGTACCAAACCAAGTACAAATTTATTGACTGTGCCACTGAAGGTGGCACGGTTGCACAGTGGGTTAACATTGCTGCCTCACAGCTTCAGGGACCTGAGTTTGATTCCCGGCTTGGGTCATTGTCTGTGTGTAGTTTGCATGTTCTCCCCGTGTCTGCGTGAGTTTCCTCCGGGTGCTCCGGTTTCCTCCCACAGTCCAAAAGACTGGTTCGGTGCATTGGCCATGTTAAATTCTCCCTCAGTGCCCCGAACAGGCGCCGGAGTGTGGCAGCTGGGGGATTTTCACAGTGACTTCATTGCAGTGTTAATGTAAGCCAACTTGTGACACTAATAAATGAGCTTCAAACTTCAAAGAAGCTATCTACAGGACATTGGTGGGCTGAAAATTTTGTCTTTTCATTAAAGGCAGAAAAATCTCCAAAATTATCAATGTACTCATAAAATCACTGAAAAATATCACATCAAAAAGTATGATTTCAGAGAACGTAATCTCGCTTGTAAGCTTTTAATGAATTAGTGAGGAGGTAAGTGTTAGTGCATGAGCGAATGAGTGAATGGGATGGTGTGTAAGGGGGTGAGGTAAGTGGGGTAAGAGGGGAGGATGGCAGCTGGGCACAGTAGCTGCTGGGTTAGGTGGTAGATGGGTAGGATGGTGAGGTTGGGTCAGGTCAGGTTGTGAGGGGATCGGGGTGGGAGCTGGAGGATCAGGGAGATTAGTTAGGTAATGAGGGCTAGATAGGCCAGGTCAGGGGTGAGTCAGGAGGGAATCAGGGGAGTAGGGGCGGGGGGGGGGGGGGGGGGGGGGGCGGCGCGGTGGTTGTGAGGTGGCAGCTGTATAGTTACCCAGGAGCTAAGCTAGAACTTTTCTGTCTAACATTTCCTACATAACTATTCAGATCAGTAAATCAGAACTTCTGAAAATCCCCTCTGACTCAGAGTTGAAGACATTTTGGGAGGGTACTGGGAGGCAGGGGAATTGTCTATTGGATGTTCAAACATCTCAGGCAATTCCCAAGGAGTTAGTGCACCAGAGTTTTCATGGGGTCCCAACACACATCTCCAGTTGCAGGTCTGCTCCCTGACGATCTGGAGATAAGAAGATCGGGGCCAGTGAGTACCACTTACTATCTTGCAAAAATCAATGGAGCTGATGGTGCCATCTTAGCTGAAATTACTCTGGAGTATGTGTAATAAAGAACTCCTCTGCAACCACCAGAGTGGCTAAAGATGTCTACACTCATTCTAAAAGATGTTCCTTATATTCCAGTTACAATCGTCACCCACATATTAATCTAGTGTACAGGATGAGCAGATCAGAAGATTTAATAAGTGTTTCTGCTCTTTGCAGATGCATCCTGGAAGACTTGGGTATAACCTGGGGGATATTTTTAGTTTTGACGGGCTATATGGAATTATATTGTATGTGATTGACTAAATGAGAGGTTTGAGGGGCTAAATGTTGCACTTCTAATCTCCAGCTGTGAGTCAACAGTTGCTTCTCTCGTTCAACAAACCATCATTCATAGATAACCAACTCCTGAAGGGATCATAGTTATTCCAGGATGAATGTTAAAGATTGTGTGCTTTTATGCATTTGGCAGCCATAATGGTTTCTATTGAAGTGGCTGCCAAGAAAAGTGGGGGTTTAGGTTTAATTGCTGTTGAGTTAATTGGTGGCAACCAAGGAGTTGGAACATACCTATTAAACTCCATATCCATTGTCCAGTGAAAGGGAAAATCCAGTTTCCAGCTCTTGATGCATGGTTATCGATGGTAGGGCCATAGAGTACAAGAGCAATAATGTTGTTAAACTTGTATAAAACACTGGTTTGGCCTCAACTGTGTCCAACTCTGGGTACATTTTTGGAAAGGTATGAAGGCAGTAGAGAGATTTTGGAAAAGAGAATGGTTCCAGGAATAAGAAACTTCAGTTTTATAGATAGATTACAGAAATTGGAACCGTTTACCTGAGAGAAGAGAATTGAATGTGATACAGGTATTCAAAATCATGAGGGGTCGGGACAGAATAGATAGGGCGAAACTGTACCCAGTCACGGAAGGATCGAGAATGAGAGTTTTTTTAGTTTAGTTTTAGTTTATTTATTAGTGTCACAAGTTGGCTTGCATTAACACTGCAATGAAGTTACTGTGAAAATCCCCTAGTCGCCACACTCTGGCACCTGTTTGGGTACACTGAGGGAGAATTTAGTCTGGCCAATGCACCTAACCAGCACGTCTTTTGGACTGTGGGAAGGTTGAGAGAGCTAGGGCTGTTCTCTCTGGAGCGAAGGAGGCTGAGGGGAGACTTAATAGAGGTTTATAAAATGATGAAGGGGATAGATAGAGTGAACGTTCAAAGACTATTTCCTCGGGTGGATGGAGCTATTACAAGGGGGCATAACTATAGGGTTCATGGTGGGAGATATAGGAAGGATATCAGAGGTAGGTTCTTTACGCAGAGAGTGGTTGGGATGTGGAATGGACTGCCTGCAGTGATAGTGGAGTCAGACACTTTAGGAACATTTAAGCGGTTATTGGATAGGCACATGGAGCACACCAGGATGATAGAGAGTGGGATAGCTTGATCTTGGTTTCAGATAAAGCTCGGCACAACATCGTGGGCCAAAGGGCCTGTTCTGTGCTGTACTGTTCTAAACCGGAGCACCCAGAGGAAACCCAGGCAGACACAGGGAGAACATGCAAACTCTGCACAGACAGTGACCCAAGCTGGGAATCGAACCCGGGTCCCTGGCATTGTTAAGCAACAGTGTTAACCATTGTGCCACCATGCCAGTGGGTGCAGATTTAAGATAATTGACAAAATAAACAATGGAGACATGAGGAGAAACTTTTCCATGCAGTAATAGTTAAGACCTGGAATGTGTTGCATGAGGGTATAATGGAGGCAGGTTCAGTTGAGGCATTGAAGAGGGAGTTGGATTATTAGTTGAAAAAGAATAATACACAGAGTTGTGGGAGAAGGCATAGAATGGTGCCTGGCGCATTGCCCATTTGGAGAGCTCATGCAGACAAGATGGGCCAAATGGCCTCCTTCTGTGCTATAACAATTCTGTGATATTAGTGGTATTCTTCCAGGAATGTGTTTGCAGATGTTCAGTAGCACTCAGTATTCTGGTAACACCTCCATGAGTACAACTGAAACAAAACACTTCCCTGTTGTTTAGGTACAGCCAGAGGCAAATTGGACACTTGTTGGCTTTGCACAGGGGTGATTGTTGATAATAAGTCTGAGCCAGCTACCCCGTTCCACTTCCGGAAATTGGCCAAAGGATCAGTGCCTTAGACAGACAAATATCTTCATGTACTCTGCTCACTGCCTTAAGGGGAGAACATATGCTTCTTGCTTAGAAGAAATTTACAATTAATTTTATTTTGAACTATGGGGTGAATGTCCCTCCTTCTACGCCGGTCTATTTGAAGGTGTGGGGGGCACGTCAAATAAAATGGGTAACCAGCCCACCACATTCCTACCCACTCCCAGCAATGGGCACTACTGCATTATGGTGCTGCTGGGGTTAAGTTGCTGCTCAGATTGGCAGCTCTTGAGGGTGGAGCTTCCTGTCCCTGAGGGTGGGGCTTCCTGTCCCTGAGGGTGGAGCTTCCTATCCCTGAGGGTGGGGCTTCCTGTCCCTGAGGGTGGGGCTTCCTGTCCCTGAGGGTGGGGCTTCCTGTCCCTAAGGATGGGGCTTCCTGTCCCTGAGGATGGGGCTCCCTGTCCCTGAGGAACAGAAATTCTACTCCCACCTCCCTCTAGCACCCAAACCCACCCCCACCCACCTCACCCTGGTGTATTATCGTTGTGGGGCAGCCCTTTTTAAAGTCGGCAAGCCGCTGACTGACTTTTCCACCAGGGTTGGGACCGAGCAATATGGGCCCCCGCCTTTTTAAAATTCACTCTGTTTCTTCAAGACATTGCTTTGTTTTGTCCTAAGGCAGTAGGAGAAACTTTGGGCAATGTGTGAAATGGGTGATATTGATTCAGCTGCCTGTTATAAAGCACTTATGACCTTCATTCACAGTGCCAATGAAACCCAAGTACCAACATAATGGATCATGTTTTAGAGAAAGTCAATTTGAGCAAATTACCTGCTCCTGTGCAGTGGAACAGAGGTTGCTGCATTATTTTACAGCTTCTGGGAGAACAGGAAGGAACAAAACATTCCCTCCTCTTTCCTGAATCTCTCACAGTCACAGGTCTGAATATTGTTTCAATTTGCACAGTGTGGAATTACTCAATCTCAGTTGCGAGTTTAACTCTTCTATTCTACAGTGAGAGTGGCTAGGTGTTTTATTTGCTTCTCTCCAGTTATCTTTATTGTCGCGTTCTCAGGTTTGACTCCGCACTAAAGATCATTTGATCACTGATTAAAGCTGTAAGCCGGAATTCTCCCATCCTCCCGCCACTGGAATTTTAGCGGCGAGAATCTGAAACGCCATTGATGGTCGGGTGGAAATTTCCAGCTTTTAGACCAGCACGGCTGGAGAATTCCGCCCACACTGTTTTTTCCACCTCTCTTTGTCAGAGTCTAAGGGTGGGATTTTCCAGTCTTTCCCACCAGCAGGATCTTCTGGTCCGGCCAAAGTCGATCCCGACCGTGGGTTTCCCTGTGAGGGGACAGGCGAGTGTGCAAATTACCATTGACTTCGGCGGGACTGGAAGATTCCACTGGCGGCCAATGGTGAGCTGCTTCCACTACGGGAAAACCCATCATGGTGGGGGGAGGAGGTGGATAGATGTTCTGGCCCAAGAGACTGAACCAGAATATTCCGATCCAAAGAGGGGTGTTTTTGTCTCCAATTAGTGGGGATCAACAGTTGTCCTAAAACTTATGATAAATGAATATTTGCCGATGTCTTGTCCAGAATTTCTATTCAAGGATTTAGGTGCTAAAAGAGAACACCATGAAAATGGAACAGATAAAAGGGGCTAATGCCATACTTGATCATCTGTAGATAATCGTTAGCTCAGCATTCTCACTCCTGAGACAGAAAGCACTGGGTTCAGATCCCAGTCCAGAATCAAGCACAGAATCTTTACTTTAACCCATACATGCATTGGAGGCACTTCAGAGAAGGTTCATTCAACTGATTCCAGGGATAAATGAGTTGTCTTATGAGGAAAGGTTGAGCAGGTCGGTCCTATACTCTTTGGAGTTTAGGAGTATGAGAGATGATCTTATTGAAGCACATATGATTCTGAAGAGGCTTGACAGGGTAGATGATACGATGTTTCATCTCAATGGGGAATCTAGAACTAGGTGGCACAGTTTCAAAATAATGGGTCTCCAATTAAGGACGGTAATGAGGAGGAATTTCTTCTCTCAGACGGTCATTAACTTTTGGAATTCTCTTCCCAGAGAGCAGAGGAGGATGGGTCATTGATTATATTCAAGGCTGAATTAGACACATATTTGATCCACAAGGGAGCCAAGTGTTATGGGAGACAAGCAGGAAAGTGGAGTTAAGGCCACAATCAGCCATAATCTTGTTGAGTGGAAGAACAGGTTTGATGGGCTGAATGGCCCACTCCTATCCAATTACTTATGAACTTATAGAGGGAGAGCTGCACTGTTGGTAGGTGCCACATTTCAGATGATGTGTTATACTAAGTCCCTGTCCACTCTCTCAAGTAAAGATAAAAGATTCCATAGCACTATCTTGAAGAGGTGCTGGGGAAATCTCCTGGTGTCCTGGTCAATATTTATCCCTCTCCTGACACCAAAAACATTCGCCAAAACCTCCGACTTTACTTGCGGTTGGGATTCTCCAGTGCTGCTGCAGTGAATGGAATTTGACAGGGCACCAGATTTTCCATTCTCGCTGGCAATGGGGCAGGAATGGATGCGATCGGAGAATCCTGCCCGAAGTAGCCAATCATTCTGACTTTGTCGTTTTTGGGAATTTGCTGCGTGCAAATTGGCTGCTGCAATTTCATCAATTTAACAGTAAGTATACTTTGAAAAAGAACTTTCTTTTGCTGTAAAGCACTTTGAGATGTCCTGAGATTGAGACAGGCACTGTACAAATATTGGTTCTTAGTTTATTCTTACATCTCCTGATATGCAAAGGCAGTTGTAATGAATGACCCAGATGTTGGGAAATTGCAATGCCAGACATAGACCTTTCTCCAAAAAGAGGGAATAAAAGTTCAGGCTCAATTGTGGAACTTTGCATGGGAATGGGAGCTCCTATGAAGTATAGCTGCCAGTTTTTGGGGTTTTGCGGATCACATGGTGATGTTGATTTGGACAGGAATGTTCTCTTTGGATGGGAGACCAGCCGGAGAGATCAGAGGCCTGAATCCTTTTTTATTCAGTATCATTAGCAGATCACCAATTGGATGTAATGAAATGTGACAGCTGCTCTGCCTGCTTACAATAAGCTAAAAAGGATGGTGGAATTTTTTTTAAAATCATTTTACGGGATGTGGGCGTTGCTGGCTGGGCCCGCATTTATTGCCCATTCCTATCTGCCCTCCATTTCAGAGAGTATTTGAGATTCAACCATTGCTGTGGCTCTGGAGTCACATGTAGACCAGACCGGGTAAGGATGGCAGATTTCCTTCCCTAAAGAACATTAGAATCTTAGAACCCCAACAGTGCAGAAGGAGGCCATTCGACCCATCCAGTCTGCACAGACAACAATCCCTCCCCTGACCCTATCTCCACAACTCCACACATTTACCCCGCTAATCCCTCTAACCTACAGATCCCGGGACACAAAGAGACAATTTTGCATGGCCAATCAACCTAACCTGCACATCTTTGGACTGTGGGAGGAAACCGGAGCACCCGGAGGAAACCCACACGGACACAGGGAAAATGTGCAAACTCAACAAAGTCACCCAAGCTGGGAATCGAACCCAGGTCCCTGGAGCTGTGAGGCAGCAGTGCTAACCACTCTGTCACCGTGTCGCCCATTGTGCCACCGTGTCGCCCATAGTGTACCAGATGGGTTTTTACGACAATTGACAATGGTTTTGTGGTCATCATCAGACATTTTAATTCCAGGTTTTTATTGAATTCAAATTTTACCATCTGCCATTGTAGAATTCGAATGCAGGTCTCCAGCGAATTACCCTGGGTCTATGGGTTACTAGTCCAGTGACAATACCACTACACCACCACCTTCCCTGCTGGAGAGGTAGCAATCATGAAGGAGTGTTGTGGAGGGAGGAGTTGGTTTGAGGGCTCTGCGGATCATTAATGTAGCAAACCACTGGTCAGGCCCCTCTGTGCCAAGTACTAATAAGCAGAGCTTGCTCCAGCAATTGGTACTTCAAACTCACATCAAGGTTTTATTAATATCCTAAAACCCCAGGCTACATGGGCTACAGGAAACTCTGGTCTATTTCCACTGGGGAACGGAATGATTCATTCCAAGGTCTCCATCCCCACCCCCACCCCCCCACCCCCACCCACCAAAGTGACAGTGGGCAATACCACCCTATTCCCACCTGGCGATAGCTCTAGAGCTAGCTTAGCTCAGGCGATCCCTTCGCTGTGTGAAGGATATCTGATGAATGGAACAATTCCTAATTCATTTTTTTCTCTGCTTCAGAGCACAAGGTACAGCAACATCAGTTTACAGACTTAAAGAGAACTCTTCTCTCCCTGAGGTATATCTGCTTCAAAGGACCTGTCCCTCTTACAGTACCAGTTCCGGCCTCTCCGCCAGCTTCAGAGCTTCGTGCATTCCTGCGGCAGAGAGTTTGCGGTTAATATTCCTGTACCTGCACCGCAACAGATTGTGATAGGTTGTCCGCAAGTCTCGGTTGAATAATGCATAAATGAATGGGTTCAGCAGAGAATTTGTGTAGCCAAACCACATGATCGTTCTTTCCAACCACAGGGGTATACAGCTGCACTCGGTGCCACAGATGAAAGGTCTTGCGGTAGAAAGTATGAAAAATGGCAACCAGCACAAGGTGAATGCCCCCACCACAATGCCAAGGGTAGTTGCCGCTTTCTGCTCCCTTTTGAAGATTGACATGTTCTTCCTGTCGTTTTTCAAAAGTCGGGCAAAGTGGGTGCATTCCTCCGACTCTTTGTGGGGTTTTGCTCCTATTTTAGCGACCTCGCTCATGCGTTTATCACCCGCCCGAGGGAATCCCGCAAACGTGTGTTTGGCAGCGCTCTTCTTGGCAGCCTTGAAGATCTGATGGTACATCAGAAGCATGACTGACATCGGGATGTAGAACGCCACTGCAGTCGAATAAATGGTGTAACCAAAGTCTTGGCTGATCAGGCAGACCTTGCCATCATTGATATTCTTGGCCCAGCCAAACAGAGGCGGTAGTGTAATGGATGCAGCCAGAAGCCACACACAAAGGATCATTTTAGCCATGCCTTTCCCATTCTGTCTGACTGGATATGTCAGCGGTCTTGTTATTCCTAAATACCTGCAACAGAAAAGAATAATCGATGACTTTCCACATCGAATGCACCCCACTTTTCATTCCATTAAATGTTAAAAAAATGTGCCGAATAAAACTTTGCACCACAAAAGAAAGCTAGAGTCTACATTTACATCTGTGTGCACAGTTGAGTCTAGTACAACAACAATAGTTTGTATTTATATAGCAACTTTAATAGAGTAAAATTTTCCAAGAACAATTATGAAATAAAATTTGTCATTGAACCACACAGGGTTAAAGAGGTATTTATTATTTGTAAGTAGGCTTACATGAAGCCACTGTGAAAGTCCCCTCATCGACACACTCTAGCGCCTGTTTAGGCACACTGAGGGAGAATTTAGCCTGGCCAATGAACCTAACCAGCACGTCTTTCGGACTGTGGGAGAAAACCGGAGCACCCGGAGGAACTCCATGCAGACACGGGGAGAAAGTGCAAACTCCACACAGACAGTGACTCAAGCCAGGAATTGAACCCGGGACTCTGGCGCTGTGAGGCAGCAGTGCTAACCACTGTGCCGCCGTGCCACACAGTAGGTTTTAGAGAACTTCTTAAAGAAAGAAAGGAGGGTTGGGAGGTAGGAGATTCAAGGAGGGAGTTCCAGATCTTCGAGCAGCGGCAGCTGAAGGTGTCAATGTCAGTGGTGGGACAATTAAAATCGACGATGTTTAAGAGGCCAGAATTAGACAAGCACAGAAATCTCAGGGGGTTGTGCGGTTGGAGGAGATTACAGAGAAAGGGAGGCAGTGAAACCATGGAGGGATTTGAAAAACAAGACTATGAAATTTAAAATCAAGGTGTTTCCAGAATAAGAAGGCAATGTAGGTAAGTGCGCAAAGGAGTGATGCATGAGCAGCACTTGGTGCAAGTTAGGACATGGGCAGCAGGATATTGGATGAACTCAGGTTTACGTAGGATGGGGAGTAGGAGGCTAACCAGGTGAGCACTGGAATAGTCAAATCAGGGAGTCACAAAGATATGGATGAGAGATTCAGTCGCAGATGAGCTGTGGGACATGTGGAGTTGGGCAATGTTACGAAGGTGGAAGTAGTCTTGGTCATGGGTGGAATATATGGTTGGAAGTTCATCTTGGAGTCAAATACGACACCAAGATTGTGAATGGTTTGGTTCAGCCTCAGACAGTTGCCAGGGAGACGAATGGAGTAAGTGGCTAGAGAAACTAATCCGTGGAGGGACCTGAAGACAATATCTTTGATTTTCCCAATATTAGCAGGAGGAACTTTCTGCTCATTCCACACTGAATGTTAGAGAAGCAGTTAGAGAAGACAGAGGAGCAATCGTAAATGGTAATGGTGAGGAAGAACTGGGTGTTGTCAGCGTACGGGTGGAATCTTATGTTGGGTTTTCAGGTGCTGTTGCTAAGAGGCAGCTTGTAGATAAGAAATAGGAGGGAGCCAAGGATGGATCTTTGGGGAATACCAGGGTTAGCAGAGCAGGAGATTTTCTGGCTGTGGCCTCAGAGGTAAGAATGGAATCAGAGGAGGAGAGGCCGCTCCTCTGAGCAATGGAGAAGGATGGTGTTGTCAAGCGTGCCAGAAGCTGCGTGAGGAGGGATAACTTACCAATCTCACAGTCACATAGGATGTCCCTTGTGTCATTAGTAAAGGCAGTATCAATATTGTGACAGGGGATTGGAGGGATTCAAATAAAGAGTTGCTGGAAGGTTGTGCCTAGATTTAAGAGACAAAATCATAAGCAAATTATTTGGAGAGGAAACATAGAAACTAGAAGTAGGAGTAGGCCCTTCAATCATTCAATATGATCATGGCTGATGTTCTACCTCAATACCATGAGTGGAATCCTCCGGCCGCGCTTGCCTGAAAACTGGAGATTCCCTCTCGACTTCAATGCATCTTTACATGGTCCGCCCCCCTGCCCACTAGAATTCCAGTGGCTGGTGGGATGGGAGAATTCCAGTCCATATTTCCGCTTTCTCCCCATAACCCTTGGTGCCAGTAAAGTCTAGAAATTGGAGCTGGGATGATAGCTTGCATGGACAATGGACAAAAGCACCAAGGGTGCAATTTTAAGGTGAACAATGATGATAGCAGACTTGAATGGGAAGGAAACAATACCTCAAGAAGGAACTGTTCCAATGAAAGATCATTGAACTTCCCTCTCTTCAGCTGCTGCCAGACCAGCTGGGTACTTCCAGCATTTCCTGTTTTTCCAACCATTAACAAAATGAGCTAATGTGAGGACCAAGAGGGATGGTTGGATGGTCAGCGTTTAGTGGGAATGGGGTTGAAGGATCGGGTGATGGGTTTCTTAGACAAGATGAACTCAGATGAGGGGAGACAGGAGAGAAATTCGAGAAAGATGTATGTTTAGGGCTAGGGCTTGGTGAACATTTGCTTCAGTGGGTTAGGGATAAGCAGCAAAGCAGTTGAAGTGGCTGAACAGATCGTTTCTTGTTGTTGGAGGTGCAGGTGAAGGGGGACAGAAGCGCAGGGTTTGATAAGGCAGTTCCTCATGGAGAGGTTAGGCTGGGGGTTATCTATACATTCCAGAATGATCCTGGAATAGTGAGTAATTTAGACACAGCAGAGCAAGATTGTGCTTCATGTGGTCCAGTGGTGGTGAGTAATAGCTGAACCAATTAGTCTGTGGGCTTTGAGCTCAGGGGATCAGTGACAAAGGCTGCACCATGGGGACAGCCAGGGTGAGAGAGTCATGGTTTTAATCGGGAAAAGGGCATTAAAGCTGGAGGTGAGGGTATGATTGAGCAGTTGCAGAAATTTAACCCTAAGAGGAGCATCACAGGCTAGAGAGTTGGAATTTTGAAAGGTGAGTTGGGAGAATGTTTTGTCCAGGGATGGACACAGAAGGATGGGGAAAGGGGGATGAGAGTGGAGGGAAATACAGGAAGTGATTGGAGATGGCCTTAGCTATGATTGATGTGATAGGTGTAGTGAAGCCACGGGGGATGACTAGGTCAAGGTGGTGGCTGCGAATATGTGGAGGAGAATTTATATGGAGGAAGAGATTAAGGGAGGATAGGTAGACAGTATTCTCAGAGGAAAGTATTCAGAATGAATTGGGATAGAAGACAAGAGCCAGTCTAGATCCTATAAATGAATCAGACTTAGACAGTGAATGTGAGTAGGCTGTCGTTTGAAAATGAAATGTAAATTTGCAGCATTGAAGGTTAAACATTGAATAATGAACCAAATATAAAGCAAAGGGTAGGCAGAAAAGAACTGGACGAGTGTTATCAGATGGGTTCAAAAGCAACCAGTCTATCAGATGTTAAGGGTGTTAGTGCTATTAGTGTCGGTACCAAGTGACTTTTACAGGTTTAATTTGGTAGAAAAGGGATGATTTTGATTGTACATTCAAGGTCAGTTAGTAAATTATGTAGTATTTATCGGGCACCGTCTTCACATTTTTCTCATTGCCTTTTATACAAACACTGCATTTCTGGAAATCTTATTCCATTTTCAGACATAAAATCAAAAACATTAATGCGAAGCAGAATAGCACATCTTTCCAACAGGTTTTCATTACAATTGAAAATTTCTTTCAATGAAATGTTCATCTCAATTGAGTCGAGATTTGTTTTTGCAAGAATAGTCTGTTGCTCTGATGAATCTGGGTTGAGGCTAGTGGCTGAGTAAGTTAAGAGCTGGAAAATGGTCTCTGATAAATAATGATTTGAAATACAAGTTGCATAACGCTTTCAAGATTACAGAAGCTATCGTAATTGCCTCATTACCCTCTTTGCAACATGTAACAATGGGCAGCTTCAGATTCCAGCTGACAACTCTTCAGGTACACCAACAGACTGGAAATCTGCACTGCTGGATGGAATTGTTTGCTGAAGGATCAAATACACTTATTGCATTGTACCGGTCATGTATGTTATATGAGTAGAAAATCGGATTTGGCACATGCTCAGTGTGATTGTTTTGTATACTGCCTTGACTATACCTTTGAAAACAGCAGAGGAACCTGCTACATGCAATAGGTCAGGACTGCAGGAGGTAAGTCTAAACCAGATCTGCATGAAGCAAGAGGCTAAGCAACGGTTTTTATACTGAAACCTTAATTCTATTTCAAAGTTTATTGTGGAGGAACTTGGTGTGGACTGTGTTCCAGGGCAAATTTTTGAAATGTGTTTTTCCCCCTCATTACCAGCCTCTTAATAGTGGCAAGACTCTCTCTTTCAATCAGTATCTAATAATTAGACTGAAATTTCCTGGTCCATTGGTGATGGGTTGGGAAGTGGGAGGGCTGCCAAAGTGGCAGGGGGAGGTATCAGGAGGGGAGCCAGATGTTTCCCCGCTGCCATGATATATTGCCCATTGGGTGGCAAATTGAGTCGCTAAAGTGGCTAATTAAGGGTCACTTCTCATCTCTGCAGATATTTTGCCCTTGTTGGCAGAGCCCGCTGTTTATGTGGGGATAATGCTAGGCAGCATCCCTGCAGCTTCCTGGTGGGCCCTCCTTTAAGGACACTCCATGGTCTGCAGAGAGGTCTCCCCATGGTACTAGATGTCCACATGGCAACAGCTCTGCCGATATTGAATGACCATCAAATCCCATTCTGATCACTGGGGCCTGCTTGCTAAGCACTGGTTTCGTGCAATCTTACTCACTTGCCTTCGAGAGTGCCCCACCATTGAGGAACTCTCTGCCCGGTATTGCAATCTTAGCAAAAGCCATCTCGAACAGCGAGTTCCAGGAGCTACTGGCCCTCTGCTCGGGACAACAGCTCCCAGAGATCTGGTCACCATTCTGATTGGATGGCAGTAGCTATATCTGATTGGCTGGGAGTGGCAGCACACCTCCCTGCATACAGTTGCTCACCAAAGTGGGGACACCACCTGCTTTTGACTCCAGTGGTGGGAATTGCAGATTGGCAACACAATTCAATTTGTCCTTGCTCTTGATGATGTGGACAATTCCCCCCAGCATGGCTATACCTATTGTCCATCCCTCTTTTCATCTTCTTAAACTTTTACAACCCTTATGGTGATGGCGCTGACACCACATGCTGTTGGATAGGGAGCTCCAGCATTTTGACACAGAAATGGTTGAGGAATGGTGAGCAATATACGCCTAGGTCAGGATGGTGTGTGACTTGAAGGGGAACTGGGAGGCGATAGGGTTCCCATGGCACTGGTGACTTTCTCCTTCTCAGCACTGAGGGTCACTTTGTTGAGTTGCTACGGGGCATCCTGTCGCTAGCATGTGCTACAGCCATGCTGTAGACCGATGGTGGAGTGGGTGGTGAACATTATTTCCCCTATGCTACGCAGATTTAAAGTAACTGCATAGCGCAAACAAGCAGGCATGCAAAGCAAGTTAAAATCAGAGGGATCACTCGTCAAGTCCAGTAGCAAGAATACTGGTTGAGCAAATTTCTCCGTTATGTATAATACAGCCACATGTGCAAACTCAAGACAAGGACCGACCTTTGACATTGTTTACCACCAGATTATGGTGTAGTAACTTGATCCCGTTACTCTTCCAGCCTGTGTTGTACATGTCTGGCTCAAGTGAAAGCCTTGCTTGGGAGCTGAAGGCTTTGAGACCAACAGATGTGCCTTATTTATTATTATTTGGACGTTTGATCCACATTTGTGATGGGTCCAAAATGCCATCTGAATTAAGAATTCTTTTATGGGAGGGGAGGGACAGAAAATGCCAAGGAAAACTATCAGGTGCCAGTTTACTGGAAAAGTTTAAACTTAGAATGAAAAATGAAAAGTATCCAACAAGTGCAGGGTAAATATGTGGGGTTATGGGAATAGGGCCTGGGTGGGATTGTGGTTGGTGCAGACTCGATGGGCCGAATGGCCTCCTCCTGCACTGTAGTGTTTCTATGATTCTAAGTGTCCTCCATACCCTGTGCTTATATCGACAGTTTCAGTTTCCACTTATTAAGTGTTGAGTTCATCATTGAGAATTATCCTGCATAGTAGTTTGGTTCTTTGACAGAAGGTAAGCTACACGGGGAAGTACCTGGACCAGTATACAGTACAAGAGGGGAAGCATTAGACATTTGGAATTTGGTTCGCTGAAATTGCAAGATTTTGTTTTATTCATTCGTGGGACATGGGCATCGCTGGCTGGCCAACATTTATTGCCCGTCCCTTGAGAAGGTGGTGGTGAGCTGCCTTCTTTGAAATGCTGCAGTAGTGACTGATACAACTGCATGTCTGACTAGGCCATTTCAGAGGATAGTTGAGAGTCAACCACATTACTGTGGCTCTGGAGTCACATGTAGGCCAGACCAGGTAAAGACGGCAGATTTCCTTCTCTAAAGGACACTAGTGAACCAGATGGATTTTTCCAACAATTGACATGGTCATCGGTAGATTCTTAATTCCAGATTTTTTTATTGAATTCAAATTCCACCATCTGCCATGGCGGGATTCGAACCCGGGTCCCCAGAACATGAGTTGAGTTTCTGGCGACATTACCACTGGGCCATCGCCTCCCCTCTAAAGGAATTAAGATGGGAGGGGATAGACAAGATGGGGGCTGTTGTCAGCAGATTAGGGTGAAGGATTCAGGGGAGTTAGTAATAGAATACATAGAATTACATAGAGTTTACAGGACAGGTCAAACTGGACTTTGCCAATGTTTAGTCTCTATATGGGGCCTCCTCCCATCTTACTTCATCTGATCCTATCCACCATCCCCTTCGATTCCTTTGTCCCTTTGTACTTACTTAAGTATGCTTCCCCTTAAATACATCTACATTATTTACCTAAATTATGTCATCTAGCAACAAGCTCTGCACTCTAACTATCCTAAATCCGCAATCTGCACTGACAGTCAGCCATGCTGGCTGTCAGTATATGTTTGTTCTGCATCAAGGCATCAGATCCTGTCTCTGCTGCACCATAAGGGTCCACAATAGTCAGTAATGGTTAAGAGACTTTTCAAATGAAAGTATCATCATTACCACTGAGAAGCTTGAAGGGAACAATTCAGAACTGTTTGCATTGACAGAATGCCACAGCACAGTTAGAGTCATTTGTCCCATTACATCTGTGCTGACAGTCAGACAGGGCTATCAACTGAAGCCTATTCCCCTGTCCCTTCAATGTACCCTTTCCAAATCGTTATCCGCTTCCCTGACAGAGACTTTTGCGGATTCTGCTTCCCCTCATTGAGGGAAACTTTTACCCACATCATTTGGATTTCCCGCTGCTCACAGAACTGTCTGATTTGCCATTCTGTGGAAATGTAAAGCAGGCAGGTCTGAGAGTTCACTCCATTAAATGGTGGTCTTAGCAGTGAAGCAAATGACTCCCTGTTTCTGCTAGGACTTTCCATGCCCTAACAATCATTGCACAAGAGACTTGCTGACTCCCTTTGTTTCTGTATGGTAATCTTAAATTCATTGCTTATATTTACAAGGTGGAATTTTCCCAGAAAACCGATGTGATTCCTGCCAGTTCAGGCGGCACGATCCCGGTTTTCCCAAACTCAGCGCAATAAATGACCCCCCCACGCGAAACATGCCAGCCAGAGACCCCAGGCATCTGATTCGCCCAACCCAGGGCTCGGCTGAGTATTGCAATCGAGGGGGAACTACATTTAAACGGTCCCTCACTCCCAGTAAAGCCAGGAGGCAGGCTGCGAGGGGACCTGCTCTACATTTCTTGGAGGGGGACCTAAGCAGTTTTTGGACATGGTGGAGGAGAGGAGGGACACCATTCACTCCCCTGTTGGAAGGAGACCCCAAATTAACGTCACAAATTCTGCCTGGAAAGTGGTGTCAGTAGTGGGGGACGGTTGGGGGGGGGTGGAGGGGGGGCCCAATGTCACAAGAAAATAAATGATCTCCTCCATGCTGCAAAGGTGAGTGACCATCTATCTCCACCTCTCATCAGCCCCATCTGTCACCTCCGGAATGTCACCCTTAATCCACTCACTGTCATCTTGCACTCCCAACATCCGACCTCCCAGCATCTTCCTCAGAACCCCCTGCACTCCTTGTCACAACCCCTTCCTGTCTCAGCATGGTGCCCACATATGCCCACATATTGCTGTAGACCTCAGACCCGCCACCTATTCGGCCCACAATGTCCTCTCTGTGTCCCCACAGAAGAAGATTGTCCATAATAACAGGGAGAAGGAGAATACGGGTGGAGAATGCCCAAGTTAAGACTCCTCACCCCGATGAGGAAAGGGCTATGGAGTTCGTAGGGGAGGGCCAGGAACGTGCCATCATTGACAGCGATGTTGGCCTGTGCCAGAGAAGTGAGGATCCACAGCACCTTTACCCAGATGACCTGTCTCAATTGAATTGTTTATTGCGATGACCCTTGTCCTTTCTGTTTACTGAACCCATGTACCTTGTCTTGCAAGATCACCATCTGATGAGGCCGGGCCATCACGAGGCACAACCCCCCTGCTCAACAGCACCTCGGAGGAGATCCCTGAGGAGGACACCAAAGAGGCATCACATCTCTCACCCGCACCATCCACCAGCCCAGAGAAACACACCTCGATGGGGCACGTTAGCAGACAGGCTTCTGGACCACTATCTGGTGAGCACCACATAGCTGCTGATGTACATCAGGTGGAGACAGGAACATCCCAGGGATCGGGCAGTCAGATGTCTGCTGGATCCCAGGACACAGCAGCCCTCCAGCCAGTTGCCGAGCCTCTGGAAAGGTTTCTCCCAGAGCTGCTGGAGATGCAAAGGCAGAGTTGGGAAAGCCAGGAGGGGTTGTCAGCGACATCCCCACAACTGCAAGGCCATTGGAAAGAGCGCCAAATCCTTCAGTCAGAGGAGATATCACCTGCATTGTGTGGCACCCAGGCCAATACTGCAAGGGTGGCATCTGCAATGGAAAGCTTGGGGCAAGATGTCCGAGTCATGTGTGGTGGAGTCCAAGGCATGAGGACTATGGCTGAAGGCCTCCAGAACATGGCCCAATCACAGAGAAGCATGGTCCAGTCACAGAGGAGCTTGGCCAGTCACAGAGGAACATGGTCCAGTCACAGAGGAGCATGGTCCAGTCACAGAGGAGCATAGTCCAGTCACAGAGGAGCATAGTCCAGTCACAGAGGAGCATGGTCCAGTCACAGAGGAGCTTGGCCCAGTCACAGAGGAGTTTGGTCCAGTCACAGAGGAGCATGGTCCAGTCACAGAGGAGCTTGGTCCAGTCACAGAGGAGCTTGGTCCAGTCACAGAGGAGTTTGGTCCAGTCACAGAGGAGCATGGTCCAGTCACAGAGGAGCTTGGTCCAGTCACAGAGGAGCTTGGTCCAGTCACAGAGGAGCATGGTCCAGTCACAGAGGAGTTTGGCCCAGTTACAGTTACAGAGGAATTTGGTCCAGTCACAGAGGAACATGGTCCAGTCACAGAGGAACATGGCCCAGTCACAGAGGAATTTGGTCCAGTCACAGAGGAGCTTGGCCCAGTCACAGAGGAACATGGCCCAGTCACAGAGGAACATGGCCCAGTCACAGAGGAGCATGGCCCAGTCACAGAGGAATTTGGCCCAGTCACAGAGGAACATGGCCCAGTCACAGAGGAACATGGCCCAGTCACAGAGGAGTTTGGTCCAGTCACAGAGGAACATGGTCCAGTCACAGAGGAGCTTGGCCAGTCACAGAGGAACATGGCCCAGTCACAGAGGAGTTTGGCCCAGTCACAGAGGAGCTTGGCCCAGTCACAGAGGAATTTGGCCCAGTCACAGAGGAGCTTGGCCCAGTCACAGAGGAGCATGGCCCAGTCACAGAGGAACATGGCCCAGTCACAGAGGAGCTTGGCCCAGTCACAGAGGAATTTGGCCCAGTCACAGAGGAGCATGGCCCAGTCACAGAGGAGTTTGGCCCAGTCACAGAGGAGCTTGGCCCAGTCACAGAGGAATTTGGCCCAGTCACAGAGGAACATGGCCCAGTCACAGAGGAATTTGGTCCAGTCACAGAGGAGCTTGGCCCAGTCACAGAGGAGTTTGGTCCAGTCACAGAGGAACATGGTCCAGTCACAGAGGAGCTTGGCCAGTCACAGAGGAACATGGTCCAGTCACAGAGGAGCTTGGCCCAGTCACAGAGGAGCTTGGCCCAGTCACAGAGGAGTTTGGTCCAGTCACAGAGGAACATGGTCCAGTCACAGAGGAGCTTGGCCAGTCACAGAGGAACATGGTCCAGTCACAGAGGAGCTTGGCCCAGTCACAGAGGAACATGGTCCAGTCACAGAGGAGCTTGGCCCAGTCACAGAGGAGTTTGGCCCAGTCACAGAGGAACATGGTCCAGTCACAGAGGAGCTTGGCCAGTCACAGAGGAACATGGCCCAGTCACAGAGGAGCTTGGCCCAGTCACAGAGGAACATGGCCCAGTCACAGAGGAGCTTGGCCCAGTCACAGAGGAGCTTGGCCCAGTCACAGAGGAATTTGGCCCAGTCACAGAGGAGCTTGGCCCAGTCACAGAGGAATTTGGCCCAGTCACAGAGGAGCTGGCCAGTCACTGAGGGGCATGGTCCAGTCACAGAGAAGCATGGCCCAGTCTCAGAGGAGCATGGCCCAGATTCAGAGAAACATTGCTGAGGGCTTTGGCACCATGGTGCAGACAATGTTGGGCTTCCAGCAATGGTAGTGCCAGATGACGCTGAGGCTTCTGAAGTTCACTCCAGCTGCTCCTCCATCTCATGGAGCAGTCCAGAGGCCCACAAGCATCATGAGGGAAGGGGAAGCACTGGAGCCTATCCCAGGGCCTTCCACCAAAGAACAAAGAACAGTACAGCACAGGAAACAGGCCCTTCGGCCCTCCAAGCCTGTGCCGCTCCTTGGTCCAACTAGACCAATCGTTTGTATCCCTCCATTCCCAGGCTGCTCATGTGACTATCCAGGTAAGTCTTAACTTACCAAGGAGACTTAACCAAGGAGACTCTGGCAGTCTGCAGCCTTTCTGAATCCCCTCTTCCTGACACTGATGCACCTTGGATGCAGCAGGCAGAAATGGGTGACGTGGCAACACCAGTGGCAGGAACCTGTTTTAGGCATCTACCAGATTTAGCGGCCAATGTGATTTGTGCGCACAGCTAAAGGGGCTGGAGAATTCCACCCCCCAGACTCAGCAACTCAGGAAATATTTTGCCCGATTTACCTTTTGAATACATCAATTGAATGCCTTCATGTAAAATCCTACACTTAGATCTCCTCTGAGCTTTCTTTATTCTCATGAAAGGGGCTCCGGTTTATCTCGTCTTTCAGAACTAAAGTCTCTCACCTATAGGATCAGTTTTGTGATTTTTTTCTGCATCCTCCCCAAGGCCTCGCTATCTTTCTTAATGCAAGACATACAAAACCTGGCACAATATTCTAACTGTAGCCTTGAGAATGCTTTGTGTGAATTCAGCATTACCTGTTCGCTTTGATGCACTATATCCACTTCTATACAATCTAACAGCCCAAATGCTTCGCTTTTCAAATCATATTAAATCAAATTTAAAGATTGCTACATCTGAAGCAATAAATCTGTCTTTCTTATTAAAGGTTTATTATTTAATGTGCATGCCCTTTCCAGCATCATACATCCACAATGTATCAGTGATATGATTTACAATAAATTGCATTATGTGAGACCTAATAATGTTGGTAGTATGAGTATCTGTGGCCTTTTAAAAAGGTTAGGAGCCAGGAATTGTCTATTTTGAAATCCTGTTATGCTAGCCTTCAAAAAACACAAGTCAGGAGTGTAATGAAATACTCTCCAAATGCCTGGATGGGTTCAGCTCCAACAACACCACAAGAAATTCAGCACCACCTAAAACAAAGCAGCCCACTTGATTGGCACCCCATCCACCGCCCTAAATATTCACTCCCTCCACCACCAGAGCATCATGGTGTGTGCTATCTTCAAGATGCACTGCAGCAACTTGCCAAGGAACCTCCCAAAAATATGACCCCCTACCATGTAGAAGAATGAGTGTAGAAGGCAAATGGGAACATTGCCATCTCCAAGTGAAGACTCTCACTAAAAAACGTGTTGCCATTTCTTCATCGTCGCTGGATCAAAATGCTGGAACTCTCTTCCTCAGTAACACAGTGGGCGGAATTTTCCCGTCCCATCCGCCACGGGAATCATAACGTGTGGGACACGGACCATGAAAAGGTCCATTGACCTCGGGCGGGATTTTCCGAACTTGGGGTGAGCGCAGCTGGAAAATCTCACCCAGTGAGTGCACCTACAGTGCCTACAGCAGGCACTGCAATGGTTTAAGCCACCTTCTCAAAAACAATTATGGGTGGGCAATAAATGATGGTCTTGTCAGTGTTATTCACATCCCACAAACACATTTTTAAAAAGCCACAAAAACTAAAACACCTCCACAGAAGAATAACATTATCGCAAATGCAAAGTTTGGAGATGGTCAACAGAACAGGATTTCAGAATAGGCTGATTTACATGTCAATGACAACAATAACTTGCATTTATATAGTGCCTTTGATGTAGCTGAATGTCCCAAGGTGTTTCACAGGCGTGTTAATAAACAGAATTCGTCATCGAACTATATTAGGAGACATTGTGATAGATGACCAAGGGGTTGTTTGAGGAGATAGATTTGAAGCAGTAGTTTCAATGAGGTGACAGAGGCAGGGAGATGGAGGGGTTTACTGAGAAAACCCATCGCTCTTGGCAATGGTGAAACAATAAAAGAAATTGAGGATGCACAAGAGGCTAGAATTGGGAGAATATAGAAATCTTCGAGGGTTATAGGGCTGGAGGATGGGAAAAGGTTGGGAATGCGATGATGTCCGGGAAAGATTTCACAGCAATTAAATTCAGGACTGGCAGCCAATGTAGATCAGAAAGCACAATAGATGGATGGGTTAACAGGGCTTGAAGTGAGTTAGGACGCGGGCAGCAGAACTTTGGAAGAGTGCAAGATGATGAAGGGTGCAAAGTGTCAGCGAGAAGCGCAATGCAATAGTCAAGCATCAATCGAATAAGTTTAATGTTTATTTATTAGTGTCACAAGTAGGCTTATATAAACACTGCAATGAAGCTACTGTGAAAATCCCCTAGTCGCCACACTCCAGCACCTGTTTGGGCACTGTGGTGAACCATCGTTGGTTCCCACTAGGTAGTACTGAGCCGTGGTCTGGCCAGTACTACAAGTATGTATATATGTTGCTGTTGGGGTTAGGGATGGGTTGTTCTACTTGTTGCTGTTGGGGTTAGGGTTGGGCTGTTACACCTGTATTATAGTTATTATGGTACATCCCAGTCGGGCTCCGCCTCCTGGGAGAGGTATAAAGGTCACTGCTCTGTCTGGGACCCCTCAGTCTGGGATCGTGTACTATACATGGTAGCTTCGTTGTAATAGTAAATAAAAGCCTTTATTTCCTTGAGCATCTCAAGCCTCGTGTGTGATAACGCGCGTCAATTTTATTTACTATTAATTAAACTCTCGTCGTTAAAAAAAAAAGAAAACGATACAGAGAGTATGGAGCAAATGTTAAAACCCGAACGTCTTACACTGGATCCACGTGCGGCGGGCGCCTCTAACACCTTCGACCACTGGTTGAAATGTTTTGAGGACTACCTTGCAGCCTCCGCAGCGATCACCACAGACGACGACAGACTCCAGGTCCTCCACGCGAGGGTAAGCGACACCGTATATCTCGCGATCCGTGCGGCCACCGACTACACAAGGGCCCTCGAGCTTCTTAAGAAGCGTTACATTAAACCACCTAACGAGATGCATGCTCGATACCTCTTAGCCACTCGACGACGGCAGCCCGGCGAAACGACGGAAGAGTACGCGAACGAGCTCCTACAGCTAGCCAGGGGCTGTAACTGCAAAGCAGTGTCGGCAGACCAGAACATGAACGACCTCGCTCGAGATGCGTTTGTGGCGGGAATCGGATCATCTTATATCCGACTCAGACTGTTGGAGCAAGGTAATCTTGATCTCACTAAGTCGATAGAACTAGCGGATACGTTGGAGACGGCCTCCAAAAGCCTAGTATTGTATCCCGAAGACCACGTGGAGACAACGCGGCAGGAGCAGTCGCTGATCCCTCCTCGTCCCTCGGGTTCGAAAAGCTGCGTGATGGCGTGCCCACACTCGGGCCTGATGACGGCAGCAGCTCCGGGCGGCCCGCGGTGTTACTTCTGTGGGGGAGTGAAGCACACTCGGCAGCGATGTCCCGCTAAAGCTGTGTTGTGCTCCGCCTGCGATAAGAAGGGGCACTATTCGAAGGTATGCCGATCCAAACTTACTTCCAGGAACAGCAGTGCGGCCTGCGACTCCCCGGAGCCCGGTTCTTCGTCGTCGGCATCGTTGAGGGTTTCGTCCACGTGCGAGGCCAGGACGCCGCCATTACAGTCGACGGAGTCGCAAGAGATGCGCGACCACCAGGGGTCGCTGATTTTGGCGCCATCACCCACGTGCGACCTATGGGAGCAGCCATATTGGTCGGCACCGACCGCGAACGACCAGCAGGGGTCATCTTCATCTATCTCAGCTGCCTGCAGTGGCGCTCACGAACCAACGGTGGCGTCGATCATCCTGGACCAGGCCAAGCCTCACAGACTCGACAAGTCTATGATGGACATTCAGGTAAACAAACACTTGATTTATTGTCTGTTTGACAGCGGGAGCACTGAGAGTTTTATTCACCCAGACGCTGTGAAGCGGTGTGGCCTCCAGATCCAACCTGTCAAACAGACGATTTCGATGGCATCAAGGTCCCGGTCTGTCACCATGCTAGGGAGTTGCGTGGTAAATTTAACGGTGCAGGGCACGGTTTACGAGCGCTTCAAGCTCCTGGTGTTACCGCACCTTTGCGCGCCAATACTCCTCGGACTAAATTCATGGTCCACTTGAAGAGTGTAACCCTACAGTACGGTGGGCCACTCCCTCCGCTTTCAGTGGGAGAACAGCAGCTTCCAAATTGCCCAATGCGCCCCGCCTGTAGCCTCTCGACGCTGAAGATTACCACACCCTCCCTGTTCCAGAATCTTGTGCCAGGCTGCAAGCCCATCGCGACTAAGAGTAGGCGTTACAGCGCTGAGGATCGGATCTTCATTCGATCTGAAGTTCAGCAGCTCCTCAAGGAAGGGATCATGCAATCTAGCGCTAGTCCATGGAGAGCGCAGGTCGTGGTGGTCAAGAGTGGGAACAAACCCTGGATGGTCATTGACTATAGTCAGACCATTAATAGATACACGCAGCTGGATGCGTATCCCCTCCCGCGCATATCTGACATGGTCAACCAGATTGCGCAGTACCGGGTGTTCTCCACCATAGACCTCAAGTCTGCCTACCACCAACTCCCCATTCGCCCAGAGGACCGACAATACACGGCTTTTGAGGCGGATGGTCGCTTGTATCACTTTCTCAGGGTTCCTTTTGGTGTCACCAATGGGGTCTCGGTCTTCCAGCGTGCTATGGACCGAATGGTGGACCATAACGGACTGCGGGCTACCTTCCCGTACCTGGATAACGTCACCATCTGCGGCCATGACCAGCAGGACCACGACACAAATCTCCTTAAGTTCCTATGCACTGCATCTCGCCTGAATCTGACCTACAACAGAGAGAAGTGTGTATTTCGTACGCGTCGTTTAGCCATCCTTGGATACGTGGTGGAAAACAGGGTCATTGGCCCTGATCCAGACCGTATGCGTCCCCCCTTGAACTTCCCCTGCCCACTAGCGCAAAAGCACTGAGAAGATGCTTAGGCTTCTTCTCTTATTACGCACAGTGGGTTCCCAATTACGCGGACAAAGCCCATCCGCTCATCAAGTCCACCTCTTTTCCCCTAACACCAGAGGCTCGATTGGCCTTTGATACACTAAAAGCTGACATCGCGAAAGCCACGATGCACGCTGTTGATGAGTCCATCCCTTTCAGGTGGAGAGCGATGCATCTGATTTCGCCCTGGCCGCCACACTTAACCAGGCGGGCAGGCCCGTCACCTTTTTTTCCCGCACCCTCCAAGGCCCCGAAATTCGACATTCAGCGGTGGAAAAGGAGGCCCAGGCCATTGTGGAGGCCGTCAGGCATTGGCGCCATTACTTGGCGGGAAAACGGTTCACCCTGATCACGGACCAGCGGTCCGTGGCGTTCATGTTTAACAACACGCAGAGGGGCAAGATCAAGAACGACAAGATCTTGAGGTGGAGAATCGAACTCTCCACCTATAATTACGACATCATGTATCGTCCAGGGAAACTCAACGAGCCCTCGGATGCCCTGTCGCGTGGAATATGCGCCAGTATACAGGAGGACCGTTTGCAGGCTCTCCATAATGACCTATGCCATCCTGGGGTCACTCGGCTCTACCACTTCGCAAAAGCCCGGAATCTGCCCTACTCGGTGGAGGATGTCAGGCCCATAACGAGAAGTTGTCGGGTATGCGCGGAATGCAAACCGCACTTTTACCGACCTGACCGGGCACAACTCGTCAAGGTCACTCGTCCCTTCGAAAGACTGAGTGTCGACTTTAAGGGCCCCCTTCCCTCGACAGATCGGAATGTGTACTTCCTCAACATCATTGATGAGTACTCGAGGTTCCTTTTTGTTATTCCCTGCTCTGATACATCCGCTGCCACGGTTATCAAGGCATTCCGTGATCTTTTTACTCTGTTTGGGTACCCCTGCTACATTCACAGCGATAGGGGCTCGTCGTTCATGAGCGATGACTTGAGGCAATACCTGCTCTCATACGGGATTGCCTCTAGTAGAACCACGAGCTACAACCCTAGGGGTAACGGACAGGTGGAACGTGAGAATGCTACAGTCTGGAAGGCTGTCTTACTGGCGTTGAAGTCAAAAAGCCTTCCAGTCTCCCATTGGCAAGAGGTGCTCCCTGATGCGCTCCATTCCATACGCTCACTCCTGTGTACGGCAACCAACGCTACTCCTCATGAGAGGCTGTTTTCATTCCCTCGGAAGTCTTCCTCTGGGACCTCATTACCGTCTTCGTTGACGTACTCAGGACCTGTCCTCCTGCGGCGACATGTAAGGGCCCGCAAGTCCGACCCGTTGGTCGAACAGGTCCATCTCCTCCACGCCAACCCTCAGTATGCCTATGTGGCATATCCTGACGGGCGAGAGGACACGGTCTCGATTCGAGACCTGGCGCCAGCAGGGGACGTAGAAACCCCTGTCGCTCCCATACCTCCTGTTAGAGACCCCCCAACTATTGTTTCCCCTCCTGACACGGCGCGGGCAGCATCGGGACCATTACTTAACCCTTTTACTCCCATGTACAGCTTGCCTGAGTCCAGGAGATGGTCACCACTTCAAGGCGTGTCGGAACTCAACGGATTATCATCACCTCGGGGTCAGCCGGCCCGTGAGACTGTGGAGGAACCGTTGGACATCGCCTTGGGGAGAACGCCACCGCGAGTGCCTACTCCGGTGTCATCACCGGTGTTGAGGAGGTCACAACGACGGTGCGGTCCCCCTGACCGTTTGAACTTATAGACTGATGACAAATTATTCTGGGTTTTTTTGTACCCCACCGGCCTTTGTCTTCAAAGGAGAGGTGAATGTGGTGAACCATCGTTGGTTCCCACTAGGTAGTACTGAGCCATGGTCTTGCCAGTACTACGAGTATGTATATATGTTGCTGTTGGGGTTAGGGATGGGTTCTTCTACTTGTTGCTGTTGGGGTTAGGGTTGGGCTGTTACACCTGTATTATAGTTATTATGGTACATCCCAGTCGGGCTCCGCCTCCTGGGAGAGGTATAAAGGTCACTGCTCTGTCTGGGACCCCTCAGTCTGGGATCGTGTACTATACATGGTAGCTTCGTTGTAATAGTAAATAAAAGCCTTTATTTCCTTGAGCATCTCAAGCCTCGTGTGTGATAACGCGCATCAGGCACACTGAGGGAGAATTTAGCATGGCCAGTGCACAAGGTGTGATCTTAGCCATTTAAGCGGTTGTTGGGCAGATGAAGTACATAAACTATAATTATCTTCCAAGCATAGCTGTTCACAATCTCAAGGGGAGTCTCCACTGAATGATTTCCTGAATAATACCAACAAAGGTATCCTTAAAAAATTAGGGAACACCAAGGGAAATACCAGGAAAATACCTAAAAAAATGTTGTGTAATAAAATAATTAGCATTTTAGAAGAGTAAAAATAGGAAATACAACAATAAATCTTTCAAAAGGTAGAGATGAAAAGAGAAAATATAAAAAATAGTGGTTAAACATATAAGTGGGTAGCACGGTGGCCCAGTGGTTAGCACTGCTGCCTCACAGTGCCAGGAACCCGGGTTCGATTCCCGGCTTGGGTCACTGTCTGTATGGAGTTTGCACATTCTCCCCATGTCTGCATGGGTTTCCTCTGGGTCATCATAGAAATCATAGAAACCCTACAGTGCAGAAGGAGGCCATTCGGCCCATCGAGTCTGCACCGACCACAATCCCACCCAGGCCCTACCCCCACATATTTACCCGCTAATCCCTCTAACCTACGCATCCCAGGACTCTAAGGGGCAATTTTTAACCTGGCCAATCAACCTAACCCGCACATCTTTGGACTGTGGGAGGAAACCGGAGCACCCGGAGGAAACCCACACAGACACGAGGAGAATGTGCAAACTCCACACAGACAGTGACCCGAGCTGGGAATCAAACCCGGGACCCTGGAGCTGTGAAGCAGCAGTGCTAACCACTGTGCTACCGTGCCGGTACTCTGGTTTCCTCCCACAGTCTGAAAGACATGCTAGTTAGATGCATTGACCCGAACGGGCGCCGTAGTTTGGCGATGAGGGGGATTTCACAGTAACTTCATTGCAGTGTTCATGTAAGCCTTACTCGTGACTAATAAATAAACTTTAAAGTGCTGGAAATACACTGCAGGTTAGTGAGGATCTGAACGAGCAAGGTAAATGGATGTTTCCCTTCTTCTTCACCTACTGATCTACTGCTGTTGTACTTGAGCCATTTACTAAGGGCGTACACATAGTGGTCATGAGGCTTCACTTCATGACAGCTGTCTAGCTGATCATTAACCTCTCGACAACAGCTTCCATTCCTCCAAGACACCAAACCATAAATGAGCGTTCGATGGGCTTGGGTCCAATACAAATGAAAGATTAGCACTTCTTTTCATACCCTAACATAGCCCAGTAAAATTTCTATCACAACCTCTTGAAAAGGAAAATCTCTGTTCCCTTTACAACATTGTTACTGCGTTGTGATACGTAACAATTACTGGCACTCAAGTCTTCCAATTCATGTAAGAAACAAAGTCAAATGGGATTGTTTTTGATAATAATAGACTTCTCTTTACTACAATCTGACAATATGTAATTTATTAAAAATGCAGCCCGAATAGATCCAAATACTTTAACAAACTTGGCTGTTAATTGTGTAATTATCCACAACCAATCAGCACTTGCCCCATGCTCAAAACCCAGCTATCAGACACAGAAAGGGTGAAAGGTAGCCACCCTACTGGTGTCCCCTGTGCCACTAGACTCTGCCTACATGACTCACACATCGTTCAGCTAGGGTGAGATGGACACTGGTGCCTCTATGTGACACAAGTGTGTAACTGAAAGGTGCTGATTTGAAGCTAATTGACGTCACATTGGCTGACACAGATTAAAGTTTGATGCTAGTAACCCAAGTTTGGGCAACGATTATCCAAGCACCATCTGTGTTATTTACTCCAGAATAAACAAGTGTGAAGCAGCTTTATATAAAGAACCAGCTAATCTGATTGCAGGGAAGTTCAATTTTTGGAATTTCTTTTCCATTGTAAAGTGTTTGGAGATATTCCCAAGTTTTTTTCGGGGGTGATTTGGTGAGCTCCTGCATTGTCGGAGAGTGCTACCTCATTCTCATGTTTGGCGAGGGGAGTTGGGGCAGTGGAGGTGGGCAGAGTAGTGACCTGTTCACACAAAGGCTGCAACTGGTAAGGGACAGCCTGGAAGGCTGAGTTTTCCAGCCCCCCCCGCCAGCAGGATCTTCCGGTCCCGCCAATGGTGACCCCTGCAACGGGTTCCCAGGCGGCAGAGGGGGACAGCCACTCAAAAGACCTAGACATTGGATGGACCGGAAGAGTCGGTGCAGATTCAATGGGTCAAATAACCTCCTTCTGCACTGTAGGGATTCTGTGATTCTATAATCCACTGGCAGCCAATGCCAAGCCACCATGCCACTGGAAAACATGCCACGGGCGTCCATAAACTCCCCCCCCAGTGTCTGTAGCATGACAAGGGAGTAGAGCAGAGGCTGTACAGCAGACAGGCTCCGTATGATCCCCTTTGCCACATTGGAGGCAGATTTCTCTGCTTCTTGGCAGAGACAGGGGGTTGTCTGATACGCCAGTCAGTGTACCCACCTTCTCCCTGTGTATGTCCATCAATGCTCTCCTATAGGCCCTCAGCTCAGTCCTCTGCAGCAGCACCCATCTGACACTTTGCCCCCTGGCGAACTTGCCCCCACCCTGGCTGTAGTCCACTCTTGCTGGATGTTTCACCACATACTGATCCCAGTTCTACACTAACCTCCAAGGTGTGTGAAATGCCAGCATCTGAGTTGGTGGCTACAAGTATTAGTTCAAGTACCACTTTATCAATGCCATGTTCTTCCTCTCTTTTCTCCTCCTGGGTTCCTTGTGGCTTGGAAAACAGCAATTCTTGGATGCCTGAAAGTTTGGTGAGCGGGAAGGAGGTGAGCAGGGAAAGGTCAATGATCACGCTATCAGCAGCATGCTCACCATGCCAGACTGCGGATGTGGGTCAGCTGTGAGTTGAGGAGCGATTTAAGGCAAACACAAACAATCATCCTCCGTGTTATCAGGGGCTATCTCACCACTGGCCCCATGATGCAGCGAGTCACCTCCTCTGTGGGTCTGAGGAGATGCAGACGTCCTTGTCCCTCATTAGCTCTGCTCTGGCCCCTTCTATTATATGCCATCTTTTCCAGAAATAGAAAGAGCAAAATGTTGCGGTTATGTCGTACGGTACTTGGCTGATGTGTATCACACAGGTAAAAATCTGGAGGTATCTGAGGGCAAAGAGAGGTGGATCTGAGGCTGGTAGCATCAGTAGGTATGTGAGGAAGAATTGGGATATCTGGATGTTACGCATGATGAATGCCTGCTGAGTGAGTGAGAGGTGTATGCATGCATTGGGCAGTGAGGAGGACTGGTTTTCTGATGAATAGGAAATGTCATGTGAAGACAAATGCACTGAAGTTCACCACTTGTATAAACTTCTTGGAGTTTAGAAGAGTGAGGAGTTACCTTCTTCAAACAGAAAAGATCCTGAGGAGGCTTGACAGGGTGGATGGTGAGATGTTTTCACTACTGGGAGAGTCTCGAACAAGGGGACATAGCTGCAAGATAAATGGCTGGTCAGTTGTAACTGAGGTGCGTAAACATTTCTTCTCACAGAGAGTGGTGAATTTCTGGAATTCTCTGCCCCAAAGGGTGGTGGATGCTGGATCATTAGAATATTTAACGTGGAGGTGGATAAATATTTGGTAGATTGAGGAGGGCTATGGGGAAATTGCACAGAAAAGGAACTGAGGCCAGCATAGACCAGTCATGATCGTATTGAATGCCTGGGCAGGCTTGAAGGGCCTGGTGGCCACTCCTGCTTTAATTTTTTGTGTTCTCATTATTCTTTTCCCAAGATCTCAAGTCCAGCCTCTGGGAGTTGGCTTCCTTGGCCATTTTCTCCTAGTATCTCCTGAAGGTGGTCCTTGGGAATCTCCTTATTCACCACCCCTCCCCCCCCACCGAACTCCCATGGAACCATGACATATCTCCTCCTGTCAACCTGTACAGCTAAGTCCTCCAGCATTGCATCCATCACCACAGATTCATCTCTGCCCTAGTATTCACTTCACAGTAATTTACTCTGTAGAAATACTTTTGTGCAGCTTCCCTTCCAGATGCAGCATACTTTAGGAACAGCTGCCGAGCTGTGGTCTACAAACAATATTGCCAGGCCCTCTTGCAAAGCACAGGGGCCACCCGTAGATATCAGATGTAGACGGCACAGCAGGAAACTCTCAGATCAAGGCCACATTCATTCAGATACGTTTGGCACAAGATGTTTGCGTACGTCCACCTCGTGAATTAGAATTTCCACACTTAAGAATGGGGCCCACCAATTCCTAGCCACGGACACTAAGGGCAAATTGCTCATCATTACCATATAATGGAATCAATTTTGCTTGCGCGAAGACATTCATCAACTCGATTGGTGTGCATGTTGGAAATTGATCAACTTTCCAATGCGTTGCATCATTAAAGGTTACATTTAAAAATATGAAATGTGGAAATACTTCTGCATTGAAAAAATAAGGCACAGCCTACCAGTCTTAAAACTGAGTTCAATAACTTTGGATCTTAACCATGGCTTCCACGTTCTCTCAGGCAGCAGGTAAGGGAGCATGACTGTAACGGTGTCACTGTGAGTGGAATGGGGGCTGGTACTTGAGGTAGGGACCTCCTATCAGTACATGTCTGGCAGGATGCTCTACATCCCTGAGATTAATCTACCTTTCTTCCCCCACTTCTCTGAGAACTGGAAGCCTTTTCCGCTGTGCCATATATTCAGTGCTTCCCTTCCCCATTACTATTCTACTGTTTACCTCTCCTCTGGGGCATCTTTCATTTTTATGCTTGTTCCATTGTCAAGCCCTTTCGCCCTTTCAACATCAGTCTTTGTTTCATCATTCCTGCCCCCCACACTGCACAGACCTCTTCCTCGTGTTTCTTTCCCTGTGCTCTTTTCCCTGGCTCTGTAATCACTCAGAAGTTGTTCATCTCTAACATCTTCCTGTTCTCATGAAAGGTCATCGGTCTAAAATGTTAACTCAGCTTCTTTTGCAACACATGCTGCTTGACCTGTGGTATTTCCACCATTTTCCCTTTTCACTCCGGATTTATAACATCTGCAGTATTTTTACTGTTGATGAATAATTATTCTTTCTGTGACATACAGTGTGGCCCTTTGTGCAGCTGCTGGTTTTATATATTTTGGGTTTGCATAGACTGTTTTGTGAGTGTCACAAAGTTTGAATGTTTACTTAAAAAAATTAGAGAAGTTCTTTCGTAGATTTACTTCACAGATTAAATGCCAGAATTTGAAATGGGCTAAATGTGATTCAGAATCTATTGACTGAAAGGCTAAATTCCCCCATCTTTTAAATTCTCTACCCAACATCTACTGTGACCTCTCTGTCCTTAACATCCTACACCATTTCCAATGAAGCTCAACTTAAGCTCAAGGAACAGCAACTCACCTTTTGGTTAAGCATTTTACAGCCTTCAGAACTCAACATTTGAGTTCAACAATTTCGGATAAAGTTTATTTATTCGTCCCAAGTAGGCTTACATTAACATTGCAATGAAGTTACTGTGAAAATCCCCTAGTCGCCACACTCTGGCGCCCACACTGAGGGAGAATTTAGCATGACCAATGCACCTAATCAGCACGTCTTTCGGACTGTGGGAGGAAACCGGAGCACCCGGGGGAAACCCACGCAGACATGGGGAGAACGTGCAAACTCCGCACAGACAGTGACCCAAGCCGGGAATCGAACCCAGGTCCCATGCACTGAGGCAGCAGTGCTAACCACTGTATCATAATGATGCCCACTTATCAACATCTTGTCTCTTTTTTTTGTCTTTTTGTGCCTTCCATTTTTGACTGGCAGCTGTTGGGGGTGATTCTGTTTGTCCTATTTACATAGTCTCTGGACACATCTTTTGTTTCTTTACTGACCCATTGCCACATCATGTTGCCTGGCACCATAAACCTCTCTTTTGTGCCCTCGACCCTATTCTTTTTGTTCTGACCCTCTGCCCCCTTCCCTTGTCTCTGTACTTGTTTTGAACCTATTACACCTCTAAATGTGTCGATATGACAACCCCCACCAGGTCAATGGGGAATCACTGATTGATCTCCTGTGAGGTTCGTTGAGTATGAATTCCCCAGGTAAGAGGCAATGAACTGCCAGCATTACATAAGCCTTTTATAAGGCAGGCCCAGGAATGGGCCTGCTGAACTACTGGTCCCAGGCAGGGAGTAGTGTGTGTACAGCACGGTAATGGTTTTACTTTGCATTCTATAAACAAAATATCTTCCTTTCCGTTCAGACCTCCTGAGTTATTATGGTCGAGTTCTGACGAAAGGTCACATTAACTCTGTTTCCCCCCACCATGGAATGGATGCTGCCAATTCTGCTGAGTGTTCCCAGTACTTTGTTTGTTTTTATTTCATATACCCAGCATTCATTGTACTTTGCTTGTGCTTTGGCTTCATTTTAATCCTTAAATGAGAGTTGCACACCATGATACTCTGATACAGGAAGTTTGACGAAAAGACAAAAAGTGAATTGAAGTTTCTGTGGCTGGAAGAATTTTATCAGACCTGCAGAAACTCTCCTCAATTTAATGGACCATTTTTACTCAAGGTAGTTCATACATTTTAAATTTTCTCACAATACATATTGCATATATTTGCTGTTCTTCATCATATTTTGTGCTGCATTTTGGTATTTAATTACATACCAATTTACTGAATGGTTTAGTCGGTAAGAATGATGTAGCATAGTTTGATAAAGAGTTTGGCAGCACATAATGGCACAAAACTCTGCATGATGCTTAAACTGATTGCTATAAGTGCTATGATTGTTAATCTTAAAATGAAGAAAAATTGCTGTTTTTGGATTTCAGGGTGTAAGGTTTTCTTACAAGGTGTGGTTATATTGAAAGAGAAGACAGTCCTACAAAACTTCTATAAAGACTCAAATTTTAATCAGCCATCCAAAATATGCTAAGGCTCAGCTTAGAGATGTGTTCTCAGTTGCCAAGTTCACATGTCCTCATACCGTGTGACTGCAGGATCACAAAAGTTAGAGGTTAGAAATATGCATGTTTATCAATACGTGCTTTTGTGCTCTACCCCAGTTTGGATCTTCATTTGGGTTCAGATTCTAGGTCAATGAGCTAAGTGGTAAAGTAAAACTTTATCTCTTGGACCAAAGCTATAATGAGTTCTGGAGTTCAGAGGCCCTGCCAGAACCCAAACTGAGTATCGATGAGCAGGCTATTGTGGAGGCCGTTCTTCCGCAAAGCATTGCCGACAACACCTTTTGCTCACTTTGTTGATGGTTAAGAGTGGACTCATGGGCTGGATTCTATTTGTCTTGTTTTTTGTGGCCAAGATGCACCTGGGAATTTCCCAGATTGTTGGATAATGCCTGTTTTGTAGCTGAACTAAGACAGCTGAGGTATCCTAGTTCTGGAGCACAAGTCTTCAGTACTACTGACAGGTTGTTGTCAGGGCCCATAGCATTTCTTGTATCCAGTGCAATCAGCTGTTTCTTGTTATCACATGGAGTGAATTGAACTGACTGAAGACTGGCATCTATCTTGGTGTGGACCTCAGGAGTTCCTTAGAGGGATTTCCATTCGGTGCTTCTGATTAAAGATGGTTACAATTGGTCTTGTTTTTTGCATGGATGGGTGAGGCTTCCCATCACTGAGGATATGATGTTTCTGGAACCTTCTCCTCTGGATGGTTGTTTAATATCAACCACCATTCATAACTCATTCATGGGGGCGATGGGTGTGATGTAATGTCACTGGACTAGTAATCCAGAGGCCAGAGTCATGAAATATAATCATGGAATCCCTACAATACAGAAGGAGGCCATTCGGCTCATCAAACCTGCACCGGCAACCATAAAAGCTTAAGACCATAAGACATAGGAGCAGAATTAGACCACTCGGCCCATTGAGTCTGCTCCCTCACTCGATCATGGCTGATAGTTTTCTCATCCCCATTCTCCTACCTTTTCCCCATAACCGCTGATCCCCTTATTAATCAAAAACCTATCTAGCTCTGTCTTAAAGACACTCAATGACCTGGCCTCCACAGCCTTCTGCGGCAAAGAGTTCCACAGATTCATCACCCTTTGGCTGAAGAAATTCCTCCTCATTTGTGTTTTTAAGGATTGCTTCTTGAGCTTGAGGTTGTGCCCTCTGGTTCTAGTTTTTCCTACTAGTGGAAACATCCTGTCCACGCCCACTCTATCCAGGCCTTGCAGTACCCTGTAAATTTTAATAAGATCCCCCCTCATCCTTCTAAACTCCAACGAGTACAGACCCAGAGTCCTCAACCATTCCTCATACGACAAGCTCTTCATTCCAGGAATCATTCTTGTGAACCTCCTCTGGACCCTTTCCAAGGCCAGCACCTCCTTCCCTAGATATGGGGCACAATACTCCAAATGGGATCTGACCAGAGCCTTATACAGCCTCAGAAGTACACCCTGCTCTTGTATTCTAGCCCTCTCAACATGAATGCTAACATTGCATTTGCCTTCCTAACTGCTGACTGAACCTGCATGTTAACCTTAAGAGAATCTTGAACAAGGACTCCCAAGTCCCTTTGTGTTTCTGATTTCCTAAGCATCGTCCCATTTAGAAAATAGTCTGTGCCTTAGTTCCTTCTTCCAAAGTGCATAACCTCATACTTTTCCACATTGTATTCCATCTGCCACTTCTTGCCCACTCTCCTAACCTGTCCAAGTCCTTCTGCAGCCCCCCTGCTTCCTCAATACTACCTGTCCCTCTACAATTCCCGTGGTTGGTGGGGCGGTAAAATTCCAGCCAAAAAGTCAGGAAGTGAGTTATTCATTGCAGAATTCCCTGCCTTCGACCTCCTTTTGTAGTTGCAATATTTATATGGCTGGTCCAGTTCAGTTTCTGGTTAATGGTAACCCCCCAGGATATTGATAGTGGGGGATTCAGCAATGGTAATGCCATTGAATGTCAAGGGGCAATGGTTAGATTCCCTTTTATTGGAGATGGTCATTGCCTGGCACTTGTGTGGCATGAACATTACTTGCATTTATCTGCCCAAGTCTGAATGTTGAGCAGGTCATACTCTCAGGCATACTCTCTTTCACCTTCTTCCATCAGGAAAATGATACAAAAGTCCGAGATAACGTATCAACCCACTCAAGCACAGCTTCTTCCCTGCTGCCATCAGACTTTTGAATGGACCCATCTTATATTAAATTGATCTTTCTCTACACTCGGCTATGACTGTAACACTACATTCTGCACCCTCTCCTTTCCTTCTTCCCTACGTACTCTATGAATGGTATGCTTTGTCTGTATACCGTGCAAGAAACAATACTGCTCACTATACCAATGCATGTGACAATAATAAATCAAATCAAATCAAACCAAAGGTCTTGTTGCATATGGAGACAGACTGTTCCAATATCTGAGGAGTTATGAATGCTGCTGAACATTATGCCATCATCAGTGAACATCCCCACTTCTGACCTTATGATGGATGGAAGGTGAAGCAGCTGAAGATGGTTATGCCTCGGACACTACGCTGAGGAACTCCTGCAGCGATGTCCTGGAGCTGAGATGGCTGACCTCCAACTACCACAACCATCTTCCTTGGTGCTGGGTATGACTCCAACCAGCGGAGAGTTTTCCCCTGATTCCCATTGACTCCAGTTTTGCTAGGGCTCCTTGATTCCACACTCAGTCAAATGCTCCCTGGATGTCAAGAGCAGTCACTCTCACCTCAGCTCATGAGTTCAGCTCTTTCGTTCATATTTTGAGCAAGGCGGTAATGAAGTTAGGAGCCAAGTGGCCCTGGTGGAACTCAAACTGTGAATAGGTTATTGCTGTCTAAGTATTGCTTGATAGCACTATTGACACCTTGGGTGGAATTTTCCAGCCGTGTTCGCCCCAAAACCGGAAAATCCCACCTGAAGTCAACAGACCTTTGCATGGTCTGCCCCCTGCCCGCTACAATTCCTGTGGCGGGCAGGACGGAAAAATTCCCACCTTTATATCACTTCATTGATGATCGAGAATAGACTGATAAAGTGGTAATTGTCCAAATTATGTTTGTCCTGTATTTTTTTGGACAGGACATTTCTGGGTAATTTTCCACATTGCCGGGTAGATGCCAGTGTTGTAGCTGTACTGGAACAGCTTGGCTAGGAGCATAGCAAGTTCTGAAGCACAAATCTTCAGTACAATACTGCTATTGGAATATTGTTAGGTCCCATAACCTTTGCAGTTTCCATTGCCTTCAATTATTTCTTGATATCATGGGAGTGAATAGCATTGGCTGAAGACTGGCATCTGTGATGCTGGAGACCTCAGGATAGTCCAAGATGGATTATTCACTCGTGGGACATGGGCGTCGCTGGCTGGCCAGCATTTATTGTCCATCCCCAGTTACCTTTGATCTTCTACATTCTTCCATAACTTTATTTACGTCAGCTTCCAAAACTATGGATTAATTCTACAGTGGCAAGTCAAATTTTAAAGGTTTAATTTTTTATTTTTTCTGATTATATTGTTGAAGTACAGAATTCACACTGTTGTTGTGAAATAATATTGTAAATTATTCTCAAACTTTATCTTTAATCTTTAAGAAGATTGTGCACAGTTTTATAAGGACTGCAAACTGCATCAATTTCTTAAAGATGAGAATGCATTTTCCTCAATAATCAGCCATGGCAACAAAGAAATTTCTCCCAAGGCTTTTGAATGTCCCTAACAGTGAACTGTGTGAGGGAAACAAGATTATAGTGTTACTTGCTTGAATCCCAATCAGCACATCCCACTTTAGCAGGAAACCTTGCTTCCCTTTTCCCCAGAAAAAAATCTGCCCACTTTTTCTCCCTTCCTATCTCCCTCTCCTGAACACTTTATTAACTCCCTATGGTTGCAAGGATATCCAGTGGCTTGTGATATCTTGCTGGAGTATTGTTCCAAAGCTGTTGCTATTTCTTTATTAACTCACCTGATGCTGTGCTGGGATATCATTTCAAGGTTCTCTGAGCCCAGCTTTATATTATGCATAATTCCAAAATTGCTGATGGGTGGCCCAATACCTCACCTGGCATCTTCCTGGATTTTCCTATCAATGATGCTAGCGATTTTCTGATATTTTATCTAGTATCTTGCTAGTAAATGGTTCAAGAGGTACAAATGGTCCTCTGATAACTTACCAAGAGCCTAGAATTTGTGTGAGTTGTGGCAATGATTTTTATTACCCTATAGCCAGACATTTACACTCTTATAATTAAGCTTTAAAGTAAGACCCTGCTTTTAAACAAACCCTGCTATTTAATATTGCTTCTGTGTATACTTGTCTTATTTTTTGTGAGTTGCTACTATTTTATAAGAATAGTCTGTTTTCATGGTAAAAGGAACTTCACATCACCAAAAGCTTGTTGGTGAAGTCTTCCATCTGTAATATTGAGTACCTGAGTAGGCTGAGAGTATTGAGCGTATTAACTTTATTGTATTTGGATACGTTTTTATCAAATAGGTTCTTAAGTAATTCACTTATCAAAATATAGGTTATACTTGAATTTCTGCAGTTATTTTCCTTAACGATTCTCTATAAAACTTTTTTAAATTTCGTAACTTTCAGTCCTGGTGCTCAGGGAGCACATGCCAGAGGGTGAGGATGGTGCAGAGTAGCGTAGTGTTAAGCAAGACCTGGGCAACAACCAGGTTAAGGATGATAAGTGGCAGGTAACATTCATGCCACACAAGTTTTCTTTTATTCATACTTGGGATGTGGCCGTCACTTGTTAGACCAGCATTTATTGCCTAATTGCTCTTGAGAAGGTGGTGGTGATCTTCTTCTTGAACCACTGCAGTTCCTGTGGTATTGGTACAATCGTTCCAAAATTTTGACCCAGCAACAGTGAAGGAACAACAATATATTTCCAAGTCAGGAGTGTCTTGAAAGGGAAATTCCAGGTGGTGGAGTTTCCATATGTCTGCTGCCCTTATCCTCCTAGAGGGCAGTCGTTGTGGGTTTGAAAGGTGCTGTCTAAGGAGCCTTGATGAGATCCTGCAATGTATCTTTTATATAGTATACACTGCTGCCACTGTCTATTAGTGGTGGAGGGAGTGAATGTTTGTGGATGGGGTGCCAATCAAATGGGTTGCTTTGTCCTGGATGGTGTCAAGCTTCTTGAATGTTGTTGGAGTTGCATCCATCCAGGCAAGTGGAAAGTACTAGACTTGTGTCTTGTAGAAGGTAGGCAGGTTTTGGGGAGTCAGGAGGTGAGTTACTCACTGCATGAATTCTAGCCTCTGACTGGCTCTTATAGCCACAGTATTTCTATGGTTAATACAGTTCAGTTTCTGGTCAATGGTAACTCCCAGGATATTGGCAATGGGAGATTCAGTGATGATAATGCCATTGAATGTCAAGGGGCAATGGTTAGATTTTCTCTTGATGGAGATGGTCATTGCCTGGCACTTGTGTGGCACGAATGTTACTTGTCACTTGTCAGCCCAAATCTGTATATTGTTCAGGTCTTGCTGCATTCAGACATGGACTGCTTCAGTATCTGAGGAGTTGCGAATGGTGCTGAACATTGAGCAATCATCAGCGAACATCCCCACTTCTGATCTTATAATGGAAGGAAGGCCATTGATGAAGCAACTGAAGATGGTTGGGCCTAGGACACTACACTGAGGAACTCCTGCAGAGATATTCTGGGTCTGATATGATTGACCTCTAATGACCAAAGCATCATCTTTCTTTGTGCAAAGTATGACTCCAACCAGGAAAGTGCCAGGCAATGGCCATCTCTGACTGCAGAGAATTTAGCCACGAGCATCATTCAATGCCAATACCATCACAGAATCTCCAAACTTCAATAACTTAGAGTCACCATTTACTAGAAACTTAACTGGACCAGGCACCTGAGTACTGTGGCTACAACAGCTGGGAATTCTATGGCAAGTAACTCATCTCCTGACTCCCCAAAACCTGTCCAACATCTCACAAGTCAGGAGTGTGGTGGAATATTCTCCACTTGCCTGATTGAGTACAACACTCAAGAAGCTTGACAGCATACAGGACAAAGCAACCTGCTCATTCACCCCCATCCTCCACATTAAACATTCACTCTGCCCATCACTGATACACGGTGACAGCAGTGTATACCATCTACAAGATGTACTGCAACTCACCAAGTTTCCCTTGACAGCATCTTTCAAACACCCAACTCTTTCACATGGGTGGCACGGTAGCACAGTGGTTAGCACTGCTGCTTCACAGCTCCAGGGACCTGGGTTCGATTCCCGGCTTGGGTCACTGTCTGTGTGGAGTTTGCAAATTCTCCTCGTGTCTGCGTGGGTTTCCTCCAGGTGCTCAGGTTTCCTCCCACAGTCCAAAGATGTGCGGGTTAGGTTGATTGGCCATGCTTAAATTGCCCCTTCATGTCCTGAGATGTGTAGGTTAGAGGGATTAGTGGGTAAAAGATGTAGGGATATGGGGGTAGGGATATGGGGGTAGGGCCTGGGTGGGATTGTGGTTGGTGCAGTCTCGATGGGCCGAATGGCCTCTTTCTGTACTGTAGGGTTTCTATGATTCTTCTATGTTTCTAGAAGAATAAGGGCAGTTGGTGCATGGGAACACCATCATTTGCAAGTTCTCCTCCAAATCTACACCATATTGACTTGGAACTGGATCATCGTTCCTTCACTGTCATTGGGTCAAAATCTCAGAATCCCTCCCTAACAGCACTGTGATGCTGGGGTGTGACAAGAAGGGGATTCTCACAGTAACTTCATTGCAGCGTTAATGTAAGTCTAGTTGTGACATTAATAAATAAATTTCAGAGGTTCAAGAAAACAGCTTCAACAGCACCTTCTCAAGTACTATAGGAATGGGCAGTAAATGTTTGTCTCACCAGCAACACATACATTGAATCATAGAATAGAATCATAGAGTCCCTCCAGTGCCCGAAGAGGCCATTTGGCCCATTGAGACTGCACTGACTCTCTGACAGAGCATCTCACCCAGGCCCTCTTCCCTGCCCTATTCCCACAACTCCAGATATTTCCCATGACAAATCCCCCTAACTTACACATCTTTGGACACTGAGGGGCAATTTAGCATGGCCAATACACTTAACCTGCACATCTTTGAACTGTGGGAGGAAACTGGGAACACCTGAAGGAAACCCACGCAGAGATGGGGAGAATGTTCAAACTCCACACAGGCAATCACCCAATGCCAGAATTGAACCCTGGTCTCTGGTTCTGTGAGGCAGCAGTGCTAACAACTACCATGCTGCCCTGGACAAATAAAAAGAGGTATAAACTAAGAATGGGAGAGAACATTTCTAGTGGTGTGGTATGATCTCTCAAGTGACAGTCTCCATTCCTGAAAGAATTGCTTTTCCAAACTCAAAACCTGGAATATCGGGAACTCGTCAGCTCTTTTCTCTCCTTACAGATGCTGCCAGACCTGCTGAGATTTTCCAGCGTTTTCTCTTTTGGTTTCAGATCCCAGCATCCGCAGTAATTTGCTTTTATTTAAATGTTGGGGTTAAACCCAATTGATTGGTTTGATTTAAAACTGCCCTCCTCGGATATTGTAAAGTGGACACCGGGAAAGGAACAAACTGCCCATGTAATGGAAACAAATAATGCACAGATCAGACTTGTTTTACATTAAAGAGGATGCCACGTGCCTTTCTTTCTTTAAAAGGCCCATTAAAATATATACAGTTGCAATTTCTAATTCAATTCAATGGTGTTGATTCCAAAGCTGGTGATTGGTTCTTCAATTTGGGTGAATTTAAACTTTGCAATAGGATTTTCTTGCATTAAAGGTCAGCTTTTGAATCCAAACACAAGCGATTCGAATGATAACGCATCGTGATTACCTACAGGGAACGGATATATAGCGTATACTCATCAGGATGGCGGCTGGAGGGGGGCTGGAACATGTTGCTCCCGCTCTTTCTGTAAGGGTTCTGTTTCTTAAGACGTGTTTGCAACATTAGATGTGGATCCTCAACACAGTTTTGTGCTTCGGAAAGGTTTGTACAGATGCGCTCTTGTAATCTCACCAGGCATCGTAACGCACACTGTAACTGATAGGAGAGATGTTCACAGTGTACTGTAGCTCAGACCTAAATGCAGTGTAAACGGTGATTTGTAGGGTCACTGCCCTTAGAAGTGAACTCTGTTCCTTTCTCCACTGCTGACCTGCTGAGTATTTGCAGCATTTTTTGGCTGTTTTATTTCTCTCTCTGGTGTGTATAACCAGGTTATTAGTGAGGTCCCTACAGCAGGGAAGCGCTGCTGAAACGGGCATCGATCCCTCTATCAGCCACACACACACACGCGCTACTTGTTGCAATTACAGGCGATGGAAAACGTGAGTGGGGGTCTCTCCCAACCTCATTCATCGTGGACATTTAAACAAAAGGCACTCACAACTCATTGCACCACACACACACACACACACACTAATAACTGCAAGTGAAATCCGGCAGTGTAACCATTGTGACTGTGAACATGTATCCAGTTGCAGATGTGTCGGTGCTGACAGCTGAATCCTTTCCCTCTTATGTACTAACCGAGGGTACCTTTCGCACATCTGTACAGTCAGTTAAATGAGAACGTGAAGTTTACTCAGCTGAGTACCACCCGTGTATATATATATAAATGTAGATTCCTGTCTAGTCCATCCAGTGTCAAGATGCCTCTATAGTTGCTTATAGAATCACAGAATCCCTACAGTACAGAAGGAGGCCATTCAACCCATCGAGTCTGCACCGATCACAATCCCACCCAGGCCCCATCCCCATAACCCCATACATTTACCCTAGCTGGTCCCCTGATTGGCCATGCTAAAATTGCCCTTAGTGTCCCGGGATGCGTAGGTTAGAGGGATTAGTGGGTAAATATGTGGGGATATGGGGGTAGGGCCTGGGTGGGATTGTGGTCGGTGCAGACTCGATGGGCCGAATGGCCTCTTTCTGTGCTGTAGGGTTACTCAGTTTCGAAGGGGCAATTTAGCATGGCCAATCCACCTAACCCGCACATCTCGCAGAGGGGCTCACCTCAGCACCATGAACTCGTTCACTCCATTGTAAATTTCACACTATTCTTGTGTTTTCTTCATTCTTATTATAATTACTTCTCAATAGCTGAACCAACTAGTTCTCCATTCGACAGCAATCAGTAGCTGGACAACTCACCCAGTTCCTAAGGATAAAAGCAAATTACTGCGGATGCTGGAATCTGAAACCAAAAGAGACTTTCCAGCTTTTTCTCTTTTGGTTTCACCCAGTTCCTACCCTGCCACTCATTGCCTGGAAGGGACAAGATTACACAGAGGGGAGAAATGAAAGCAGATCATTCTGAAGCAAGTACATGGGTTTTTTTTAGTAGGTGGAGGTTGGAGCTCACCTGTCAATACTGATGACACACAGAGTCATGATGGAAGCGGTGCAGCACATCACGTCCATGGCGATGAAGACATTGCAGAAGACCTGTCCAAATATCCACTGGCCCCCGATCAGGTCGGTAACGATGACAAAGGGCATGACAGCCAGAGCCACGGACAGGTCAGCCAGGGCGAGAGACACGATCAGGTAGTTGGAAGGCTGCCGGAGCTTCTTGACAAAGCAGACGGAGATCATGACCAGGCAGTTACCGGAGACGGTGAGCAGGGTGATCATGGACAGGATGGCCCCGATGATCACCTTCTCCGTGTCGCCGTGGGGGAGGATCTGCCCCCCGCAGTTGGTGCTGTTGTGCCGCAGGGAGGGGGTGGCGGTGGGCTGGGGGCTGGCGGTGGGGTAGTGGGCAATCTGGAGGAGCCGGCTATCCCAGGAGCCGGGTCTCATCATGGGGGTGTGCAGCTCCTGCAGGGTACCCTCTCTGGTCTGCCAGCGGATGTTGCCAATGTAGCTGCCGTTAATGCTCATAATCAGGTCGGAGATTGTCCAGAGCATTTGGTCTGAAGTTAACAGCAGCGAGTAGACTGAGTCCAGACTCCCTCTCCCCCCCTCCAGACCCACACTTTGTCCACTCAGATCAGCTCCGAAGTTATCTGTGCAATGGAGGTTGGGGGGAGGGGGTGAGTTGAGAAGTAGCTAGGACCAGTGAGGTTCCTCTAGCTGGGGCTATCCAACAAGACCATTCTCCCGGTGCCTCTCTGAGCCTGCCACTCCACACATTGTGCCCACAGGTGAGCGCTGGCTGGCCGCTGGCTGCAGAATGAAGCCTCCAGCCCCGGGGGCGATGAGACGGGCAGTCTGACAACCAGCAACATATTCCACACTCACTCCCCCCCCCAAAAAACTCCAAATGTCCTTCCGTCCACTACAAGAGTGGAGTTAGATTGCAAACTCACTTGTTTAATTCTTCCTGCAGGACATCAGTGGAAATTCCCTCATGTTGTATCCTCTTCCAGCGAGCTCATCTTCCAATGTGCTCATGTCCAGGTAACACACTTAGCTCCCACTTTCGTCCTTTACCCCTGCAGTCTGCTGCAGACAACTCTGTCCAGCACATTTCTCAAAACAAGAAAAAAAAAAGATTCAGTCTTTTTCCCTTTCCTTCCCCCGCTGCCCGGAGTGAAATTTATTGTTTTAGCTGTTGTTGTTACATCCAGTTTTCTTTCCCCCACCTCTCCCTCTCCCTCTTGACAGCAGCACTGGGTTCGTTCACACACTGAGGGCTTTTGAGACGCAAGTGTGAAATATATATCCCAACAGCCTGACGTTGCAGGAAACAAGGGTGAGCAATTATACAAATGTCGTTCGGTTGTGTGTCTAGTTAATCAGCAGCTTGGTTCAGTTGGGTAATGAAACTGAAGATCAGGCTGGATGCCGTTTCTTCCCATATTTGGGCTCTGGATTGCTCCCATAGACAAACTGGCAACACGCCCATCAGAATGGTTATTTTCAAAATTATTTAGAGCATTATTTTTGATGAATGATTTCATTTGTATTGATTTATTTTGATGTGGTCATTTCATTTGTCTCTCTTTTTGCTTTGCTTTTAGGAAACTTTTATTTTGTTCACACGTTTGTTTTTGACGTGCAGGCGGGAACGTGTAGAAAGAAATAACTTTCATTTGTAAAGTAGCTGTCATGGCCCCAGGAGATCCCAAAGGGTGCCATTGAAATCTAAGTCACTGTTGTAATGGAAGGAAGGCGCCAGTTAATGTGCGCACGGCAAGCTCCCACAAATAGCAATCAGATATGGACCAGAGGCCACCTTAAACCCATCTGAGGGAAAGCCCGACCCCTTATAATGCTTGCTGCAGAAGACAGCTCCTCCTACAGTGCAGCACTCCCTCAGTGCCGCAGCCCAGATTTGGAGCACATTTCTCGGCGCTGAGAATTGAAAGCCACAACATCCTGATTCTGAGGCCAGAGGAAACCATGGCTGATATTTCCATATTAATGACCAGTAGTTAGCAGACTGTATCACGTCTTTGATTTGATTTATTATTTTGATTTGATTTATTATTGTCACATGTATTAACATACAGTGAGAAGTATTGTTTCTTGGATGCTATACAAAGCATACCATTCATTGAGAAGGAAACGAGAGCATGCAGAATGTAGTGTTACAGTCATTGCTAGGTTATAGAGAAAGATCAAATTAATGCAAAGTAAGTCCATTCAGAAGTCTGACAGCAGCAGGGAAGAAGCTGTTCTTGAGTCGGTTGGTACATGCCCTCAGACTTTTGTATCTTTTTCCCGACGGAAGAAGGTGGAAGAGAAAATGTCCGGGGTGCGTGGGGCTGCTTTGCCGAGGCAGTGGGAAGTGTAGACAGAGTCAATGGATGGGAGGCTGGTTTGCGTGATGGATTGGGCTACATTCATGATCTTTTGTAGTTTCTTGCGGTCTTGGGCAGAGCAGGAGCCACACCAAGCTGTGATACAACCAAAAAGAATGCTTTCTATGGTGCATCTGTAAAAGTTGGTGAGAGTCGTAGCTGACATGCCAAATTTCCTTAGTCTTCTGAGAAAGTAGAGGCATTGGTGAGCTTTCTTAACTATAGTGTCGGCATGAGGGGACCAGGACAAGTTGTTGGTGATCTGGACACCTAAAAACGTGAATCTCTCAACCCTTTCTACTTCGTCCCCATTGATGTAGAGAGAGGCATGTTCTCCTCTACGCTCCATGAAGTCAATGACAATCTCCATCATTTTGTTAACATTGAGGGTGAGATTATTGTTGCCATGCCAGTTCACCAGACTCTCTATCTCATTCCCGTACTCTGTCTCGTCATTGTTTGAGATCCGACCCACTATCGTGGTGTCGTCAACAAACTTGAAAATCGAATTGGAGGGGAATTTGGCCGCATAGTCATAGGTGTTAAGGAGTATAGTAGGGGGCTGAGAACACACCCTTGTGAGGCACCGGTGTTGAGGATGATCATGGAGGAGGTGTTGTTGCCTTTGTCTTTAATAAATGCAAGCCTAGCATCCTTCAAAAATGACTTTCATCAAACAAATCTTTCCAGCTCCAGAACCTGCCTTTACTGACTACCCCTAACCCCTGGACGCAGAATGAGGCCAGTTGGACCGTCGTATCTGCACCAGCTCGCCAAATGAGCGTCATGACTTAGGACAGAATTTTCCCGTTCCGCCTGCCACGGGAATTGTAGTGGGCGGGACATGGACCATGCAAAGGTCTGTTGAGCTCGGGCAGGATTTTCCGGCCTAGGGATGAGCCTTTTCCCATATCCCTGCAAATTGTTTCTATTCAAATAATCATCTAATGCCCTCTTAAATGCTTCAATTGAACCCGTCTCCACCACATTTCCAGTTAATGCATTCCAGACCCCAACCATCCATTTGCTTCTTTTGCAAATCATATTGAATCTGTGCCCTCTTGTTCTTGATTCTTTTACGAGTAGGAACAGTTTCTCCTTAACTACTCTGCCCCCTCTGGGTTTTGAACATCTCTCTCAAATCTCCTCTAAGCCTTCTTCTCTCCAAGGACAACAGTTCCAACCTCTCCAATTTATCTTCAATACTAGAATTTCTCATCCCTGGGCCATTCCAGTAAACTTTCTCATCCCATTCTTGTAAACACACTCAACACCTCCGCATGATGTGGTTCAAGCCATCTCCTTCTCAAGGACAACTAGGGATAGGCAATAAATGCTGGCCAGCCAGCAATGCTGCTTCCTGTAAGTGAACTAAAACAAATTTAAACCGAGCTTAGGCTGCGCCACCTGTTTGCAGAGGTAGTAAGTCATAAATTCAAACTCCACTTTTGGATTGAAGTATAGTCTTGACTGACACTTCATTGTGCTGTGCTGGTGGAGTTGCCATCTTTTGGTTGAGATGTCCCATCTGCCTATTCAGGTGAACGTAAAAGATCCTCTGACAATGTCTGAGGAAGAGAATGGCCGATATTTATCCAGCTATCCAGCTATAGATTAACTGATTGTTATCCCATTGGCCCAGATCTTCTGGTCTCCAGATCATTGGAGGACGGGTTGTACGCTTTCCCCACGTTGCGCTACACAACCGCTCGGAAGTCCCAATGCATTAATCCACTGGGAGTTACTCGGAAGTATGAACTGCCAATGGATAAATCTGCTGCTCCCTGGACTATCTGAACAAGTCTCAAACTCTGAATTTGAGTCAGAGGCCTGAACAGCTCCACCTGCCTTACTTGAATAATTACCCAGACAATCCTTAGAATCCCTACAGTACGGAAGGAGGCCATTCGGTCCATCAAGTCTGCACTGACTCTGTGACAGGGCATCTTACCCAGGCCCCATCCCGGTAACCCCACATATTTACCTCACTAATTCCGCTAACCTCTACATCTTGGGACACCAAAGGGCAAGTTACCATGGCCAATCCACCTAACCTGCACATCTTTGGACTGTGGGAGGAAAACAGAGTACCCGGAAACCCATGCAGACACGAGGAGAACATTCAAAATCCACACCGAGTCACCCAAGGTCAGATTTGAACTCAGGTCCCTGGCACAGCAGTGCTAACCCCTGTGTCGTGCCGCCCCAAGGCATATTGCTTTGAATATTGTTTTGAATATTTTAAAACATGTTATTTACAGCTGATACTGAAAGTAATGTTCTGTATAACTCTTGAGAAGGTAGGCACAGATTTCTGTATAGCTGTTTTGATATTCAACAGTCTCTCATTTATGTACTATACTCAGGTCTGTATAGCCTGGAACAATTTCTACTCAGTTGCCGAAAGTGCTTTCATCAATACTGTGGCAGTAACTGATGGTGGGCCACTGTAAATTTTAATCTCTGGAATCATTTGTCCTGCCAATATGAATTCATTAATTGACAACTTGGGAAGTCATGTTATATATTAAGTCTGGAATTTCAATTACAATTCAATGATAAATTATTAAAAATGAATGGTTGTAGCTGGTGCCACCAGTAAAGACTTTTAACATTAATTCCTGTTAATTCCTTTTCAATATGGTGGACAAAATTTCCAAGATAAGATCTGGAGCCACTTGACGCTAGCACTGCTGCCTCACAGCACCAGGGACCCGGGTTCAATTCCCAGCTTGGGTCACTGTCTGTGCAGAGTCTGTACATTCTCCCCGTGTCTGCGTGGGTTTCATCTGGGTGTTCTGTTTTCCTCCCACAGTCTGAAAGATGTGCTGGTTAGGTACATTGGCCATGCTAAATTGCCCCTCAGTGTACCCGAACAGGCACTGGAGTGTGGTGACCAGGAGATTTTCACAGTAACTTCATTGTGTTAATGTAAGCCTACTTGTGACACGGTGGCACAGTGGTTAGCACTGCTGCCTCACAGTGCCAGGGCCCCGGGTTCAATTCCTGGCTTGGGTCACTGTTTGTGCGGCGTCTGCACGTTCTCCCTGTGTCCTCGTGGGTTTCCTCCGAATGCTCCGGTTTCCATCGATAGTTCAAAGATGTGCAGGTTAGGTGGATTGGCCATGCTAAATTGCCCCTTAGTGTCAGGGGGGACTAGCTAAGGTAAATGCATGGGACTATAGGATAGGGCCTGGGTGGGATTGTGGTTGGTGCAGACTCAATGGGCCGAAAAGCCTCCTTTGCACTCTAGGGATTCTAAGAAATAAAATAAATAAAAAGAGCTGAAACAAAATTGATATTCAAAATAATATTTTTTTGTAATTACCATACCATGGGTTATCTCATGTTAATAGCAACCAGCATGAAATCACATTGAAATAACATAATTCCAATTAATTCTATTCACTATTACTCACAAAATGTTGCACCATGTTATCAGATTTTACTTTGCTAAAGTCACTGTTCTGGTAAGACTCAAATAATTATTTGGATTTAGTTCAAAAAATTGAAAAAAGGTGAAGACACAAATCATACAACAATTGCAACATGAACTGACATTGTAAAAATAGGTAGAAATTAGAAAATGATTCCAAGGAGAACAGCACTTTGAATTCCATTACCCTTTAAATCCCAGTACAATATATTATCATTCAAATTATTGTCCAACATCTCACTTCACAGGACACAAAATCCACTGAAGATCACTCCAGCAGTCTTGGCTTGCATCAAATAACAAGATGTGCTAAAGAGAACTGTTTGCATAGCAACCGGCTCACCTTGTTCCTTGTTCCATTCCGGCATCTCTCTGTGATTGAACACATTGCTTTCAGGTGAGCAGCTTGTAATTATACCGCTTTCTTCAGAGATCAGTCAGTAAACTATTGCAAACAGATGCAAATGACTACATAACGCTTGAGCAACAGCTACAAGTGCAGTGAGCACAGGTAAATTCATGAGGCAGCTGAGCACGTAGTGATGTTTCTACCTTTCTGTTGCTGAAAAACGTTTTTAACTCTGCATCAATGGAAAAATGGAAGTGTGATTCTAATAGCGATGAGTCTCCCAAATGTATTAAAACCAAATGGCTCTCACCAAGTGCAGTTGGTTGGAATTCCGGGGAATTTTAAAAACTTTGCTTGGAATCTCTTTAAGGTGGGAAGGGAACATATGTTCCTGAATTCTCTCACCTAATATTAAAAGCTAATTTCCCATACCAGGAGTCCTGTGTATGCATCAGACAAATGTGCGGAGTCCCTTTACGGCCAGCCTTGTTGAGACTGAAGGTGCAGCTGGTAATGTAAGTCTGCTTTGCTAACAGCGTGTTGCATTACACAAGGGACAGTGGTAATGGTCTAACTACAGCTTAAATGTCATATCACATCGCCTTCATGTAACACAAGTACCGGAGTTGAGTTGCTTTGCACCCAGGCATCAAATATGTTGGTTGCTCTCAAGCTGACCAATCAATAATCGATTTATCTTATTTCATGTTCTATTCGGTGTCTGTTGAACACCAACTTTGGGCCACTTTCGAATAATTTCTTCCAACTGCTTCAAAGGGTTCAAACCGTTGATCTGAATTTTCTATATTGGAGGGAATCCACATGGTTAGTAAGCAGAGTGCACCTTCAAAGGAAGGAAGAACCTTGCAATTAGCCAGTACCTTTCATGACCGCAGTCAATGAAATACTTTTGAAGTATAGTCACTTTGTGATGAAGGAAATATGGTAGTAAATTTGTGCACAGCAGGGTCCCACAAGCAGCATTGAGATACATGACCAAATCTTCTATTTTAGTGAGGTTGGATCATAGAATCCCTACAGTACAGAAAGAGGCTATTTGGCCCATCGAGTCCATATTGACCACAATCCCACACAGGCCCTACACATAACCCCACACACTTACCCTGACACTAAGGGTCAATTTAGCATGGCCAATCAACCTAACCCGCACATCTTTGGACTGTGGGAGGAAACCGAGGCACCCAGAGGAAACCCACGCAGACACGGGGAGAAAGTGCAAACTCTACACAGTCACCCGAGACTGGAATTGAACCTGGGTCCTGGGTCCTGGCACTGTGAGGCAGCAGTGCTGACCACTGTGCCACCGTGCCATCCCATCGACCCGGGCCTACGGGGAACCTCTTGCATTTCTTCGAATTGTGACATTGATTCCTTTATGGTAGGGCCTTGTTTTGACATCTTATCTGAAAGGTAACCATTCTGACAGTGCAGCTCAGACTCAGTTATGAGCACATATCCAGAATAGAGCTTCAACCCCTGTCTTTCCTGATTTAGAGATAAGAGTGCAACCACTGGACCATGGCTGACACGCAATAGAAACAGATTGTCTTTGCCCTAGTGTACAGCCTAACTAATATATCTGTTCCTGGCTCGTTGTGAAAGAGTTCTTTTGATGTTGATTTGTTCCAGTTTGGGCTTTGAAGCAAAGAGAGTGTACAACTGAGGGCTGGGTTTTATTTAAAAAATACACTTTTTCAGATAGTTAAATGAACTTAGGAAATGGAAGCACCCCATAAATATCCACTTTCACATGCAAGATTTTTCTCATTGCATGCATGTATCCAAGTAACAAAAACTAGTAAAGTTTAAAAATATCCGTTACTTCACGATGCGTCTAAAGCAGTAAAGAGAAACCAAATACTGCTTTACTGCAAATTAATGAATTCTCTTTGGTTTCTTGCTTCTGCTTGATTTTGGCACAGTGGTTGGCACTGCTGCCTCCCAGTGCCAGGGACCCAGGTTCGATTCTCGTTTGGGTGATTGTGCAGAGACTGCACATTCTCCCCATGTCTGCATGGGTTTCCTCCGGGTGCTCCGGCTCCTCCCACAGTCCAAAAGACGTGCTGGTTAGGTGCATTGACCATGCTAAATTCTCCCTCAGTGTACCCGAACAGGCGCCAGAGCGTGGAGGCTAGGGGATTTTCACAGTACTTTCATGGTAGTGTTAATGTAAGCCTACTTGTGACACTAATAAGTAAACTTTAAAATTAAAAACATTTCCTTCTTAATAAAGCTGATTCGTAATTTGCAATTTGGAGATCATCTCTTTAATTTTTTCATGGGTGTGGATGCTGCTGCTCGGGCCATGTTTATTGTCTATCCCTTCTCCTTGAACCAATGCACTCCATTTATTATTGATGAATCATAGAATCCCTACAGTGCAGAAGGAGGCCATTCGGCCCATCGAGTCTGCACCAACCACAATCCCACCCAAGCCCTATTCCTCACATATTTACCCTGCTAATCCCCCTGACACTCGGGTCAATTTAGCATGGCCAATCAACCTAACATGCACATCTTTGGACTGTGGGAAGAAACCGGCGCACCCGGAGGAAATGCTCGAAGATACGGGGAGAATGTGCAAACTCCACACAGACAGTGACCCGAAGCCGGAATCGGACCTGGGTCCTTGGCACTGTGAGGCAGCAGCGCTAACCACTGTACCACCGTGCTGCCCCACAAAAGTGTTAGAGAAGGAATTCCAGAATCCTGATACTGTGCTGATGAAGGAACGCTGACATGCGTTCGAATCAGGATGGTGTGTGACTTGGAGCCAATGGTGTTCTCATAACATTGATCCTATTTTTCCTTCTTGCAAAGAAGAAGATGCTCCAGGAACGTTATTTGTCAAATCAGTTCAAGAGGTTTGTCATTCCTGTGCCCTGTGTCTAAAAATGGTGTTGGATCCTCCTTATCATTTTAACTCAAATATAATTTTAAGGGATCAAGAGACAGTAATATGCCAGATAACTCATTAGATTCATTAGTGTCTCAAAATATTCATGGCATGATTGCATACAGTGCAAGGCATCCCTACATTTACACACCTCACATTCACTGTTCTTTTTCCTTATTCATTCGTGGGACATGGCCATCGCTGGCTGGCCAACATTTATTGCCCTTCTCTAGTTACCCGAGGGCAGTTGAGAGTCAACCACACTGCTGTGGGTCTAGAGTCACATGTAGGCCAGACCAGATAAGGATGACAGATTTCCTTCCCTAAAGGACATTAGTGAACCAGATGGATTTTTCCGACAATCGATAATGGTTTCGTGGTCATCAGTATATTCTTAATTCCAGATATTTTTTATTGAATTCAAATTCCACCATCTACTGTGGCAGGATTCGAACCCGTGTCGAGCGATAATACCACAAGGCCATTGCCTCTTCCTTGTACCTGCTCCAAAAGTGATTAACGTCCTTACTTGAAACTTGCCTTTTATCCTGATCAAAACAAAGTGGTAAATGATCCCTCATCCAGACAATGATGTGGCAGCTTTAATTTTCCAGTTTAACAGTTGTCCCAGTTTACAAGTGGTCAACCATTGACTATCCCCTCTATTTATCCTGTGTCCAATATTATCAAGTGTTTCCTTTCTGTGCTCAAATGTCAGTTAATTTCTTTAAACTGGTGCTGTGTTTCTGTTCTAGTTAATCTTATATTTCCTAGGATTCCTCCATTAATTACCATTCTGCCTTTGTCCCTAGACTGCAGGTATAATCTTAATTATTTATATCCCAATAAGTGAATTTAATTTTTGCTCAGAACATAATACCTCTCATTGCATCAAGGATGAAGGCAAATTTCAGTTTGTACGAAGCTTCCAGTTTCTTGCAAAATGGCTGTTTACACTAAACACATAAGAAAGTATCTAAGAAGTGCCTCCATCATAAGAATGTGAAGTAGCTTGTACTCTGAAATAAAATGTTATTGTTCACTGCTAAATAAGAATGGTTTGGCTAATTTTAAGATTTTCCCTGTTTTTGTTTACTGAATCCAATGTTTGCATTTGAATGAGGAACAAGAGATAAGAATCATAAAAAAAATCAGAGGTTATCCCACGCTGTTGCTTATGCTAAATCAGTGGATACTGGCTTGGATGTTTCCATGATGGGTTCTCTTCCACACAGTTCTCCTGAAATTGGCCAAACCAGCACAAAGAGTTAAGGAATATCAAGCAGAGGTTACATTGAGTACCATCATTTGGGTTGGTTTAACGAAAACATCATTGAAACATAGGAATTAGGGGCAAAAGAGGCAAATTTGGGGCAGCACGGTAGCACAGTGGTTAGCACTGCTGCCTCACAGCGCCAGGGACCCGGGTTCGATTCCCGGCTTGGGTCACTGTCTGTGTGGAGTTTGCACATTCTCCCCGTGTCTGCGTGGGTTTCCTCCGGGTGCTCCGGTTTCCTCCCACAGCCCAAAGACGTGCTGGTAGGTGGATTGGCCATGCTAAATTCTCCCTCAGTGTACCTGAACAGGCGCTGGGGCGTGGGGATTTTCACAGTAACTTCATTGCAGTGTTAATGTCAGCCTACTTGTGACTAATAAATAAACGCAACGTTACTTTAAAATTCAGCCCTTTGAGCCTGTTCTGCCATTCAGGGGGCGATTTTACAATTTTGATTCTAAGTGCTGAATGTGGGCGCAATTCAGATCTGACTTGGAAACCTGTTCTCAGGCGCCCTCATTTGCACTTAGCCTAAAAAAAATTGTGAGTCTGAATTGCGCTGTGGGCGGGGCTTATTGTGCCCGAAATGCTGCTGCTCCAATTGGAGTCTTCAACTGCGCATGTGCAGTAAAAATAAAATTGAAGAGTGCTCCCCTGGCACATCGCGCCCGGGCCGGTTAATGCCTCCCCCTGGCCCCAACAGACATTGCCCCACCCCCACAACATAACAAACCCACTTATCCCCCCGCCACCCAGACCGATCGCGGCCCCCTCCCCCCTTCCCCTCCCCCCTTCCCCTCCACCGATCTCAGGCAGAGTGGCAGCGGACCCTCCCTTCCCCCTCACTCATCTCAGGCAGAGAGATCCACCCTGCCCCCTCCACCCTACAGCTATCAGGCAGAGTGATCCCCCTCACCCCCACCCCATACCCTCCCGCACTAGGCCCCCATCTCCTCCGGACTCCGATGGCTGTGTGACACCTCCCTCTCTCTCCCCTGTCCCCAATCATTGCGACACTGGTCCACCACCCACCCCCCTCCCCCCCCCAGTAGTGCACCTACAAGTGCTCACTTGCCTTCCCCTCAATGCTAACAAGCAAACTGCATGGAACTTGCTGGAATGTTCTGTCAAACTACCTGCAGCTGATCTGCCCTAACGAGGGGCAGCTCCATAAAAAACTCAAGAATGGACAGGCAGGCAGTGCAGGGAGAAAATGGGCTCATGACCAACTCCCCGATTTTCTGAGGGCGACCTGGGGAGGCTGCTGGATGCAGCAGAGGCGAGGCAGGACGGGACACCCTCTTCCTCAGGAGGACGCAGACCCAGGGGGGCTGATGGAAATGTGGCCTGGGAGGAAGTCGCCGCCTCGGTCAGTGCCAGGACACTGGCCCCCCTAACCGGGAAGCAGTGCTGAAAAAAGTCAATGACCTCATCCGTGCAGCAAGGGTGAGTGTTGAACCCCATTTAGCATCTTTCCCCAAATCTCCCCCAGATCCTCCCATCCCCAGCACCCTGCATGCTTCCAGCTCCTGACCCCTAAGCAGCTCCTTCCTTTCCCCCCCAAAGAGCCCCACTGCGCTTGCCCTCTGAGGGCCAACACCTGATACTCTGCAGGAGTCACGCCACTATTTCTTCCATGGCTCCTTCTGTCTCCACAGGAGAAGACCGACCATAACACCCGTGAGAGGGCGAAGACAGGGGGTGGTGAGCCAGACCTCCGGGTCCTCACCCCCTTTTGAGGAGCAGGCCTCCAGGGGGTCTCAAGAGAAGGGGAGATGCGGGCTGTCAGTGACAGCATGGTCGGGCTGCCGTCAAGACGTGAACACCTGTCATTCCTCCACTCACTTTGAGGAACTTCTCAGGGGCATGAGTGTCGGGTGCGAGGGGCAAGGTTTAAAGGAGATGTACGAGACATGTTTATTTGCACAGAGGGGGTAGTGGGTGCCTGGAACTCGCTGCCGGGGGAGGTCACGGATGCAGATACGATAATGACATTTAAGGAGCACCTTTACAGCTATGTGAATGGGATGGGAATAGAGGCATATGGTCCCCAAAGGAGTAGGAGGTTACAAATCAGATGGACAGCCTGGTCACTACAGGCTTGGAGGGCCGAAGGGCCTGTTCCTGTGATGTAATTTTCTGGGTTCTTTGTTCTATGTTCAATGAAGAAATGTGAATCACGTGTTTGGCATCCCGGATTCCTCTTCCTCCCTTGCACTTAACCTTGTGTCCTGCGTTTCAGAGACAGATCCGGGCGTCCCAGGCCCCTGGACCGCAGGCCCCGGCTACAGCTCCCACCCATCCTGATAACGATAACTCAGTCGAGTCCTCAGAGGATATGGGTGAAGGGACCTCTGAGGGTGGCACCGTTTATTCATCAGCTTCCACCTCACAACTCACCATCCCAGAAATTGACACGTTGGTGGGTCCAGTTAGTGCTGAGACTTCTGGGTCACTCTCTGGTGAGTACGACACATCTGCTGATGTACATCAGATGGAGGAGGGAACATCCGAGGCCTCTGGCAAGCGGGGGCCTGCCGGAGACGAGGACTCAGCTGGCCCCAGGCTACATGCTGGGCCTCTGAGATCACTTCTCCCTCAGCTGCTGGAGATGCAGCAACAGAGCCAGGGAATGCAGGAGGGGCTGACGACCACACTGGACCGACTGTGAGGCCGCTGGGAGGAGTCCCAAAGCTTTCAAGTGGACCAGATTTGTGTGCTTCCCAGGCCAACACTGCAAGGGTGGCATCTGCAGTGGAAAGCCTGGGGCAGGGGATCCTCACCATGAGTGGCAGGCTCCAAGCAACGGCTGAGTCACAGCAGGCCACAGCGGATGGACTGAACAGGCTTCTCGAGATTCTGCGGCCCATGGCTGAGAGGCTCGAGAACTTTCAGGAGACCCAGCGAGACAGCACTGGGACACAGCGGGCTATCATAGAATCATAGAAACCCTACAGTACAGAAAGAGGCCATTCAGCTCATCGAGTCTGCACCGACCACAATCCCACCCAGGCCCTACATCCATATTCCTACATATTTACCCACTAATCCCTCTAACCTACGCATCTCAGGACACTAAGGGCAATTTTTAGCATGGCCAATCAACCTAACCCGCACATCTTTGGACTGTGGGAGGAAACCGGAGCACCTGGAGGAAACCCACGCAGACACGAGGAGAATGTGCAAACTCCACACAGACAGTGACCCAACCCGGGAATCGAACCCAGGTCCCTGGAGCTGTGAAGCAGCGGTGCTAACCACTGTGCTACTGTGCCGCCCTTGCTGTGCTACCGTGCCGCTATGGTAGCAATCCTTGAGAATGTGGCCCAGTCTCAGAGGGCCACGGCTGAGGGCTTGCAGAGCACGGCCCAGTCTCAGAAGACACTTGCTGCAGCCATTGAGAGATGGCCCCCAACTCAAGTGGCCATTGCAGAGGGGTCAACCACCATGGGTAGGACGCAGGTGGTCCTCCAGGACTGGCAGTGCCAGGTGACGCCGGAGCTTCTGGAACTCACTGCAGAAGCACCAGTGTCCCATGGAGTGACCAAAGGGGCCAACAGAGACCCCAAGGGAGGGGGAAGGCTCGAGCCCATGCCAGGGCCTTCCAGCCAGGAGACTGTGGCTGTGGCAACACTTTTGACTACCCCCTTCCTGACACCGAGGCATCTCAGGGGCAGCGGGATGAAGAGGGTGTCATGGAAGCATCCCAAACACCTAGAAGCAGGCCAGGGCCCTCAAGGTCCAGGGCCTCCAGAGGATGCCCGCCACGCGCATCACAGGCCACGGGGTGAGGTAGGCAGCTGGCTCCCTCCACCTCCGATGTACATTCTGGGGAGTCACTGAGACGTAGTGGAAGGCCACGTAAGGTTAGGAAGATGTAGTTGCACTGAGATGGCATTGGTGAAGGACTGCACTAGTTTGAAAGAAATGTAAGCAGCTTAATGTTTCCTGTTCACAAGTTTTTATGTTACAACAACTTATCTGAACACCTTTATTGTAAATAAATGTTTTCTCACCACCCACCTGCGAATATGTTGTCTCGATTATGATTCCTGCCCCATTGACGATCACCTGACGGATGCCTCATGTTGATATCAGTTGGAGAGGCCCCTCAATGCTGTGTCCCTGAGAAAAGGAAGCTTTTGGTCTCACATACCCCACGAGCGATTCCCTCCTGTCCCCCACCCCACCCACCTCAGGGCCCTCTATGGGGGTTTCAGATCCCTTACCCACTACACAGACGTGGGCCCAGGTGCCAGCGTCCATGCGGAGCTCAGGTAGGAGTCAGACTAGTTTGCACCAGGGCATCATCATAATGGTGTTTAGCGAGTCGTCATCACCCTCCTGCCTGCCAAAGAAACTCACGAACACTGAGTACCCAGGCCCACCACTCTGATGTCATGATGGTGCAGAATATATAGAAGGCATTCGTGGGGGGGAGTGGGGGGAGGGGTGGGGAGTGGGGGGAGGGGTGGGGAGTGGGGGGATGGAACCTACAAACACCATCCCCCAGTGACTGAACCACCTGGTTATCAGGGCCTCCCTTGCTGCCCACACATGCCTCAGCTGAGATGTCAGCCCTTCACTGCCTGGCTGGTGTTCCAAGGTGTGCTCTTCCTCCTCTTCCTCCTCCTCCTCCTGTTGCTCATCCTCCTCAGCGACGGCCGGCTGGTCGTTCACCATGTCCTCTTCCTCCTCCAAGAGGTCACCTTGCTGCAGAGACAGACTGTGCAGGGCACAGCACACCACCACTCTGCGGGAGGAGATCAGGGGGCTGTACTGGAGGGCCCCTCCAGATCGGTCCAGGCACCAGAATCGCATCTTGAGGAGCCCAATGCACCTCTCTACTGTTGCGCAGGTGGCTACATGGACCTCATTATAGCGGGTCTCCGCACAGGTGTCATCAGCCATGTCCGAAGCGGGTAACCCATAATCACCCAGGAGCCACCCCCGCAGCCTGGGCTCCTCCTCAAATGTCTCCCGGATGTCCGAGCTCCTGACAATGAAGCTGTCAAGCACGCTGTCTGGATGTCTGGTGCAGACGTGCATGATGGTCATGTTATGGTCGCACACGAGCTGAACATTCAGGGAGTGGAACCCCTTCCTATTAACAAATCTTCGTGGATTCTGTAGGGGGGCTTTAGGGTGATGTGGGTGCAGTTGATCATCCCCTGCACGTTTGGCATCCCCGCAATGGCTGCGAACCCTGCAGCCTGGGCTTCCTGATGGGCCTGGTCCAGGTTAAATTTGATGTACTGCCCAGCCCGACCATACAGGGCTTCAGTGACCTGCTTGACACAGATGTGCACAGCTGATTGGGAGCTGCCACAGACATCTCCGCTAGGGGTCCGGAAGGAACCAGTCACATAAAAGTTCAGAGCGGCCGTCAATTTGACAGCCACTGAGAGTGGGTGCCCCCCCCCCCCCCCACCCCCCACCCTGCCTCTAGGTGCCAGGTCCTGCAACAGGTGGCACAGGTGTTGCACTGTTTCCTTTCGGAGGCGGAGATGTCGGCGGCACACGGTGTCCGACATTTGCTCGAAGGATGCTCGTGCATAGAACTGCCGGGGTCTGTGCTCCCTCCTTCTCCTACGTCCCCCCGCCACCCACAACCCGCCCCACCCCCCTCACCCCCCACCGTGTGAATGGCGGACACCTCCTGCCTCTGGTTGTCGTCTCCCTCTGGTCCTGCAAGTGGGAAGGCCCAGGCCTCCTGTGCCTGCAATTCCTCCTCCAGTTCCTCCTCCTCAGCTCCAGCAGCAACCAAAAGAACAGCAAGATCGAATTGGTTGCATCGCAAAATCCATCTCGTCTCTCTGAAGGGGCTGGGGGAGGGGAGGAGGGGAGATGGAGAGGAACACATGTAGAGGTTATGCAATGCTGCTTGCCCCTAGCACATCAACAATCAAAGCCCCCCCGCCTCCCAATTCCCCCAGCCACATGCTCCCCACAATCACAGCCCCCCCAATTCCCCAGCCACATGCTCCCCACAATCACAGCTCCCCCAATTCCCCCAGCCACATGCTCCCCACAATCACAGCCCCCCCAATTCCCCAGCCACATGCTCCCCACAATCACAGCCCCCCCAATTCCCCCAGCCACATGCTCCCAACAATCACAGCCCCCCCAATTCCCCAGCCACATGCTCCCCACAATCACAGCCCCCCCAATTCCCCCAGCCACATGCTCCCCACAATCACAGCCCCCCCAATTCCCCCAGCCACATCTCCCCACAATCACAGCCCCCCAATTCCCCCAGCCACATGCTCCCCACAATCACAGCCCCCCCAATTCCCCCAGCCACATGCTCCCCACAGTCACAGCCCCCCCAATTCCCCAGCTACATGCTCCCCACAATCACAGCCCCCGACCCCCAATTCCCCCAGCCACATACTCCCCACAATCACAGCTCCCCAATTCCCCAAGCCACATGCTCCCCACAATCACAGCCCCCCCCAATTCCCCCAGCCACATGCTCCCCACAATCACAGCGCCCCCCAATTCCCCCAGCCACATGCTCCCCACAATCACAACCCCCCCAATTCCCCAGCCACATGCTCCCCACAATCACAACCCCCCCAATTCCCCAGCCACATGCTCCCCACAATCACAGCCCCCCCAATTCCCCAGCCACATGCTCCCCACAATCACAACCCCCCCAATTCCCCAGCCACATGCTCCCCACAATCACAGCCCCCCCAATTCCCCCAGCCACATGCTCCCCACAATCACAGCTCCTTGCAGTTGAAAGGCTGCAGCAGTGCAATTTGCAAGGGCTTTGTGCACATCCTTCAGCTGGAGGTGAGCTGAGTGCACTAGGACCCAGTGGCACCACAAGACCCGAGGTCAGTGCTGAGACCCCGGTCCGTGCTGCAAGTCGGACATCGGAGACCCTGCTGAGCAACAGCCCCCCACCCCCCACACACTCGCAGAGCCACCTCCGACCTGAGAAAAAAAATGGCCGCAACTAAAGAACACCCATGAGTATCAGAGAGCCATCGGACATTACGCACTTACCCCCTCACTAACCCTCACTGATGGAGCGCCTGAATCGGACTTATATTGAGCATGCCCGTTTCGCGCCAATTCGGGATTGGCGAACGTGGTGGTAAAGGGGGAAGTGCTGGTAAAGTTGGGCGGGCAACCCATTAATTCAATTTAAATGCATGCAAATGCATTTAAATCACCGTTGTGCCCCTTTCGGGTACGGTTCCGATCGCGACCATTTTCGGGGCTTGGTAAAGTGGGAATCTGTGTGGACACGGGCGCGGACCACGTTAATCGCCTCACACCCGACTGTACCAAGTTTTCATGCCTGAAAACGGGCGCGATGCAATGGTAAAATCGGGTTATCAATCAGATCATGGCTGATCTCTCCCTGGTCTCAAATCCACCTCCCCATATCCCTTTATCTTTATTAGAAATATATCTATCTCCTTGAAACTATTCAATGATTCAGACTCCACCGCGCTATGGGGCACAAATTCCACAAGTTGCACCAATTCACCACCCTCTGCGAGAAGTAGTTCCTCCTCATCTTAGTTTTAAATCTGCCGCCTGTCAACCTACACCTGTGACCTCTTGTTCCAGATTGTCCCACAAGAGGAAACATTTGGGCCATATTTACTTTATCAATCCCTTATAAGATTTTATATACCTCAATCAGAATGCCTTTCATCACGATGAAAGCCAGTCTGAATCACACGAATCCCCATCCCACGCTTTTGATAATTGTGCCCGTTTTGTGGGTGTTCAGGGAAATTCAAGCTTCTTTCAGGGCACTAACGGGCATTTTTATACACTTTACAATATTAAAAATATTCCATTTGCCATGAAACTGCCTTCTGTGCACTGCTGAAAGTGAATGATGTTTCTGTACAGTGTTTTTAAAAATCATTTTTGTTATTTAAAATCAGGTTACTCACAGGTGGTGGATTAGGCAGCTTTATTAAAAATGCTTATTTTTTGTGATAAACACAGTTACAGCTGTATTAATAAAACTATACAGGTTCCCGTGCATGTCAAGGAATATTTTATACATATCAAGGATATCTTCAGTACAAGAATAAAAGTACAATATGCAATTACTCTCTAAACATTGTCCAAATGGAAGACCTTTGTTTGCTAATAAGTTTGAGTGGAAATTTGTGGGCGGCACGGTGGCACAGTGGTTAGCACTGCTGCCTCACAGCGTCGAGAACCTGAGTTCGATTCCCGGCTTGGGTCACCATCTGTGTGGAGTTTGCACATTCTCCCCATGTCTGTGTGGGTTTCCTCCGGGTGCTCCAGTTTCCTCCCTCAGCCCAAAGACATGCGGGTTAGGTGGATTGGCTATGCTAAATTGCCCCTTAGTGTCAGAAGGACTAGCTGAGGTAAATGCATGGGGTTATGGGGATAGGGCTTGGGTGGGATTGTGGTCTATCAGACTCGATGGGATGAATGGCCTCCTTCTGCACTGTAGGATTCTATGATTCTGTGAAACTTCAATTCAGAAAGCTAGTGCAATTGTTAGCAAAATGGAAATTGTGCCCTATTGTGCTTTAAAGTAGCCAGAACATTATATAACTAATAGATAATGTATTGCACTGATGTAGAGTAGAACCTGTGTGCAAATTGACCTAGCCTTTTAAGTCCGCAGGGTCTAATTCTTGAGGCTAATTGGTCTTAAGAATATCTTAACTCCTAATTAGATGGTATTTCCTGTTGAGTAAATTTCTTTGACAAAAGTGAGATAGTAATGCATAATGGATTTGTTTGAAAATGAATATCTTCCATTGTGAACATTCAGGCATTATTCGTCTTTATGGAGAATTTGAGCTGTGTTTGCAAAAGAGGTTACAGAGGCCGTGTGGTGTGAAGAAGAGGTGATTTTGGAAAAAATTGCTACAAGGCAAAGAGGACATTGAGAATAATGTTTAGAGATGTGAAAGGAATTCCTAAAAAAAAGCAAGACAAAGAAAGATTATTGTAATGAATCTGGCTAGGTGTGAGATAACCAAGATTAGGAAGATTCCCAGTACACTGACTCGCAAAGTATAACAGTACTGAGAACTATTTTGCTTTTGATTTCAATTCATTTTTGGTGTACATCAGCTGGAATAAGGTGGCATTGGGTGGCCTTCCCAAAAATTACTTACAAGTTGATTTTTCTTTCAGATGTTTGTGGTGTGATGATGTCAAAATATCAATGTCATCCACCCATGTGACCTCACTCTTGGGGTGTTACAATAGCGCAGTGGTTAGCACTGCTGCCTCACAGCTCCAGGGACCCAGGTTCAATTCCCGGTTTGCGTTACTGTCTGAGTGGAGTCTGCACGTTCTCCCCGTATCTGCATGGGTTTCCTCTGGGTGCTCCGGTTTCCTCTCACAGTCTGGGAGACGTGCTGGTTAGATGCATTGGCTATGCTAAATTCTCCCTCATTGTACCCGTGGATTGTGGCGACTAGGGGATTTTCATAGTAACTTAATTGCAGTGTTAATGTAAGCCTACTCGTGACACTAATAAAGTTTTAAACTTCAAATTAGAAAAAGGTGATGACACATTCCCAAAGCTCAGTATGGTTTCCCCAACACTTTCCTCTCTGTGTGAGATTGAAAGATGTCTTTCATGTACTTTATTTGTCCATATTTTGGCAAACTAATTTGTTTTACTTAATTCCTTGAAATGTATTAGTTTTATGTCGGGAGAAAACACTTGTATTCAGCAAGGATTCAAACTGGTGGGACTGGATTGGCTGACTGTCATGTATTATGTTATCTACTCTGTCCAAGGCTCGTTAGCATTGATAGCTGGGTCTGGTCTATAACAGGGGCTTATCACTGAACAACATTAACCGTCACCCTTATAACCCTTTTAAAAATTCTATCTATTACTGTCTACCATTCAAACTCTGGTCTTTGATCATCTTTGAATCCTCAAAATGGCTCCCTCCAATTTTATTCCTGAATCATTTTCCTTACTGCCTCTTACTCTTGCAGCTCAGAAGGAAAGATTGTCATGTCCTCAATTAATGTTGCAGCAGTAAGCGAAGAGCAAGGCCTTGCTATTAACTTCCTCATGAAGAACGGAAGTCACCAGGGAGTCAAAAATGAAAAATCAGGGATCACAATCTTAACTTGTCATTTTTATAGTAACGGGTTTTGTGATGGACAAGAAGCCCGCTTATGGAGAGTAGGACACTTCATCAAAAGATTTAAATCAGGCTGCCACAGTGTAATTGGGATCCTGATTTAAAACTCGCCACTGGTGCTCGGGTTTCACAGGGAGTGAGCAATCCAACACTGGGTGGGAGGAGGCAACTGACAGCTCCAGATAGTGTGTGTGTTTCTCAGCACTCTCCCTGGATCCAAATGAGCAGAGATACTTCCCAACTTTCAGGGAATCTATCATCTCCATATTGGCAATATAAAATTTTGTTTTTCCCCCCTCATCTGAATTGCAATCTCCCAGCCTTCAGCCCCGATAGCTTTTCTCTGTCGTGCCCCAAATCATAGAATCTCTACAGTGCAGAAGGAGGTCATTCGGCCCATCAAGTCTGCACCGACCACAATCCCACCCACGCCCTATCCCCATAACACCATGTATTTACCCTTGCTAATCCCCCTGACACTAAGGGGGAATTTAACATGGCCAATAAACCTAACTCACGCATCATCCTCCCTCTAGTCTCGATGGCCATTGTGCCCACCCTTCCAAGCTCCAAAAATCAGCAATCCCCACCCCACTGCTGTGGAACATCCCCAAATGACCCCGGCGGTGAGGTCCTGCCGATGGTATTCCCACCCCACAGTTGTCCAGGTTGCTGTTGTTGGGAAAGAGATGGGAGGAAATCATGAGTTTCTGCTATTAAATTAGCAGCTCCATTATCTTGCTGACCTTGCTGGTCCTTCAGCTGTTTTTAGCCTCCCACATAATTCCCGCCTCCTCATAAATACGCTGCTTCATATTTCTGAGACACCACAACAAATCTTGTGTTAGACATTAAAGAGCAATAAAAACTGCCATTGAGTCATAGAGTCATTACAGTGCATTCGGCTCATTGAGTCTATGCATGGTGTCCAGTTATCACGCACTGTCTACCCAGTACAATTCACATAGCATTCTGTATCACTAATAACAATCAGATATAATTAACTGATCATCTAATACCACTCACTGACCATCCAATATCACTTACTGACCATCCAATATAACTCACTGACCATCCAATATCACTGACCATCCCGTTATCACTCACTGGCTATCCAATATCACAACTGACCAGCCGATATCATTCACTGATGATCCAATATCATTCACTATCTGTCTGCTGTCACTGACTGACCATCCAGTCTAACTCACTGACCATCCAATATCATTAATGATGATCAGGCATCACCCACTGACCATCTACTATCACATACTGTCCATCTGATATAATTTTTTGACCAAGCAATATCACTCACTAATCATCCAATATCACTGACTGACCATTTAATATTACTCAATGATGATCCTGAATCACAGACTGGCCATCCAATATCATTCACACATCATTCGATATCACTCACTGACCATCTTCTATCATTGACTGACAATCTGATATCACTAATTGACCATCTAATATCACTCACTGACCATCTAATATCACTCTTTGACCCATTGAGTATCACTCACTGACCATCGAATATCATTCACTGACCATCCAATATCACTCACTGACCATCCAATATCACTCACTGACCATTTAATATCACTCACTGACCATCCAATATCACTCACTGACCATTTAATATCACTCACTGACCATTTAATATCACTCACTGACCATCCAATATCACTCACTGACCATCCAATATCACTCACTGACCATCGAATATCATTCACTGACCATCCAATATCACTCACTGACCATCCAATATCACTCACTGACCATTTAATATCACTCACTGACCATCCAATATCACTCACTGACCATCCAATATCACTCACTGACCATCGAATATCATTCACTGACCATCCAATATCACTCACTGACCATCCAATATCACTCACTGACCATCCAATATCACTCACTGACCATCGAATATCATTCACTGACCATCCAATATCACTCACTGACCATCCAATATCACTCACTGACCATTTAATATCACTCACTGACCATCCAATATCACTCACTGACCATCCAATATCACTCACTGACCATCGAATATCATTCACTGACCATCCAATATCACTCACTGACCATCCAATATCACTCACTGACCATCCAATATCACTCACTGACCATTTAATATCACTCACTGACCATCCAATATCACTCACTGACCATCGAATATCATTCACTGACCATCCAATATCACTCACTGACCATTTAATATCACTCACTGACCATTTAATATCACTTACTGACCACCCAATATCACTCTCTGTCCATCCAATATCACTCACTGACCATCCAATATCACTCACTGACCATCCAATATAACTCACTGACCATTTAATATCACTCACTGACCATCCAATATCACTCACTGACCATTTAATATCACTCACTGACCATTTAATATCACTTACTGACCACCCAATATCACTCTCTGTCCATCCAATATCACTCACTGACCATCCAATATCACTCACTGACCATTTAATATCACTCACTGACCATTTAATATCACTCACTGACCATCCAATATCACTCACTGACCATTTAATATCACTCACTGACCATCCAATATCACTCACTGACCATTTAATATCACTCACTGACCATCCAATATCACTCACTGACCATCCAATATCACTCACTGACCATTTAATATCACTCACTGACCATGCAATATCACTCACTGACCATCCAATATCACTCACTGACCATCCAATATCACTCACTGACCATTTAATATCACTCACTGACCATCCAATATCACTCACTGACCATCCAATATCACTCACTGACCATCTAATATCACTCACTGACCATTTAATATCACTTACTGACCATCTGATATTATTCACTAACCATTCAATATAACTCACAGACCATCCAATATCAGTGACTGACTGTGCTGTGTCACTCACTCACTGACCATTATCACTCACTGACCATCCAACATCAATTATAACAACTCCCTGATTCAACTGAAAAATGTCCTCACGTCATCAGTGATGCAAGTCTGGAGGTAAGGGTCAACTTAAGGTTCAGGAATTAAGGTCAAATCGTATAAGCTGTATTTACTTTACAGTGCTAATGTTATAAGTGTGTACTCCTGGCAGGAAAAGCCCTTATGTGTGTGAATTCGGAAACATCCTGCAATTTCCTGCTATTCACTCATGCTGGTGGATGGCACGGTGGCACAGTGGTCAGCACTGCTACCTCACAGCGCCAGGGACCTGGGTTCAATTCCCGCCTTGGGTCACTATCTGTGTGGAGTTTGCACATTCTCCCCGTGTCTGTCTGGGTTTCCTCCCGGTGCTCTGGTTTCTTCCCACAGTCTGAAGATGTGCGGGTTGGGTTGATTGGCCATGCTAAATTGCCCCTGAGTGTCAGGGGATTAAAAGGGTAAATAAGGGGACTGCAGGAATAGGGCCTGGGTGGGATTGTGGTCAGTGTAGACTTGATGGGCCAAATGGCCTCCTTCTGCACTGTAGAGTTTCTATGATTTTATGGTGGTCACTTTGGGAGTGCGTGTTAGGATGTGTCCCTTTATCTACAGTGGTGTTGCTACACTGGCTTTACTTTTGTTCTGATGGGCAGATCATTCAATGTTCCCATAAAAACTGAGTGGAGAATGTACTGAGTTCTGCCCCAAAATAACAATCTGGATTTTACAAATGCATAGGCCCCCTGTTTGTTCATTTAAATAGCTGATGTGAGCAGGCTCTTTGGCTGCCCAATGATACACTGTACAGTGGATATGGGATAGTAGGGAGCAGAATTTTCCAGACTTAGTCCCTGCTGAAACAGCAGGACTGCTTCCCAGTTGAGAACCCGTTTGATTTGTTAGCAGACTTTGCCGAGGCTCTGTAACTGAGTCATGACTTTATCAGTGGGCCTCCAATTTCCCCAACCAATCAGGTGGGCAGGATGACATGCCTAAACAGACAGTGAAGGATCTCTATTTAAAGGGACCCAGGCAGGGCTCACAATGGCAAAGTGAACGTACCAGTGGAAAGGAACAAGCTGCAAGTTGGAAGCAAGGTATGGAATGGCTGCTACCCTGGCCCTTGGATTCATGATGTGGAGATGCTGGCGTTGGACTGGGGTGGGCACAGTAAGAGGTCTCACAACACCAGGTTAAAGTCCAACAGGTTTATTTGGCAGCACAAGCTTTCGGAGCACTGCCCCTTCATCAGGTGAGTAGGAGCTGTGTTCACAAACAGGGCACAAACTCAATTTCACTGGATAGATGCAGTCAGGCTGCCAGAAGGGCTATTCTCTTTCCTGAGGTCAGCCAACCTGACCAAACACATGCCCAGAACCTGTATTCAGAGATCGACCGGGTGAGCAAACCTCAGCTGGCAGCCACCACTCTCCCACCTCCCTTGCATTCTCCTGCATGTCACTCCTCTGACTGTCACACCTTGCTGTCACACACAGCCAGTCGATTCCTCAAATTTAAACTCGCCCTCAATTTATTGCCCTTTCGACTCATTCATACAATCATAGAATCATAGAATCCCTACAGTGCAGAAGGAGGCCATTCTGCCAATCAAGTCTTACTGACAACAATCCCACCCAGGCCCTATTCCCGTAACCCCACGCATTCACCCCACTAATCCCGCTGACACTAAGGGGCAATTTAGCATGGCCAATCAACCTAAACTGCACATCTTTGGAAGGAAACTGGAACTCCAGAGGAAACCCACACAGGGAGAACAAGCAAATTCCACACAGGCAGTCACCTGAGGCCGGAATTGAACCCAGGCCCCTGGCATTGCGAGGCAGCAGTGCTAACTACTATGCCACCTGTGCCACCCTCACAGTGACCAAATGTTATCCATCCACCCTCAGCTTTCATTTCTCTCTTATTTCTCTCATTACAGCAGAAGGGAGCCCATATTTCCAGGGAGAGGTGAAGAACCCGGGGTGGAGCTGCAGCCATTGCCACCGCAATGGAGGAGGATGCCCTGGAGATGGGCAGGATGGCACAAGTACTGGGCATTAGTGCTGGAGAGATGGGAGTGCCCCAGAGACCTGGCGGCAGCATTAGATGAAGCACTGTCACTTGTTTAACTGATGTATTTGTGTGAAAAATACACAAAACATTATAATTTGGTCTATGCCAACTTGGAACCGTACTTCTGCTATTTTCAGCACTAATTCATGTCTTTCATCTCCCGCAGGTCCATTATGATTGGGAAAGGAGGCAGAGGAGTCCTCAGAGGAGGACTAACATTCTGAGGATGCACCATTACATGACTCTTGTGCACTCTCCAACACTACAGATACTCACACTTCAGTGAGCCCAGCATTATAGATAGATGTGGCAGCAGATCGTGTAGAGCACATCCCAAGTGAGCAGGAACAGAGATGGAGACAAGACAGCATTGGGGAGATCTGTCAGAGGATGCAGAATGTTAGTAAGTAAGTAAAGTCACCACAGTCTCAAAAGACTGCTCTTCCCTTTGAGGGAGAGAGCTGACTGGTGGTGCTTTAGCCTGAGGATCGCTACACCTCAACTGAGGGGCAAGATTGAGAGGGCATGACTTTCATGAATAACCACAGCCAGTATGGGAATTGAACCCACGCTGTTGGCGTCGTTTCACACCACAAACCAGCCATCCACTCAACTGAGCTAAACCGACCTCATATATGAATAAAATATTAACGGTATTTAACGGTATTCAGGTCATGCGCATTACAAACATACAAACATACGAACAAGGAACAGGAGAAGACCATTCAGCCCCCTTCTCCTTCTCTGAGCTGATCTGATAGTAACCTCAAATCAGCATCCTGCGTATCCCCGATAACCTATCGCCCCCTTGCTTACCAAGAATGTATCCAATTCTGCCTTAAAAATATTCAAAGACTCTGCTTCCACCACCTTTACAGGAAGAGAGTTCCAAAGACTTACGACCCGCTGAGTGAAATAACTTTGCCTTATCTCCGTTTTAAATGGGCACTTCCATATTTTTAAACAGTGATCCTAGTTCTACAACAATGTTAGACTGTGAACTTTCCCCTCCATCTTAACCCCTTTTGGTTTTTTTGTTTCCTCGGTTTGTCCCAATACAAACAGAACCCCCACCAATCTTCTCCTACAAGAGGAAACACCCTCTCCACACCCACCCTGTCGAGATACTTCAGGATTTTATATGTTTCAATCAAGTCACCTCTTACACTTCTAAACTCCAGTGGATAGAAGCCTAGTCTGCCTCCTCAATAGTGCAAACTCTTGGCAGAACGTCCAGTTGGCAAGCGTAAGCCCAGCCTTGCAGCTGTTTGCCTTTTCAACTCAGCATTTTGCTCTCATGTCTATATAGCCATCCTTGGCTTGCTGCAATGCTTTAGTGATGCCTAATGCAAACTAGGAAAAAAACAGCACCTTGGGGGTGATTCTCCCAGCCTACTGCACCATTCTAGCAGCGCAACAGGACGGGAGACATCAGCGGAAGCCATTTAGCGGGCTCCCCGCTGGGCACCATAGCCTCCGCGTGTCTCCGTGACCAGGATTTCTGACATCACCAGTTACGTGCCGGAAGTCGGCGCAGAGCTGATTTAAATATAAAAATTTGAATCTGCATCCTATCAGCGGGCCCAGGGCTGAAGTCTCCGGGCCTGCTAGCGTCTCCTTGCCCCGCCGGGAGTAGTTAACTCCAGCGGGGTTTACAAAAGTTTCCAACTGACAGGAGAACGACACGATGGCACAGTGGTTAGCACTGCTGCCTCACAGCACCAGGGACCCGGGTTTAATTCCTGGCTTGGGTCACTGTCTGTGGAGTCTGCATATTCTTCCCGTGTCTGCATAGGTTTCCTCCGGGTGCTCTGGTTTCCTCCCACAGTCCGAAAGACGTGCTGGTTAGGTACATTGGCCATGCTAAATTCTCCCTCAGTGTACCCGAACAGTCGCCGGAGTGTGGCGACTAGGGGATTTTCACAGTAACTTCTTTGCAGTGTTAATGTAAGCCTACTTGTGACCAATAAATAAATTTCTTTTTTAACTGGTGGCCCAACTCTGCTGGAGTGAAGGGAAGCCATGGAGACCCCTCCCCCCACCCAGGAGGTTGGTGTTAAGGGGGGTGCCCCCTGGGCAGTGCCAGCCTGGCAGTGCCAGCCTGGTCCCCTGGGCATTGGGCAGTGCCAAGGGGATGTGACCTATTGGGGATGGGGCCTATGGGGTGGAGATGGGTGGGGGTGGGGTGTCCCGCTGCCACTCTGCAGTTACTATCAGTGTCAGAGGGAGGAAGAACGGAGATCGGGTTGGCCATCAGGGTTGGGGGTGGGGTCAGGACTACCGGGGGTGTCGGTGCTGTGAGTGGGGGGCGGAGTCAGGACTGGGTGGGGGGGGTGTCGGGACTGCTGGGGGTGTCGGGGCTGCGAGAGGAGGGCGGAATCAGGACTATGTGGGGGGGGGGTGTCGTGATTGCTGGGGGTGTTGGGTCTGGGGGGGGGGGTGGTGCGGGTTGGGGTGGTGGTCATGGGGGGAGATCCTGGCTGACTTGGGGGGGGTCATCAAGGTTGGCCCAGAGATGTCCGGGAGGCCAGCGATCGAAGAGTGGGGGGTCACACGGCCAGCGACGGGGAGTCATGGGGTTGGCCAGCGATCAAGAGGCCAGCAATGCGGGACTACTGTGCATGCACCGACCTCGACACTGGCAGATCGGTGCATGCGCAGTGGCCCGCTCAACGCTATGCTGGCGGCCTCTCCAGCGGGAATAGGCCCCACCCACTGATTATCAGAGGGAATCCACACGGGCACTCTGCAGTGCTCAGAGCGTCAGAGATCCATTTTGAAAATCCTGCTAAAAAAAAATGGAAGTTACTCCAGTTTTTACGCAAATTCAGCACTTAGAATTTTTTGGGGAGAATCGCCCCCCTCATCTTCCAATGTGCTGGATTCAAGATTGATTTCAACAATGTTAGACTGTAAACTTTCTCCTCCATCTTAACCCCTTCTAATTTTTTGTTTCCTTGGTTTGTCCCAATGCAAACAACATCTGTCACTAGTTCTTTAGTTTTGTGTTCACTGAGCACTGACCTTTGTTCTCCTATTAAACATTTATGCCACTATCAGCCCTTCTTTAGTCCCTATTGTTACCATTAACCCTCCCTTTGTCTTGTGTCCATGACACCTTTGTCAATCTCTCCTCAGCTCCCACCTCTCACTGACTTTCTATTGTGCTCCACCTCCTCCACCCCTCTCTCCAACTATATAATCCACCACATTTCCAACCCACTTCAGTTCTGTAGAAAGGTCATATAGACTCAAAATGTTAACTGTTTCTCTCTTCACAGATGCTGCCAGACCTGCTGAGTTTACCCAGCATTTTCTGTTTTTATTCCAGCAGATACAAGCCTAATCTGTCCAACCTTTCCTCATAACAAAGACACCCATTCCAGCTATTAGTCTGGCAAGCCTTCTCTGAACTGCTTCGGTGACCAAAAGTGTATACAGTGCTCCAAATGTGATTTCATTAGTGCCCTGTATAATTGAAGCATACCTAAACACAGGTAAAACTGTTTGGGTTAGGACACCTATGTTTATAATGTATATCTCTGTGTGATGATTCTGTGGTTTTAAGAAATGTATTTATATCATGTTTATTGCGAGGGTTATGTTTAAAATGCAGCTCCGTTTTACATGGTGCTGATTTTGTTAAGGTACCAGATCAGAAACCCCAAAGTTATGTTATAAAACCCAACTAGACCCCAACAGTTTTTCTATTTTGGCATTAGTGTGAGGATAAGATGTTTCACTCCAGGTGTGATTCTATTGGCACACTAGGAAGCTTTAATCAAAACAAACTTTATTTTAACAATACTATAGTGAATGAATTAGCTTAATTTTTACCAATTGAAATACTTAAACATGACAAGTTACAATTTGTAACTCCTAACCTATCTCTATTATTTCCAAATCAAGCAATATTCCTCTCATAGACTTAAACGCCTCTTCAAAATCAATTAGCAACACACAGGAGTACATGCTTGTATTTGGACAGCCAATCCTCGAGCCTTCATAACAGAGTCTGGAGAGAGAGAGAGAGGCTGGTTTCTCTGAGCAGGACCCAAATACAAGCCTCCAGAGAGAGAGAGAGAGAGAGAGAGACAGACAGAGACAGACAGAGAGAGGGAGGAAGAGAGACAGAGAGAGAGAGAGAGAGAGACCTCTTGCTTCTTTCAGAACCCAACAGTAAGTGCATGCTTTTCCCTGTAAGTGTAGCTCCTCCCCTTAAACACATGACTCTGTCATTCAACCTAATCAAAACCCGATTCTGAAACTCCAGGGGAAAAACCAAATAAACAAAAATGCATTAACTCAGATTCAAACAAATACATCCCTCGCTAAAATTGATCATTAGCCTGCGTTCTCAACGTGTGAGCTGCCTGGTGCCTAAACAAACTGATACCGTGTTGAACAGAACTAAATTTTAAACATACCCCTGACATGAAACATGGTATGAATACATTTCTTAAAGGCAGAGTATTAGCACACTCTGTAAATAAATATAAAATGATGTACGGATTCACTCCAGCTCTATCCTTCCCAAACCGGTTTTCTGGAAGAGAGCACAGGACACTCCACACTCAGCTCAATTGGACATAGGTGCTCATCTCCAAAAGTCTTCCCAAAAGGGAAGTTGTGGACCAGCAATGGGAAATGTGTGTGTCAGCATCCAGAGGAATGTGCACCCTTCAAAAGAGATTGGAGGAGTCCATGTCTAGCATGAGGGCCAGGGTGCCTCAGGCATTTGCACCGGTGACCAGCACCATGGAATGAGTGATCAACCTGATGGAGAATCAGTGCAGTCGGCACTGAGTGCAAGCAGAATTCAGTCCCTTTTCTTCAAGGACTTAGCCGATTCACTGCAGGATGCACCTTTCGCATTAACAGGATTCTGCTTGTGCAATATCCTCTACACAATGGTGCACTTCTCAGCTCTCAGCTTCTGATGATCTTGGCAATATAGATCTAGAAGAACTGCCTTTACCTACACATGGTAATTTAAGACAGAGATGAGAAATTTCTTCTCTCAGTGGGCAGTGAATCTGTGAAATTCTTTGCCGCAGAGGCTGTAGAGGTTGGATCATTAAGTATCATTAAGGATATTGCTCAAGCAGAACCCTATTAATGCGGAAGCTGCGACCTGCAGTGAATCGGCTAAGTCCTTGAAGACAAGGGACTGAATTCTGCTTGAGAAAAATCTGACCTGAGAAGGAATTCGCGGCTGAAATTTGGAGCATACAAGTGGAGCAAACTGCCTAGAAAATCAATTAGATCTACATTTGTTGTATTAATTGTTCCAAAGGTGTGCGGGTTAGGTAGATTGACCATGCTAAATTGCCCCATGGTAAATACATGGGGTTACGGGGATCGGGTGGGATTGTTGTCGGCGCACACTCTGAAACTCCAGAAGATTGGCTGCATGTGTGTGAATATGGCTGTAGTCTGTGTCCATCCCCGCTCTGGAGTACATGTATCTGTAGAGAAGGCAGATGCTGCTGCTGGATTTGCTGCCCCTGTTGCAGTGGCTGCTGATCTGGGGAAAACCGCTACTCCTCTTAAGAGCTCCAATCTGCTAACCAGGGGTCATTTCCACATTGCTGGGGAAGCCTCACAAGCAAGAAGCAAAGATTTAAACTCCAAGGTACCTGAAAATTACTGCCCTTTGACCCAGAAGCAGGAACAGTAAGGAACATTGGTAATTACTTTAAAATGTTGGGGAATCTGTGTGAAGAGTGTTTGGAAGGGATTTTTAGGAGTTTGTGTCACTGATAAAGGGATCAATGATAAATCTTGCTAATTTGAAATACTGGTCCATGTCACGCAGTAGTTCTTAACTTGGAAGACATACTAACAGGAAAGAGGTTAAAATGTTAAGACTGCATGGTAAGAAGATAAAAAGAGGAAAGGGAACACTTGGAGAGAGGAGTCATAGAGGTTTACAGCATGGAAACAAGCCCTTTGGCCCAACTTGTCCATGCCGCCCTTTTTTTAACCACTAAGCTAGTCCCAATTGCCCGTGTTTGGCCCGTATCCCTCTATACCCATCTTACCCATGTAACTGTCTAAATGCTTTTTAAAAGGCAAAATTGAACCCGCTTCTGTTACTACCTCTGGCAGCTTGTTCCAGACATTCACCACCCTCTGTGTGAAAAAATTGCCCCTCTGGACCCTTTGTTATCTCTCCCCTCTCACCTTAAACCTATACTGTCTAGATTTTGACTCCCCTACCTTTGGGAAAAGATGTTGACTATCTATCTTATCTATGCCCCTCATCATTTTATAGACATCTCTAAGATCGCCCCTCAGCCTTCTACAGTCCAGGGCAAAATTCCCCAGTCTATCTGGGCTCACCTTATAACTTAAACCATCAAGTCCCGGTAGCATCCTAGTAAACAGCAAGCTGGAACCGGATTTCTGAGCAGCCAGAAACCATGTTTACAGCTGCTGCCATGTTTTCATTCATTTCTGAGTGATTGAACACCCAGAATTAGCCATATCATAAGACCATAAGATGGAGGAGCAGAAGTAGGCCATTCAGCCCATCAAGTATGCTCCACGATTCAATGCGATCATAACTGATCTGATATGATAATCCTCAACTCCACTTACCTGCCTTATCCCCATAACTTGTGATTCCTTACTGATTCAAAAATCTGTCTATCTCAGACTTGAACATCCTTAATGATCCAACCTCTACAGCCTCTGCGTAAAGAATTTCACAGATTCACTGTCTCGGAGAGAAATAATTTCTCACCTCTGTTTTAAGTTACCATGTGAAGGTAAAGGCAGTCCTTCTAGATCCACATTACCAAGACCATCAGAAGCTGAGAGTGGAGAAGTGTACCATTGTATAGAGGACAAGCAGAACCCTGTTAATGCAAAAGGTGCTACCTGCAGTGAATCGGCTAAGCCCTTGAAGAAAAGGGACTGAATTCTGCTTGAGGAATATCTGACCTGAGAAGGAATTCGTGGCTGAAATTTGGAGCATACAAGTGGAGCAAACTGCCTAGAAAGTCAATGAGATCTACATTTGTTGTATTAACTATTCCAAAGATGTGCGGGTTAGGTGGATTGGCCGTGCTAAATTGTCCCATGGTAAATACATGTGGTTTCAGAGATAGGGTGGGATTGTTGTCGGTGCAGGTTCGATGGGCCAAGTAGCGTCCTTTTGCATTATGGGATTCTATGATTCTATATGTAACTTATAGTCCATACTGATCATGATTAGCCTGTTAATGTATGTTTCACTTTTGTTTATTCTAATTCGTGTTGAAGTAAAAGCTTCTAAAGTGAAATCTTTGGTGCATTCTCCATGGCAACATCTCTACGAATCAGAGTCCACTTGCCAACCAATCAGCACCCTCTTCTCACACAGTATAAAATTGTTGTATCCCCCGACATTGGTATTCTTGCGATTGTCCTGATGAGTGCAAGACTAAAAGTTTTGACAAAATGTCTTTTTTTAGCAACACTCAAGTTGAATCTTGTTTGGTAATGTCTTCATTTAAATATCATTGGGTAAATTTGCTGCTTTTGTATTAGGGAGCCTCGCAGGGATCATATCATTGGACAATGTTGCAATTCCTATAGGAAGCAGTGAATTTAGGCTGAAAGAATTACCCCTGTCAGTGGTAATCTTGCACTGAGGCTAATCACAAGCTGCTTTCTGCCTTGCCACAGTTGTGGTCAATCTTAATCAGAATACAGGGTGAAAGAATTGGCTTTTTCAAGTACCTTCAATGTTTGCCAACAAATCCAAGGTGGCTCCCAGTTCCCAGGTGAAAGCTGGAGGAAAGTGGGATGATGCTACATTTCACGTGATTTAACTCCTTCATGCACATAAACCCACCTCCTCTTGCCTGGGATAATTCCCACTGAGTCTCATTGCTTTCATCCAGCAGTCTTAGAATTACCCTCAGCCTCTTGCTTTGAAGTGGTGAGAACTGCAGACTGGGTAAGTGCTGCCATCACTCTTCGGGTAGAATTCCCCAACCCTCCATGATGGATTTTCCTGTGGTAAAAGCAGATGCCAGGGGGATCTTGTGGTCCCGCCAAAGTTAATGGAGATTTACATTTCTCTCCTGGGCTATTGTCAGGGCACCCATGGTGGGGGTTGACTTTGGCAGGATCTTGGCGGACATAACTGGAGAAAGGGCGGCACGGTGGCACAGTGGTTAGCACAGCTGCCTCACAGCGCCAGGGACTGGGTTCGATTCTGGCCTTGGGTTACCATGCAGAATTCGTACGTTCTCCCCATGTCTGCGTGGATTTCCTCCAGGTGCTCCGGTTTCTTCCCACACTGAAAAGGTGTGCAGGTTAGGTGGATTGGCCATGCTAAATTGTCCCTTAGTGTCCCAAGATGTGCAGGTTAGGTGGATTGGCTATGCTAAATTGTCCCTTAGTGTCCCAAGATGTGCAGGTTAGGAGGATTGGCCATGCTAAATTGTCCCTTAGTGTCCCAAGATGTGCAGGTTAGGTAGATTGGCCATGCTAAATTGTCCCTTAGCGTCCCAAGATGTGCAGGTTAGAGGGATTGGTCATGCAAAATTATCCCTTAGTGTCCCAATATGTGCAGGTTATGTGGATTAGTGGGGTAAATACATGGGGTTATGGGATAGGGCCTGGGTGGGATGCTCTTTTTGAGAGTCGGTGCAGACTTAATGGGCCAATAGCTTCTTTCTACACAGAATTCATACAATGAATTCGTACAATGCTTCCCAATTTTGACGCCACTGACTTCAGGAACTTACTGTGTTGGGAATCACAGGGACAGAATTTACATTCTACCATTCCTCAATCATATCCAATGTCAGCATCTCTTGCTTTTTTACTCATTCAAGGGATGCGAACTTTGTTGGCGAGGCCAGCATTTATTGCCCATCCCTAATTGCCCTGCGATGATTCCAGTAGGCCCTTTACTGCTCCAATGTAAATATGAAAACTACGACTACAAGAGTAGGAAATTCTGTAGCAAGTAACTCACCTCCTGATTCCCCAAAGCCTGTCTTCAAGGCACATCTCAGGCGTGTGATGCAAAAATCTCCATTTGCCTGGATGAGTGCAGCTCCAACAAAATTCATCGAATCATATCATAGAATCCTTACAGTGCAGAAGAGGCCATTTGGCCATCGCGTCTGCATCGACTCTCTGACAGAGTATCTTATCCAGGCCCTCTCCTCTGCCCTGTCTCTGCAACACCGTACATTTACCATGGCTAATCCATCTAACCTACGCATCTTGGGACGTTAAGGGGCAATTTGGCATGGCCAATCGACCTAACCTGCACATCTTTGGATTCAAGATGGACTCAAATTCAAGAAGCCCAAGAGAAAGCAGCTGCATGGCTGGCATCTATCTCATCCACCACCTCCGACATCCCATCAACCACCGATGCAGAGTGACACACAGTGTGTACCATTTACACCGCCGAGGCTCCTTTGACAACACCTTCTGGACCTGTGACCTCCTAGAAGGACAAGGGCAACAGATGCATGGTTATACCACCATCTGCAAGTTTCCCTCGAAAACACACACCATCATGATTGGGAGACATTGCTGCTACTTCCCCGTTGCTGGGTCAAAATCTTGGAACTCCCAGCAAAGTGGGTGTTCAAATTCCACATAGACTGCAGTGGTTCAACACCAGCTTCTCAAGGGCAATGAGGGTTGGGCGATAAATACTGGCCTGGCCAACGATGGCCACATCCAGTGAATAAATAACAAAATGTTAAATACGTCTATTACTTTTACATCAATGCCTTAGCTTCATCTTGCAAAAAAGTTGGGACTTTTTCGAATGAAGGCCGCCTTGTCACCAATAAAAGTAACTGCAGGAAAATCTCAGCAGGTCTGAAAGCATCCGTGGAGAGAGAGTAGAGACAACGTTTCTAGTCTAGATGACCCTTCGTCAGAACTCATCCAGACTCAAAACGTTGGCTCTGTTTCTCTCTCCACAGATGCTGTCAGACCTGCTGATATTTTCCAGCAATTTTCTGTTTTTGTTTTTGTTTCAGATTCCAGCATCCACAGTATCTTGGTTTTATATTACTAAAGTAACTGCTACTCAGTTTGGCCTCAATCAACATGAATATGCCATGTACCATTTAGCTTAATATCTGATGAAAACATAATTATTTTCAAGTAGAGATACTTTATTTATAATATTTCTAATATGAAGTTGTTAACACATTCTGTTTACATGATGTTTATTGAATATAGAGGTGCATATTCTGTGTCCGTCCAAAGACATGGGGCTGGGAGCAGTTTAAAGATTTATAGGGTCACTTTTCTCTGCCCTTCTAAATTGCAATTCACATTCAGCTTGTCAATTTGATGGAAGGAGCTATCATTCTTGTGCTTGGGAAGGGAGGATAGGAAGTAAGTCTCTCACTGTGATAGCACAAAGCTTTCGAACTGCACTCGGCATGATCATTAAGCTTTCAGGGGAAGAGAAAATGTGTTTTTCTGCATTATGACTCACAGCCCCTGTAATTGATGCAAAATGAAAACCAAGATCTGACTTAAAAGACAGCACGGGACAGAAAGCAGATGAAGCTATTGGGCTTGGGGGGTAGCGGGATGGTGTGGGTGGTGGGGAGGGGGGAGTGCGTGGAGGAGAGGAGTGGGGGAGAGATCAGTGTTCAGCAAGTACCTCCAATAGGGATGAGGAGAGAATGAACCAAAATGGCACCAAAGGGGCCTGAGTTCCCTTGAAACAAAGGTATATCACCTGGCAGATTGAGTTGCCTGATGCAGTCACAGTATCACTCAGCAATGAATGAGTACGTGATATATTAATTCAACTGAATAATGCTGAATTCTAAAACCTGTCAGGCTGTGATTTACCACTTTCATATCCTAGTATATTTCTAGCAATTGATTTTTGCACAGCTTTATAATATTCTTCTGTGTTTTTTTCATACTAGAATAGAATCATAGAATCCCTACAGAGCAGAAGGAGGCCATTCGAGACTACACTGATAACAGTCCCACCCAGACCCTATCTCTGTAACACCATATATCTCCCCTGCTAGACCCCATAACACTAAGGGGCAATTTAGCTTGGCCAATCAACCTAACCCGCACATCTTTGGAGTGTGGGAGGAAACCGGAGGAAACCCACGCAGACATGGAGAGAACGTGTAAACTTCACACAGACAGTCACCCTAGGCCGGAATCGAACCCGGGTCCTTGACATTAATACTGGTAAGATATTGCTCCTGAAACGGCCCTCAAAGTTGTATTTGCGATGAACTGGCAGCACTAATGGAGGGCATTTTGACCACAATTGTGAAAGAGTTGCATTTATCACTTTTAACACAGTTGTTTTTCAAGAGGAAATTATTATTGTACACACTATTGCCCAAAGTTATTGGTTTGAGACAGGTTTGAGTTATACTGCTAGCCACTGAATTACATTCCCTCTGGGAAAATTTGCTTGCATACACATACAGAGCTTATCACATTGGCATTTAAATGCTGATCAAACATTAATGAGTTGATAATTCAGTTGGCTGTTTGTTCAGGCTAACTTTAAAAGGTTTCTGAATTGACTGATGGATCATTATTGGATCTCCTGGAAACTCATATAACTTTGGTTTGCAATGTCTGCCACTCCTTCAACTTCATACCCCATGTTTATAGATAATTGGTGTATCGGGGGACCGATCAGGATATAGATGTTGTCTTAAGGACACTTTGGAAATAGAAAATGGCTGTTTGTTCCAATACAAACATCTGATTTGTTTGATCTCAGCCTCACTGCATCTCTGCAAACTTCTTTCAAAAATAATTTGATAATGAGATTCTTAGCTTCGTTAATTTTATTTGTTGCAATGATTTTCCCTTAATAGAATAATTGCTCTACATATTTGTCAGGAGGCATTTTTGCTTGAATTCCGATTTACAACTTAATTTTCTTCATTTTAAAACTATGTTCCTTGGTTTTTGAATTCCTCACCAGTTTGGCAGGTGCTGTGGGCCAGCGTCCCCCACCCCAGAATGGGGGCAGAGGGCGGCAAGGCTGGAAAATAGCAGTGCTGCTGGCGAGGGTGCCAGTTCCCCAAGCCCACTTCCAACACAGGCACTTTTGCCAAAGCAGGTTTGAAACTGGCTGTAATAATTGCACCGAGGCCAGTCTTCCGTCACCATCACCCTTCATTCACAACATGTTCAAGGTGCCGCTCAGCGGCTAGTGCACGGGTCAGCCTCGAGTCTATCGACTGGCGGCTTGAGTGGAGCCAGCTGGTTTGAAAACCCCCGCTCTCCTTCCCTACTGGGCGATCCTCCACTCGCCTAATAGGGGAGCTTGAATACTATGAGGCCCACAGGGAGATCTATTGATGATGCCCTGAGGCTGTCACAACAACCCTCCCCCTTCATGTCCATTTCTTTCCCAATACCCCAGCCATGGGCGGCCCTCTTCCACCCCTTAGTGATCGAGCTGTGTTGGTTGGAGGCAGGATCGGATCAGGGAATATGAAACGGATTGGAGATCTTCCTTTCCAAAGGAAACATCGTAAAGCCATTGCGGCTGGTACTTCCTGAGGGCTTGCTTCAGTTGGGGGGCCGATCTCCTCCACTTCCATCTCAGAATTCATGTTCTTATCTCCTGGAGGGGCAGGCGTAGGATTGGCTTTAGTTGTGGCTCGATGTTGGCAGTGGTTGTCCCCATGGCTGGTAATGAGGCCTGCACTGGCATGGGCTCCCTACTCCTGAGGTTGCCCAGGTGCTTTTTGATAATCTTGCCCTGCACTTGGACATTATAAGACACAGGCCCCGTTTTTCCGTTTGATCCCGGAGACCCATAGAAACCATAGAAGAAACCATAGAAACCCTACAGTGCAGAAAGAGGCCATTCGGCCCATCGAGTCTGCACCAACAACAATCCCACCCAGGCCCTATCCCCGTATCCCTATATATTTACCCGCTAATCCCTCTAATCCTCATATTTACCCGCTAATCCTTCTAATCTACGCATCCCAGGACACTAAGGGGCAATTTAGCTTGGCCAATCAACCTAACCCACACATTTTTGGACTGTGGGAGGAAACCGGAGCACCCGGAGGAAACTCATGCAGACACGGGGAGAATGTGCAAACTCTGCACAGACAGTGACCCGAGCCGGGAATCGAACCCAGGTCCCTGGAGCTGTGAAGCAGCAGTGCTAACCACTGTGCTACCATGCCGCCCAACTGAGGCTGTCTCCAAAGTTCCTCACATGGATTGAGTCACCGGTTTTGAATGGTCTTTCTATCCTTGCAGAATCATAGCACTTCTTCTGGTTCTCTTGTTAGGACTCCATCCTCTCCACCAGGCTTAATCTTGTCTGAAGCCTCCATCCCATTAACTATTCCACTGGGACAATTCCTGTCATTGTGTGACGGGTAGTCCTATAGTCAAATAAAAATCGCACCAGTTTGATCTCAATGGACGCTGCGGGTTGCTTCATCATGCCAAGCTTAAAGGTCTGCCCCACCCTTTCAGCCAACCCATTCAATGACAGGTGCTGTCCTAATGCTTTTGATTCCATTGAAAAGCATTAAGTTCTGGGACTTGGTGCTTGTAAAGGCAGTGCCAATGTCAGAGAGCAGGTATCCTGTGCTTGCAGAAACTTTGTCATAGTCTCTCAATGGTAGCAGGGGAGGTGGTGCAGCTCATGCGATGTATCTCCAACCGTATGGAGTACGCGTTGACTACAATTACAAACCTGGAACACAGAAAGTCCTGGCAAAGTCCACATGTGCTCAACCCAGGATGCTCCAGGCCACTCCCATGGGTATAGGGAGGCTGAGGGGGGGCAGTTTTTGATTGCCTTGGCATGACTCACACTGTCCGACCAAGTCAGTCAAGTCTCCATCAAGACTCCTTACATAGATTCTGGCTAGCATTTTCATCTTCAAAATCCCAGGGTAGCCCTGGTACAATTTCAGAACCTTTTCTATAATTTGGAATCCTGATCGATAGAGGAGTAACTTTTCCCCAAGTTCTGCTCCTCGCAAGGAGCATTCATGTTGGATAGTGTGAGTCCAAAATTGTAATTATAATGAGGATTATGCATACATTTGGCTTAGTTAATATGACAGAAGTGTTTAAACTGATAAAATGATTCAATGGGTAGATGTTCCACTAATAGGGGAATCAAGAACAAAGAGGTGTCACCTTAAAATTCGAGCCAAGTCCATTCAGGAGTGAAATCAGGCAGCACTTTTCCACACGGAGGGTGATAGAAATTTGGAATGCCGTCAGTACAAATTGGGAATGTTGTCACCTTAAAGGCTGTGGAGGTTGTAGATTTCAGGACTGAGATAGGTAAAGAAATCAAAGGAAATGGTGCAAAGGCAGGAAAACTGAGTTGATACAAATCAGGCACAATCTAACGAATGATGGAGCAGGCTCAAGGGGCTGAATGGCCTACTTCATCTGTTATTATTAAACGGAAAGAATTTCAAAGGCATTTCTGAAATGAATCCACCCATATTAGGCCCAGATTCACGTACACTCACTGGAATGTGGTTTGAGACTGATCAAATCTCATTTCTTGCAGCTTCCTTCCAAGTGTCCAGGGCAGAATTCAAACCCAAGTGCCTGAGGTGAAAGGGCAGCAGACTAATTCCCGACACATTGTACACCAATCTTTAAACCGAGTCATCTGCCCACCTCACTGGAAAAGGCAGGCAGTTGGTACAGAAAACCCAAAGATTTATTTGCATTCAGCCTCGGAGGATTGCTATCGAGAGACCAGAAAACAATGATCTTCATTCAGTTTTAGTGGTGAGTCCCCATGGGGCATCTTGAGTTTTGCACACTGCATTGTGTCAGATAAACTGCTTGTTCAGATATGGTCATCAGTTGGGTAATGGGCAGCACGGTGGCACAGTGGTTAGCACTGCTGCCTCACAGCACCAGGGACCCGGGTCTAATACCGGCTTCGGGTCACTGTCTGTTTGGAGTTCTCCCCGTGTCTGTGTGGGTTTTCTCTGGGTGCTCCGGTTTCCTCCCACAGTCCAAAGATGTATGAATTAGATTGATTGGGCATGCTAAATTGCCCCTTAAGTGTCAGGGGTATTAACAGGGTAAATACGTGGGGTTATGGGGATAGGGTCTGGGTGGGACTGTTGTCAGTGCAGGCTTGATGGGCCGAATGGCCTCCTTCTGCACTGTAGGGACTCTATGATTCTAATGCTGTACCTTTCTATTTGCTCCAGCATCTTCTGGACTTTTCCAATTGTGCTTATGCAAAGAGGCAATGATTGGGAAATAACACATTCAGCATTCTGTGTTAAATTAGTTGCATGTGTTTTGTTACTAAAAATTCTTATGTTAAACTGTCACCAACACTGTTAATTCAGGAATGCTGCTTCAATCAGCCAGATTTAACTGAGATTTATCTTAAACTGCCTCTGTGTTTAAGAAAATTAAAGGCTTCACAGATGAATCCTCACTCACTGTCAGCTTATTAATGATACACATCGAACTGTTTGTTCAAAGAGATCCTCTGGGCAAAAACCAAAGCAGTGCTGAAGGTGTACAGCAACTCGTATAGCACCGTTAATGTAGAAAAGCATAAATGCTGGGTCAAAGTGGCAATTGAGCTTGATTGAAGAGACAGGTTTTAAGATATTGTTGTTGGGGTACCCAAAGTGATCAGTCCTGTGAAGAAAACTCAAAGACAATACAAGACTCACAAAGCCAGTGTTTCTGAGCCAAAGACGTAGCTTTATTAAACCAGCAGCTGCTCGGAGACCATCAGAGGGTCGAGTCAGCTCTCGGGTGCAGCAGCCAGACCTCTCTGAATAGATCTGATCTTTACAATTCTAAACAGATCAATTATAGGTTTTCTTATCAATCATTCCCACCTTACATTAGCTTAAAATCAATCATCTTTAATAGGCACAAATCAATAATAATCCTGTCATGCACCTCAGCCAATTGCATCTCACCATCCAGCAAAATGATATCTCATTTGTCCATGAAATCCAGACGCTAACTCCCATCTTGGCAAAAGTCACTTCCCCAATGCCAGGTTACCCAAGACGCTCACTATAGGGGTCAAAGTGAACTATCCCACTGGATCATTGCCTGACTGGACAGACACATAATCCTGCATCTGGGCACGTTTCCACCCTGAGTCTGGACAATGAATACACCTATTCATAAAGTTACAATATTTTTGTTCCCGCATAAGAAACTTTCTGATGTGAATTTTGCTAACTACAGGGTTCCCAGGACTTTGGTTCTGAATTATTCACCTTTACCATCACACCTTGCAGTAACTTGCCCTCGGCAGAAGTGAACAATAATTTATACAATATTTGAAATACATTTAAAATATCAGCATATATGTTTTAAATCATAATTACTTGTTTCATTATCTTATTGCATTCACATGTGTGCAACCTATTCTCTTGTTTGGTTACAATCTTGTTTTAAGAATCATTTAACTCTTTGCCAGTAATCGTGTCAATGTCTTTATGTCTACTCTCTGAAACCTTTATTGATTCATTGGAAATTCCCCACATCAGATATGAAGCAGAATACCCAGTGTACTATCAGTCTGCTATTGTTCAGGTCACCCATGAACAGTCTGAAATGTAGACAATGTGTGTTTTAGTTATGTGCACATTACACCTTCAATGGTGTAATGATAATGTACAATAATATACTGAACATCGGTAAAATAGAAAAATGAATCATCTAATAATAAACTATTCTGATTTCAGTTCTAATAAATTTAAATGAAATTTACTTTTGGGAAGACTGAAGCATTGTTTTCGATTGTGACTCTAAACTGCGTTCCTATTTTTCTTTATTCATTCTTGGGACACGGGCTTCGCTGGCTGGCCAGCATTTATTGCCCATCCCCAGTTGCCCGAGGGCAGTTAATGACACCAACCTTCTCCCTGGTAACAGTCTGAGATTAAGCCAGACTGTTCACAAATTCGGTTTGACCTTGGGACGAGTTACCGACCTCATCTTCACACCATCAGCAAGATCACCCACCTCCATAATATCGTCCAACTCCCTCCAGCCACCCACCCTCACTCACATGCTGCTGAAACCCTCACTCATGCCTTCATTATCTCTAGACTTGACTATTCCAAAGATCATAGAATGAATCATAGAATCCCAACAGTACAGGAGGCCAATCGGCCCTTCAAGTCTGCACTGACAACAATCCCACCCAGGCCCTATCCCCGTAACTCATGTATTTAATCTCCCCCTGACATTAAGGGACAATTTAGCATGGCCAACGCACCTAACCCACACATCTTTAGACTGTGGGAGGAAACTGGAGCACCCGGAGGAAACCTACGCAGACACCGGGAGAACGTGCAAACTCCACACAGACAGTGACCCAAGCTGGGAATTGAACCTGGGTCCCTGGCACTATGAGACAGCAGTGCTAACCATCATGCCACCGATCTCATACATCGTATCTTCTGTAAACCTCAAGTCATCCGAAACTCTGCTGTCCTTGCCTGAACTCCCACCAAGTCCTGTTCCCCTATCACCCCTGTGCTCGATGACCTACATAGAACCATAGAAAATTACAGCTCAGAAACAGGCCTTTTGGCCCTTCTTGTCTGTGCCGAACCATTTTATGCCTAGTCCCACTGACCTGCACTTGGACCATATCCCTCCACACCCCTCTCATCCATGAACCCGTCCAAGTTTTTCTTAAATGTTAAAAGTGATCCCGCATTTACCACTTTATCCGGCAGCTCATTCCACACTCCCACCACTCTCTGCGTGAAGAAGCCCCCCCTAATATTCCCTTTAAACTTTTCTCCTTTCACCCTTAACCCATGCCCTCTGGTTTTTTTCTCCCCCAGCCTCAGCGGAAAAAGCCGGCTTGCATTCACTCTATCTATACCCATCAAAATCTTATACACCTCAATCAAATCTCCCCTCAATCTTCTACGCTCCAGGGAATAAAGTCCTAACCTATTCAATCTCTCTCTGTAACTCAGCTTCTCAAGTCCCGGCAACATCCTTGTGAACCTTCTCTGCACTCTTTCAATCTTATTTACATCCTTCCTGTAACTAGGTGACCAAAACTGTACACAATACTCCAAATTCGGCCTCACCAATGCCTTATATAACCTTACCATAACACTCCAACTTTTATACTCGATACTCCGATTTATAAAGGCCAATGTACCAAAGGCACTCTTTACGACCCTATCCACCTGTGACGTCACTTTTAGGGAATTCTGTACCTGTATTCCCAGATCCCTCTATTCAACTGCACTCTTCAGAGTCCTACCATTTACCCTGTACGTTCTTCTTTGGTTTGTCCTTCCAAAGTGCAATACACTGGTTCCCAGTCAAGCAACATCTTGACTTTAAAATTCTGATCCTGTTTTCAAATCCCTCCAGGGCCTCTTCCCTCCCTGTGATCCCCTCCAGCCCTTACAACGCTTCGAGATGCCTGTTTATCTAATTCTGGCTTCTTGAGCATTCCTGATTTCCATCACTTCACCACTGCTGGCCACACCTTCAGCTGCCCAAACCCTAAGCCCTGCAATACCCTCCCAAAACCTTAAAAGGGTCTTTTAAGAGATTTTTGGATAAGTTCATGGAAGTTAGTAAGATAGAGGGTTATAGGTAAGCCTAGTAGGTAGGGACATGTTCGGCGCAACTTGTGGGTCGAAGGGCCTGTTTGTGCTGTAGCTTTTCTATGTTCTATGTTTTATGTTCTAAAACCTCTTGGTCTCTCTACCTTGTTTTCCCCATCTAAGCCACACCTTGAGGATCCGCCTTAGGGAATAAGGAATATGGGGGAAGGGGGGAATCAGGTTATTGAATTTGATAATCAGCCATGATGAAAATGAATGGCAGAGCAGGCTCGAAGGGCCGAATGGCCTACTCCTGCTTCTAGTTTCTATATTTCTATGTTAAAATGTACCTCCTTGACCAAGCTATTGGCCATCTGCCTCAATACTGCCTTGTCCTGCTTGGAATCATATATTATCTTATAATGCTTCTGTGAAGTGCCTCAGAATGTTTTATTATATTAAAGACACTATATAAATATAAAGGCGCACAGTGCTAAAGTGGTTAGCACTGCTGCTTCACAGCTCCAGGGAACCAGGTTCAATTTTGGCCTTGGGTCACTGACTATGTGGAGTTTGCACATTCCCCCCATGTCCGGGTGCTCCGGTTTCCACCCACAATCTAAAGATGTGCGGGTTAGGTTGATTGGCCATGCCCCTTAGTGTTAAGAGGGTTAGTAGGGTAAATATGTGGGGTTATGGGGATAGGGCCCTCTGCGACTGAATCTTGAACATCCTAACTCACAGACCACAATCAGTAAGGATAGGCAACAACACCTCCTCCACGATCATCCTCAACACCGGTGCCCCACAAGGCTGTGTTCTCAGCCCCCTACTATACTCCTTGTACACCTATGACTGTACGGCCAAATTCCCCTCCAATTCAATTTTCAAGTTTGCTGACGACACCACCATAGTGGGTCAGATCTCAAACAATGATGAGACAGAGTACAGGAATGAGATAGAGAATCTGGTGAACTGGTGCAGCAACAATAATCTCTCCCTCAATGTCAACAAAACAAAGGAGATTGTCATCAATTTCAGAAAGCGTAAAGAAAAACATGCCCCTGTCTACATCAATGGGGACAAAGTGGAAAGGGTCGATAGCTTCAAGTTTTTAGGTGTCCAGATCACCAAACAACCTGTCCTGGTCCCCCCCATGCCAACACTATAGTTAAGAAAGCTCACCAACGCCTCTACTTTCTCAGAAGACTAAGGAAATTTGGCATGACAGCTATGAATCTCACCAACTTTTACAGATGCACCATAGGAAGCATTCTTTCTGGTTGTTTCACAGCTTGGTATGGCTCCTGCTCTGCAAGGATCTACAAAAGGTCGTGAATGTAGCCCAATCCATCACGCAAACCAGCCTCCTATCCATTGAATCTGTCTACACTTCCCGCTGCCTCGGCAAAGCAGCCAGCGTAATTAAGGACCCCACGCACCCCGGACATTCTCTCTTCCACTTCTTCCTTCGGAAAAAAGTCTGAGGTCACGTACCAACCGACTCAAGGACAGTTTCTTCCCTGCTGCTGTCAGACTTTTGAATGGACCTACCTCACATTAAGTTGATCTTTCTCTACACCCTAGCTATGACTGTACATTCTGTACTCTCTCACTTCCTTCTTTATGAACGGTCTGTATGTTTTGTCTGTATAGCGTGCAAGAAACAATACTTTTCGCTGTATGATAATACATGTGACAATAATAGATCAAATCAAAAGGCCTGGGTGGGGATTGTTGTTGGTGCAGGCTTGATGGGCTGAATGGCATCCTGCACTGGAAGGGATTCTATGATCCTATGTAGTAGTTGTTGTTTTACATCTGAAAAAATATTCTATCGCCTAACCCCCGAATGCCAGTAAAAACTGAGAAACTAGAATACTGGTTTGGTTCAGAGCAATAGTCTTATTTCCCCATTTTCACTTCTGGCACTGTGTGGGGTGCCACACTCAGAGGTTTTTTTCTGGCAGACAATCTAAACTACAACGTTGTCATCCTAATTCCAATCTGATCTCTTTTCAAATGATGTTTCTCCACGAGGAGTGCAGGACACCTGAATTTATATTTTAAATTTCTGGGTGAAATCGTTGGAAGCGGCCCTGAAAAAATGGAATGGGAAAGGTGCGCCACCTACTGCTATTTTATAAAAGTGCAACTTTTCGACTGCCAGTGTCAGTGTCTCCCCACCTCCTGCATGTACTGAAACTATGATCATCAGCATCCCCGCCCCACCCACAATAAAAAGAAATGTTTCCGCTGTGGAAAAATAAAAATATAGAAACAGTATTGATAACTACAAACTACATCTAACTTTTAACATTTAACTTAGGTGTCCAGATCACCAACAACCTGTCCTGGTCCCCCGCATGCTGACGCTATAATTAAGAAAGCCCACCAATGCCTCTACTCTCTCAGAAGACTAAGGAAATTTGGCATGTCAGCTACGACTCTCACCAACTTTTACAGATGTACCATAGAAAGCATCCTTTCTGGTTGTATCACAGCTTGGTATGGCTCCTGCTCTGCCCAAGACCACAAGGAACTACAAAAGGTCGTGAATGTAGCCCAATCCATCAGGCAAAGCAGCCTCCTATCCATTGACTCTGTCCACACTTCCCACTGCCTCGGCAAAGCAGCCAGCATAATTATGGACCCCACGCACCCCGAACATTCTCTTTTCCACCTTCTCCTGTTGGGAAAAAGATACAAATGTCTGAGGTCACATATCAACTGACTCAAGAACAGCTTCTTCCCTGCTGCCGTCAGACTCTTGAATGGACCTACTCTGCACTAAGTTGATCTTTCTCTACACCTTAGCTATAACTGTAACACTACATTCTGCACTCTCTTGTTTCTTTCTCTATGAACGGTATGCTTTGTCTATATCGTGCGCAAGAAACAATACTTTTCACTCTATACTAATACATGTGACAATAATAAATCAAATCAAGCTTTGAAGTGTTTGGAAGACAAGATTCAAGATAACATTTAAATCAGTTGCATAGAATTTAGTTCCAAAACAAATCAATTTTCCTGAATTGGTCCATGTTGGTGTTTATATTCCACACAAACATCCTCCCACATCAATTATTTAACCCCGTCAACATATCTTTTACTCTTTTCTTCCTCACGTGCCTCGCTTTCTTCCCCTTAACTGTGTACATACTATTCGCCTCAAGTACTCGTGACAGTGACATCACCTCAGTTCGCCTCGCCATGACAGTGAGTGCCACATTCTCACCAATCTATGGGCAAAGAATCTGCTCCTGAATGCCTATTGGATTTATTAGTGATCACCTTACGGTTAAAAGCTTCTTAATTTTGCATAAAAGCAAATTACTGCGGATGCTGGAATTGGAATCAAAAGAGAAAATGCTGGAAAATCTCAGCAGGTCTGGCAGCATCTGTAAGGAGAGAAAAGAGCTGGCGTTTTGAGTCCAGATGACCCTTTGTCAATGCTGTGACAAAGGGTCAGCTTTGACAAAGGGTCATCTGTACTTGAAACGTCAGTTCTTTTCTCTCCTTACAGATGTGCTGAGATTTTCCAGCATTTTCTTTTTGGGTTCTTAATTTTGGACTTCCCCACAAAATATTATGGTGCAATATTTCAGATTTAACTGTTCAGATAAAAATGCAATTGGGAGAAATCCTCATGGGCACAAAATGCTATCATGTACCTACTGAGGCCTATCTGACTTTCCCAAGGCGGGGACTAATGCACCACAGGCCACGTCTGTATGTCGTGGGAAGGTTTGTCCAACGTTACGGCTGCTTCCTCAGTGTGCACCTGAAGACACTGAATTGATCTCACATCATGAAATCTTTTGTTGTCTAATCTCGCTGGCCCTTCACCCTATGATGTGGAGATGCCGGCGTTGGACTGGGGTAAACACAGTAAGAAGTCTAACAACACCAGGTTAAAGTCCAACAGGTTTATTTGGTAGCAAAAGCCACTAGCTTCTGAAAGCCACGAGCCTCCGAAAGCTAGTGGCTTTTACTACCAAATAAACCTGCTGGACTTTAACCTGGTGTTGTGAGACTTCTCACTGCCTTCACCTTATCACAGACCTTCCCCTTGGTGTTTTATTCCATCCTTCCTCCTTTCATTTGCTCCGAAACTATTACGTTTCTAACTTTTCCCAGGTCACAGGTTAACTCCGTTTATCTCTTCACTGATACTGGCAGAACACCTGTGCGTTTGCCGCGTTTTCTGTTTTTATTTCACATTGAATTGCCGCTAACCTGATGTTACACAGCCTGAACGGCAGATCTGACGCCAAGAGTCACAAATTTGGACCATAAATGAGTAGAGGAGTGACATTAAGGAGGAGGAGGAAGAGAGGAGGAGTGACATCAAGGAGGAGGAGAGGGGGAGTGACATCAAGGGGGAGGAGGAGGAGAGGGGGAGTGACACCAAGGGGGAGGAGGAGGAGAGGGGGAGTGACATCAAGGGGGAGGAGGAGGAGAGGGAGAGTGACATCAAGGGGGAGGAGGAGGAGAGGGGGAGTGACATCAAGGGGGAGTACAGTGGAGGGTCCCATTGCTCAGTGTTGGAAATGCTAACTGCTTCTAGTTTTCGTGAGCGACTTGGATTCACAGAGTCATTGCAAAGTGACCAAATTTGCTAATGATACCCCAAACTAGAGGAGACAGTGTGGAAAATACTGTAAGGATTGAATAAAAACTGACAAGCGTAAAATAGGAAGTAAAATAAGTCACGCACAGAGACTATGCCGGAATTTTACCGTCCTGACCCCCCACGGGAATCGGAGCGGGTGAGTGGTGGACTGTGGAAAGGTCCGTTGACCTCGGGCGGGATTTTATGGTTTTGAAACACCTGCAGCTGAAGCCAAGATACTTGGGAGTGTTGGTTTACTCAACACAAAATCTGTCCAATTGAAGCAGAACTGAAGCCAACAAGGTCAATACAATATTGAAATATGTACCCAAAACAGGGGAATACCGTCACAGCTGATCAAATCCAGGTCTATATGTGGGATGTTGCTGATGTATGATGGCTACCATGTTCTCCTCGATAACTAAAGCCATTGCACTTTGGACGTGAAGAGTTCTGAGAAGGCTTGGTGTGACAAAGTGCTGTGGAAGTATTACTATTTCCTCATCGATACAACAATCAGTGCCTTTAAATTGAACTTTTTAATTCAATGATTACTGTTAAGTACCAATGCACTACCACATGGTGTCAGTGGAATCACAATGTTCTGCAGGCAAGCAGAGACAACAGAATAATTGAATACATGGATGATAATGAATCGTGTGGTAAAGTCAGGATCTTAGAATACATGAATTTGATTGCAAGTGGACCAGGGAGATTGGCAATGTGAACCACATTGAAAAGTGGCTTTCAATATACGTGAATGTGCAGCTGTAAACATAAAGTTTATTTCTAAGTGTCACAAGTTGGCTTACATTAACTATGCAATGAAGTTACTGTGAAAATCCCCTAGTCGCCACACTCCAGTGCCTATTCGGGTACACTGAGGGAGAATTTAGCATGGCCAATGCACCTAACCAGCGCTTCTTTCAGACTGTAGGAGGAAACTGGAGCACCCATGCAGACACGGGGAGAGTGTACAGACTCCACACAGACAGTCACCCAAACCAGGAATCAAATTTAGGTCCCTGGCGTTGTGAGGCAGCAGTGCTAACTATTGGGCCACCGTGCCACTCTAAAAAATGCACATATTAGATATAGAGAATCGAATAAAACTGTACAAAACTGAAGCCGCAATAATAAGGAGACAAATCTTTAGTGCAACCCCATCCTAGAATATTGTGTAAAATTCTGATACCCCATTCCTAGAGAGTCATCCTGGCTCTTCAGAGGACACAGAGCATAACAAGGATGAGGCCCAGAATATGCACATTGAGCTATGGAGTAGGCTTCCTGCTTTGAATTTGAATGAATGGACAGGGGAATTCATTCAGGAATTTAAAATTATTAAGCGCTCGATAAAATACAAGTGGATAGATTGCTTGAGACAGAGGGGCCAGGGAAAATTAAGGGCCACACATCATAGTGGGTTTAGATAACCAGAAGCGATAGGATAGGTTGACTCTTTCCAATCCTTTCAAATTGTGAAAGAGTAGGAGCTGGGGAGGAGCAAAAGGATTTAAAAGTTTATGGGTGAGATTTTCCAGCCGGGCTCTCCCCAAGGCCGGATGATCCCGCCCGAGGTCAACAGACCTTTGCATGGTCCGTGTCCCACCTGCTACAATTTTCGTGGTGGGCGGAACGGGAAACTTCCGCCCCATGTACACAAATTACTGAAAACTTGTGGACAGATTCGAAAAATAATCAAGAAGTCTAATGAAGTATTGGCCTTTATTTCAACTTTTCAGAAGTGAGGAAGTGATGTTTCCATGACACAGATCCTTGGTTAGACCCCATCTAGAGTACTCTACTTAGTGTGCACATGACACCTTTGGAAATCGGTCTTTAATTTGCACCGATTCATCAGATTGGTACCAGGGCTGAAAGAGTTAATACATGCGACAGGTTGCACAAACTTGATTGTATTCCATTTAATTCAGAAGATAATGAGGAGAGCCAATGACGGTCTTAATAATCATAAAGGGATTCGATAGGGTGAATACAGAGAAAGTCTTTCCCTGGGTGGGAGAATCCAGAAAAATTGGATTCAGTCAGATTAAATTTAGTGCCAGGAGTGAAATCAGGAAACACTTTTTGGTGCAGAAAGTAACAGAAATCTAGAATTCACTCCCCCAAAAGTTGGGGGATGCTGGGGCAATTTGTAATTTTCAAGGTTGAAATCAAGGTCAATTTTAATGTGAAATTGAAAATGGGAAGATTCTTGAAAAGCAGGCACAAGGTGACAAGGCATAGAGAGGTGAACAGAGGATCTGTCCTTAGGCAGATCATTGGTACTAGATTAATAGATTTTTAAAATTTAGTTAAAGGATTCAAGGAATATAAGAGCAAAGTTGGTTAAACAGGGGTACAGATCAACCACTGAATGGCTGAACAGGCTCAAGAGACTGAAAGGTCTACTTTATTGAGACATAAAGTAGGCCATTCGGCCTATCGAGTCTGCTTTGCCATTCAATGAGATCATGACTGATCTGATATGAATATCCTCAACTCCACTTTCCTGCCTTATCCCCATAACCCTTGATTCCTTTATTGACTTAGCATGGCCAATCCACCTCACCTGCACATCTTTGGATGTTACGGGGAACAGGTCTGGGTGGGATTGTCCCTTAGTGTCAGGGGGATTATGTGGGGTTACAGGAATAGGGCCTCGGTGGGATTGTTGTCGGTGTAGACTGAATGGGCCGAATGGCCTGCTTCTGCACTGTAGGGATTCTATGATATAGGATTCTCAGAGGGTTTGACAGGATAGATGCTGAGAGGTTGTTGTTTCCCTTTGTGGGAGAGTCTAGAACCGGAGGGCATAATCTCAGAGTAAGGGGTCATCCATTTAAGACTGAGATGAGGAGAAATTTCTTCTCTGAGGACAGTGAATCTGTGGAATTTCTTACCGCAGAGGATTGTAGGGGCTGGGTCATTAAGTATGTTCAAAGCGGAGATCGACAGATTTTTAACCAATAAGGGAATCAAGGGTTATGGGGATAAGGCAGAAAAGTGGAGTTGAGGATTATCGTATCAGGTCAGTCATGATCTCAATGAATGACAGAGCAGTCTCGATGGGCCGAATGGCCTACTTCTGCTCTTATGTCTTTTAGACTCTGTTCTTATGTTCAAAACATTTACTGTGCGTTTTTGAAAAAAAAGAGATGAACATTGCAGCAGGGCAGTGAGATAATAATTCTGGCAAAACCGGGAAGCACTCCAGGGATTTGCCTGAATGCATTGTAGTATTTTGAAGTGTGGTCACTGTTGTAATGAAGTGGTGGGGGTGGGGGAATGGTATATGGGAATGAGTTTAGCAGATAGTGGTGTGAATGTGTGCATGTGTGTGTGTGTGTGTGTGTGTGTGTATCGGCCTGATGGCCATTTCTCAATGTGATGTAACATTAAAACATCAAACTGAATTAGAAGTAAACATTGTACTACCTAGTGATTATAAAACCAAGACTGCTGGATTCACTTGATTTTTCTTAATGGGTAAATCCTGGAACATGTTGCAAAAGGCAAGTTAAGCTCTTTAAGGCATATTTACACAGCTGAGATTATATTAATTTTAAGGGAAACAAAGCTTGCTCCATTTAAATTCTAAATTCAAACAAAGTGAGACGCTAATGTGAAACTGACAATTCAGTTTCCATCTGTGACTATGAATGCAAAGACACAAATATAATCTGTGTAGTTTGTAGTTAGGTTGAGAATATAGCATCTCCTAAGGAAATAGATAAACATTTGAAGCAGAGAGATAAAGGGGCTACTGAGAGGCAGCATGATAGTCAGATTAATCATGAACTTTCCTTCCAAGGATCCTAGTACAGATACAACTTGCAGTCAAAAACCCCTTTGTCCTCCTATTCCATACTCTTTGATTTTATATGGGGTGGGGGGTGGAGGGTGGGGGGTGGGGGGGGGGGGGGGGGGGGGGGGACTCCTCGGAACTTTATTTGCTCTGTCTGTGCCACATCACCGAAAGTGCAATGGAATCTCTTTTATGCATTAATGCCACACATCTGGTGGAAGTAATACCAACAAAGATGGAAGGAAACATCCCTATTTTTAAAAAATTCATTTTCTTTTCATGGGATTCGAATCCCGCCACGGCAGAGAGTGGAATCTAAATTCAGTAAAAATATCTGGAATTAAGAATCTATTGATGACCATTGTCGATTGTCAGAAAAGCCCATCTGGTTCACTAATGTTCTTTACGGAAGGAAAACTGCCGTCCTTAACTGGTCTGGCCTACACGTGACTCCAGAGCCACAGCAATGTGGTTGACTCTTATAGAAACATAGAAGATAGGAGCAGGAGGAGGCCATTCAGTCCTTCGAGCCTGCTCTACCATTCATCACAATCATGGCTAATCATCTAACTGAATAGCCTAATCCTGCTTTCTCCCCATATCCTTTGATCCCATTCACCCCAAGTGCTATATCTAGCTGCCTCTTGAATATATTCAATGTTTTGTCATCAACTACTTCCTGTGGTAATGAACTCCACAGGCTCACCACTCTTTGGGTGAAGAAATGTCTCCTCATCTCCGTCCTAAATGGTCTACCCTGAATCCTCAGACTGTGACCCCTCCTTCTGGACACCCCTGCCATCGGGAACATCCTTCCTGCATCTCAATTGCTTTCTGAAATGGCCTAGCAAGCCACTCGCTTCAAGGGCAACTAGAGATGGGCAATAAATGCTGGCTTTCCCAGTGACGCCCATGTCCCACTAATGAATTTTGAAAACGTGGGCATCGTTGGCTAGGCAATAATTCACTGCCCATCCCTAATTGTCTTTGAGAAGGTGGTGACTGGTGGAGAAGGTACTCCTGTTGTACGTGGTTCTCTATGCATGAAGTGCAGAGTGTCCATACTTCTGATCGCTAAAAGAGGTTGCATTGTGAAGCACAGAGATGATCCCTCCATCAGACTGATTTCCTATGGCATCACCACCTCAGCTAAAAGTTAATGGTGGCATTTTACAAGAAAATCCATAACCGAGGTTCATTACTGTCAAAATATCACGAATGAAGTAGAACCACAGGAAAACTTGAGTGGATCTGCAAAAGGTTAGATAATATCATTAACCTCTTGTACAGCTACACGACTTGGATTTCATGGTGGGACGCACTTTATATGACTGCCAAAGATGTAAACATATTCCCTCTGGAGAAACAGCAAAACATTCACTCTTTCAAGCAAAACCATTCTCAAATCTTGACATTCTTTACAAAGGCAAGTAAAGAAATGTGTGATGACTCAAATCCCTGGATAAAAAATTATAATTGAATCGAAAAAGAGCAGTGTTTGGTATTAAAGTGGAAAAATGGTCCCTCTATAGGGAATATCTTTGCCTATTTGGCCATCGCATTAAAGGCCTCCAACCATAAAATCAAAAGATGACATGACCGCCACACCCCTGCCCTCCATCACCTGCCTGTAACGGTCAGAGTGCATGGTGTTACTTCTCTTTGTGTAAATCAGTCAAACTCCAACTTCTGTGCCAATGCAAAGATATCCGTAGGTATAAAACAGACTTGGGGACCTACTCGAGATGCGGGCTGGAATTCTCCGAGGCTGGGATTATCTGGTCCTGTTGCTATGAACGGAGATTTGGCTGAGTGCCAAATTCTCCGTTCTCACTGGCAGCGGTAAAGGGGCATGCGAGACCTAAACCCGGTAAAAGCTCCACTGAGGGGTTATCTCACACCGGCCTCAGTTCTTATCACTAAGACTCCAGCCCATTATAAGGACTGTCCATTGGATGTCCTGGGTATATTTGACCTGGCGCCATGTTACTTCATGGGGTCCAGAGTCAATGTTCAGCAATCCCAGGGCAAATCCCTCCCAACTGGTGATAGGTGACCCATCCAATTTCATTCCTGTTTGGACCATTTGTAGCGGTTGAATACAACTGAGTGGCTTGCTAGGCCATTTCAGAAGGCAGTTGAGAGTCAAGCACATTGTTGTGGCTCTGGGATCACATGTAGGCCAGACCAGTTTCTCACTCAGTTTCTGAGTGAGTGCACACACAAGCATCATCCCAATGACTGAGGTTGGAATTATTGGGTTTTGAACTGAAGGCAGCATTGGCCAAACAATTTCCTATCTGCCCTACTGATTATCAACGGATAAATTGCTGGAAATAAGGTGCAGTATTTCAACAAGGAAAAAGAAGATGTGAGTTGGTGTAATAACAATGTCTTCTTTGACCTCAGTCTCCACTGAGATAGTGTCTGTGCTGGTTCTGTTGCTGAGGATCACGGTTTACATGTTATAATGGAGTCAGCTGAGGACAGACTCCATAAACTTACAGTTGACAGAGTTAAAGAGTGAGATTTTACAGCCCCACTGAAGTCGTGGAGTTTTGAGCACATTGTTGCATTTTATGGCCCCCCCATGACAGGGCCGTGAAAGTCCTGCCAAAGGTTTTAATGAGGTCAAAAAAGTCATGTGCAACAGTTGGTGCTGTTCCTTGAATTTGCAGCACAGTGAAGATCATGTCTATGGTGCTTCTCAATGGGTGAACACCACACTATGATTGTGGAAGCAGCTCTTCATAGAATCATAGAGTCCCAACAGTGCAGAAGATATCATTCAGCCCATTGAGTCTGCATCAGCTCTCAAACAGAGTATCTTACCCAGGCCCACTGCCCTGCCCCCTATCCCTGTATCTCCACACACTTCCCATGGCCAATCCACCTAACCTGCACATCTTTGGATTGTGGGAGGAAACTGGAGCATCAGGAGGAAACCCACACGGACACAGGGAGAATGAGCAAACTCTGCACAGACAGTGATCCAAGGCTAGGATTGAACCCATGTCCCTGGCACTGTGAGGCAGCAGTGCAAACCATTGTACTTTCCTCAGTTACAGAAAAGAGACAAATGTAAAGGACCCTTGCAATGATCTTCCCTCTGTAGTTACCCCAATTGAACTTGTCTCCCTTAATGAACTTGTCCCTGAGGTCCCCCAGCTTGTCCTCTTCCCAGATGAAGGAATATGGGATTGAGCAGCCATGCCAGGAGTGTATTTCTGCCGTGTTTTAGAATTTTGGCAAGGATTCCATTTGGGCTCCCTCTTCCTCCTGAGGCTGCTGTGTAGCTGACGATGTGGCAGTTCTTGGATATCTGAAAGCATAGAAGCAGAAATGGAGGTTTTTGGTAAGGATTGGATAATGTTGGGGGGTGGTAAACAAATGTTGGTACGGTGGCACAGTGGTTAGCACTGCTGCCTCACAGCGCCAGGGACCCGGATCACTGTCTGTGCGGAGTCTGCATATTCTTCCCGTGTCTGCGTGGGTTTCCTCCGGGTGCTCCGGTTTCCTCTCACAGTCCAAAGATGTGTGGGTTAGTTGGATTGGCCATGCTAAATTGCCCCTTAGTGTCAGGGGGACTAGCTAGGGTAAATGCATGTGGTTATGGGGATAGGGCCTGGGTGGGATTGTAGTCAGTGCAGATGCGATGGGCCAAATGGCCTCCTTCTGCACTGTATGATTCTATGATTCTATGACCCATGGTGGCACCATCTGCAGATTTCATTTCTTGCTCAATTCATTGACGCTTAGTTTGGGTTTCACCAGGGCCACACAGCTCCGGAGCTCTTTACAAATCTAAACATGGACAAAAGAGCTAAACTCATGCGGTGAGGTGAGATTGATTGCCTTTGACATCAAGGCCAAATTTGACCAAGTGTGGCATTAAGGAGCCCTAGCAAAACTGAAGTCAATGGAATTCAGGGGGAAAACTCTCCACTGGTTGGAGTCATACCTAGCACAAAGGAAGATGGTTGTTGGTCATAGAGTCATTGAATCATGGAGACATACAGCACAGAAACTGGCCCTTCGGCCAGTCGATGTCGATCATGGTGCCCTCCCAGCTAATCCCAATGCCTGCGTTTGGCCCATATCCCTCTAATCCTTTCCCATCCATGTACTTATCCCAATGCTTTTTAAATGTTGCTATTGAACCTGCCTCACCCACTTTCTCTGGCAACTCATTCCATATATGCACCACCCTCTGCATGAAGAAGTTGTCCCTCAGGTCCCTTTTAAGTCTTTCCCCTCTGTGGTGATATAAACAGGGCCTAGTTTTAAGGCTGATAAAATTGGATATCCTAAATTAAAGAATTGAAATCAAACACAGTCAAACCGCAGGCAGGCCAATTGTACAATACACAAATGTGTCTGGGCCTGACCCATCAACCACCCATCAAAGGTCGTTACACTCTACTTGAGACTTAGCAGGAGATCATGGCACCTCATTGAAATGCATCGGTCTATTGTTAGAAGCCCAGATCGGGCCAGACTTTCTGTCACCAAGAGATCCTGTAGAAACCTTACCTGATAACAAGTTTAACAACATGGAGATGGACACCTGGGGGGCGGACCCTGGTGTCCTGTCAGGCAGACATCAAGAAACCCACTGGGTATTGGAACCCCCTCCTGGGACCTCATTGGCCAGAAGCCAGAGAAGTTTCTGGAAAGGCAAGCAGGCTGGGGATAAAGGGACACACTCAGAGGCACAAGGAGCGAAGACTCGACAGGGGAGGCGGCCGTGACCATTCGGAAGACTGACCAGAGAAGGAAGGAAGGAAGAAGCGGCCATCGAGACTCACCTTCGTGACGACAGACCAGAGGGACTCAGAGAATCGGGCCTGCAGTTTAACCAAGCCATCTTTACGGGTAGTATACTTGGATCTGGGGTATCCTCTTGTTTTATGTGGGTAATTTAAGGGTTAATAGTGTTATTATTAATAAACTTGTTGAACCTTTACTTGTGTTTGTCCTTGTCCACCTTGCAAATAAGGGCACCGGGGTAAAACCTTGGAGTAAGTAAACTGGTTGAAAGTATCTGAGAATTAACAGGTACAACACCTCTCACCTTAAACCTATGATCCCTAGTTTTCAATTCCCCTTCCCTGGGAAAAAGACTATGTGCGTCCATCCTATCCATGATTTTATGCACCTCAATAAGGTCACCCCTCATTCTCCTACATTCCAAGGAATAAAGTCCTAGCTCAGCCAACCACTCCCTTTTACTCAGGCCCAATAGTCTTTGTAACAATCACATAAATCTTCTTTGCACTCTTTCCAGTTTATCAATGTCTTTCCTATAACAGGGTGACCCAAACTGTGCAAAACACTCCAGAATACTGGTGTTGAAGATCAATCACTTCAATCCCAGGACATCATGCAGGGGTCCTTCAGTGTAGTTTACGAGGCACAACTATTTCATCATTTACCTTCACCTTATCATGTGGTCAGAAGTGTGGATGTTCGCTGATAATTGTACAATGTTCAATACCATTTGTGACTCCTCAGACACTGAAACGATCCATGCTGATATGCAGCAAGATCTGGACAATAATATTCAGGCTCGTGGTGATACATGGCAAGTCAAGTGCCAGGCAATGACCCTATCCAACAAGAGAGAATTCAACTATCTCCTCTTGACACTCAATGGCATTTCCATTGTTGAATCTGCCACTATCAACATCCTTGGTTTATCATTGACTAGAAACTGAACTGGACCAGTCAATATCATGTGCCAGCTGCCTCTTCTTCTCCCACTTCCCCCAATACTTCTTGCCCAACACTAGCTCACCCAATATAAACTGCCAGGCTTCCCAATTGGCATTGGCCTCCCCCTACCATGGGTAAAATATCAGCAGGATTGGGATGGTGTGCTTAATTAGCTAATAACTGGCCACTTAAGGACCCCACTGGGCCCAAAGGCCTACTAACATCTTGGGGGTTACCAATGACTAGAAACTGAATTGGACTTGCCATCTAAATACTGTAGCTACAAGAGCAGGTCAGAGGCTAGAAATCCTGCAGCGATTAACTCACCTCCTGACTCCTCAAAGCCTGTTCACCATCTACAAATGCATGTCAGGAGTGTAATGCAATATACTCCACTTGCCTAGATAAGTACAGCTCCAATAACACTCAAGAAGTCAACAGCAAAATGGCCCACTTGATTGGCACCAAAAGAGAAAATGCTGGAAAATCTCAGCAGATCTGGCAGCATCTGTTAGGCGAGAAAAGAGCTGATGATTCAAGTCCAAATGAGCCTTTGTCAAAGCCATTGATTGGCACCACATCCACAAACATTCACTCCCTCCACCACCAACGCACAGTAGCAGCAGTGTGCATCATCTACAAGATGCACTATAGGAAGTCACCAAGTCTCTTTAAATGCACTGTCAAATCCCACAACCGTATAGAAGGACGGCAGCAACAGATACATGGGAATGCCACCACCTGGGAGTTCCACTCCAAGGCATTCACCGTACTGACTTGGAAATATATTGCCGTTCCTTTGCTGTCACTGGGTCAAAATCCTAGTAAGAAGTCTCACAACACCAGGTTAAAGTCCAACAGATTTATTTGGTAGCAAATACCATAAGCTTTCGGAGCACTGCTCCTTCGTCAGATGGAGTGGAAATGTGCTCTCAAACAGTGCACAGACACAGAAATCAAGTTACAGAATACTAATTATAATGCAAATCTCTACAGCCAGCCAGGTCTTAAAGATACAGACAATGTGGGTGGAGGGAGCATTCAACACAGGTTAAAGAGATGTGTATTGTCTCCAATACACATTGGAGACAATACACATCTCTTTAACCTGTGTTGAATGCTCCCTCCACCCACATTGTCTGTACCTTTAAGATCTGGCTGGCTGTAGAGATTTGCATTCTAATTAGTATTCTGTAACTTGATTTCTGTGTCTGTGCACTGTTTGAGAGTACATTTCCACTCCATCTGACGAAGGAGCAGTGCTCCGAAAGCTTATGGTATTTGCTACCAAATAAATCTGTTGGACTTTAACCTGGTGTTGTGAGACTTCTTACTGTGTTTACCCCAGTCCAACGCCGGCATCTCCACATCAAAATCATAGAACAGCCTCCCTGATAGCACTATGGGTGCACCTACACCACATGTACTGCAGCGATTCAAGAAGGCCGCTCACCACCACCTTCCCAAGGGCTATTAGGAATGGGCAATAAATATTGGCAGAGCCAGCGAAGCCCACACTCCAGGAATGAATATAAAAAAATATTGGGAGACATGTCAGGGGCAGGTGGGATGGTGGCAGGAGGGCCACACATTGCATTTTATGAGCAGCATGGTGGCATAGTGGTTAGCACTGCTGCCTCAGTACCAGGGACCTGGGTTCAATTCTAGCTTGGGTCATTGTGCAGATTCTGCACAGACATTCTCCCGTGCCCGTGTGGGTTTCCACCGGGTGCTCCAGTTTCCTCCCACAGTCCGAAAGACGTGCTGGTTAGGTGCATTTGGGCCATGCTAAATTCTCCCGCAGTGTATCCGAGCAGGCGCCGGAGTGTGACGACTAGGGGATTTTCACAGTAACTTCATTGCAATGTTAATGTAAGCTTACTTGTGACACTAATAAATAAAATAAATAATAATAAACTTCCCTTCACACCCCCCCCCCCACCCCCCCTTCGAACACACCCGCAGAATGTTGTAAAATCCAGTCCCAGGGCTTGTGGAGGCCAAGAGGCCAGATAGCTGATGCGTTTTGCCAAATTCCTTTCTCAATCACATTGTGCTGGAGTATAGGATAGCCTAAAGTAGCTTGATGAGTTTTGTTTAACAAAAATTCATTTACTAGTCATGACTGCTCAAGTGATTTCCCAATCTTCTCATTAGAAATGCATTGTGCACTCAGCATGTTAGTGTAAAATAGGTAGTAAAGAATAATGCTACTCTGATTTTTCAAGAAATGAGTTCTTAACATTGCATTTTTGAGTTCTATCAGCTAAATTATAAAGATGGAAATTGCTAACGTTCTTCTTTGGACCTGAATATTAATACTGGATGAGGATGAGGATGAGGAGAATAGGAGGAATTTGTGTTCACGTGATCTACAGGGATCTGCCTTTCCTCACACAGATATACATACAGAGGCACACTTACCTTGGGATATTCAAGAATAACCGTCTTCACAGGCTGTGAGTGAACAGACAAATCTTGTCTGATTTGTGCCATCTGCTGGATTGTGAGCAGTACACAAACTCAAGCACAAAAATGGCACTTACACTGGCGATAACTTGTATCACTGCACTGAACCTTTACATCTCGAACAATTTCCAAGTCAGCTCAGCGGGTATGGAAATCCGTAGCACATGAATCCATCAAGTAGATCAGCGATGGATTAGTCTTCGAAGAAACACCTTCATTGCTATGTCCAAGACACTGCTTTTGCATTATCTGTTAGGAAATTGGAACTCTGGATCAGCAATTGACTACATTCAGTACCATTAGAAAACATGAGCAATGTCTGAATTTTATTCTCTTGAAGGTTGGCTACAGAGGGCTATGTTTGTGATTATCACTTCCGAGCATGGAAGTGAGATATTTGAAAGCCTAGACTAAATTATGAAAACAGTATTGAGGAAATGTTAACAGTCCAAATTTCAGACACAAAGTCTTCAAGTAAAAATCTGTTAATCAATCAAATTCAAAAGTAGGCATGTGCTTGGAATCATTTGACAACTATTGGGCAGCACAGGGCAAAGTGGTTAGCACTGCTGCCTCACTTTTTGATTTAATTTATTATTGTCACATGTATTAGTATACAGTGAAAAGTATTGTTTCTTGCACTCTATACAGACAAAGCATACCGTACATAGAGAAGGAAAGGAAAGAGTACAGAATGTAGTGTTACAATCATAACTAGGGTGTAGAAAAAGATCAACTTAGTGCGAGGTAGGCCCATTCAAAAGTCTGATGGCAGCAGGGAAGAAGTTGTTCTTGAGTCAAGCCCTGAGATCAATTCCGGGGTCTTGGGTTACTGTCTGTTTGGAGTTTGCACATTCTCCCTGTGTCTGCGTGGGTTTCCTGTGGGTGCTCTGGTTTCCTCCCACAATGCAATGATGTACCGGTTGGGTGGTATAATAACTCCATGAGTCAGCTGTAAAGGAACAGTGCTTTGTTGCACAAAATAAAATAAAGCACAACCACAAACCTGTGGTGAATACAGACAGGTCCCAACCAAGACAATGCAATAATGGACCCACTCAGGAGCCTGCTTTATAAAGGGCTCGGTATACACGTTCCACTTGGTGAGGTAATTACCAATCACCAGGGAGCTCATATTCAATGAGTCCTATAGGGAGGTCAATCAGGGATTCACCATGCAAGTCCTGGGTGTTATCACAGATTGGCCATGCTAGATTGCCCCTAAGACTCCAAAGATATGTAGGTTAGGTGGACTGGCCATGTTAAATTGCCCCTCAATGTCCAAATATGTATAGGTTAGGTGGATTAGCTATGGTAAATGTGTGGGGTCATGGGGATAGGGCGAGGTTCGGACCTGGATAAGATGCTCTTTCGGAGACAATGCAGATTTGATGGGCCAAATGGCCTGCTGCACTGTCGGGGTTCTATGGCTGTATCTCTTTTAAGCCTCACGTAGCTATCTATTTGTTGCTTGGGTATAATTAGATCAACATCTTCAGACAAAGCTTCCACATTTCGGTATATCTATAGATAGCTGCGGTTGGTCTCCATATCATAAACTAGAACGGAAAGACAGCTTCCATCTTATCAAGTGTTATTTTTGAATGGTTTCCTTTTGTATCAAGTGTTATAAATAAATATATGTAATAAAAGGGGAGGGATTGGACCCAATACCACCAGTATTTTGCCTCTGTTAAAATTGAAAGTTAGCCTCAGTAATTTTGCTGATTTGACGTAGAACAAACCTCTGCTTTTGCCATAACTATGACTTCTGAGTATCCAGTAACTCTGTGTCAGTGGTAGGGACAGCAATTTGCCAGTATTTAGGCAAAACCTTATTAATTAATAGATCACACGGAAAAATCTTGCATCATAATTACACCCACATAGAACAATTATACTGTCACTTACATCAACAGGAATTACTTAATAAATAAAAGAAGCTTAGTTGAGGGTTATAATTAACTGGAATTTTCCTAGATTTAGCTATTTACCTCACTCATACACACTGTACTTACAGATCAATTTAGACAGCATTTTGCATCGTTTTAACAACATAGAGTACCAGAATATTATACTGCTGACATAAGTAACTAAATGACTCTTTACTAAAACAGCTATAAATTCATCACTACATGAAACCCATTACGATGCACAGTTTATTCCTTTTCTAAGTGAGTCACTAAGCCAGGTTATTATAGGATGCATTGTTCTTCCATTGGCTTTAACCATCCCACACTGTTCCTAATCGCGATGCACCTTGCCGACATTGTGCGCAAGATACTCTAATGAGTTGTGTGGCCATGCATGGAATAATGTACAGCTTTAATGCCATGGTGCTGAACTTTGCTACTTTCTATTTCCTTGTGTCGGTCAAGTGGCAGTGTGCACTATTATACATAGAGTACCTGAAGGAAGATATACTCACTATTATCCAGATGAGAGCCTTGCTCATCTATCTACACGCATAATACACACCGAGGACAGTCTTTGACTTAAGACTGAAATGACAATGTTGCTCACCTGAAATGGCATTGAGGGGCGGGGGAGGGGGGGGGGGCGGGGCAGGCCTGCATCAACCTCAGCTCTCAGTCTATAAATAGACAAACCATAATGGATGAACCAGATGAGGACCATCTGGTTCATCCAGCCTGTCCTGCAGAACTGTCATATCATGTTTAGCAATACATACAAATTCTCCACCTTATCTGAAGCCACACGGTCTCCAGGGAGCGGTGAAAAACCAGATGAAATTCCAGTCTAACATACGTGGAAGATTCCTCTCCGATCTATCCAGGTGATCAAAACTAGTTCAGGAGATCACTCTGGTGATGTAGCCCCTGATTCCCTTTGGAAATGGAGCTTGGCTATTTCCAATACTTGCTCCAACAGGATTGATGAAAAAGTGGTGTGGCTCTTATCTCTAAATCACACCAGTGCAAGACACCCTTGCCCCTTTTGTATCTTCTCTTCCTTTGAGCATCTCACCTTTTTCCATTACTTTCACCTCTTGTTCCAAGTTCTAGTTCTCTCCTGCCCTCCCAAGTACAAGAAAAATGTCCTCACATATCTTTCACCATTAGCATCACTCTCAGTGATTTTAACATTCATCTCATCATGTCCTCTCTCTCTCCTCTAGTTCACTGCCCTCTTATCCTCCCTAAAGCTCTCCCATAGCCCATATTAACAGTCACCCCTTGACCTTTACAATCTCACACGGTCTAGCTATTCCCAGTTGTGATAAAGTCATCTCTGATCAGATTTTGTTTCTGCAGCTGTTCATTTCATCTCATCTTCACTTCCACCTTTGAAGTCCTAGCCCCCAATGAAACCACTACTCTCTCTCACACCCCAGCAATCCCACCCCGCAATGGCTCTCATCTCTGCTTCCTTAAGTCCACTGAATGTGGATTAGAGAGGGTATGCCAACAGGACCAGCCACTCACTACTGGACCTTGCTGAACCACATAAAGTGATTGGCAAATCAGACCACAGAGCATTGTTCCTGCTCCCAGTTTACAAGCAAAAACTGATAAAGAAAGTCGTGCAATGTTGGTCTGAGGAATCAGATGGTCTCCTACAGGACTGCTTTGAATCAGTGGACTGGTCAATTTGTAAGAACTGCTTTCAAGTGCTAAAAGGGCCTAAAGTTCCAGGATCAAACTTGAATGTAAAGATTACTCTTTTTTTTTCTTTACTGTACACCACCTTCTTAAACCCATCTCCGCTGTCTCCTCCAGCCTGCGCTTCTACTGCAGTTGTGTCTGAGGTGAGCAACTGTTCTTATTGAACTCCAGGGGTGCTACCATTATATGTGAACATAATGAAGGGTCTAAAGGACGGGCGGGGTCAGTGCTGTCCACATGGGGGTTGTGTGGGTGAAATTCTGGAAGCTGCTGGCAAAGGAAACATTCATAATTGTGCATTGGTGAGGGAGCGGTTGATTTGGTAGTGGGGGGGGGGGCAGGTCCTGTCTGAGATAAGGATATTCAAAAATATCATAGTGTAGTAATTCAGCCATACACCTGTCTCCTTCACCAACACCCTTTATTGTGAACCAAAGGAAAAGGCAGCTCCAGCGGCTTACAGTCAGGTAGTCTTCACCTCGGGACCTACAACTCAGCCAGACTCACTTTTCAAAGGGAACTGAGAGACTGCTGTGTACTCTGTTTCACTGAGACATGGTTCACTCCTACTTCACCGGACTGTCTCTAACAACCAGAGGGCCTCTCAGTCCACCGAATGGACTGTGCAGCAGCCTCAGGCAAGACTAGGGAGGTGGGGTCTGCCTTCGAATCAACACCCCGTGGTGCTCAGACGAAGCAACACTGGTGAGTTTCTGCTCCCCAGACCTAGAATACCTGACGCTGAAATGCCGCCCCTACTACCTTTCTACTTCATCTCTGTTATCCTGACAGCAGTTTACATCCCATCCCATGCGGACATGAAGACTGCGCTGGACAAAACATATACCACCACAAATAGCCTTGAGACTAAGTATCCCAAGGCCTTGTTCATTATGGCTGGGGACTTCAACCAGGTCAAGCTCAGGAGTGTCCCACCAAGATAATACCAACACGTCTCCTGTTCCATCAGAGGTCCAAACAGCTACTGCTACACAAATATCAAACATGCCTACCACTCTATCGCACATCCACACTTTGGCAAATCAGACCACAAAGCATTGTTCCTGCTCCCAGTTTACACGCAAAAACTGAAGTGGGAGAATCCGATAAAGAAAGTCGTGCAATGTTGGTCTGAGGAATCAGATGGTCTCCTACAGGACTGCTTTGAGTCAGTGGACTGGTCAACATGTAAGAACTCAGTGACCAACCTGAATGAATATGCCACTACAGTAACAGACTTCATTAGTAAGTACATAGGAGACTGTAAGCCAAAGAAGCAAATCCGTGTGGTTCCCAACCAGAAACCATGGATAACCAGGGATATCTATTGCTTGCTGAAGTCCAGGTCTGAGGTGTTCAGGTCAGGTGACCCTGACCTATACAAGAAATCCAGATATGATCTACGAAGAACCATCAAAAATGCCAAGAGACAGTATCAGATCAAGCTCGAGTCCCAGGCTAGCCACACGGGCACCCACCGATTATGCCAAGGTCTGCAAGACATAACAAGCTACAAGATAAAAGCGTGTAGAATCACCGGCAACAATGCACCCTCCCTGATGAGCTCAGTGCATTAACCATAGAACCATAGAACATTACAGCTCAGAAACAGGCCTTTTGGCCCTTCTTGGCTGTGCCGAACCATTTTTCTGCCTAGTCCCACTGACCTGCACCTGGACCATATCCCTCCACACCCCTCTCATCCATGTACCTGTCCAAGTTTTTCTTAAATGTTAAAAGTGAGCCTGCATTCACCACTTCATCTGGCAGCTCATTCCACACTCCCACCACTCTCTGTGTGAAGAAGCCCCCCCCTAATATTCCCTTTAAACTTTTCACCCTTCACCCATGTCCTCTAGTTTTTTTTCCTCCCCTAGCCTCAGTGGAAAAAGCCTGCTTGCATTCACTCTATCTATACCCATCATAATTTTATACACCTCTATTAAATCTCCCCTCATTCTTCTACGCTCCAGGGAATAAAGTCCTAACCTATTCAACCTTTCTCTGGAACCCAGTTTCTCAAGTCCCGGCAACATCCTTGTAAACCTTTTCTGCACTCTTTCAACCTTATTAATATCCTCCCTGTAATTAGGTGACCAAAACTGCACACAATACTCTAAATTCGGCCTCACCAATGTCTTATACAACCTCACCATAACATTCCAACTCTTATACTCAATACTTTGATTTATAAAGGCCAATGTACCAAAAGCACTCTTTACAACCCTATCTACCTGTGACACCACTTTTAGGGAATTATGTATCTGTATTCCCAGATCCCTCTGTTCTACTGCACTTTTCAGTGTCCTACCATTTACCTTGTATGTTCTACCTTGGTTTGTCCTTCCAAAGTGCAATACCTCACACTTGTCTGCATTAAACTCCATCGGCCATTTTTCAGCCCATTTTTCTAGCTGGTCCAAATCCCTTTGCAAGCTTTGAAAACCTTCCTCACTGTCCACTACACCTCCAATCTTTGTATCATCAGCAAATTTGCTGATCCAATTTACCACATTATCATCCAGATCATTGATATAGATGACAAATAACAATGGACCCAGCACTGATCCCTGTGGCACACCACTAGTTCTAGTATATATCCGAAAGCTTATGGTATTTGCTACCAAATAAACCTGTTGGACTTTAACCTGGTGTTGTGAGACTTCTTACCGTGTGCACACCACTAGTCACAGGCCTCCACTCAGAGAAGCAATGCTCCACTATCACTCGCTGGCTTCTTCCACTGAGCTAATGTCTAATCCAATTTACTACCTCTCCATGTATACCTAGCGACTGAACCTTCCTAACTAACCTCCCATGCGGGACCTTGTCAAAGGCCTTACTGAAGTCCATGTAGACAACATCCACTGCCTTCCCTTCACCCACTTTCCTGGTAACCTCCTCGAAAAACACTAATAGATTGGTTAAACATGACCTTCCACGCACAAAGCCATGTTTACTCTCCCTAATAAGTCCCTGTCTATCCAAATATTTGTAGATCCTATCTCTTAGTACTCCTCCCAATAATTTACCTACTACTGACGTCAAACTTACCAGCCTATAATTTCCTGCATTATTTTGAGCCTTTTTTAAACAACGTGAGCTATCCTCCAATCATCCGGCACCTCACCCGTGGATACCGACATTTTAAATATATCTGCCAGGGCCCCTGCAATTTCAACACTAGTCTCCTTCAAGGTCCGAGGGAATACCCTGTCCGGTCCTGGGGATTTATCTACTCTGATTTGCCTCAAGACAGCAAGCACCTCCTCCCCTTTAATCTGTATAGGTTCCATGACCTCCCTACTTGTTTGCCTTATTTCCATAGACTCCATGCCAGTTTCCTTAGTAAATACAGATGCAAAAAACCCATTTAATATCTCCTCCATTTCTTTTGATTCCATACATAGCCGACCACTCTGATCTTCAAGAGGACTAATTTTATCCCTTACTATCCTTTTGCTCTTAATATACCTGTAGAAGCTCTCAGGATTATCCTTCACCTTGTCTGCCAAAGCAACCTCATGTCTTCTTTTAGCCCTCCTGATTTCTTTCTTAAGTAGTTTCTGGCACTTTTTATACTCCTCAAGCATCTTATTTGCTCCCTGTTGCCTATACATGTCATACATCTCTCACTTCTTCTTTATCAGAGTTTCAATATCCCTCGGGAACCAAGGTTCCTTATTCTTATTCACTTTGCCTTTAATCCTGACAGGAACATACAAACTCTGCACTCTCAAAATTTCTCCTTTGAAGGCCTCCCACTTACCAATCACATCCTTGCCAGAGAACAGCCTGTCCCAATCAACGCTTTTTAGATCCTTTCTCATTTCTTCAAATTTGGCCTTTTTCCAGTTTAGAACCTCAACCGGAGGACCAGATTTATCTTTATCCGTGATCAAGTTGAAACTAATGGCGTTATGATCACTGGAACCAAAGTGTTCCTCTACACACACTTCCGTCACTTGTCCTAACTCGTTTCCTAATAGGAGATCTAATATTGCATCCTCTCTAGTTGGTACCTCTATATATTGATTTGGAAAATTTTCCTGAACACATTTACAAACTCTAACCCGTCTAGACCTTTAACAGTATGGGAGTCCCAATCTATATGTGGAAAATTAAAATCCCCTACTATCACAACTGTGTTTCCTGCAGTTGTCTGCTATCTCTCTGCAGATTTGCTCCTCCAATTCTCGCTGACGATTGGGTGGTCTATAATACACCCCCATTAATGTGGTCATACCTTTCCTGTTTCTCAGCTCCACCCATATGGCCTCGGTAGACAAGCCCTCTAATCTGTCCTGTCTGAGCACTGCTGTAACATTTTCCCTGACTAGCAATGCCACCCCCCCACCCTTCATCCCTCTGCCTCTATCACGTCTGAAACATCGGAACCCTGGAACATTGAGCTTCCAGTCCTGCCCCTCCTGTTGCCAAGTTTCACTAATGGCTATATTGTCATAATTCCATGTGTCAATTCACGCCCTCAACTCGTCTGCCTTCCCCGCAATACTCTTGGCATTGAAATAGACACACCTCAGAAGATTATTACCACCACACACAACCCTTCTATTTGTGATTTTGCATGAACTATTAACATCATTTATTTTCACCCCCGCTCCACTATCTGCTCTGGCACTCTGGTTCCCATCCCCCTGCAAATCTAGTTTAAACCCTCCCCAATAACACTAGTAAACTTCCCTGCAAGTATATTGGTCCCTTTGTAGTTCAGGTGTAACCCATCTCTCTTGTACAGGTCCCACCTGCCCCAGAATTCTACGCCCTTTTGAGTAAGAGGTCAGCAAAAGGACTTCTTCCGCCCCAGAAGCCTCGGCTGAACCAGTAATCAAGGTCACCATCGCAGATGTCAGATCAGCTCCTTGACAATTAATCCACTGAAAGCGACTGATCCGGATGGGGTACATGGACGAGCACTCAGATCCTGCGCAAATCAACCGGCAGAGCTATTTGCAGATATCTTTAACCTCTCCTTACACTAATCTAATGTCTGTACCAGCTTTGACTAATTTGGTGGAATTCTTTGAGAACATTACATGTGCAGTGGACCATGGGGAACCTGTGGATATGGTGTATCTGGATTTCCAGAAGGCATTTGACAAGGTGCCACACCAAAGACTGCTACATAAGATAAAGGTGCACAGTGTTACAGGTAATCTATTAGCATGGATAGAGGATTGGTTAACTAACAGAAAGCAAAGAGTGGGGGTAAATGGGTGTTTTTCTGGTTGGTGATCAGTGACTAGTGGTGTGCTTCAGGGATCAGTGTTGGGACTGCAATTGTTTACGATTTACATAGATGATTTGGAGTTGGGGACCAAGTGTAGTGTATCAAAATTTGCAGATGACACTAAGATGGGTGGAAGAGCAAAGTGCGCAGAGGACCCTGGAAGTCTGCAAAGGGATATAGATAATCTAAGTGAGTGGGCGAGGGTCTGGCAGATGGAGTACAATGTTGGTAAATGTGAGGTCATCCATTTTGGTAGGAATAACAGCAAAACTATTATTTAAATGGTAGAAAATTGCAGGATGCTGCTGTGCAGAGGGACCTGGGTGTCCTTGTGCAGGAATCTCAAGGAGTTGGTTTGCAGGTGCAGCAGGTAATTAAGAAGGCAAATGGAATTTTGTCTTACATTGCTAGAGGGATGGAGTTAAAAAACAGCGAGATTATGTTGCAGCTGTATAAGGTGCTGGTGAGGCCACACCTGGAGTACTGTGTACAGTTTTGGTCTCCTTACTTGAGAAAGGATATACTGGCACTGGAGGGGTTGCAAAGAAGATTCAGTAGGTTGATTCCGGAGTTGAGAGGGTTGGCTTATGAGGAGAGACTGAGTAGACTGGGGCTATACTCATTGGAATTCAGAAGAATGAGGGGAGATCTTATAAGATTATGAAGGGAATAGATGAGATAGAAGCAGGGAAGTTGTTTCCACTGGCGGGGGAAACTAGAACTAGGGGGCATGGCCTCAAAATAAGGGGAAGCAGATTTAGGTCTGAGTTGAGGAGGAACTTCTTCACACAAAGGGTTGTGAATCTGTGGAATTCCCTGCCCAGTGAAGACTATCTCATTGAATGTTTTTAAGGCAAGGATAGATAAATTTTTGAACAGTATAGGAATTAAGGGTTATGGTGAGCGGGCGGGTGAGTGGAGCTGAGTCCACAAAAAGATCAGCCATGATCTTATTGAATGGCGGAGCAAGCTTGAGGGGCCAGATGGCCTACTCCTGATCCTAGTTCTTATGTTCTTAAGTTCTTATTAACCCACAGACCGCAATCAATAAGGACAGGCAATGACACCTCCTCCATGATGATCCTCAACACTGGAGCCCTGCAAGGCTGTGCCCTTAACCCCATACTATACTCCTTACACACCTATGAGTGTGTGGCCAAATCCCCTCCAACTCAATTTTCAAGTTTATTGATGACATCACCGTAGTGGGTCGGATCTCAAACAATGATGAGATGCTGTACAGGAAAGAGAGAGAGAGTCTGGTGAAATGGTGCGATGACAATAATCTCTCCCTCAATGTCAGTGTTATGGTTCAGATCAGAAACTCCAAATTGTTTTATGGAGTCTGCCTGGATCATAAGTTTTGCATCTTGAATTTGGCTAGGATAAGCATGATATGTTTCACTTCAGGTATGATTCAAAAGACCCACTAAGGATCTTCTATCAAACAAAGCTTATTTAAAAATATAGTTTTAAAAAATTCATTCATGGGACATGGTTGTGTCGCTGGCTGGCCAGCATTTATTGCTCATCCGTAGTTGCCCTTGGAGGGCAGTTGAGAGTCAACCACATTGCCATGGCTCTGGAGTCACATGTAGACCAGGCCAGGTAAGCATGGCGGGTTTCCTTCCCTAAAGAGCATTAGTGGGTTTTTCCGACAATTGACAATGGTTTCATGGTCATCAGTAGATTCTTAATTCCAGATATTTTGTATTTGAATTCAAACTCTACCATCTGCTGTGGCGGGATTCAAACCCAGGTCCCCAGAACATTAGCTGAGTTTCTGAATTAATAATCTGGCAATAATATCATTAAGCCATCGCCTCCCCATAGTTAACATGTATTCGGAAGAATATTAGCAATAACTTCTGTTAATTACAAATACTAAAACAATCACAATAATGTATAACCCTTAACGAATATAGGAGCTTTCCCAATCAAACCAATCCCATAAACAAGACCCTTCAAACGGGTTTAATACAGCATAGACAACTGCTCATGTTATACTGGAATTGAGTCCTTTGCATGAAGTCTGCAGTTCTTTGGATAGACTCAGAACAGATTGAAGTCAGAACAGCTTCCCAAAACACCAGGGACTCTAGGCAAGCCACCAACAGCAGATTCCCCCCTTCAGAAAGGTAAGACTTGTTTTCAGATAACCAGCAGAACTTCCAAAACCCAGGGAGAGAGAGACTTCTTTTCAGCTTGATGCCCCTTCTAAAACTAAAACTGTAGTTCCAAACAGAAAATGAAAAAACTCCTATCACCTGACCTGCCAACCAGTTTTTTGTCCCAACAATGCAGAGTCATAAATATCTCTGTAAAAATAAACGAACCTCATTGAAGCGGCAATAAAAGGACATCTCCAGTCAAATCAGTGCCATAATGATATCAGTCAAGGCTGTGAGCTGAAAAACACTGAAGCTGTGAGAGCCGCAGAGATCATGATCTTAAAACAAAACATCTCTTAAAGGTCCTTCAGTAAAATTAAGGAGATAGTCATCGACTTCTGGAAGCATAGGGGAGGACATTCCCCTGTCTACATCAACGGTGATGAAGTGGAAATGGTCGAGAGCTTCAAGTTTCTCGGTGTCCAGATCACCAACAACCTGTCCTGGTCCCTCCATGCCGACATTATAGTTAAGAAAGTCTACCAGCACTTTGACTTCCTCAGGAGGCTAAGGAAATTCGGCATGGCCGCTAGGACTCTCAGCAATCTTTACAGATGCATCATAGAATGCATCCTTTCTGGTTGTATCACAACTTGGTACAATTTCTGCTCTGATCAAGACTGTAAGAAACTACAAAAGGTTGTGAACATAGCCCAGTCCATCACGCAAACCAGCCTCCCATCCATTGACTCCGTCTACACTTCCCACTGCTTGAAAAAGCAGCCAGCATAATCAAGGATGCCATGCACTCCAGACATTCTCTTTTCCATCTTCTTCCATTGGGAAAAAGATTCAAAGGTCTGAGAACATGTTCTAACTGACTCAAGAACAACTTCTTCCCTTCTGCCGTCAGACTTTTGAATGGACTTACCTCGTATTAAGTTGATCCTTCTCTACACCTAGCTATGACTGTAACATTATGTTCTGCACCCTCTCCTTTCCTTCTCCCCTATGTACTCTATGAATGGTATGCTTTGTCTGTATAAAGAGAAACAATACTTTTTACTGTATACCAATACATGTGACAATAATAAATCAAATCAAATCAGCTTGGGTAAAATTACAGGTTTAAAAACCTCTGCCTGCTGCTTCCCATTGGCGAACCTCCGCTCATCAGGAAGGAAGCTCGGATTCCACAAAGCCCACAGGTAGAGATTTTCACAGTAACTTAATTGCAGTGTTAATGTAAGCCTAGGATAAAAGCAAATTACTGCGGATGCTGGAATCTGAAATCAAAAGAGAAAATACTGGGAAATCTCAGCAGGTCTGGCAGCATCTGTAAGGAGAGAAAAGAACTGACGTTTCGAGTCCAGATGACCCTTTGTCAAAGCTAAAAGGCATAGAAAGTGGGAGATATTTATACTGCAGGAGGAGGGAATGAATGATGAGTCATAACCATAGACACCAGGGGTAAAGACTGCTGATAGCTGTCCACAGAGAGAATAAAGGGTGTGAATGGCCAAACGGCAGAGAAGCTGTAACAGATGAAGATGTTGGGGGGAGGGGGTAAATGGGACAGAGGTAGAATGTAGAAACGGGGAAGCGGGGGGAGAAAATGGAAGGGAAGGGGGATGAAGTAGGGGGAAAGAAAAATGAAGGAAGACAATAAAGAAATAAAAGGCACAGAACAGTAAAAAATAAAATAAAATAAAATGGAAACAAAGGGGGGCCGAGGTGGGATCGAGCAAATCATCTTAAGTTGTTGAATTTGATGTTGAGACTGGAAGGCTGTAAAGCGCCTAGCTGGAAGATGAAATGCTGTTCCTCCAATTTGCTTTGAGCTTCGCTGGAACATTGCAGCAGGCCAAGGACAGGCATGTGGGCATGGGAGCGTGTGTTAAAATGGCAAGCAACCGGAAGGTCAGGGTTCTGATTGCGCACAGACCAAAGGTGCTCAGCAAAGCGATCACCCAGTCTATGTTTGGTCTCCGGTATAAAGGAGACCACATTGGGAGCAGTGAATGCAATAGACCAAATTGAAAGAGGTGCAAGTGAAATTCTGCTTAACCTGGAATGAATGTTTTGGACCTTGGATGGTAAGCATACAAGAGGTAAAGAGAGGTATTTTAGGGGTAATTATTAAGGAGCTGGGTGAAGAGGGGTATTTTAGGGGGTAATTATTATGGGCCTGGGTGGAGGGGTATTTTAAGACCATAAGACCATAAGACATAGGAGCGGAAGTAAGGCCATTCGGCCCATCGAGTCCACTCCACCATTCAATCATGGTTGATTTCAACTCCATTTACCCGCTCTCTCCCCATAGCCCTTAATTCCTCGAGAAATCAAGAATTTATCAATTTCTGTCTTGAAGACGCTCAACGTCTCGGCCTCCACAGCCCTCTGTGGCAATGAATTCCACAGACCCACCACTCTCTGGCTGAAGAAATTTCTCCTCATCTCTGTTCTAAAGTGACTCCCTTTTATTCTAAGGCTGTGCCCCCGCGTCCTAGTCTCCCCTGTTAATGGAAACAACTTCCCTACGTCCATCCTATCTAAGCCGTTCATTATCTTGTAAGTTTCTATCAGATCTCCCCTCAACCTCCTAAACTCCAATGAATATAATCCCACGATCCTCAGACGTTCATCGTATGTCAGGCCTACCATTCCTGGGATCATCCGTGTGAATCTCCGCTGGACCCGCTCCAGTGCCAGTATGTCCTTCCTGAGGTGTGGGGCCCAAAATTGCTCACAGTACTCCAAATGGGGCCTAACCAGTGCTTTATAAAGCCTCAGAAGTACATCCCTGCTTTTGTATTCCAAGCCTCTTGAGATAAATGACAACATTACCTTTGCTTTCTTAATTACGGACTCAACCTGCAAGTTTACCTTTAGAGAATCCTGGACTAGGACTCCCAAGTCCCTTTGCACTTTAGCATTATGAATTTTGTCACCGTTTAGAAAATAGTCCATGCCTCTATTCTTTTTTCCAAAGTGTACGACCTCGCACTTGCCCACGTTGAATTTCATCAGCCACTTCTTGGACCACTCTCCTAAACTGTCTAAATCTTTCTGCAGCCTCCCCACCTCCTCAATACTACCTGCCCCTCCACCTATCTTTGTATCATCGGCAAACTTGGCCAGAATGCTCCCAGTCCCGTCATCTAGATCGTTAATATATAAAGAGAACAGCTGTGGCCCCAACACTGAACCCTGCGGGACACCACTTGTCACCGGTTGCCATTCTGAGAAAGAACCTTTTATCCCAACTCTCTGCCTTCTGTCTGACAGCCAATCGTCAATCCATGTTAGTACCTTGCCTCGAATACCATGGGCCCTTATTTTACTCAGCAGTCTCCCGTGAGGCACCTTGTCAAAGGCCTTTTGGAAGTCAAGATAGATAACATCCATTGGCTCTCCTTGGTCTAACCTATTTGTTATCTCTTCAAAGAACTCTAACAGGTTTGTCAGGCACGACCTCCCCTTACTAAATCCATGCTGACTTGTCTTAATCCGACCCTGCACTTCCAAGAATTTAGAAATCTCATCCTTAACGATGGATTCTAGAATTTTGCCAACAACTGAGGTTAGGCTAATTGGCCTATAATTTTCCATCTTTTTTCTTGTTCCCTTCTTGAACAGTGGGGTTACAACAGCGATTTTCCAATCCTCTGGGACTTTCCCTGACTCCAGTGACTTTTGAAAGATCATAACTAACGCCTCCACTATTTCTTCAGCTATCTCCTTTAGAACTCTAGGATGTAGCCCATCTGGGCCCGGAGATTTATCAATTTTCAGACCTTTTAGTTTCTCTAGCACTTTCTCCTTTGTGATGGCAACCATATTCAACTCTGCCCCCTGACTTTCCTGAATTGTTGGGATATTACTCATGTCTTCTACTGTGAAGACTGACGCAAAGTACTTATTAAGTTCCTCAGCTATTTCCTTGTCTCCCATCACTAGATTACCAGCGTCATTTTGGAGCGGCCCAATGTCTACTTTTGCCTCCCGTTTGTTTTTAATGTATTTAAAGAAACTTTTACTATCATTCCTAATGTTACTGGCTAGCCTACCTTCATATTTGATCCTCTCCTTCCTTATTTCTCTCTTTGTTATCCTCTGTTTGTTTTTATAGCCTTCCCAATCTTCTGACTTCCCACTACTCTTTGCCACATTATAGGCTCTCTCTTTTGCCTTGATGCATTCCCTGACTTCCTTTGTCAGCCATGGCTGCCTAATCCCCCCTCTGATAACCTTTCTTTTGTTTGGGATGAACCTCTGCACTGTGTCCTCAATTACTCCCAGAAACTCCTGCCATTGCTGTTCTACTGTCTTTCCCATTAGGCTCTGCTTCCAGTCGATTTTTGTCAGTTCCTCCCTCATGCGCCTGTAATTACCTTTATTTAACTGTAGAACCTTCACATCTGATTCTGCCTTTAGGGGTAATCTTTAGGGGCCTGGGTGAAGAGAGGTATTTTAGGCGGTAATTATTGGGGGCTGGGTGAAAAGGGATATTTTGGGAGTAATTATTAGGAGGCTGGGTGAAGGAGGGTATTTTAGGGGGTAATTATTTGGAGGCTGGGTGAAGGAGTGTATTTTAGGGGGTAATTAATAGGGGGCTAGGTGAAGAGGAGTATTTTAAGGGGTAATTATTAGGGGGCTTGGTGAAAAGGGGTACTTCAGGGGGTAATTATTAGGGGCTGGGTGAAGGAGGGTATTTTAGGGGTGATTATTGGGAGTTGGGTGAAGGAGGGTATTTTAAGGGGTAATTATTAGGGGGCTGGGTGAAGGAGGGTATTTTAAGGGGTAATTATTAGGGGGCTAGGTGAAGGAGGGTATTTTAAGGGGTAATTATTAGGGGGCTGGGTGAAGGAGGGTATTTTAGGGGGTAATTATTAGGGGGTTGGGTGAAGGAGGGTATTTTAGGGGGTAATTATTAGGGGGTTGGGTGAAGGAGGGGTATTTTAGGGGGTAATTATTAGGAGGGTGGGTGAAGGAGGGTATTTTAGGGGGTGATTATTAGGAGGCTGGGTGTTCTGAAGCTGAAGCAGTGGGAGCGCTGTGCGCAGGCGCGGCTGGCTGGGTGACGTCAGGCGGAGCCGGGATGACCGCCAGTGACCCCGGCAGCGCGAGCGGCCGCCAGGAGCCGGAGTCGAGTCCGGACTCCGGACACTGACCGCTGACCACAGCATGGACACGGAGCCCCGGAATCCGCCCCACGGGGCTCCCGCTCCGCCCTGTGCCAATGGGCTGCAGAACGGCTTCCACCCAGGGCCCAGCAGCCGCAGCTCGGAGCCGGAGCGCGGATCCCCCGCCAAGAAATGCCGCATCCGCAGGAGGATGGACTCGGGCCGGAGGAGCAGACCCCGTGAGTGACCCCGGGGAAGCGGCACGGTGGGGGGGCCGCGACAGCGCTCGGTACACCCGCATCGGGGGGGGGGGGGTGGGAGAGATGTGTGTGTAAATAGGGGGGGAGATGTGTGTGTAAATAGGGGGGGGAGATGTGTGTGTAAATAGGGGGGGGAGATGTGTGTGTAAATAGGGGGGGGGGAGATGTGTGTGTAAATAGGGGGGGGGAGATGTGTGTGTAAATAGGGGGGGGGGAGATGTGTGTGTAAATAGGGGGGGGAGATGTGTGTGTAAATAGGGGGGGGGGAGATGTGTGTGTAAATAGGGGGGGGAGATGTGTGTGTAAAAAGAGGGGGGAGATGTGTGTGTAAATAGGGGGGGGGAGATGTGTGTGTAAATAGGGGGGGGGGAGATGTGTGTGTAAAAGGGGGGGGGAGATGTGTGTGTAAATAGGGGGGGGAGATGTGTGTGTAAAAAGAGGGGGGAGATGTGTGTGTAAATAGGGGGGGGGAGATGTGTGTGTAAATAGGGGGGGGAGATGTGTGTGTAAAAGGGGGGGGGAGATGTGTGATGTAAATAGGGGGGGGAGATGTGTGTGTAAATAGGGGGGGGAGATGTGTGTGTAAATAGGGGGGGGAGATGTGTGTGTAAATAGGGGGGGGAGATGTGTGTGTAAAAGGGGGGAGATGTGTGTGTAAAGGGGGGGGGAGATGTGTGTGTAAATAGGGGGGGGGAGATGT